>NC_143588.1:95047057-96247057 GCF_048544385.1 Mastigoproctus giganteus
GGTGCCTTAAACAATTGTAATAACTGAGTTGCAAGTGGTCAAACGTGTGGCTATACTACATTGGTCTCAGGCAAGAGACTTATTACTTAAATAAATAAATAAATTTTCTGTTTATACTCCGGGACGACCAAACGGTTAGAGGAGTTTACAAGATACACAGAATACAAGAAACAGCACCGTATTCAGCAGTCACGAGCTTGAACCTCGGTCACTCAAGGCACGTGTACTTATGCACCGGCTACGGCGGTCTTGTAAGTTTCTTGTAATCATTCCTATGAAGATGCTGGATCAGAAGATGTTTTGCTAAACCACAAATTGTAAATCATGTACAGTTACTCTTAAGCGGCGACTAGGGGAAACCCCGGAGCCCGCAGAAAATAATAAAATACTTTGAACACTGAAGTACTTTTTATTGCTCTATAACTTTTCCATGCCGTCTTTTTCTGCTCAAGTAATCTGGCATTCGTTATTCATCCAACTTGGAATCCTCCTCGTAGAGTATTTTTAATGGTATATACCCATTCAAAGCTTCTGTGATTAATGTTTTAAAGGTATACCATAATTCAATTGTGCAATAACTATCCAGTTAATAGAGACTATGTAGCATCTTAAGCCGTCTTAATTTCCTTTCCTGAAATTATAACTCATTCCTTTCCCTTTAACTACTGCTACCTCTCTCTTCATCGTCCACAGCTACTAGAACTCCGTGATCACTTCCTGCTACCGGTTCCTGTACTGCAAGCCCTATTATGTCATCTAGTTCATGGGTGGTGATGAGGTATAAAGTATTCTTTTCGCTGACACGTTGATACAAATAGCAATCATCTAACTGATTTAAAAATTGTGTCCTTCATGTGAAGTTTCCTTCCCGTTTGCTCCAATCAATTAGAGGCAAATTGAAATTGCCCATAATAAGACATTCACGCTTATTTGCCCATTCCATTTGCATGTAGAGGCTCCCATCATAATCTTCACGATCATCTAGCCTGTAGATTACTCCCATTCTCTTTATACCTTTGCTTCAAACTATCTCACACCATACAGATTCTATACTAGATTGCTAGTTTTGAGTCCCTGATAAGCTCCCAGTTACATTATTCCTTAAGGCAAGCACCCGTTTTTTCAGTGACTCAAATTGTTCTAGCAATGCACCAAATTTTAACTTAAGATCGGTGCACTTTTTAAAACGGTGACAAAGAAAGGAATCTCCAAGTGAGCTAGGATTATCCACTAGGTGGACCTTGGAATAGATGCCAAAGATTCTGCAAAGGATAAAATCATGACTCACCCAAATATTGTCAGCGGCTATTTCCGTATGAGTCATGGTACCCTCTGACGAAGTGTTCAAGGCGAATCTTGTAATAACCATTTTAAAATTTACTAATTATTAATAAAAGAAACTTTCAAAAAATTATATTTATAATATTAAAAAAAATAAATCAAACTATTACAGAAAAAAACTTATCAAAATAAACCTTACAATATAATAAATAACATTTGAAATCCTCTCTACTTCACTATTCCTTCTCTAATCCCCTCTTATCAATACTTCTTTGCTGTTGCTATGCTGCGCTCCAATAATCTGCTCGCCACGAATGATAATCCACCATATGCACCTGTGTCAGTGGGACAACAGTTTGCCTCTCTGCTGTACTGGATGACAAAACATTTACTTTTAGAAGACACTCAAAGATGTCTGTGTAGTATAAGGATGCTCATGAATTAAGCAGAATAGTGCCAAAATTAGCTGTATTTTCTTCTATGGTTCATGTACGGAAAAACTGTCATTGTCCTGATCGTAAAGAACATCAGTGCGACTTCTGAATTATCCTGGATGACAAAGGAAGTACTTTATTATTATTATTTTTAACTGTTGGAATTTCTCTCTTATAAGCCCTCGTATAGCATAGTTGGTATAATCGCCGTCCTCCCCACACCGGGTGGAAAAGACCGGAGTTTGAATCCCGCCAATAAAATGAGCAATTTTTATGAGGTTTCATAATTTCCAGCAAATAGCAAATTTACAGACATATGATATAGGCGCAATATGACTAAATTGCTGATGCGCTTAAAATCGCTAGAACAATGAATAAAATAAAATATAGCGCAATTAAAGTACTTATAAAGGTACAACAACATCCTGCTTCAACACAGTAATTGCAATTGTGGGCTAAATGTGATGCTCTGCAAAATTTTAAATAAATCATAGGTATAATTCCTATTCACTTTATGTATATATGAATTATGCTATGCATTTGTTTTGTATATTTTATATCCATGTACTAAATTTCTGCTCCTAGCCTAGTGCTGTGATGGGCTTGCTATATTTTCAATAAAATTGATATTTATTTATTTATAAAGTACATTACCACACACAACACCCTTCACAGCTACAACCCATGCATGCTTTGTTGGCTGAAAAATCCAGCATAACACACGGAGAAATCCTATTCCCTCAACCTGAGATCGCACTAGAATCGAATCCAATCAGAGACTGGAGACCTTTAAGAAGTCCCCCAGTCTCTGATTGGATTCGATTCTAATGCGAGTGACAAGTGGCGAAACATATAATGTGACTGAGACGTGTTTCTGCAGTAGGATTATACTATACTAAAATAACTGTTATTATTCACATAATCCGAATGTTTTTTATTGTTTAAAAATTTCATTTTAAAATTTTGCATAGGTTTCTTTTCGTACAATACGAACGAAAGATGTATTCAATGGTTGTAATGTACTGCCCTCTTCCATCCTGTCGTGATTCGATCTATTTTTAACAGCCCTCAATTTCCTCGCTATCTGTTAAGGTCATTACTTTGATAAGCACTAGTCACGCAAAACGTGTAGTAAATTACTGTAGCGAATGATATCTATTATACAGTGCAAGTGCAAGATTTTCTCCTGTCCGTACGAAATTGTGTTAACACTGAGAACCCCAAAGGTGAAGTTCACTTTTGAAGAACTTCACCCAAAGGTGAAGTTCTTATCTTAGTTCATTTGAAGGATTTTTTAATTCCATTATTGCAACGTTGAAGTTCGAGATGAATATCTATTTCAAAGAACATTAGAATATACACTACACAACAGAAACTTTTTAAACCACACTGATGTTTCAAAAGATTATTATGCATTTTATTTGGGGCGATTTAATCAGTTGCTCTCGTTGACTAATAACATCTTCATTCGAAAACTTGGAATGACTTATAGCATCTTCATTTGAATTATGTATTGCGTAATTTTCAAAACAAGCACATGCTGCTATAATACGTGTGTATGGTGCATGATGGCAAAGGATTTATTTTTAAACGTTAACATTTCAGGTATGACCATTCTCTGTTTTGCTACAAACAAATTTTGTAAAAGACTACAAATGAAAAATCCAGAAGAGTTCAACGTGCTAGAAACTAATTAAAGTAGAAGACACTGATACTTTGTTAAAATGGATATAATATATGGCCTCATAAGAATCAAATAATTAAATATCTGCTCTCAAACAAGTCACCCGACTTATACCATCAGTTAGTGCTTGAGTTTTAGAAGTGGTCTACTTTTCTTACAGATACATGACGTGGGATTACTCAATATCCTCGAATGCGCTCCAAATAATTTTCTATTGATCCTTATCTTTTCTTTCAAGGTTGCGTGACTTACTCATGAAAAACAGCTGCAAAATATTGAATTAATACAGGCTGAAGATGAAATAACTAGTATTTGTTTCTCTTTCAGATTTAGGTTAATTATATCTTCTGAAATACATCCTAAAAATTCAAATTTCAGGACAGACTTGCTGCAGTTTTGAAACATGCCCATCGGTCCTTGTCGTATGGTGCGTTTGGCTGGTTAGTGAAACATCGATTACCCCTGACCGTATTTGACGTTCTGATATACATCAAAGACTCCGCTGATGGCTGCACTTTTCATTTATTCTCTCTCTTGACGTCTGCGAAGCGCAAACAGCTTTATCATTAACGTGAGTGTTAAATATTGAACAAGCAAGCACGCACGCCTAACTGAGTTCAAGCAACCTGACCATTCTCTTTGCTACACCTCCCACAAGGTGAACAAGGTCACGGTAGCCGCTCCGCGTCTTTCCTTCCTGCTGTTCGATAAAATGGAGATACATCACTACCTGTGCGGTTGCAAAAATAACTTGAGTAGATACTTGGACTGATGCAATGATTTACCTTAAGTAATCATGCTGGAACACCCGCAGAGGTTCTTCGGTATTCATTTGTTATAATGCCTATTTTTACCCTATTAAATGTTTAACTTACTAGTTCTTGACTTTTCATTGTTCGTTGACATTTTCGCTTCCTTTTTTTTATTTAGAAATGAAGTCATAAGTGATACAAATAACTAAAGTTGAAAATTTCAACATGCTATACTTATGAGGTCCTACAGAAAAAAAAAACATGCAACCCTCGGCTGAGACTGACTAACTCAGCTACGTCGCGAAAGAACCCCATAAAAATTCCTTTCGTACTCGATGTGGAAGGAGTACGATGATTGTACCGACTGTGCTACCCACGAGGGCTAGTAACATAGAGTACAACCGGAACACCTGGAATCAACGACAATCCCCTTTCTTAACTCGTTCAGCCATTATAATACTAATACTAATACAAAAAAAACTGGCCTCAACATGGTATTATACTCATACAGAAATAAATTCTGTTAATTCAGATTCAGTGGAAAAGTACAACGTAATTGTTCAAAGTTTCCAACTCGATTTGCAACATTTTGTCGGCTATAAATCGTACATCTATTTGAGTCGTATAGCCTCAATCCAAAGCAGCTCTGTTCCTTTATGTTTTTATTTAAGCGATGCAACGTCTATAAAACGAAACTGTTTATACTGATTTAGAGATGCCACTAAACAAAATGACAAGTCCGATTCTGCCAGCAATGGTTACCTGCAGGAGATGTTTGACAAAAGTCCGTTCCTTTATAATGTGTTCCATTTGTAAAGGCGCCGTATGTGAACACTATTCAGCTGTAAAATTTTTATCCAAGATACCCAAGCTTCGTCGATGAAACTTTGCTTGTTCCATATGTAGAGCGAAGAAGTACTACAGGTGTAAGTATTGGATCAGAAACGAAAGGTGCAAGCGAGGCAAACGAAGTTCAAGACTTATTGGCGGAACTCCATGAAGTTAGAGAGACTGAACTAAACAAGATCGCCGGGAGTGATATACCTTAAAATGCAAATGTCAACAGCTACAGCGTGTTTCCAAGATGTTGCTTTGACTGTTGCTACTACAAATAGTCATAACTCTATAGTGTCCCCATCCTACAGATATCAACCTGTACGAAGATAATGATAAACACATAAAACTAGTCGGGCTGAGTACCATATCACCTCTTTTCAGGACAGCACTCGTTTATAAGAAAAGTCAACCGAAATGCCAGATGTCACAAGATTGAGATTCCTGTACGTACTGTTCCTGGACTCAGTAACAACTAATTATCTGCAGTTGCTAATTAAATGTCAATCTAGAAATAATCCAACTCATTGAGAACGAAATTCTCCTTAGGTTACCAGCACCAACAATGAAGTCTACTCGCTTTACAACTGACATTTATTTGGGTGGTCCACAGTCCGAGAGAGAGTTAGACCCCCATTTCAGTTCATCACACTAAACAGACCTGCACAGACACAAGGCGCAAATACATTCCATCATATGGCCCCTGTACTTAGCCCACCTGTGGTTCTCTCCCCAGGGCTTAAGGATCAACTACCAGAGAAGAGTTCAAACCAGCCATCACATCATTGTTGATAACACGCTCTGAAGAGATCTTCAGAATTCACTTATTTCATTTTAATTAAAGTACGAAAGTTATTAATATTTTTTAAAAAATTTACATTCTTACTTAATATTAACTCATGAAAATGTGCAATCTGGATGTTAATTCAATAGCATAAATTTCATTAACTTACAGTACTGTTCTATAGATAGGATTCGGCAAGAATCCAGAAATATAGTCGAATTTAGAGTGTGTTTGCCCGTCATAATGGGTTCTATCACTGTTTTCACAATACTCATAGGCTGGCTTTAATAAAAGTATGGTCAACTTACAAAGTTTTCGGTCTATCCGTCCATATTAGGTGAGCTGCTTGCTGATTGAGATGATCTGGAGTCAGTTTTCTAGATGTTACTGCAGTGGTCAGTTTCTGGACTTTCAGTCCTCACCTACTCATTGCTTGTCAGATGGGTATAAAAAGCAAATCACCCAGACAGATCAACCAGTCGGAGTTATAGGCGCATGAATCAATATTAGCATGTTTACATATTAGTTAACTCGTGCTTTTTTTATAACCTTCGTTCTAATTGCTGTAGAATTAGAAGTATAATAGCTCTATGAAAGAAAGCACAAGAAGGTGTATCCGTAGGTCCGCAGATCAGAGAGTTACTGAAAAAATGAGCATTTTGGAAGTGTTAAATCCTATGAAACAAAGCTTGGAAATCCCTCAAGAAAGTTTGTGAACCGGACATTTTTGGGGGGAAAAAGAGCAGGCAACTAAAGCTTCAAATTTGTTTTCGAGGGACGGAAATTACATATCATGGATATTTCTACATTAATCAACACAGAGTTAGATGTATTCCGGGAATTAAAAAAAGTCTAAAACTCTTCTGGAGACGTGGCCAATAAGAACACTTTTAAATTCCAATTTTTGCTTTTCCGTTCTTTATTACAAAAAGAAACTGGAAATGGTAACCACCCCTGCCGAAAGAGTTTAGAAAATATCATAAACAGCTCATTTCTTCAACACTAAATTTAGGCACCTACATAGGATGATGCCAAAGTCATTAGGAAAACTTTGTAAGCCTTAACCATTTGCCTAAAAACGTTAGCACATGCCGGACTTTTGAAGGTTATGAACATATTCTAAGTATTCAGAGATAATTCGTTATTTGTATAAGATAATACAATAGCTCTGATCCCTAAAATATCTACAGAAAGATAATCGCCAGCATTAAGCCAAAAATGTTAAGCTGGATTTGTTCAGTGGTTAAGTTTCAACATTAATCCAAAAAGAATTAATCTTTAAAAGAAATAAAGGTCAAGGGTTCAAATGCTATTTCCGGTATGCGTATTGAAATGGTCCAATAATGCGTGATATTAAATTTTATAAGTTAATAAATAGTGCGATTTTATCAATCAAAGCACAAAACTCAGTGAGCAGTTCTGATTTTCCATTAGTCTTAATAATTAAAAATGAAGATGTTCTTACAGTAATACACGAATAAATTCCATTGCAATAATAAATATCCGTTCTTAAAATTAAGACTAACGGGCATTTGGGGGCAAAAAAGTTCATATAAACTGGAAAGTTTATCTAAAATATTTCAGAGAAAGGTTTTATTTTAGGAGTAGTTCTGATTCTGTAGCCCATTGTATCTCCTGAAACACTGGTGTATTACTTAAATCCAATTTTTATGTGACTGTATTTTTATTTCAATTTTTATGTGACTGTATTTTTATTTCAATTTTTATTCTCTTGATTAGGTTTTCAAAGTACGGCAAGTTTCTAAGTGACATAGTTATGGTTTATATGAATAGTGAAGTGGGAATTTTTTATTACAATATTTACAATGAACCACTCCATGTAATGTGAAATGCAATGGATTTTGTGATATAATGCAATACATGTACTCTATATCACATAATCTCGTTATCACATGATCTAGTTTTCCGAAACGCTCTGGTTCTAGAGTCTACTGAAACTAATATTATAGGAAAACACATAACTAATCATTTGTGTGTTTGGAAAAGTAAGGTGTTCTTCAGTTAACGAGGTAAGGCCTGCCTTTATTTTATTTATATTTCCATGTTATTATCTTTAAGTAAAAAAATTTTTTTTTTTTTTAATTTCGCAATCTTGTATATTATCGGAAATTGTAAGAATTATTGTGCTTTTAAAAGCCAATGTTTTCTAAACTTTTAGGTACTCCAAAATCGTAGCATTTTACTAAAATTCGAGAAGCCCAAAAACAAAAGTTATATATTAATTAAAAAAAAAAAAAAAACACATTCGTTTTCGTACTGTATAGGGTGTGGAAACTCGTAAAATTTTTTTCTTATTTTACTGTTTCCAATAAAACTATAAGTTTGTCACGTGGGGGAAATTCTAAATAATCGAGATATATTTTTAACTAGTTATTAACTAGATATATAATGTAGTTATTCATTCAATAAGTTCAAGCAATAATCTGGTTATTCCTTCAATAAATTCAAGTAATAATCTGGTTATTCCTTCAATAAATTCAAGTAATAATCTGGTTATTCCATCAATAAATTCAAGTAATAATCTGGTTATTCCTTCAATAAATTCAAGTAATAATCTGGTTATTCCTTCAATAAATTCAAGTAATAATCTGGTTATTCCTTCAATAAGTTCAAGTAATAATTTGGTTATTCCATCAATAAATTGAAGTAATAATCTAGCTATTCCGTCAATAAATTGAAGTAATAATCTGGTTATTCCTTAAATAATAAATTCAAGGAATAACTAGATAAAGTATTGGAGGGGATGGGCCGGTGATGTGGGAAGTGTTTTTTTTTTTTTTTTTTGGGTTGATACTTGACAAGCTTGCTTTCTTGGATCATTTGCCACTACTAATACTAAATTGGCTACGTTTAGAATTCCTATGATGAACTTTGGCTTCAGGAAAATTCTATACCTATAACTTCATCACAGTAGAACTCTCCTATGATCAAGTTATAGATACCTTGGCCAGGTTATTCGGAGGGGTTTATAGTTTTCCATTTTTCGTTGATTTTATATGAAATTTAACAGCTTTATTCTACTATTGATTCTTACTGACCTCTGCATTTCTTATTTAATTTTCAAATAATTACTACTAAACTGAAATCGGCTGATCTTCACAAGTACAAAATTAATATGTATTTAATTTTTTTTTGAAAAGGATATCAAAATGTCTCCTGTAATTTCTCATATAATATGCACCCAATTTTTTAAAACTAAACAAAAAAAACTAGTCACTAGTTTTTTTTTTATGCGCATGAAATATAAACCTAAACGTAAATGTTAATTTTTTTTCTGAGTTTCAATATTATATGGCTATGGTTTAAGGAGTACAGTTTGTTTTTCATAAAAAAGAGAATATAAATGTGATAAGTTTTTATTTCTTTATTTATTAGTGTTCAAAATGGAGATATTTCCGTGTGACTTGTGCGAAATCCAGTTAAGAGGTCAACGGGAAAGAGATGCTCATTTTACAGGTAAAAGACATCTAAAGAAAGCCGAAAAACAAAAATTCCTAATAGCTCGACAGAAGACAGCAGAAGTATCAATATATGTTACTCGATTTCCTCCTGATACATCAGAAAATCAATTACGTGAATATTTTTCACAGTTCGGTGAAGTGAACAATATCTTCTTAGAGAAAGAATCCGGCATATTCGCTTTTGTGGAATTTTCGAACAAAGATTCTGTGGCTGCTGCTTTATCGACATGCGGTCACAGTCTTCAAGGACATAAAATAACAGTGAAGCCACGCAGTACGGAAACAAATAATGCCCATGATGACAGCAACATTGATATTTTACTCCATGAAAGTTTAATTACAGATTTACAGCAATGTGATTCAGTGGAACACCAGACTATAACACTTCGGCAAGTATTATCAATCGAATTAAGTGAAATCAGAGAAAGGAAAAAATTTGCTTCAGCTCTTTGTAATAAATTACAAGACTATTTTTCTGGTTGTGAACTTCACCTGTATGGTTCAACGATTAACAGCTTTGGATTTAAAGGATGTGATGTAGATGCATTGTTCTGTTCGCCTAATGACAGTTCATCTGTTTCAGATGAAGGAGGAGAAGCTGAAGTAAAAGAGAAACGTATTGCAAGAGCGCTGAGGAAATGTAAAATGGTAAAAAATGTGAAGCCTATTCCTAGTGCTCGTTGTCCAATTGTAAAGTTTGAGTACAAAAAACTAAATTGGGATCTTTCTATTGGAAAAAGTTTTGTGTTATACAATACCAAATTGTTGAAACTGTATGGCAAGTTTGATGAACGGGTACGTCCACTGGTAATGACACTACTCTACTGGGCTAAATTTGTTGTTCCAGGTAAGAAGAAAAATAAGCTTACTAGTTATGCTTTCAGTTTTTTGGTAATATTTTTTCTTCAAAATAGATCGCCCCCTGTTTTGCCATCTGTTGAAAAACTCAAGTCACTGTCAGAAATTCCAATTGTTGTTGGTGACTGGGACTGTAGTTTTTGTGAAGATCTGTCAAAACTTCAGCCCTCGCAAAATACACAGACTATCGAGGAGCTATTGAGAGAGTTTTTTGAATATTACGTAAATTTTGATTTTATTTTAAATGCCATTTGTCTAAGACGAGGTAAGATTTTACCTACAAGCACGTTTGTTCGTGGATGTAAAAATATTAGAGATTTTAAAGTTGGACCCATATGCATTCAAGATCCTTTTGATCTCAGCCACAATATAGCAGCTAATGTTAATTACAAATCATTGGTTACATTTATCGAAAGTTTAGAAAATGCATATCATATATGTAAAGATCCTAACTTTCAAAAGAATTCAGATGGATTGTGGGGTATATGTTACCTCTTAGAACAAAATACTTCCACACAACAAAATGATCAACCTGACGGTATCATAGACAATGATCACTCGTGCTATTTTGATGTTTCACTTAAAACTGAAATGATCGAATATATTATGGAAGATCTGCCCCAAGAAAACCTATCGGACACTACAATAAAAAATTACTGGTTAAGAAAAGTATGCCATTTGGTTTTGGCAATTCTGGATAAAGGGCTTCTATTTGAATGTGACGTTGTTGAGAATTACTTGGAGAACAGGATTGGAATGAGAAGACGTCATCCTGCTGCAGACGAACCAGAAAGGAATATACAGAAGCGTCGCTTAGATAACACATCTTGCATTCAACTAGACAGCTTAAATCTGAAACATTTGGCTAATAAGGATACTGAAAGTATGTGTGATCCCAGATTTGACAACAGTTATGACGAACTGCGTGATTTATCAAAAACGTCCAGTGGTACTACGGAAACTGTAATTGAACTATGTTCAGAAACATCAAGTTCTAATTCTGATTATTTACATCACGATACAAAAGACGAAGACAACGGATATCTATCAAATCATATTATACATTCAAAACCGGATGAAGAGAAAGAAATCAGCGAAAATTATCCAGAAGATGCCAGCAACAATTTATACGCAGAATCACGCAGTCAAAAAGCACAAGATACTACGAAATCTTGCACAGCTTCCTTCGAAGACAGCATGGACACTTCATCTAGCATCAGCAGTACTACGAACGCACCACAAGATAATTTATTAATGAAAATCCAGTGTAGAGTGTTTCATCGCATATGGCCAAGGAGGAAACAGCATTCGAAAACAGTCCATAGCCCAGAAATAAGCGATCCATTAGAAGTGGAACACGTCATTTCTCAAACGATTATTAAAGAAACAGAAGCAACGTCCAAGAATAAAACCAACAAACTATTATTTGACTTAGAATTCTTACTCTCTGAGCAAAGAAAAGGTGGGCTAACTAATTTACATGTTAAGTTTAGTCCACAAACAGTTTTTAAAAAATCCACTCAACTACTTACATTTTTGAAATCATACATGCCAGAAACTGTTGAAAAGTGTATGTCAACTGATTGTGTTGTAAATAGGTAAACAGATCCATAGTTGAAAATGTTTTTCTTACTTATTCCGGCATACAAATTGAAAAAAAATTTGAGATGTAAATAGATGTAGAATAATCGAAATAAAACCTGATTTTCATGAATTTTAATTTTTACTGTAAACTATTTAAGTAAAACACAAGTAAACAAATTTAAACTAGTTTGTCTATAATAAAATTATTTTCATATTTATATAAAATTACATATACACTATCTATGAACAAGCAGAGAAGTTACCCATTTAATTTAGGATATTATCTTTTCAAAGCTCTTTTACTGGGAGTGACAAGTCCTGTTTCACGAAGTCAACGATTACACAATGATCAGCTTTCAAAACTGAGTTATTCGAGGAAGGGGTACTGAACACAAGATCAAATAACTTCTAGTTGATTAAAGTACTAATAATAGTTGCAGTGTAAGCTGTCGGAACGAAACTAACATAACAGAGGAGCTCTTAAAAGATGACGCAAGATAATAAACAAACTTCATTCAGAAATCACACTGTATTAAGGAAGTTAAAATCACAAAATTTTAGTATTCTATATGATCAGTTTGCAGGATGAAAAATCCACGCAAACTTCGCCGATTAAAAACATAAAAATGATTTGACTTTCCATACCGTGTAGAATAGCAAATTGTTTTAAAGTGAGGAATAATCTAAGCAAAGAGGAATGAGATAATTAACCACGCATTTTTATGGTGCATTACTTTTTTTACTTCCCTTAATCTCATCCCCGCGGTAGCACAGTGTTTATAACCAACGTTTTCCGCACACTAGGTTGAAAAGGCCCGGGTTTGAATCTCGTCAAATGTCACAAAAAGCTTTTATGAGCTTTTTTTTTTTTTCGTTCTCACTCCTCGGCTGAGCTAGTCGGACTCAGGTGAGGACAACAAGGTTTTTTACTTACAGAAACGATTTTTCGTCTAGCAAAACGGTCAACTGGCCAAAGAACACACAATTTATGGACACAAGACGCATATTTTCCCCTTTATCTCAATAATGGAGTTTATCAGGTATTTTTAGTACCTCTTGTTGCTTACGTAATCGGTACCAAAAGAGGTTGTAAGGTTCAGTCTCAAGTAGAAGCTATAAACGGTAAACAAACAAGGAGTATTTAATATCAACATACAAAAAAAGGTAATGTTCTGCTGTTTTTGATTTCTTGTATATCCAAAGTTTTGCTTGAAACCTTAATTGTTAAACTTCGACCAAAAACGAGCTGATGGATCACCTTGATCTAATATAGTTAGGGAATAACCACTTTTCTATCACGTTAGATTAATAATATAACCAGAATTCTCTCTACAGACAACAGAATAAAATTTAAAGCCTTCTTCGTTCAGATTAACAGGAAACAAGGAATCGAATTCAATCCTCAGTTCAGCAAGAAAATAAAAGAAGATAAGGAAAAACGAGAAAAACAAAATACTTCAAAAATCATGAAGAGCTGCCCACAGACAACCTCCCCCAGTATCAGCCGGCAGATGATCAGAGCATGAAGGTAGCTCATCTCAGACAAGAACCCTGGATCCAGGAAAGGAAAACTTGGCACCCACTATATGTCAATAGATTTAATCGTATAATGTTGGCACCACCTCTTGCCAGTATGCACAACAGATTTTGGCAGCATCAGCAAGCAGGAGCCTGACAGTAGGTAAGAACTTAATTTTTATGTATGTGTATTCGTATGTTTCACCTTATTTTATGTACAAGCTTGTGTAACCATAATGTATTTTTAACCATAAAAAACATTAGCTTGGATTCCCTAAAATTCACAATTAATAATTAATTACAAATGTTCCCAAATTGTAACTCTTTATATTTTCTCCCCCACCACTCCAAATAGCCAATGTATGGTCTGATGATAGGTAGATGTAAGTTGCCTAAAACGTCACCTTAAATGTATAGTGGTTTTGGTTTTAAACTTAATAAACTATATTATTAATCTTACGTGGTAGAAGAGAACGAAGACACTTATCATAACAATCAATTTTCATGGATCACCTTTTTGTTTTCTTTTTTATCATGTACAAATCATTTGTAGTTGACACTTATGTTTAAAACTCCGTGTACGTTGATTGGCATCCAAACCTATATGGGTCAGTCTCCAAAATAAGATGAAAAATAAGTTCCACTGTACTATAAATCGTACAGGTTGGTAAAATCATATTACTATTATTAGCCATATGATGCAAGGAAACCTGAGGCTTATGCTGTACCAGCCAAAAAATTTCCCGAGTTACCCTGAGAGAGAGAAATCACCAAGAAAGAGAAGGATGATGATATCCAGCTCAGGACCCTGGGTTTGCCATGGTGTACCAAAAGAAAATTGGCGTTGAACTTAATATAACAGTTAGGGAAAACAGTTAAAGTCGGTCCCCATGGGTGTTAAACAGTACCACTACATTTCGATGGTTCTGAATTAATTATCAACGGGCACAAAACTTTACTCAATTCTCCTGGGATCAGCTAAGTACCTCTTTGAAGATGCTTTTAAAGTAGTCTTATAGGATTTGAACCCACTCTCCCAAAAAATAATAAACAGAGGCCAAGAAAGACAAATCCCCCCTCGTATAATTTATAGCATTAATATACTAATATGCATCAATAATCTAAGCAATTTAGAGAGTTAGCCAAATATACTCATATTATCTGAAATTAATCTACAGATAGCAATTGTTATTTTTATATGTAAACGGAAAGCTAAAAAACGAAATATATTAATAGATTGGCACTCAACGCGAAAACAAAAGAAATGTTTTATATTTTAATTCTGATTACACACAACATATATATCATAATCTGAATCTTATACATGTACATATATATCTATGATGGCACGACACAAAACAAAAAAAGAAAACACTACAGCGAAATTAAAACTATTGCAAATAATTTAAATGCAATCTCAAACTCACTCAGTTTAGAGAAAAACATCCTGAAGTATTTTACCGTCATACAAATCACTCTGGATGAAACACACGAAAATTTATTCAAGCAATAAAATGACATATTGCGAAATTGGTCAGAGATAGCGGACAGTTTCCTGCATGAAATGCGTAAAGCGATGATACTCTTCAATTATTAGTTGATATTAGTATTTTTGTTGGTTTTTATTTCTTCTTTTTTTTTTACGAATTTAAATACATTGATAACAATTTGTATGAGAAGGGATGGTTATTATAGCTGTTGTTTTGATAAATAAATGATCAAGACAAAGGAATTTTGATACGGGAGTAGCAATACACTTAAAAACATCGTACCTAGTGAAAAGACGTATGCATCGTTTCTTTTAGTTACGATTTATTTTTACTACTACTGCTTGGCACCTCCCACCCTACAACTTTATATCACAACTATTTTGTTAAGTTTGTAATGATTTTGTGACTGTCAGAACAACATTACTGCAGATGGGTGCAAACCAGAAGAAACATGAACCAGGAAAGATAATACTGTAGCACTGCACTCAAAATACTGTATACACTATGTTACGAAAAGTATTGGGGGGCGTCTTCATGGCGCCTCCAATACTTTTCCACGAAGACCATTTATGTAAAATATCGACTATGGTAATGATGTAGAAGGCGTGCGTGTGTTTATGTAAAGCTCCAATGATACTATGAGGTGGTGAATATATTGTTTCTGTAATTACACGAATTCATCAACCAATTTGCTGTTTTCTAGAAGAAAAACCCGATTTCCCGAGAGAAAAGAAAACATGAAACCCTAGCCTGAGATCGACTAATTCAGACATACTGGGAAAAAAAACAATAAGATAAGCAGAGGGAAGAAAGAACACCCGCTGTCAGAAACAGAAAGGGGCAGTTTCCACCATCTAATCATACTTGTACGCATTACATAGTGTGCATAGTATTAGGGTCAGGCGCCACCTGTGGTTTCCCACATCTACGCCATATGTTCGCTGTGAAGGAATACAGAACTACTGTAAATGCCAGAAAAGTGTTGTGTGTTGTATATGACATATTGCGTTAGGTTCTGTTGTGTGTCCTGGCATTTGGCCGCAGGGCCCCTAGTGGGACTCCACGTTGCCCGCACACACCACTAGGAGGTAGCCAGTCTGCCCATTATTCTCTGGCTTGTCTTCGCCAGGGTCGCCAGAGCTTCCTGGACGGAGACAAAAAAAAAAAAAAAAAGTAGAATCGGGGAAGTACAGAGTGTACGCAAGAAAGGAGGGTATAGCTAGAAATATGGAGGATGTAGGCGAAGGTATCCTCCAGGTTATCAATGGAGCAATAAGCACCATCAATTGAAAGGGGAACCCGGGAAGGACGATAAATAAGACACAGCAAGAGAGCCGTGTGCAAGTTGCCACTGAGGAATGAGGTGGTCCATACGCCAGTTGATCCTATCCAGGTTAAGATCGGTTGGCCAGTTAGGTTAGGATCAGATGTTTGGGTTGTTCCTATTTTGTGTTGGCAATAGGGTGCTCCGTCTTGTGAAGAGGGCTTGTGCAAACTTGGTAAACTCATAGTAGTAGTTTTCTTCTGTGATTAATAAGTGTTCATTTCCTTGAGGGTTATCTTGTATACGAGTAAACAGGATGCTGCGGAAGTCCTCGTAGTGTTGACAGGTATATACTAGATGGTTCCAGTCTTCTATTTCACCACATGCACAGTAGGGGTTGTCAATGATTCCCATGGATGTTAATTTATGGTTTATTGATCCGTGTCCAGTAATGAGGTAGGTGGTATAAAGACTAGGAGAAAACCAAGTTGGAGATTTAGGAAATACGGCTTTCACATACGGTATAAATTTCTTGGTGATTGGGCCCTTGTCGGTAGCAGTCCATCTGTCTTGCCAGGTCTGAAGTAGTAGGATGGCAATTTTTTTCTTTTCCTGCCTGATTTCATTCAGGTTATTGATGGAGTGTCCAAGGATAGTTGCTGGTATACCCCTGGAGAGACAGTAGTGGAGGCCCCTTCGAATAACCTCCAGATCAAGCGGAAGGACGCCCGCAAGAACCTGAAGGGCTGGGTTGCTAACTGTGCAGCATGCCCTTGTAATAGTAAGAAGGATGGTGCGCTGGATGGTTCCCAGTTTACGTTTGTTGTTGTAAAGAGTTGCCCTGCGAAACCAGACCCCTGATCCATATGTTATGAAGGGAAGGAAGATTGATTTGTACAGAATCTTAAGGGTGCGTCGGTTCAATCCCCAATCGCGACGACTCACCCGTGCGATGAGAGCAGTGTAGCTTCTCACTTTCGCGTGGAGGTGTGCAAGATGCGGAGAGAAAGTGAGCTTATGGTCAAGTACTATTCCCAGTAGTTTTAACGTAGAAACTAGCTTGACGGTTTGGCCTTGAAGTTTGATAGTGGGGTTTCTAGTAGGCTGCAGTGATCCCTTCAGGAGAATGGATTGTGTCTTCTGGGGTGAGAGTCTTAGTTTGTGTATGGCTGCCCAGTTCTGAAGGATTTGAAGTGCTTGGGTTCCTCTGGCTTCCAGAGAAGCTCTGCTGTCAGCCTCAATCGAGATGGTCACATCATCAGCAAAGGCTTGTATAGCTACAGGACCTAGGTCCAGTCCAAGGAGCTCATCCAGGACAATGTTCCACAAAAAAGGACCAAGGACTGAACCCTGGGGGCAACCTCTGTAGATTGACCTGGTAATTCTTCGGTACATTGAGGAGATAGGGTCAATCTCACTCAGACACACTCCGTGGAGGCCCAGTCCATGTGACTGCCTGCTCAGCAGACAGCCGCCTGGAGTTGGCTTGCCCTACATGAGTTCTCAGGTCCTTCACCTTTCACTCTTCCATCTTTACATACGGCTTTATTTAAAAGCAAGCCGCCGCATTCTAGGGAGAGAGACCATTTGCATGCAGCCGGCTTGGTCCCTATCCCTTTTAGACTAAGCTAGTTAGATTATTGCCCACTAATCCCTAACTTAGACTAGATTTTACCACCTGAGCTGCACATAAATCTTATTATCTACTAACCGACACAATGGTGCGGGATAACACCACTGCTGCAAAAGTCCCTGTTCCCCCAATTGTGTTAACACCAAAAATCTTCTAACTGCAGCATGCATAGATTGAATAACATATTTATATACCTCCATACAAGTTCCTTCTATTTTTCTTTTTCTAATTTTCAATGCTTGGTATTTTCTTTCATTTATTAGGAACATCAGACAGGCGCTGGATCTGCGGTACTCTCATAATTTGATGAACACAGTCCCAGATATGTTGAACAGCAGGACAGGAAAAAAAGCATGTTCTACTGTTTCCCACGCTTTGCAATATTGACACTCAGTATTTGAGTATCCCTCTGAACTTAGCCTTATTTACCTCTGCGGGCAAATGCCCGTGAATCATCCTCCAAGCTAAGTCGTTTCTTGACCCTATATGTTTATGAAGATTCCTAAACATCTGGGTTATTTCTAAACTGTGGCATGCTCCAGGATTCTGCCATACTTACTGCCCCTATTAAATAATTTCCAGTATATTTATGAAACTTTTAGTTTTATTCCCATATTTAGACCTCCTCCCGATAGTTGCTGAAGATATTTGATAACCAGTTTATAAAAGGGTGATATTGTTTCTGCTGTAGGGCCTGTGTACTCAACTCCTAACAACTTAGTAAACCTCCCCATGTGGTATTTTACTAGGGTTGAAGCTGCATGCGTGTCCCACAGGGTTGATCGAATGTGCTTTACTACATACGCCCACTGTAACCACTTTAATTGGGGTATTTTATAACCTCCCAGAGCCTTTCTACAACGCAGTATCTGTTGCGTGACCTTTGTTGCCTGTTATTCCAAAAAAACTTAAATAGTCTCCTATGTAACCTTTTCTGTGTGAGATATTTAAAAGTAGTTACCGACACAATATTCATCACTATTGGGATAAGAATCATCCACATGATTAATACTCTTCTAGAAAATGATAATAGACCTAGGTTCCACTGGGCGATGTTTTCTTCCAAGGAGCTTAATAGTTGTGGGTTGTTATTATTGGTCGTCGTCTTGAGAATGGTATCCGCAGAATGGTGATGGGCTCCACTGAGAAAGAGAAGCCTACTGGTAGTTGTAGTGGAGCATCCCTTCCACGCTATTGACATTTTGTCTTACTCTTATTAAGGCATAGTCCACTAGGCAAACTAAAGTAACTGAAGAGATCCAGCGCATTCTGTAGGGAACTGCAATCAGACGCAGTTAAAATGACATCAGCATGAGCTATATATCTGCGATCAGGACATGATCCAGGGAGATGAACTCCTCTGATATTTCTAGAGCTATCTAACTGTCTAAGCATATGCTACAATGCCATTGAGAAGAGAGCAGGGCTTAGTGGATAGCCCTGTCTAACTCCTCTTTCCAGTTTTATTTTATCCGAGCTATGTCCATTGACATAAGCTGATAATAGCTGCTCTTAACTGTGAACTCATCTGTACAGTGTATAACTAAATTTGAAGGTAATTGTGGGAAATTTATCAAAAGCTTTTTCTAGATCTAGGACTGTACTGTAACATTTCCTCTTACAATACGGTTGCAGGTCTCTCAAAAAACCAGATTTGTTCCCATAGCTCTTCCTTGCACTCCATATGTCTGATTTGCTTCTATAATGGACCCTAAATGTCCATTCTTAAGGCGCGCATTCAGTATTTTAGCATATATCTTGTAATCTACCTTAAGTAGTAATACCGGCCTTCAGTCTCCTACTTCCTTGCCCGCTCTACACTGTTTTTTTTTTTTTTAAATACCGTTTGGGCCTGTAGAAAACTTTTGAGCACTTGGCCTGCCATGAAGAAATCAGAGAAAACTGCAGCCGTAAATGGTCCAAGCTTTCTTGTAAAATTCTGTTTCAGTCCATCCGGACCTGCTGCTTTACCCCCTTTCATTTCTCGCAAGGCTAGGAACATTTCCTTCAGAGAGATTGGCTGGCCATGTTCTTGCCGATGAGACGCAGAGAATCATGACATCTTCCAGCTCACTGGTAACGCTGGCTCTTGAAATGCTGCATACGTATTTCGTAAGCTTCATGATGTCCTTAGTGGTACAATATTGGCGTGACCCTACTTGAATCTGCTGTATGGCGCAGCTGCTTGTTTGTGTCCTGTTATATTGATCGAGAATAAACCCTGCTCCCTTGTCGGCAAGAATCGCATTTGGACTGCTTTGTTTTCTGCCCGCGTTTCCAGACGCGATTGTATTTCTTTTTGCGCCTGTTTAATCCCCATTTCATTATAACAATACTTTAATAGTCACCTCACTTCATACAGATGCTTTAGCACTTTCCTTCGCTAATTTTTGGAAAGCTGTCTTTGCTGCCTGCTTAAAATTTACCCATTCTTCCCATGTCCAGCGCTTAGACTACGCTAAACTCTCAATGTTGCCCCAATCATTCTGCAAGAGAGCAGAGTTTAGGCGCCAGATACCTCTACTATAATTAATTGTTGTACATAGCGGGAGGTTTGTTTAGAAATTTTTAAGCGCATCGGCGTCTATGGACATAGTGCGCCAATAGCGGGAGGTTCATCATTGCTTATTTGTGATCTGTAACGGGACGTGTTCCAGAAATACTGAGATGCCTAACTCTCAGTTAGGTTCTCAATGGGAACCTACTGAACATCTCACCGGAAAAAACACATTCAATACTCCTCAAGGGCTCCCTTGATCCCAGGAGGCCTCCCCAGATCAAGATAAATGGAACAACCATTAAACTCCAAACAGAAGTCAGGTATCTTGGCGTTATCCTCGATAGACACCTCAACTTCACACCGCATCTTAGTTACCTCAGAGTAAAATTCAGGAAATATTCCGGCCTATTCGCTAGAGTTACACGCAGAAACTGGGGTCTGTAGAGGGCGCTCGCCATCCTCTACAAGGCATTCTTTATCCCTGCACTGGCTTATGCAGCGGGAGCTTGGTACGCTAAGGCAAGCACTGCTGTTAACAGAAGGAAACTGGAAACCATCCATCGAATAATTCTCCTCGCAACAACCAGAGCATGCTGCACGGTGAGCACCCATGCTCTCCAGGTCCTTGCGGGATGTCTCCCTCTGGACTTGGAAATTGTCGGCCGTGGGCTGCTGCACCAACAAGCCAAAGGAAGGGTAATCACACATTTCGGATACACTATGGACTCAACTCTGACTAGACCACAGGAAAAAAGACGTCTTACAGACCACATGAGAACAGTGTGGCAGAATCGGTGAAATGATTCCACTAAAGGCCACATAACTAGAAGCTTCATACCAGATATTGGCCGTGTTTATTCTATTTCCCCGACCTGGTACTCTCCTGGACTTTATACTACTTACCTGCTGACAGGGCATGGCTCCTTCAGGAAGAAGCTACACGATTTTGGAATCTCGGACATAGCGCACTGTAGATGCAGACAAGAAGAAACTTGGGAGCACCTGCTCTACGAATGTAATATATAGAAGACCTCCGTGGCCTGCTGTTTACCAAACTGCGCTCCATCCTTAAAAATCAGGAGGACATAGTGCTGCAGGAAGAAGAAAACTATAAGGCTTTCACGCTTTTCGCTCAAAATCTCTTCGCGAGGCAAAGAGCACTTCCACCACCCTGAAACAAACTTCAGACTTTGGACCACCGATGGACACAAAGAACACAACTGGCCATTGACGACCAGCTGAGTGACTACAGGACTTGAACACAAGTGGTGGGGACAACCTACAGCAACTGAGTCCTAACTGGATGCGACGAAACACTGGGACCTAGATGTAGCTGGCCTGTCACGTGCAGGTGACGCATCGTGGACTCTGCCGAGACTAAGTCCACCACCTGGAGAGTCAAAGTGAATGACTTAGATTGCAGCCTTGCTGCCAACTAGCCAAATGGCGACCCAGGTCCGACACCTTTCTGGGCCTGCTTTATCTCATTTTCCCGGCGGGGGTACACCCCTGTCCCCTCCTCTCCCTGCAAAACCCACTTTCCCTCTGGTGTGGCATGGGCATGCCCACTGAACATTTGGGGGCCACTTTCTCCCTTGCTGCCCTTGAGGAAGCTTTCAGAAGATTAGACTGGTCGCAGAAAGGAGTCAATGTGAACGGAGAGTACATAAACCATTTACGATTTGCAGATGACATTGTGGTCATAAGCCACGATCCCAAAGAATTAGAGGAAAATCTTAATCAGTTATGCACAGTTAGTAAGGATTTTGGACTAAAGATGAATATGGATAAAACAAAAGTAATGATGAACAAGTATGCCACGGAAAGGGAAATAATGATTGAAGGAGCAGTAATTGAAAAGGTGGAGTCATATACTTATCTGGGACAAGTTATTAGCTGTAATAATGATAAATGGCTGGAAGTCAAGAGAAGAATAAATTTTGGATGGATAGCATTCAGGAAATATAGTCACATACTGAAGAGCAATATCCCAGTTTGTCTGAAACGTAAAATAATGAATCAATGTATACTCCCCACCATGACTTATGGAAGTGAAACTTGGGCACTCACCAAAAGAATGGAAGAGAAGCTAAAAACTACACAGCGAAGAATGGAACGAATTATATTGGGAATCAGACTGTTAGATAAGAAGAGAAACACATGGATTAGGCAGCAAACTCAAGTAAAGGACATTCTTATCAAAACTAAAGAACTAAAATGGTCTTGGGCAGGACACATAGCTCGAAGACATGATGACAGATGGACTAAGAAAATAACAGAATGGTACCCAAGAGGAGCTAGAAGAAAACATGGAAGACAAAGGCGGAGATGGATAGATGAAATTCATGAGTTTTTGAGTAGTAAATGGATGGCCAGTGCTCAAAACAGAAGGAACTGAAAAGTTGCTGGAGAGGCCTTCATCCTGCAGTGGATTGAAAATGGCTGATGATGATGATTCTCCCTTTTCTGCCGTCCAGCCTTCCTTCTCCCCACCCAAATCTATCTACCTTCACAGTGCACAGCCCCACATGTCAAATTGTAACTACACCAAAATTGCTTGCCCGACCCTTTTCGGCCAAATATAAAACTCATCCAGCGTAAGATCCCTTCTCGCTCTTAAGGCAAATCTCTATGACCAAACAAAAGCACCAACAGCGATTAAAGCGGTTTTTTTTTTTTTTTTTTTTTAGGTCTTAGCCACTGAAATCTGAGGAAAGTAGGTGGCAGGACCTGCCAGAGTACTGATTCCTTACTGGTAACCTGTGGCGCGGTATGGGCAATGTCGGGTCCCATCAGGGGCCCGATGGCCAATAAGCCAGGTGAACAATGGGCACAACAGACTACACTATACACGATCCACTCACTTTAAATCTCTGGTTTGATAGGGTACTGTCACTCGATACAGAGAACACCGCGGAGATGGGAGAAATCCCAGGAGCCGCTAGACCCTCAACATACCAAATGCCTAACTCTGGTTGCTTTATTTGCCATACTTTTCGGTGCATAAATGTGATCAATGCGTGTGCCTATTGTGCCCCTAGTCCACGTTGCGCCATCTGTCGTAGGATTATGCCATCGCCATACATCTATAAGATCGCACTTTAGACAAATGTCATCCAACTCCAGAGCACCCCTTGTACCTCCTGCAGGATCGCCTGTGCCCGTCTTATCTTGACTGGGTCTAAGACGCAATTCCAATCGCCCCCAAGAACAATCCAACGGGTATCCATCATAAATGGGCATAAATTATTAATTAACTGTACCCGTTCTATGTGAATCTAGCTTCCAGCCTATACAGACTACCCTACCTACCACATCTCATTGAAGGTTACTAACCTTCCTACAATGGGTGGTAGGATTATAATGCCTACCCCCTGACATTTCTTTCACCAAAACTCCAAAAACTTAAGCATTTAAATCTATTTTGAAATTTTCGTATTTGTAAGACGCTGTAAAAGTGACTTTCTTGGATAAACAAAATTCTCATTCCCATCAATAACACAATTCTCCAGACATGATGTTGTGTGTATCCCTGGGAAAAGCCCCGAACATTCAATGTACCAATAGTTACCATGCGTACCGAGCACGATCCCACAAGGGGGTTTTATCTATTTCGTTTGGAATATAAGACCATACAAGGTCTTGTCAAGCTCCTGCTCTTGCCCCTTGATCCATGTACTTCGAGAGTTGCTTAACTGTTGTGTAATTCCTAATAACGTTTGCCCCACTAGATTGGCAAAAAAATATCCCTCCTTGAATTGTATTTTCCCTATCTTCCCTTCTCGGGTTTGTTATAATATTATTCTGGGTTTCCCCAGACTTTCTCCCATTCTATTAGTTTTTCCCCCAGGAATCCTCCGAACTCGACTCTATCAGATCCTGTATGATAACATTATCCTCCTCTACAGTTTGTTTCTTCCTTTTTTCCCCCTCCTCCTATATCTTTTCCTCTTCCCCCCTTCTGACCTCTTGCTATTTCCTTTATTTCCATTAAAGTGGAAGTCTCTTATCTAGAGACCCTTTCCCCTCCTCTACTCCTATTATCGAGTCCCTGGTCCTACTGAAGATACTTTTTTTGTGGCTTTAAAATGACCATGTTATTTCCCTCTTTCAAAATTTCTTCATTTCGAGCTGAGCAGCTGCCCACTTTGTGGCTTCTTTCACCACATTTGCTGCATGCTTTTGGACAATCGCTGCTAACGTACCCAACTTCCTTACAATTAAAACACCGCACTTTCGTGCAATGCACATCTAGATGGTCTGAGCTTCCACACTTCAAACATTTTTTCTCTTTCCCTCTATAATATTGGGAAACGGCTTTCGCATTTCCATTTGCACCGTGACTTTTCCCGTATACTCTGGGTCCTCCCACGCATGCATATCTATTCTCATAACTTTACCATATTGTTCCAATGAGTTTTTTGAATACAATTTATCTTTAGTCACGCAACCTTACATACCACTTGGTATTTCCTCATAGTCAGGAGAGTAAACCCCTGCAATCTCGATAAATTCTACACATTTTTCAAATCCCTAAATCACCTGTCTAGGTTCATAATCTGTGTCTAGAGTGAACTTCAAAGTCCTCTCACGTGTATAGAAACTCATTTTAACAAAAAAAAAAAAAAAAAAAACTAATCAAGCCACTGTGCCTGCAGGCACTTAATCCCACCCTGGGAACTTTACTAGAGTCAGCAAAAAGAAATTAATATTAAAACTTCCCTCTTTCAGAATGTCACCCAACAACGAAATAGCACAGTTCCAAGCTTACCAGCCTGGTAATGCCATCACAGTTGCGAAGTCGTTCCACAGTATGACAGACGCCAAATGGTGTACACATTAATACAGCATTTGAAGATTAAATGCGCAAGGCATCATGATATGATATGGGTTTTAATTAACTATGTAATATCGGTGTAAATACACCATAGTTTACCCATAAATTTAACTACAGTACATACGTAGTATAAAGGCGTCGTTTAATTTTATCTCATATTGTGGCTGCCTTCACAACGAGATATAGTACTAGGTACTGCACTATTGTATCTACACCGATATTATATAGTTAATTTAAACCCATATCATATTATGCCTTGCGCATTTAATCTTCAAATGGAAATAAAACGAATGAAGTGCGTCAATATGAACGCCCTCTTAGTGTTATTCGAACAGTTTCTGCATTCGTGTTCTGACATGGAGATGTTAGTTTTACGAGAAAATGGTCTTTTCGTTTACCTTCGTAGTACAAAGATGATACGTGGGTAACTTGTTGTTGTAGGAGCGTCAGCGACTAAGTCCCTATTGCTCAGTGTATATTGTCCGTAATTGCGTGTGTTCTGAGTGTTTGCTGGACGAAAAACCTGAGTTTCCGGGAGAAAAACCATGCAACCCTCGCCTGAGCTTTACTAACTTAGCCACGCCGTGAAAAAGGCCCATAAAAATTCCTCCCTTCATCGACGGGATTCGAACTCAGGTCTTTTCCACCCGGTGTGGGGATGACGGCGATCCTTCCAACTGTGCTACCCACGAGGGCTGTAGGCAACTGCACCGCATTGTATTTTAAGAAGGAGCCGGTTACTTTTTTTCCTTCGGTTGCTAATGGCCTCAATGTTGATTATTTTGCCGACTTACAAAACGTTCTTAAGATTCATCTCTTGCGACTTTGGTGAAGTAAGTGACGGTCCAATCAGACTTTCGTTTTCTCTTCTTTTTTTTTTTTTTTTTCATCCCGGTAAGTCATAAACTTTCTATTTTTTTTTTTTTAAATTAAACTTCTATTTTTAATGAAATTATAAATCTCTTGATTAAAGTAAGAAAGAAAGATTTCCTTTGGAATAAATCATTTCTGTAATGTTTCAACTAAGATGCTGTAATGTACTTTTCTCGAAAAACAGAATATTTTTCCTTTATAAATAGGGCCGTTTCTAAATACAGTATTTCAGGTTTCTAGATGGATAAATGGGTTCACCTCTCTATGGACTGCTTGAACATTTTCAGCGTTTACCGCAATATTTAATGGGAAAATGCGCCACCTGGTCATATCTGAGGTATTATTACGTTTTTCCACATCCTGTTACCGTGTGTTTTTGGTGGCTTCGAAACTCAAAGCCATTACTGGAGGCAAGATTTACTAAATAAGGCAGAAGAAGCTGTAATAACTTTAATCTCCACTTCTAGCGGCCTAGCGTTATCCATGTGTCACGCATCATTCAACTAGATGCTGCCCGTTATCTTTGGAACTGGAAAAAATAAATCTTTAATACGAATAACAGAGAATGAGGTCGCCTTCTACTTCCTGGGAACTACGGATAATCCAAAAATATTGCACCGTTCTGATAATGTGTTTTGAGTAGGAATTTACGCGATCTTCTTTAAAAGTTACTGCTTAATTCTAAAATAAGACAAAGGAAATAATAGTAATAAACAATAAGCATAAAAAGTAACCGAATGGGTAATTAAGTTGCAAACCATTGAAATGATTTGGTTTCAAAAAAAGGCAATCAACGGAAAATGCATTTGCGCTTGTTATGACCAAAAGTTATGGATAACCATTCACCACAACTTCATCCGTAATGTATTATCCCAGTCTCCATGGTCACCAACACACTTTCATCCTTCAAAATTAATCTACTACCTGAGCTTCTATTCCTGGAGCTACCTGCTGTGCTTAAAAAAATTTCCTGTCAGATTGCAGTCATTAATCTTGAACATTAAACCGCAGTAAGAAGGATAATACCTTTTTAAAAGATGCTACTTTGTAAACACAATTAAAGCATTTATTTATTATTACCTCATCGCCATAGTGGCTTTTGCGAAATATCAAAACAACCGGAATTATGCCAATAGTGGGTCTGGTATTAGAATCAAATGATTGGTAACAACAAGAAGCAAAATGCAACGAATTTATTGTGAAGTACATAAAATTTTATGCACCAACCTAGAAAATTTAGTTCCTGCGCATCCTCCATGTTGCTCATTCATTCCTCATTCAATAACAAAAGGTATCCAGTGCTTCGGCTTTGATGAAAAAAAAAAAAAAAACAACGAGTCAACTGCGCATTTGCATTCCCAAATCTTGTGTTAAAACTGATTGACACGTCCCATAAGAAATACAAGTTTCAATACCGATCTCGTACACACTTAAACATTGCTTAACCAGATCATAGACACAACCAAATGAACCATTGGTTTTTGAAGATGAAGGCGGCCAGAGCGAGGGTCATCTTCGATAGACAATCGGCCTTTAAACTTTGCAAACCACTGAAAGAGACATCTTCTCGTAAAGCTTTTTTGACATTTCGTTGGTTTCTGTTGAATTTTTCCCTGGTTTGAAACAAAATATGATGCAAAACATAAAACACTTTCTGTTCAACGCGCGCTAATTTAGACTGCAGATAAACGATTATCATAATTTACGATGTCTACATGAATCATTGCATATGTTACGGCTGGTCATAACTCACTACGATGCTACAATTTCAAGCTGCAAAGTCGGTTACCAAACTTTTTAATCGGACCTCGTATATATAAAATATTCAAGTAGCAAGCATCAACTTCAGTTATTTTTTATGGACAAGACACCCAATATTTCTTTTACTCGTTGCGGTGGATTATTAAAGGACTCACTAATGTCTTTGAAAATTGGAACAGCTGGCCCCAGCATTTTTTTCTGTACAAATTAACTCACGCAGAAGGAAAACACCATAGCAGTGTGCACCATTATTTGCCTTAATACTGATTGTCGCATCTAATGTCCAGGTTTTTCTGAATAGGTGGACTAAATTGAGTAGACTTATACCACGAATCCTTCGTTCGCCTGATCTAAATTCATTGGATTCCAGACTGTTAGGTTTGGTGAAGTCACCTGCTCACGGTACATTAAGGAAGTGAAAGCAAACATTATCCACACCACTGAAGCAATCGATGAAGCAGCGCTAGGGATGCTACGAAGTATATGCGGTCGACAATACCACTAAAAGCAGAATTGGATACGGGCAGATGAAGTGAAACGTGAAGTCCCTTGTAACTACATCGTTGTAATAATGTTTGAACTAAAGAGTGGGGAGATAAATCAAAACCAAGCCTGTATTTGTGACAATACGTTGGGATTACTAACATTGCTTATTCAGATGCAAAATAAAGCATTTGACAGAATAATTGTTTTTAATCCATTCATCCACTTTTCTGTCATATTTTCTAGCCAAGTTTATGACAAGAGAAAAGGGATGTCAGGAGTTTTCTTTAACAACCAAGATTGTGTTATTTAAGCGTGTTAATGATTGTTTCTGATGCTGTATAGCTTACTTTCTTGCATCATATGCCTCTATTAATGCTGTTTAGACATCCTGCGTATATACAGTACATACCACTATAAAATCTAAATCTAAAATCACTACCCTGCCAAAAGTCTAACCATGTGTATTTCTGAATTCATTGATTTCTAAATTATAGGCCTTTCTGCATTTAATAAATAAAACTAATGTAAAGTTTATAAGGTTACTGAAATGCGTAAGAAACAAGATAGCCACGAATGACAAGGAAATAAAAAATTGTCTACTTTCAATGGTTGAAAGAATTTCATCTTGCTAACGTTGCACTGGAGAGGACTTCTTTTCTTAAAGGCATTCAGATAAGACAGAACCATAGAATCCTTCTATTGAAAAATCCTCACAGAAGGATGTTAATGACTATAAGTGAACTAAAAAGAAAAGGGTAACTGTAAAATGGTCGCTCACTCCATAAAAGACAGAGGCAGAAAGATGCAAACGAATGAATGAATGAAAGAAAATGATCTTGTTAAAAAAACTGTCTCTGGAAAGACATGAAAAAGGAAAAGGCCCCATTTAATTGGACAACAAAACCAGTTTCTGAGGAGGCGCAGATAAGATGCAATTGCGAGCCATTGTTATTTTTTATTGTAATCTGGACAGCAAAAAGACTGTGAAATAAAGAAAAACACTTTACGTATTTCTCTGAAAGAAATCTGGCTCTTAACAAAATTCTTAAAGAGAAGAAGAGAGTTTTTCAGAGGACATACACAGATTACAACTTCAAATCGTAAGGTAAGTTGAATGAAGCGAGATAAGATAGGTTTGCTGCATGCGAAACATCTTTATTGACATGTATTTTTTAGAAAAATTACTATTGGATCAATACTAAACATTTGCCTGCTTAATCAAATGAATTCAATGGAGGGAATGATCTCCAATGGACTCAGAGAGATACGGACAAAGAGGATTTAAAGAAAAACTGAACTCCATACCTCTTTAAAGCAATATCGACCATTTCTGTGAATCAATCACAATGGACCTTGAGGAGAATTTCATTTTTTTAGGAGAAAGTTTCTTATCTGGTTAAAAGTTTTGCTTATTTTAAAATCTATTATTAAAAACATCGATTTTGTTTCTTAAGATGCCTGCCAGTGGTAGTTTTTTACATCTAGCGACGACTACGCTTGCTGATTCTTCTTTACGACTGTCGTAATTACTGTCTTGTGCATTTGTACATCTACCTGTAATTCCCGGTGGTGCAACTGGTGAGCGCGCGGTACTTCTAAGGCAAGCCGCGGTTATGAGTTCGAACCACGCCTGGGAAAACGTTTCTTCTTTTGTGTGAAAGAGAGAAGAAAATTGGCGAAAGGTAAAATGAACATCATGAATAATGTGATCGTAACTGCTCTTATTTGTTTCTTTTTTTTACTCTGGTGCTGTCTTTTTCAGGTTGAAATTGGAAAAACTGTTGGTTGTTTACGTTCCAAAGGATGAACTGTTTCGCATTAAAACAAAGCATATATATATATAATTAATAAGACCATCAAGATTATTCGCAAATATCTTGTTTCTACGAGGATCGCCAATTTTTGTTATAGATTCTTGGAACAAAAATTAATGTTCAAAGAATATCATGCCGAGGGACGGAAGCGTATTCGACGGTGAACTGTTGAACAGTTGCAATCAGACTATACGGTTGAAAGAAAACAGGACGGCAGCGGTGGTATCAGAGCTTAAGAGCTGTTCCCATGGCTTAAGGAGGAAAGGGCCTGATGGACTTCATCGAGCAACAGAAGGCAGCGTTAGCTAACCTGAATGATTACTTCCAGAAACACATAGCAGCACTTTACCAGGCTATAAGGAGGCAAGACAAGCGGCATACCCCACTCAACCTAAGAGAGAGTCCCCTCCCGCCAAGACGGAAAAAATCCGTCTCCATCAAGACCACCTAGATAAAATGGCTTCCAATGCATGGCTCACGAGTGGGACGCTCTTCCCCGACACTAAAGGATTTACGCTAGCCATCCAAGACCAAGTAATCAACGCCAGAAACTACAGAAAATACTTCTACAAGGGGCCCGAGGTGTCAGATAATGCATGTCGACGATGCAACCTTGCCTCAGAACTGACCCAACACATCACCGCAGGATGCAAAGTGATCACCCAGATGGAGTATATTCGTAGACACCAAGTAACCAAGATAATATATCAGAAACTAGCGAGGAAATACCAATTGATGAAAGAAAGTGTACCGTATTACAGGTACGAACCCGAGGCTGTACTAGAGATCTCAACCCACAAGCTGTACTGGGACCGCGCCATAACAACGGCTAATCCCGCACAACGGACCGGACATAACCCTTGTAGACAAGTAGGAAAAGGTTACTTATATGATTGAGATAGGGTGCCCAACACTAGCAACCTCGAGAAAACCCACGAGGATCAAGAAGTACACAGACAGGAGATCAAAGAGATGTGGCATATGCAATAAGTAACGACTATCCCGATCATCGTGTTAACCACCGGTATGGTGCCAAAGACCCTACATAACAGCCTAGCAGTAATGAGTCTATAGGAAACTCCAAAAGTCGCAATCCTGAACAAGGACAGTCAGAAAGTTCCTCGACCAACAGTAACACCAGACATAACAACCACCCAGTGCACTTGGTAGCAGTACCCGTCACGGGGTGGACCCCGCATCAGGGTGAAATAATAATAATGAAGATTATTATTATTCCATAAATTTAAGTACACAGGTTTGTTTACTGACAGTTTTAACCAATACAAAACAAAAGAGAAAAAGAAACAAAATCTACGCAACGAATAAAAAATTTAAAAAATACAACGCATTAAAATAATGTATGTTATTATGCTTGAGTTCTTTGGGATCATAACTGATAGTTATTTGCTACTGGCATGGACACGTTACTTAACTTATAATTCAATAATTATAAGTTAAGTATAATTCAATATACTCATATATACTATAAATTAAAGTTATAAAATTGTCGAATAGTAAAAATTTAATTTTAAGATTTTTTTACTTATACCTAGAGAGGGCGCTACAAGTGATGCAGATATACATGCTTTATACTTTAGCATACAATTATGTTTAAAATAAAAAATATTGAACAGAATTTGAATGCGTAACACTAAACGGTTTTCTGATATGTTGTAACTGATATCTTATGAGATAAATTCATAATTTTATTTACCAAACAGGACCTATTCTCAACAACACATAAAACAGGGCAGAGGTACTAAACTGAGAACATTTTCAAGATTACTTCATTTATCTCCACTTTTCGTCTATTATGTTCGTTTTACATTAACAGCAATGTAAAGGGAAATATTTTGCGGGAAATCTCCATATCATTAGCTTAACCCTAGCATATATTAAGTCCAAATTAACGGAGGCGACACGAAGATGGCTGCTCTAGTTATTTTTTATTTTGTAATAAATAATAAATGCTACTAGCACAGCAAATCGGTAATAGAATCAGAAGTTATACGAACATAAGTGTTATATTAATCTAATTTTGTATATATTTTAATTCTAGTTTGTATTGATTTGTACTGTTTTGTATTGACTCTTTCTCAGCGTTCTCACCATTATCTAGGATCAGTGTACTCTGTGGGTGAGAAGTCTGTATATAAATAAATATTATTATTATTAGCTACGTGTTGCAAGGAAGTCTGAGGCTTATGCTGCACCAGCCAAAAGAAAAAAAATTCCCCGGGTTACCCTGAGATGGAGAGAGAGAGAGTCAAAAGTAGAAGGGAATCATCAAGGAGAAGAATGATGATATCCAGCTCAGGACCTTAAGTGTGCCAAGCCCATACTCACCACATGTGAGTCTCTGTGGTTATTGCATAATCAAAGCAATTTATAATTACTTAACTTAATAATTCTTATCTAATTTAATAATTTATAATTCTCTAATAATTTATAATCCTCTAAGTTAAAGAGGATCCACTCCCGTGCGCAGTTGCGAAAGGGGTTCCAAAATTTATTTATATTACAATTTACTTATATATTCAGGCAATTTATGGACACACAATTGTACACAATAATGATCGCTCAAACAGACAAGCCAGCTTCAGAACATGCTAATTTGTAAACGAAAAACACGTGACGCATATCTAGTGGTTGTGGTAGATTTATAAATTTGCCAACCTTATACAAAATATCTGTACACGCATGGGTCCCTACGAAGGGGGGTGGCGGAAAAAAAATCAAATAATACTCCTGTGAACACTAATTTCAATGAGGATATCTTTATTTAAAAATTGGTATGACTCGTAACATGCGCTACGGTTTAAAACAACCACTTACACGCGCTTAATTTCAAAATATAAACTGATTAATGCAACAGAACCTAGGTTTGAAGTTATCAGATTACGGCCCTTCTAAATTACTCTGCCCAGACAATTGTCTTGTCTGTCTAGACGTAAATTCGGCCTTTTCTCACAGCATCAGTTTCGTTAGCTCTAACTCAAATCGACAGCAAACGTAATCACGCGATTAGCCTTGTTTGAACCTACCATATTGAACTTTTATTTAAAAAAAATACAATTAAAAAGATCAGCAATATTCCATTATAAAATGATTTTGTCGGCATACAAATTTTATTCTTATTTATCATTTTTAGAATTTTCATAAATAAATACCTAAAGCACACAACAGTCGTTAAACGTAAATGGAAATCGGCTGATTTTAGAGAGAGAGAGAGAGAGAGAGAAAATAGATACTCAATGATCTCTGACTGCTCTGCACGTCTGGAGACGTCCGTATGGATCTATAGCGATACCGCCTGCATAGCTTTCCACAGTATCGGAATAGATGACGGTTGCGTGTCCATGCGCCTCACTTCCCTTTCCAAAACATCCCACAGGTATTCAATTGGATTGAGGTAAGGCGAATCTGTATGTCAATCAAGACTTGTGCACAGTGCCGGTCCAGTGACACGCCGCATTATCGTCTTGGAAGATCCCATTTCTGTCCGAGAAAAAAATGCAACATGGAAGGATACACATGGATTCATGTTGCATGTGCCACACACGAAGGCGTCCAGTGTCCAACCAACATGTCGTTGACAGCACAATATTCGCCGTCGACGATGATCAGTGGTGAGGAGGAGGTGTCTCTTGGGTCGTCTACTGTCCCCATCCGCCTGCAGATAAACCAGACTTAAAAGCTGCAATTGTAGTGTTTAATAACGACATAGTTATTACTGTTATAAATTCGTCGTGCTCTTCACAGATGGTGTGCATAGGGGTAGAGTCAGATCTTGCGTCATTCTATGTTGTATGTATTGTCATCACTCAATAGACATTAATTTCTACATTAGGTACATGGAACTGGTTCAAAATCGCTTGGGTAGTAATTCAGTAATATTTGCGATGGATTCTAACGCAAGATCACCATCGTGGTTTGATAGAATTACAAATGATCGGGGTCGTCAACTATATGAATTCTTGGCTTGTTGTTGACTGTTTATACAAAATCTACCAAGTTCAGATAGTACTTTCTTCACTGTTAATGGAGAATCAAATATTGACTTGACAATCTGTAACGTAAGGGCAGCTGGTATCGTGGACGATTGGCGATTAAGAACAGACTGGGTCTGCTCTGATCATTGGGCCATTGTATTTTCTGTCAGGGACATAACTTTTTTTTTTTTTTTTTTTTTTGGTAGTTATTAGCGCATCGGCTTCTGTGGCCATAATGCACCTCCCAAGGTTTTTGCAGTACTTTGATCCAAGCCCGAGGCGGGATTCGAACCCGCGACCTTTGGGTTGCCAGGTAGGCACTTTGCCCACCCGGCTAGCCCGGTCGGCAGGGACATAACAAAACTAGCTCCGTCTCAGGAACAGTTACGACGATTTGCTATCGAAAATGCAAAGTGGAATATGTTTGACGAATATATTCATGTCCGACTTGGGAATCTAGATATTTGGGCATTCAATCAGATGTCTGGAGAGAATGCAGTGGAGTTACTTCAGCGCTCTCTCTTTGAGGCTTCCAGCACATTTATGAAGCAAAAGAACTACAATAGGATTCCAGTTAAATGGTGGTCTGGTGAGTTAAGCCAACTTCGAAAGCAGGTTCATAAAACGCGGAAAAGGTACCAAAGAAGTAAGTGTAACAATGGGGAGGAGGAAGTAAATGTACTTAAAGTAGAGTATCAGAGGATACGGAGTGCATACGTGCGTATGATATCTAAATCAAAATTAACTGCCTGGAGAACGTTGATTAGAACAGTGGGCAATGAGAACCCATGGGGAATTGTATATAAGCTATGTACTGGCAAGACTAAAATATATAATGGAGATACAGCATACTCTATTGGAGGTGTTGACCAGGAAAGTACGAGTTGGAGAGAAAGTATGTCTGCGATTTTGGATCATCTGATTGGAGATACTATCTCTGAGCAAGACGATGAGGAACAGATGTTGATGAAAAGGCTTAATCATGCTTACTCTGGGGTACATGACGAGGATCCCTTTAGCCTGATTGAACTCTGTGATGCTGTACAACGCATAAGGACAATAAATGCCCAGGGATGGACATCATTGAAGGAGAGGTCATTAAATGGGCTCATCGACTGATACCAGGGATCCTTCTGGAAGCGTTTAATAGCTGCCTGCGTAATGGGGCTTTTCCATCACCATGGAAGGATGCTCTATTAAAGCTGACACTGAAGGAACCATCTAGGCCAAAGAATGATCCACGATCTTATCGACCTATTGCCCTCCTCCCTGGATTAGGAAAGGTGTTTGAAAGGATGCTGGCAAGACGGATTACTGACTATACTGAAAAAAATTTAGGCTGGTCTGGCAGACAATATGGTTTTACTCCAGGTCGTGGAACAGAAGATGCGCTTCGGGCATTGCGAAACTATATATTAGGCTCGAACAGTAAGTGTCCTTGGAATCTTTATTGACTTTGAGGGAGCTTTTGACTCTATTAAATGGAGCAGCGTTCTTATGATGTTGAGACTTGCAGGCTGTTCAACTAAGATCTTTAGGGTGGTAAAGGACTACTTCACGCACCTTACAGTGACTGTTAAGTCGTCGGTTGATTCTATTGTACGAGAGGTGACAAGGGGATGCCAAAAAGGATCAGTTTTTGGACCACTAACGAGGAACCTGGTTTTGGAGGACTGGTTGCGTAGGGACTTTGAGCATACAGAGATGGTGGCATATGCGGATGATCTTGTGTTGCCTATTGAAGAAAATACACGGATGCAACTAGAAATCAGGTCACAGCAGGTTTTGTTTGAACTTAATAACTGGTGTAGGTTATAAAAACTGACTGTATCAGGAACCAAAACAAGTACAATGGTCTTTAAGGATCAATTTTCGAGTAGAAGATCCCCGGTTGTTAGAATGAATGGGTTGAGCCTAAAATCGGCAAGGCAATTAAAATATCTAGGCATTATGTTTGACGGATCTTTGACTTTCAACTCACTTGTTACTTATCTATCAGAAAAAGTGAGGAAATTTATTGGAATGATTACTCGAATCACTAGAGTTGGCTGGAGAATAAAAGGTAAGGCACTGAACTTGCTATATGAATGTGTATTTATCCCCATGGTAACGTATGATGCACCAATTTGGTTTGAACTTGTAAGTAGAAAAGTATTTACTGGAAAGCTCAGTTCCATTCAAAGAGAGTGCTCCTTAAGATGTGCATGGCATGCAGAACTGTGTCGATCCCAGCTTTGCAGATTGTGACTGGAAAATTGCCTATTGATCTGCATTTATTGTATTTTGCATTGGCTTACTTCATCCGCCGTGGCATTCCCTGTTCTTTTCTGAGTGTTTGTGATAAAGGGCAGATTACACAAAATTTTTCCCAGATTTAAGAAATGCAGCCTCGATAAAATTCGAATGGTTTTCCCCAACCTTACAAGCTATGTTCTTATTAACAGGTCATGGTTCAATTAATGCAAAGTTGCATGATTTAGGAATTAATGAAAGATCTATTGCCATTGTGGCGAAAGAGAATCATGGGAACATATTATGTACAACTGTGAGGAGTACTGCAATCTACGAATTGAATTAGTATCGCGGGTTAGTAATCTGAATCTTATGGCAGAAGGCTGCGAGACAATTCTAGTTGATAAACAGGAGAACTTCTTGGCTTTCCAAGCCTTTGCAACTGCAATATTTCTAAGGCTGAAGGCTCTTCTGCATCTGGAAGCCTTGGATTTGTAATGCACTATGGTGTATGCCGAATTACCTAGAATTCTGTGAAATTCTGGAGGCTTCAGTCTGCTATATCCACTGAAACTCCAGCTCCTTGTGCTGGCATTTCTGTTCTCGGCAGCTCCTAGCGCTGCTGGCTTTCCAACAGACTCTGAACAGATGCAGATCTTTCCAATGAAGTTCGGACTTTGTCTGAAATTTAATTATATGTATATTTTATTTTTTATGTAATTTGATTATTTTTCAATTTGTTCATATCAATCTTTTTTGGTCATGGCAGGTTTTTTCTCTCCCTGTACTTGGGCAAACAGGCCTCCCAAGTACAGGAAGCCCTGTACTTGGGCTCCCTGTACCATTTTAAAGTTTATTCAAATCGTCAAGGAACACAAGATGCCTTAGTCAAAAACACCTTAAATGTATACCAAGCACAAAATAATAACGGAACCACTCCTGTGCGGGTGAAGCCCAAGCATTTAGATTAGATTCCCATGTCACTGAAAGAGTGGCCACCTTGGATTATTAAAATGGTAAACTAGTATAGATTTTAATTTAACGTCATCAGTCGTATTAGTGCCTAATAGTAAAGCTTAATACTTGTTTTCTAACATATCCTCCTTCTTCAACGATTTTTGCCAATTGTGCTCGTAATTTATCAGTTACTAGCACTTCACTACTAGAAATTACGCCTCTAACTTAAATATTGTGCAAGTTCGCTTTCACCCTAAAGCGCATGAACCAACCTTTGATAGAACTAAACGATTCACCATCAGAACCCTCGCAAAGTTGTTTCTTAAGGTCCTTGTAAGGTAGAGGTCAAATCGCAGTATTCCATATATATTTAACCACCTAGTTTTGATATTTATATAAAGTGCTATATTTGTGACAACTAATACTGTTTTCGACTTAAAAACAATTTAATTTTAAAGTTTTAGTCTTAAAAACAACTAAATACTAAAAAGCAGAAAATAATATGTAAGAAATTATATACATTTTTAAATAAGAACTTTAATAATATGCACTAAAATATTTAAGAATCAAGTAAAAAAAAAATAAAATTAGAAACAAAATAAGTATACGACTTTAAATATTTTCCTTACTTTTTTTCCTAAATTTAAAGTTAAATTGAATATTTTAGGTTTTTAAGTTGCACACAGTATTCAGTACACATAGCATTGACCCCTCATTACGTCCGTTACATATAAAAATGTATAACTTTTGGACACATTGACAAAAACAGACCATTATCCAAGTAACCTCTGTATAATTTGAATAATAAACTGGACTGCATTTTTCGTAGACATTTCCATAATTATTTTGAAAAATCGACCGTTGGAACCTACAGCATTCGATTTTCTTCGAAATAATTATGGAAATGTCTCAGCCAATATTATGGTCCAACTTACATTAAACATGAACTGTAATTTACTTTTCATACCGATTACTAATGGCCATCAAGGCAGAATAGTTAACTTATCACTTTTAATACTCAAACGTAATCTGGTTTTAATTTAACAAAACCATACGCAAGTACTGTATTCGGGAAATAAACTAAGGCTAATATAAAAATATTCATTCACTTAAATATGGAGGAGGGCAGGGGGGAAATATTCCGTTCAGGGGCGGATTAATTGATTCACATAAATAAAATTTTAAGGAACGAGATTTTTTTTTAACGTAAATGATGATCAGAAATACAGCTGGCAATATTAATCAGACGATAACTCTTATTGATAATAAATTCTAATATCACGTATTTTATTTTATTCAAATGTAAAATTTATTGCAAAATACCTGAGATATATATTGAGATTAATGTAATATATTATTTAAGTGTATAAATTCATGCCAATAAATTATTCCTAATTAATACACAAAAGCCAGGCGTATATTAGATAATATACGAATTAATATTTATAGCAACCAATATATAGGAATAAGGTTTTATATATACAGTATATAACTTCATGGGTTATACCAACAGAAAGTTAACTTGCGCGATCGTGTACACTATGATAATACCAGAGAAAATTAAATAACCACACTATTATGTTAGTGTAATCCAACCCCTGTGGTTCGAGCTACCCAGCTTCACACTGCGGTAGCAACGTACGGTAACGAAAGAGTGGTTTGTTATCGTCTGCTTTGCCACGACATATGTAAGGTTGTGCCTACCTTTTAGATCGACGATCCAGGGAAGGCTGCCAATAACAAAGAACGTAATAACACAAAAATCCAACGATCTGCTCCCCATGGCTCCGATGATCATGCGAAACACTTCATGTTTACCATTGCATCTCCAGCCACACTCACTAGTGTTAAATATGAGCAGCAGACTACTGAGAAGAAAGTACAGTGGTGCCTCCGGGTGTCTTTTCTTGGAATTACTGCTGTAACTTTTTTTTTTTCTTTCGTTATTCATTTCTGTAATAGCGCTACTGACTTGCTTTTTTTTTTTTTTTTGTTTTGTTTTGTTTTTACGTCAGGAAGAATAAGTAAAATTAATTTAACTTAATAAATAACAGTATAATGAAGAAATAAAATATAATCACAGATCAGAGACTTCAATTTACAAGAAATGTATGTGAATAACAAAATATTAATTCGTTGGAATGGAAAAGATTAAATTCTATTTCATGCTCGCATTACCCAAACAGTCTACATTTACAGAAAATAATAAATAAATATAAAATTAAAATTAAATAAAATGAAAAATAAATAAAAATATAATAAGTTAAATTAAATAAATAAAAACATTTAGAAATTATTAAATAAATAATTAAAATATTTATTTATTAATTGTATGCATTTAAGTTGCATGTCTTGTATGTCACTATATTATATACTGGATTATAATAAACATTCGATTTGCTATACATGTATATAAAATAATCCCTAATTCTAACCGGCGTTTTTCATATTATTTTAAATAATTTAATATTTCAAATATTAAAATCTTTTTATATTTACTGTATTAGATGAATACGTAGTATACACTGAATGATGACCACCTACCTAATACTTCGTAGGTCCTCCTTTTGCCCTCAGTACAGCAGCTATCCGACGTGGCATTGATTCAACAAGATGTCGGAAGCGTTCGAGAGGTATGGCCAACCAAGCTGTGTGTAATGTGGTCAGCAATGCAGGTATGCAGGCGATTGGTGTATTCAGACGCCTGATATGCCTTTCCATAGTGTCCCACAAGTGCTCTATAGGATTGATATCGGTGAATTCGGAGGACAGTCGATATGCTGGAAGTCAGAACTGTGTTCCTCAAACCATTCCTGCACAACAATTGTCCGATGGCTCGGCGCATTGTCATCTTGGAAGACACCATCGCCAGTCGGGAAAAAGTGTAACATGGGGGATGTACACAGTCAGCAAGCAGTTGACGATAGTGGAGACCAGTGATACGTTGTTCCACATGCACCAGGGATCCAAGTTCCTTCCAGAGAAACATGCCCCACACCATACAATAGCCTCCACCGGCCTGCACTTTTGATACCATGCATGATGGATCAAGAGCCTCATGTTGTTGACACAAAATCCGTACACGACCATCCATGGTGTGGAGTAAATAACGTGGCTCATCCGACCCACCTAACGTCCAACTTGCATACTCTTTGCACCAGGCGAGTCTTTTACGCCGTATGAACCTTGGTTAGGAGAGGATGCCATAGAGGTCGTCTGCTGGTATAGCCCATGCGTGCGATGCATGGTCATGCCAAATATTGTTCCGGGTTGGCCCATGTTGTATTGGGTAGTTAACTCTTCAACAGTGCTGCGCCTGTACGAGTTGTCGGACCCTGCGCTCACCTCTAACATCAACCTTTCGCTGACCTTCGCAGTTTTGCCTTCGGGTCGTTGTTTGACCATTTTGACGCCTGTCCTGGTACACTTTAACTACGGCGGCTCTCGAACACCCCGCCTGTTCAGTCGTTTGGGAAATCGAGGCTCTAGCTCCCACAATCTGTCGTTTATCAAAGTCCGATAAATCCTTCCTTTTACCCATCACGCTCAGAATTTAACTACCTACTGAACCACTGACACCTTATCTATGCTACGTAGGTCGACTAACTGAGCACTCTCGTACCTCACCTGGTCAACGGGGCGCATTCAGTTTTCATAGGGAGTGGTCATAATTCAGTAATCACTCAGTGTATGAGGAAAGGTTCTTTTGGACTGGACACGTAACCAGGCGAAGCTTTTGTATGTTCTTTCACGGTTCTGAATGCTATTACAAGCACGATTTTTACATCTCTCACTGTATCATATTTAGGAGGCGAGTTTTAGCTGAATGAGACATTTAGCTATATATGATTTTTTGGAAAAGTTAATACTTTTGACTTTCCTGGTTGCAATATATATATATATATATACACACATTCAGTCTGCGTGGGTAGTACAGTGGTATCGTCACCGTCCTCCCCACACCAGGTGGAAAAGACCTGGGTTCGAATCTCGTCGATGACGTGAGGAATTTTAATGGGCTTTTTTTCATTCCGTGACTGAGTTAGTCGGTCTCAGGCGTAGATAGCAAGGTTTTTGTTTCCCCAGAGACTGGGTTTTTTCCATCCAGCAAAACAGGCAAATTGACCAGAGCACACACGCAATTTACAGACATATTACATAAGCAGGTATATGTAAGGAATTACGGGTGGCCCTAATATAATAATTTGAATTTGAATAAACACATTCATTTGCTACTTCTCTCTTCAAGCGACGACGCTTTATCCTGCCATCAACTCCTTCACAAACCATCCAACAACCAGCTCCTAGTCACTTATAAAGTTCTAGCCTGCTTCTCTGAGTTATCACTTGATGTGTTCCCATTCCCTTCTCTTCTCCTTGCTGACCTGGATACTTCCTTCTCATCCAGGTGGGATTTAAGTGCAAACCTTGGCAAAATGGAAACTCGGGCCGTCTCTCTCGAGTAGGATCTGCTGACGATGAGCTCTCCGTCGTCGGATTTTTACGATGTCATGCTAACCTCTTCTGGAGTTAGGATTGATACTTGCTATGTGGGCTTCATATGATACTTCCACAAATATAGCAGGCTCCCTTCTCCATGACTTGCTCTTTTTTTTTTTTTAACTACTTTGTACCTCACCTTTCTTACTATTTTTTTACTCACTCCTTCCAAACTTTTTTTTTTTTTTTTTTTGGTCTCTGTCAGGAAGATCAGGCGACCCTGGCAGAGGCCAGCCAGAGTATTATGAACAGCCTGGCTCACCTCCCAGTTGTGATGGCGGGCAACGTGGAGTTCCACTAGGGGCCCTACCGCCAAGCAGCCAGAGACACAACAACAGTACATAACACCATTTTGACACAAATCAGACACTACACTTTTCTGGCTTTTACAGAGGTTCCTAATTCTTCACAAAGTACAATGGCCCAGATGTGGGGAACCACTGGTGGCACCTTCCACAAAACACTGTGCCACTATACACATTAGATATAAAAAGATACGAATTTCATTCTTTCTGTTTATATTTTGAATAATAATATAATGCAATATACTTTATACACTACTATATAATATATCATATATCGCTTATTTTAAGTACTGTAATTTGTAATTTATTTACAGTCACCAAAATAAAAATAAAAGAATGGTGTAGATTAAACAGCTAAGAATCGATGATCCAAAAATATATTCATTGTAGTACAAAGATGGCACTGTGTCATCTCTTTTAAGCAAGTCTGGAATAAGCTGTAATTCCAAAATAATTAATAATTGCCGCAAAGAGAAATCGATCGAGGAATAGAAAAGATACCCATGTTGTCAGAAAAAACTGAGAGAAGGTGCTTATGGATGTTTTTTTTTTTTATTCTTTAGTTAAATATTTTGCAATGATTAACGCCATCATTACACTAGAAAGCATTCTACCCTTGGCATTTTATTTAAGCGCTAAAGAAATAACATATTATTTTAGTTACGCACACAAAATTACTTGATTTAGATGCAGTGGCATAATAAGAAAACTCCATAATGTGTAGTCCCTGAATTAAACTCAAAAATATGCAATTTAAAGTTCTCACGAGCTTGTTTATACATTTATTCGGGTGAAAGGGAGACAAAAATCGAAGCTGCACCGCTTTTCAAATGAAAGAATACAAAGTGTTTTGGATAATTTTCTAAAACCATTTTTAAACCCCTTCTCATTCTGAAAATAAAGAAGAAAAATTTTCGCTTGTGTTTTCTTGTCTTTATTTAAGGATGCAAATGTTACCGATATTCCGTTAGCACGCACAACCTTATTAAATACTTGCTGTTGTTGAATAATTATCTCAACAAAGAAACAAAAAAGTAATTATAAACTGATTTATTTAGCTATTTAAATAAACTGATGTGTACATCAGTTTATTTAAATAAATGGTCAGGGATTGTTGAATACCTGACCTGTTGTTTGTTTTTGCTTCAAAGCAACCAAGCTGTAAAGTCCATTGCATTATGCTGTGAACTGCGTGTTTTCTATGATCAGTCTGTCTGTTTGGGTGGATGAAAATCCGGATTTTCAGAGTGAAGAAACCACGTATCTTCGTCTGATTCCAATTAATTCAAACATGGTGTTATGAAAACGGGGATAACGAACCGGAGTGGTATTCTGTCGTCCATTTCGAGTCCTGACTCAAACCCAGTCTTTTCATACAACATGGAATAACAGCGACAGTAACGCCTGTACTACTCTTTAGTGTTATCCTTGAATTAAACTTAATACTGTCTACTAGAGATCTTGAAGACAGAATTCCACAAATACTATATACCATAGATCTTGGAGTTGGTGTTCCACAAATGTTGCCCTCCGTGGTAGCTTAGTTGATATGAGGACAAATATTTCATTAAAGTTTTGGCATGATATATTTTGGAGAGAGCCGGGTTCTATTTCGTCAAAGGAAAAAATTTCAAAAGTCCTCTTCAATTATTGCTGTAGTTAATCAATCTCAGGCGGAAAGAGAAAATAGAGTTTTTCGGCCCCTAAAACATGATCCTTTAAAAATAATAATAATAACATTCCGCAAATGTGTGGCATCCTGTCTCTCCAATTATAAGGACCGAGAAGTTACCTTTTATACGAATATGCTGAGTGCGTTTTCAGGATCAATATGTCTGAGAAGCGCTTGAAGGCTTATGCACTGTTAAAAATCGAAAGAGAGATTTATATTATCGCCAAAATCTTTAGAAATAAATTGTCAGAAAAATGCACCTAATTTTGAAGTCTTTGTTTGCTGCTTAATGTATGGTAAATGCAACAGTACTGATTGAAGTAACTTCTAATTTTAGAATTAAATGTTTTGAGGTATAAAGGCTCACTTTTATCAACGAAGCCTATATTATATACAATTTTTTTTCCTCATGATTCTTAGGATTGTTTACAATTTCTCTTTCAAATATGCATTAGAAAGAAAACTTATTCATTGAACACTAATACCCACCATTACATATTTTGAGCACCGATTAACCCATTTTACAACCAATTCTTAAAATTCATGTTTATTTAAATAATATTAATTTTGTTTTTCATATAACTTAACCAAATTAATTTCGCTAAATCGGTAATAGTAAAACTTTTATTAACGAAGAATTTCATATAAAAAAAATATGTTCTCTTTTCAACACAAAATTTTTAATCCATTTGTCTTATAATCCAAAGCACGTGCAACAAACTAGTGCCATTAAAATTGCATAAAGTTCATCTGATATCGTTCAATCAATTCTGGAATGCATTCAAGGTATTCCATTTATTTTAAACTAGATATCTCATTAATATTCAGTCATATATCAAGCTAAGGATTATCGAATATTTATAATTAAATTGCTTACTACTCTGAAGACCTATAGACGGAAAACAAGTGCACAGAGCTTAAATTTAAAATAGGCAATACTCAGGAAAACGAATGTGGGGGGTGAATAGTTCTGTAAGTTCCGGGAGGAAAATGATACTATAAAAATTAGGCAAGTCCTCAATGAGTGTGATGTTGAAGCATTGGACCTACTTCTTTGGTTAAGGTCTGTTTAAAAACAATATCAATGCCTGTCCTTCACGAATGCAGTACTATCGCTGGAAAAGATTGAGACATTATGAGGAGATGGATAATGGGTCTGTATATCATAGCAAAGGAAGGCGATCAGTTTCTGAGGGCGTTTTTGATGAGAATGCAGCACAAGTTTGCATACTGTCGTTCAGTGAGAGAGTGTTTGCTATACAACTGAACCTTTCATGGTCAAATGTATATAAGGTCCTGCGAAGCGTTCTAGACCGACCCTGGACTATTGTATATATGGTACATCAGCTGACTCCAAGGAATCCTCAAGGAAATATGATTTTTCTGGTTAGAATGGAGTTAAAGAGGTTCAAATAGTATCTCGGAACATTCTGTAGACTGTCGAAACGCACCGCGACCTGAACAGTAATGTCAATACCCAATATGGTTGGGATATAGAGAACCTCACTTAAGTGTCGCAATGAAATTCTGCTGAAATCCCAATATGTACTGGGTTTTACCGCTGCGTTCATTATCGAATTTTTCTTCTTTGAATATGTTCAACCATATGGTCCCATAGTGTGTGCCGAGACATAGTATCGTGCATGATACTGTGTTCTCTTCACCCACAGTGTTCACTTCACTTCGCTCAACCTTCAAACTTGCACCTGCTGGAATACTGGCTTTCATGCCAGATGGAATTGTTTACTCAATTACATTGCTGATTCACGACAGTTATACAGTTTCCAGAAAACTGTATAATTTCCAGTCTGTTCCCAAATGATTGTCTTCATCGCTCACCTAACCTCAATTCATGTGATTTTTGATTGCAGAGTTGTTTGAAGGACAAGTGTCCTAGGACAATGTTGAAAAGCTAGCAGACATAAGACATATTTGAAATATTCTAAAGAAAACAGAAATTGTTACGGGCGATTGATAAAATGGTTCTACGTGAATAAATTTTCACGTAGTTGTTCCCTCTTACACAATGCTCAGCGCCATTTTCCCCCTGTCGGCACTTTATGGAACTATTTTTTAATTTCTGCATTGTATGATTATTGCCCATTCCAAATTTCAGTTTTCTGAGATTAGCCATCAAAGTCTTCTTTTTCTGGCGTTATAACCCAGGATGGGTCTTAGCCTTCTCAACGATGTTCCACCAGTAAGCGCTCCCAGAAGTCAAATTTCTCCAACTTCTTATTCTTATAATCTTTAAGTTCTCTTCTACGTCATCCATCCATCTTTTCCGCGGTCTTCCTCTTGCCTTCCTACCGGTAGGTTTCCATTTCATGATACTTTTAGTTGTTCTGCTGTCATCCATTCTCATACCATGTTCTAACCAGGCAAGTCTCTGCTCTGGCTCTTCACAAATCTGACGATACCCGCACCCTGAATAAGATGGTTAAGTTCATGGTTCAGCCATAAAAGTAATGCAATTTAATTATAGCCACCCTGTAAATATTCACTTAATTGAAAAATAAATTTTTAAAAAGTTTTAGATACTGGTCAAGAAAAGTTGGAATTTTAATGTCACCAAAGGAAACCAAGCGCCTTTATTTGCATATAGAAGAATACACGCAAATATTTTAATTCAAGCCGCATTCTTTCTTTTTTGATGAAATAACCTCCCTCCCTAAGTAACATACTCATATTTGTTAATAAAAGACTTCTTATAAGACATTTATAGTTGACATTTGAATTCCAAAATATTTCATAGAGATGCTGTTGTTGCGGTTGTGTGTTAAACGCCAAGGCAGACAAGGTCATGAGATGTATATATATTTTTTATTATTATTTTTTTTGTTTGTTTTCTTCTCATACATCCGTGGCACAAGAGCGAAGTGATGTGAAATAAAAGCCCATAAAAATTCCTCTCTTATCGTCGGGATCCGAACATTGGCCTTTTCTACACTTTGGGGAACGGTGATGGCAAAGACGGCGAGACTATTGTCCTTTTTGACTACTGGCGTAAGTAGGGCAAATCGAACCTCAAGTTTATCTATTCAAGAATAGCAATGTGTCTGTTTTAGCATAAATATGGGACTATTTAAAAAAATAATAAGTTTCCTTTATTTAAATTTATTTTTAATATTTTTATTTATTGTATGCTTTATAACATTCATAAAATTTAAAGCACGGCACGGCAATTATATACAAATATTTATTCATTTATTGATTATAATTTTATTATAATTATGGAAGGACATTACGTGGTTATTTTCCATTAAGATTATTACTAAAGACATTTCCACTCTTATACCACGTGAAATTAATAATATAGTTTATTAAGCTATTCGCCTGAACTATACATAAGGTAACGTTTCAGGTATCTTACCGATACCCATCATCAGACCGTACTGCTGACAGACTCTTCTTGCCGATGCTCCCAGAAACCTGATGTGCATACACTCCTAGGTGAATCGGCAAGAAGAGTCTGTCAGCAGTACGGTCTGATGATGGGTATCGGTAAGTTACCTGAAACGTTACCTTATGTATAGTAGTTCAGGCGAATAGCTTAAGAAACTATATTATTAATTTCACGTGGTATAAGAGTGGTAATAAAGTTAGTAATATTCTTAATGGATTATAATTTTTTTTGTTCTATAAATTTTGTTTATTATTATTTATTATTCAGTTTTTTATATTTAAGAATTAAAACTCGCCATCGCACTGTGCAGCTTTATTCATATTTTAATTTAATTTACTTGATTCACATTTTGATTTTATTATTATTATAAAACTTTTTTCCCTTTTTTGTTTTTTTTCTTTTCTTTTCTTTTTTTGACGCCCCTGACGGGATGAGTGTATGGAGTGGTTAGTTGCGTTCGGTTACTATTATTATTATTATTATTACAGTATTGATTGAGGTTAGTAGAGTTTACAATAAATCTTTAATACAAACGTTAATCGTATTTAGCAGTCACGGGCTCGAACCACAGTCCACAAAAAACGCTGTGCTACCGCGCTCTCGCTCCAGACCACTCGGCTACGTCGTGTTCCCTGGGAGGCTTATTGCTGCTAGGTTCTTATAGAGGCTCGTTGGCACGGTAATCGGGATGGTTATTACTTGTTCCCTATGCTACATTTCTTTGACTTCCTGTCTTAAGTCTGTGTACGTCTGATCTTTTCCTCGGTCTGCTCGTGTAGCACAGTGATATCGTCACCGTTCTCCCCACACTGGGTGGAAAAGGCCCTGGTTCGAATCCCGCCGATAACGCACGTCTGTGCGAGGAACTTTTATGTGTTTTTTTTTTTTTTTTTCACTCTGGCTGAGTTAGTCGGTCTCAGTCGTAGATAGCAATGTTTTTCGTCAGAAAAAGAGGCAAATTGACCAGAGAACACGTGCAATTTACAGACAGACATAATACGCATGGGTACATGTAATAACTTACCAGGTGACCCTAATATAACAGTTTGGTTTGATCTTTTCCTGGTATGTTTTCTGGAGGTTGCTGATTTTGGGCACGTTCTGATGTATTATCCTGGCCACTTGGTCGTGTCTATGAATGTACTCTGGGTGATAACCCTGCATCCTGACGTGATGAACTGGATTGTTTCAGGGGCCAGGTGTCATCGTCGATAATATCATCTGTCACTCCTGGGTCCTTGGCGATGCATTTCCTGGAGTTACTGGTGTTTATTACCTGATCTTGGATGGCGAGCATGAATTATTCGGTCTTGAGGATGAACCTCCCTCTCGTGAGCATTGCGCTGGAAGTCATTGTAATGTCTGCCATGGGGTACCTTCTTCGCCCATCTTTCTGTCCTTGTGTTTTCTGTGTGTACAGTGGGTCTCCTTGTGAAGTTTGAGCGGTGTGTGCCGTCTGTCTATCTTTCTTATGGCTTGGTAGATTAGTACTGCGTTTTCCTGGAAGTAACCCCCAGGTTCCTAATCGCCTTTTCTCTTGTTCAATGAGGCCAGTCAAATCCCTCCCTCTTTCTTTCTGGGCTATGGTCTGTCTCTCCATGAACGACTTCAGGTGGTGTTGGTGCCGCTTGGTCATCATTATCTTGGTCTATCTCATAATCCCCTCCAGCCCTTTGGTCCAATTCCAGCCCGGTGTTGGTCCAATCTATGACGGCCTGACCGAGTGGTCAGGAGCGCGAATGCAGTAGCATGCGCTCTTTGACTGGACCGGGGTTCAAGCTCGTGACTGCTAAATACGATTCTTCTTCTTTAATGCTGCCGAATGGCGTTTGCGACTTCGTTTTGATATTGTTCTCTGTCTAGCGCTGCGTGTAGAATTTGTGCTGTTGTCATGTGAAGCCAGGTGTTGATGTTATCTAGCCATGCCATTTTCGGTCTGCCTGGGCGTTTCTTGCCTTCGATCTTTCCCTCCAGGATGAGTGGTAGTAGGTGATATTTTTGTTGGTTCCTAGCGATGTGACCTATGTATTTGCATTTCCTGCTGATGATGGTTTTGAGCAGGTCCCGTTCCGTGTGCATGTCCTGCAGGACCTGTGCGTTGGTTATCTTGGCTGTCCACGGAATTTTCAGCATTCTTCGGTAGAGCCACATTTCGAAGGCCTGGAGCTTTTTTGTAGTGGCTGATGTTAGAGTCCAGGTTTCTACACCGTAGAGCAGTATTGGCCAGATGTAGCATTTCAATGTGCGTAATTTGAGAATGATGTTCAAGCTCAAAATACGATTAACATTTGTATTGATTATTTAATTCCACTGACTTGGTGATCGTGCTGGAGTATAAACAAGAACATTTTTTTAATAAGTTCTTATGGCTTATTACGATATGGCTTATTATAAGGATTACGTTAGTACTGGGGATGCGTAGATGTTTATGGCTATGACCATATTCCAGCCATTCAGCTTTGATTTTAGTAGGCTTCTCAGTCTCTGATGATATTTCTCACTCAGGCAGGCCTTGATAACCTTTTGTTTTAACTGGTAAGCTCGCTTCATCCACAGATATTTGTAGGTCATGGCTGCAATCTCTTCATCGATTTTCAGCTGGTAGTTTTGGCCAACTGGATTTTCTTCATGCAATCCATGTGTTTCGCATGTGTCTAGATCAAATTGCATCTGGATGTCAGCGCTAAACTCTTCGGTTATTCGGAGTTGCTGCTGCAGTTAAAAAAAAATTAAATTAAATTTTCTGTTTATACTCCGGCACGACAACCAAGTCAGCAGAGTTTACAATAAATCGTCAATACAAATATTTATCGTATTTAGTAGTCACGGGCTTGAACCCCGGTCTACTCAAGGAACGCGTACTATGCACTCTCGCTCCTGACCACTGGGCTACGTCAGGCCTGATTCTCGCAGTTGATTCTCCGAGTTGATTCTCGCAGTCGCACCACCCGAAGTCGGTCATCGAGATTATTGTTATTATTATTATGCTATATTATTTCTCCCTGATGTGATTCCGCCCCGTGATGGATGCTGCTACCAATTGCACAGAGCGGGTGTTATGTCCGGCTATGACTGTTGGTCGAGGACTCTCTGGCTGTCTACAGGTGTTAAGGATTGCGACTTCGGGAGTTCCTTGTATGTGTTCTCTAATGGGGGGAACCCTGGGGTCCGCTAAAACAACACATGAATATCCCTGTGTGTTCTCTGAGAGACCAATTGCTGCTAGGCTGTTATGTTGGGTTTTTGGTACCATACCGGTGGTTGATATGATGATCGGGATGGTCGTTACTCGTTGCATATGATATCTCTTTGATCTCCCGTCTTAGGTCCGTGTACTTCCTGATCTTTTCCTCGTGGGTTTTCTGGAGGTTGCCAGTGTTGGGCATCGCTATGTCAATCAGATAAGCTTTTTATTGTTAGTACTATAATTATTAGTTCTGGTCATATGGAAATTGTATCAGCGCTGATTTTAAAACCAGTCCTCCCCCCATCATATTTTTTATTAATAATAATTTCTTCGTGGAGATGGTATACTGTTTCCTATAATCATTAGAAAGTCAAAAAAAAAAAAAATGTTTAAAGTCATTAGATAAACTCTATCATAGAATCGCAATCTGTCTGATGTGAACTATGAATCGACGAGTTTAGTAAATCTCTCCATTTAATACTTCTAAAACGGTATTTATGACCCAAATTAAATATTTATTTAAATTGGGTGAGAAAAATATATATTTTTTTCTTCTTTATAATGAAAAATGTGAAGAAAAAGGGAAAAAATAACACACTGAAATGGAAAAAAAACAACTTATTAATTAAATTGATTGATATAGAACAGAAGCGAAATCAAGTGTAATAAGCTAATATATTCTATGTGAGTGGAAATGCTAAATCGATGTAACTATTAAAACTGTCGAATAGATAAACTGAAAATTTTACAATTACAAAAGTTTTCATGATAAATTTTTAGCTCACTGATAACAAAATATTGCTTACTTTTTTTTTTTTTATCTCTTAAAGTCATTTTATTTTTAAATGCTAAAAATCCATTAAATAAAAGTAATAAATATGCTAAATGAATATCGGTTCATTGGAAAATTTTTCTGCTGTGTTTATCAACCTACTGCCATTGCAGTAGATTGATGCATTGTGATTATATTTATGCTACTAGAAAAGCGCATTTCTAAAAGCAGAACGGTCGAAAATTGAAATGCTCACTGCAAGTTTTTCATCCATCAAAACGATCAGAAGTCATTGGAGCTGAATTGGGGTTAAGATTAGGTGCTATCGCTCGATCTTTTCTCTGGCTATAACGTACTTTCAGAAGCTTCGCTTCTCGCTGTTCTTCCATCAAAAATTGCACGAGTTCTGTTTATATCAACGCAATTTATATGAATTCTGTATTTTCAATTTTATTAAATATGGATTTACAACATAAAAGAATTGATATTTATGAAAAATGCAAAGACATTGTTGTTGAATTATTTTTGAAATTGAAAATTATTCCAGAACATTATTTGAAGTTTATTGAATATACATGCAGTTCCCCCTAAAATTTTGGAATCACGTTTCAGTTTTCTTAACTGTCAAAGTTTTTAATAAAATAGGTCCAACTTGTTTACTAATTTTTATTGAAATATTTTCTATTATGTATAAAAATCAAAAACCTTAAATAATATTTTAGAAATTTCTAGAATATTTGAGAATATTTCAGAAAGGAAAGGTGTAGAAGATTTCTGAATGTGTAGATGATTCTAGAAATTGGAAGTATTGCTTCAATATTATAGAAGATTGTAGATGATTCTGGATTGTTTTTCAATAATATAATTTGAGGAGTAAAAGCTCTAACTTATAAATCGAGCATTCGTCATTCAGAAAGAGTGTTTGGTGTGTTCCGCGATAAACATGGAAAGAAATAAGGAACGATATAACTCTGTTTAAAGAAAGTTATTACATGAGACGGCCTCCGTAGCCGAGTGGTCAGGAGCGGGAGTGCAGTAGCGCACGCTCTTTGAGTAGACCGGGGTTCAAGCCCCTGACTGCTGAATACGGTCGATCTGCCAACCCGCACTGGACCAGCGTGGTAGATTATGGTCCACTTCCCTCAGCATGAATTGTTGAGGAGGCTTCCCTCCTGCAGTGGGTTGGTAATGGCTGCACTTTACCTTTTTATTCCATGAGAAGTATTGGCAAAAAACTGGGTGTTTCATTTAAAGGAGTACAAACTACCAGTCGACAATTCAAGGAGAACCAGTAGTTTTAAGATAAACCACGATCAAGACCGATGGCGCATAACAACGGAAGAACAAGATAAGATCAGAACACTGATTTCTAAACGCAATCAACAATTTACTTATCTACATTAAATTTGGTACAAAAGTATCTAAGAATATTCTAAATAAAACCAGAAATTCTGAAGAGGATCGAAGCTGTTGTTTCAAATGTATCAGATTGTTTCTGTACGGGGTGAAACTCGAAGTAGGCTGAAAAACAAAATCCAAAATATAAAAATTGAAATGCGAATTTATCTTTGATTTTCGCTTCACTTATTACAGGGAATTTGTTCTTTAAATACAATATCTATCTCAGTTCTTTTTCAAAGTTTTTTTTATTAGGCTCAACTTAATGTGGAAGGGAAGCAAAAAAACTTTCTTTCTGTTTATGAGAAGCTGATGCAACACAATGTTCTGTTTGCATTAAAGACCATTATTTTGCTCCCTACTCTATTCGCACAAAGAGCAACAATAATTCATGTAGTCTAGCTAGACCCGAAGAAGAAGTGCTACCACTCCCAGGTCACCACACATATTCCATAGGCATTTATCGAAGTCAGTACTTTTAAAGAGTTGCCACATGTTTATAATCTCCAAACGTGAATCTGAAGTGTTAAGCATATGCTTTCTCAATCAATGGAGTAAATCTTTGTTATGGGGATTTTAAAGTTAATTACCCCTATATGCAACAACAAAAAAAAATCAGGATTATTTCTGTGCGACAAACTAGTTGTTCTTGCAACACACTACATTGTAAATAAAAAAAAGGGTACCATAATATAAAAAATGAAAAATTGCCGGATATGATGAGTCGATTTTCCGCCCAATCAATGTTCGTGATATGACAATCTCCTGGACAATTTTTTTCTGCAGAGAAAAAAAAAGTAGTGTACATGGAATCAGCACGCGCATATTAAACAAGTTAGTTGTTAAAGATTTTGGCACAAGGGCTTCAGCGGCCATATTGTGTCGTTCAAATTATTAATATAACAGTTTCAACTTTGTAAATTTTTAGAGGTGAGAGAACACATTGATAATAGGAGCAGTCAAGCAAAATATGTTTCTTTGTGAGAAAATTATGGCAGTAAGTATACCGTGGAGGGCTTTTTTTCTTCTTCTTACTCCGGCACGACCACCAGGTCAGTGGAATTTACAATAAATCAATCAATACAAATTGTTAATCGTATTTAGCAGTCACGGATTTGAACCACGGTCCACTCAAAGAGCGTGTGCTACTGCACTTGCACCCTTGACCACTCGGCTACGTCAAGCCTTTTTCTTTTGCTTGTGAGAAGGTAAGATGAGTTACATGAGAGCGCCCAATGTTCTTGCAAGAATCACTTCTTTTCTTACTTTCCTGGTGCGGAAATCCAGATGGAATGCTGTCTTAAATTCCATAAGTTTACTGTTGCTTTGTTTTTTTTGACATATATTTTTCCATTGGAACAGTAGGCTTTTCGTATAATGGTTTTGTAGTCTTGCACAGGAATGTTCATATCAATTACATTTGAATTTATTGCTTGTTTTGCTGCCTGATCTGCGTTTTCATTTCCGAATATTCCACAATGAGCTGGGATCCAATAGAATATCACTGTGTGTTGTTTGTCTTGTAGCTGGATCAGTTTGGATCTGATTGGTTTCAGCAAGGGATGGTAATTGTGTGTTTTATTCTGCATTGAGTTGACAGATCTTATAGATGATATGTGGTGTGCTGGGTTAAGACTCTAGGTTCTTAAGAGCTAGGTAGGTGGCAAAAAGTTCTGCAGAGAAATTGATGAACTCTGTTGGCAGAGAAGCAGAAACAGTGAAATCAGGTAAGACTGCTGCAGCACCTAATGTCCTGTGTGATTTCGAACTATCAGTGTATATCTGATTATATTCAGCATAACTTTGGGTGTGGGTAGCATGAAGTTGTCTTCCGCCGTACGTCACATTTCAGGTGTGTTAACAAATAGTAATAATTCATGATTTAATAATAATAATAAAATACGAATTATATTTTTAATTAAGAAACAAACCAAGTATAAATCTGAAAAATAAAGTAACGAGACATTAATTTATGTATTCAAAGTAAGCTGGGGAAATGGATTTAATATTGTTTTGGCCTCTTATTTTTAGGTACGAATATGTAATGTTATTAATATATACATACATATATATATTTTTTTTAAATTAATAATTCTCATAAATCAGAAAATACGACAATTTAATATAGTTTCCCATCTTAAACTTTGCAACTGAACCTTTTTTTTAAACTCCTTTTCTTTATTTATTTTTCTTTCCTTCTTTTTTTTTTATTTGAATGAAAAACTCGTTTGAATAAAAAAATGTAATTTTTCTCATTCCTAACATTTTCGTATTTCTTAAGTTTTACGTAAACATCAAGCCGAAATTTATATTAAGTTTCAGTGTACATAATGCCACGTCCCCAAGCGTTACTACTCGAAATCGTGAAAAATTTTCATAAGAATAATATTAAAAAATATGACAACAACAAAAAAAGTTGAAATGTGTAAAATTAAATTCTCATTCTTGGTTTTCAGATTTATACTAAGTTCTTTTCTTAATTAAAAATATGTCATTTGAATTTTATTATTTTTTGTAAATAAATATCTTTCTTTTTTTTTTAAGTTTTTGCGTGATGTGAGTAGATTTTTTTTTTTTTTTTTTTTTGGCTGATGCTGTATAAGCTTGCATCATTTGTCAGCATTATCACTACTACTGCTACTACTACAACTAATAATAATAATAAAATAATAATAAATAGTATTGGGTATGGCCAGCCATTTACCTGTTGACAGAAAAATCAATCATCTCTCACCCTAGTCGTGCCCAGACTAAAATGTACAGTTTTTTTTTTTTGCTCACCTCGTCTCAGGGAAGTGGATTAACTGAGGATTATCGGACGAAACTACATTTGTCAAAACGAGAAAGCTGTATGCTCTCAGATGGCATTTTGGCTAGAAACGCTGTGGCTAATGTTCACGCTAAAAGCACTATTAGTGAGATGAGATAAGCAGCTTAATATACACGAGGTACTGGAATTCTTGGTTGAAGAGATGTGCCATCCAGCGCTTACCTGTGACCATAAGAAACACTTAATGCTACAGAAAAAATACCCCTAAAAAACACTCCGGATTACCTCCCCATTTCCGTAACAGGCATCGATTATTTGATTCTTTTAAAATTTATATTAGAAGTTAAAGTATAAGGGTTCCAATCAGCCTTAAAATCCGAAAATTGAAAACATTCCTGCAGATCTTATATTGCGAATAACGCTTTATGTGTTAAATGTACTGGTAATGTTGGCTTCAAGGTAAAAGTGATGATTAAATAGTTATGTATTATTTTATTTATTTACACGTTAATGTACAATCTTTGTATTTTCTGTTCTGATATACACTTTAACTAGGCGTACGCCTGTTGTATATATTATACGTTAATAATAACTAACTTGGTTATTTTCTTTTCTAGGTATTCCTAGAACTCTTTGATATATCCTGGTTCATTGAAAGCAAGCACTTTCATCTTATTGGTAGCGCTAGAGTTCATTGAGGTCGCGTGTGGTCAAAAATGACCCAAAAATTCAAATACTGTACTTTATAGTGTGGCCGTTTATGAATACGTTTTGTAACTTTTTTTTCTTGATTATTTTGTCTATTTTTGTCATAAATATAAAATTTTGTATTCCTAAACCCGATTATTTTTTATTATTATTGAAATTCTTAATTACATCAGCAAATTTTATATATTAAAATGGGCAATGGTACAACTAAATTATAAGCACTTATATTGCAGCTCCTAATCATTTCTGTTTTATTATTTCGCATTTCGGCGAATGATACCAAACAGATTGTAAAAGTAAATTACAGTACTACATTCATAAATTAGTAATGTGATAATTATATAAACCAAAGGCAAGGCCGCATGATGCTGGAAACCGCCTTGACTTCAATGCTTATGGTGTGACCTTTTAGTATGAACACTGACGTGACCAATAAAATTAAAACAGAGCTTGCCACCCAGTGTGGGAGGAGGGTGATTATAATACTATGCTACTTATTTTTATAAAATCAACTTTATTTTTTTCACTTATATCAGAATAATGGTAGGCATACAGAGCATGCAATTATCAGTAATAGTTATGTCCAGACCTTGGACAGAGTTAACTCTCTGAGCCCTCGTGGGTAGCACTTGGTAGGATCGCCGTCCTCCTCACACCGGGTGGAAAAGACCTGAGTTCAAGTCCCATCGATGACAGGAGGAATTTTATGGGGCTTTTTCACAACTCGGGTTTTTCGTTCAGCAAACAGAAAATCGATCTCAGAACGCACGCAATTTATTACGGATAATAAACAAGGAGCAATATGGCCTTAGTTGCCGATGCTCCTTAAACCCTACAAGAACAACAACAACAACAGAACTCGCTGAACAGCTACTATAAGGTGTATAACAAGGTAAACAGCAAAGAATGGAGAAGTGCAAGTTAGAAATTTTCAGATATTATTATCAGAATCATTAGTTATTTTTAGTTTTCCAGATTAAAATGTAAATTTAATGGAATCAGCGTTCAGACATAAACTATTTTTGAAGAACTGTTATTCACCCACAATTATGGTGGCCAGCTTCTGCTTTTTATGATATGTGCATTTTTCTGTACACTGCCCGCAGCTAATAAAGGCTAGGGTAAAAAAAAAAAAAAAGGTACTGATGGTCAATTAAGGGTTTGTCGCCTTTGATTGCTCATACGGTGATACTCTCTCTCTCTCTCTCTCTCTCTCTCTCTCTCTCTCTCTCTCTCTCACACACACACACACACACACACACACACACACACACACACACACACACACTAGAAAAGAGGTGATTCCATCAGGATTAGCAATCGATGTGTCTTGTTCTTGCAGAATTTATTTCCCATCAATTCCTGATGTTTGAGAAAACATAGAGCACGTTTGCTGGAAGCATGTCTAGTTTCTTCTGTAGGATGCTTAGTCTACCACTGGTTCTCCCTGATGCCTTCACTTTCTCTATAGCGTTTTTCGCGAGGGTGTGCAACTTTCTGTCTGAAATAAACTGTCACTAGGTGAAGAGTATCCCTTTAGAGAATGATGGGAGGATTCTCTGGAGTGCTTTTCAACCACATTAGGATCTGGTGCTCCAATATCCGGAATTTAAAGTATTTTAAGTAAATGCGATGTGCTGAAAACAGCAGCACTATGGTATACATCAAGAATGGATGTGAGGCATCATTTAATATATTGAAATGTAAACGTTGGGTGAAGCAATCCCACCATTTATTCATGCAGCCCACAGAGTTGCACAGGATTATGTTATTTTCATCCTACTGAAGTGGTCCCGAAAAGAAAAAAAGTGGTCCCGTCACCTCGAGTGAGTTGAAGATCCTTGAGTGATTTCACCATTTGAATCAGGACTTCTTAAAATTTGATCTCATTGATCACAAAAAAGCCATATTATGGCCACCCGAGAAGTAACTCATCTGCCCATGTGCAATATGTATACAAATTGAAACAAGTGAGGTAACGCCCCCCCCCCCCGGTGTTTCGATCTGCGTTTGTCGACCTAAGAATTCGTTCAAATAGTAGCCAAACATCAGCATGATGATAAGGTTATTATTATATTATAATTATAATATAATTATTATTAATATTATTAATAATATTATTATAGTAATATTGATAATAATATAATTATTATTAATATTAATAATAATATTATTATAGTAATATTGATAATAATATAATTAATATTATATTATTTGAATCTGATGGTGGCCTATAGTTATCATAATATTAATATCATTATATCATAATATTAATATTATAATTTATAGTTGATGTGCCGACTAGTTCAGGATCACACCGATACTTGTCATCAGACTATGCTGCTGCCAAGTTTTCATCCTGGATCTTGGGTTCTTGTGTAGGGGAACACTGGGGTTGTTTTAAAAAATAAAAAAATCATGATAATTTTCAGAGAATATTAGGATTAGGATTAGTAACGGCACGCTAACATTACTGAAAGGGATCGATATGGAGGTCCAGGTCACAATGCTATCGTAAGGTCGCATGTTTGTGTGCTCCCAGTTTAGTTACTATGTTCTTGTATTAGCTTCACCAAACTGATCCATATTTGGCATCTATGGAATCCAGGAAGTGTAAGCTGTACGTCAATCCTTTGAATTTCGTTCCACAAGTAACAGGTACAGTGCAATTTTCAGTTTTAAAATTAATATTAGACGGCCGATAATGTTACTGCTGAGTGCCAGAATTCTGGAACAATAGGCTTACAAGGTCAAAATGCTAGTATCGACCCTGCTGTTGGGATAATCCAATCAATTCCCTTAGGAATTTTCTCCCAATTCAAATTCCTACTCCGTCCAAGTATAGATCTACCCTACAAGTATCCTTAGGGCTTGTAAACAATTGTCTGGAAATTTCCATTTGACCTAACAATGAAGAAATCTAAATCCTCTACCTGCCCACGAAAGGAATGTGCACAATTAAAACGTCTAAGTGACAGGCCGGTGTTCAGCCAAATAAATGTAGCTCTAGCGTTTCTAGGAATAACTCCCCGACCGGCACTTTCAGATTTCCGTACAGAAAAACCACAATGAAGAAAACACTTAGAAAAGCAAAGAATACGCGAAATAACATTACAATTATTGGACCGCCTGATTCGGACGGCATACCTGAACCGAGGCCTCCGTAGCCGAGTGGTCAGGAGCGGGAGTGCAGTAGCACACGCTCTTTGAGTAGACCGGGGTTCAAGCCCCTGACTGCTGAATACGGTCGATCTGCCAACCCGCACTGGACCAGCGTGGCAGATTATGGTCCATTTCCCTCAGCATGAATTGTTGAGGAGGCTTCCATCCTGCAGTTTTTTTTTTTGCCTGAACCGAGGATGCCCGGAGCAGTAACCCACACAGAAGACCATAAACCACAATCTGTTGCGATCTTTGAACCCGGTAGCAAAAACAGAGATATAAAAAGAAAAAATTCAGAATTTCATGCCACTTGTATTAGCGAGATAAATAATTAAAAATATATATATCTCGGCCAATGGGAAAAACTAGAAAACTGGGTACAACGTCTCGAGAAAATTGAGGATTTAATAATGCACAGAGAAGGGCAGGAAACAAATGGCTTTGAGATGATTCTTGACAGATATTAACAGAATAGCCGATACTCTTGAAACATACCTAAGAACCCCGAAAACCCCCACTAAAGAAAAGGAAGCCATACTCAAAAGGGAAGTGGGTACTCAAACGTCAGATCACTCTTCCGCGCCTAGTGAGACTGTACCGCAGCAACCTAAGATGCCGATTAATAATAATAATAAACCTGCTCTTGAGGTCTCTAGTCCTCTTGAAGAAATGCTAAGGAATTCTGACTATTTAGAATTTATCAAAAAAATCACACAAAGAAAAACTCCAGATTCCTTATTAAGAGGTGACAGATCCTCTCAGCTAAATAGACCGAAGCAGACTACACACCAGTTATCAACTGCACAAGGAGAAATAATGCATCAGAACACCAGAAGACTAACTAAAGCGGCCGTCAGAGGTTCAGAACTGAACTGCAAAAAATCCAAACAGCCAAAATCAAGCTATCTGCAGCAAAACACAGCTGCAATGAACATACAACAGCATTACTTCCGACCAACAACGAACAGTAATGCAACAAATACATCTAATGGTCACAACATGCCGTTTGAAAGTAGCTCCAAGAAAACAGTTGAACCAAGAGCATGGAGGATGAAATCAGCACCTATCAGCAGTAAAGTTACTTCCAAGCAAGACAAGGAGACCTTCTTCACCCAAGCAGCTCAGAATCGTGATGCAGTTATTGGCTCTAATCCTAACACACAGGGTATTAAAACGGTGCAGTGTAGAGGAAGGAGGGCAAGGCCCTCCAGAATTTCTATAAGTCTACTATGCCCAGAAACAACAGTAGAACAAATTGAAACCCTTCTGAAGCAGCTCAACATTCCCGCTACCTCCCATAAAGGTCCACACCAGACATCCATCCTATTCCTCTTTCCGGATTAAGATCAAAAGTCTCAATATAGAAAGATATCTAAATATAGATATGTGGTCCGCAGGTCTCTTGGTAATGCCATCGTTTGGCAATCATAATGAACAACCAGCGGTACAAGCGATCTCGAGACAAGAGACGGGCAGTGTGCCTCTCTCTGCATAGCTAGGCAGCGAACCAGACTCTCCCTTCCAACTTACAATCATGCAGATCAATGCACAACACTCTAGATGCGTTGCTGATGAGATCAGGCTCATTGCAACGGAAAATTTATTTGATATTATATGCATTCAGGAACCTTATGTCTCTAAGCACATTTATGGGCAATCTTCCAAAGTTATGGGATATCCCATGACTACAAGAATCATCCAGTCCTCTGCAACAGATCCTAAATCTGCCATCATCATATTCAACAACAAACTGGATATCACTGTTATCTCTGGCTTGGGTAATCAAAATTCCATCTGTATTTTAGTCTCTACATCAACTTTCTCGTTCTACTTACTGTCACTATATTGTCCACCATCAGCAGATATTAATTTATCACAAAGATATCTAGAACAGGTGTTTGCTATTTTAAATCCCACTTATTTAATAATTACAACTGATTCAAACTCGAAATCTTTCTTATGGTTCAGCAGTGTCTTGGACAACAGAGGTAGGATTTTCGAGGAATTTTTATTCACCTACAATTTAAATCTGCACAACTTACCCAAACAACCGCAAATACTCTCTCCTTCCAAATACTACAGATCCCCCTCCTTCTCTTCCTCCAAAAGATCTTAGAAGATTTTCTATCAAAACCATCAAATGGCCTTTATTTATGTCTTCAATTCACCAGGATTTTAGCGTTGACACTCGCCGTTCTTTGAACCAGTTCAATACCTCAGAATATGCATTCTATGTACAGGCTGCCTTACTTCGTGCTATAAAACGCTCCGCTAAAAAGAAAATTAGCAAGCATACTACAGTTCCATGGTGGACAGCTGAACTTTCCAATCTGCGCAAAAAAGTACACAAAGCACACAGAGACTTTCAACGGAGAAGGTCCTGGCCTGAACCGGAAGTCACCAGACTAAAAAATATCTATAAAGGTCAGCGGAAAGAATACGTAAATACAATTGCAAAACAAAAATTTGCCTCCTGGCAACACTTAGTTCACTCCACAGGAAATTCTGATCCCTGGGGTCTATTATATGAAATTAGCAAAAACAAGTATCACTCTCATGAAGTGTACAACACTGTAGTGAACAACCATACAGAAACCACTAAGTGGAATGACTCAGTTAACGCCATCCTGGATCGCTTGCTTCCCCTGGACGATCTCACCACATAAACTCCAAATCAAATATCTATCAGGAATAGCAACTCAACCTACCGTTTCAATCCAATCCGTTTCAATTTAAACACCTTGGCGTAATTTTAGATGACAGGTTAACTTTCTCCTCTCATATTAATCACCTCGCCTCGAAGATTAAGAAGTTCACTGCAGCAGTTATCCGAATTTCCAAATCGGACTGGGGACTAAATAGGAAGACTCTCTTACTATATTATACAGCAGTATTCGTACTAATAACAACATATGCTTCGGGAGTCTGGTTTCATAGAGCCGTTAATGTTCAACTCCGTTCCAAGCTCATCTCCATTCAAAGGATTATGCTGCTTGCCATGCTCCGGGGCTGCAGGACAGTGTCCTCTTCTCCTCTGCAGGTCCTTGCTGGAATCTTAACGCTAGACCTGCATGTCATCTTCAAAGGACTAGGCTATCGTCTAAAGCAGGGAGTTCCCAGCGAGATTCTCGGCATCTCATGCAACTTAACTGCTAACATCAGAGACGAGAAACGGAGAATCTGGAATGAACTTATCAGTGTGTGGCAATCACGATGGGATTCCAGTACTACTGGTCAAGTCACCCGCTCTTTTATTCCTGCAGTTACCTTCCCTCTCAAGAAGAACGTCCGCCAATCTTTTCTCCTAGCCTAACAACATCATATATACTTACTGGGCACGGCTCCATCAACTCCAAACTATTTCAATTTGGCTTGTCTGACACCAATCCCTGCTTGTGTGGTGCTGAGGAGACCTGGACGCACATTCTGTATCGCTGCAACCTGTACCATGAAGACAAATCTACACTACAAGCTGCTGTCAGCAACTTCTCTGAAGGAAATGAAATGGCGCTGACTGAAAATTCTCACCAAATTCTGCTGTTTTCACCAAAAGAAAGCAACTGTTCTCAAGTTTATCAACATATCAACAACAAGGAACCAACCCAACACCTGCAATGTCTATCGATATCTCTTAAAACTGATATCGCCTGCCATCTACTTTTTTTTTTTTTTAAGCTGGTACCCCAGCTTGGGCAGCTGTGGATACAAGATTAGCTAACACCCATTGGTATAGCACTTCCTCCAGTGGGTGCGGTTTTCGTTCTTCCTAGGACAGAAAAAGACTGCTGTCTTGTGGTTCCTGTGCCACAATTTATACTTCTGATTAGTTGCGTGATGTGATTTGCTGTGTGAATATGTTACATGTTCATTACACTTATAACATTGTAATTAACACGATTATATGTATATATCATTGTATGTATCATTATATGCATCATATCATAGCGGATTTGCCATTTTCTGGCTAGGGGCCGCTTGTTGAGTTTTTTTTTTTTTTTTTTTGTTAATAAAGAAAAGAAAGAAAAAAAATGGTCCAGGTGTTTTATTTTCACTCCGTGGCTGAGTTAGTCGGTCTCAGGCGTAGATAATACGGTCCCCCCCCCCCAGAAACTTGGGTTTTTCGTCCAGCAAAACAGACAAATCGACCCTAGAACACACGCAATTAACAGACATAAGATACACAGAACGGCAGATGAATTTCATTATTCGAGTGGCCTAAAAATAATAGTTTGGTTTTTTTTTTTTTTTTTTTTTTTGTTTGGTTCAGGTGTTCTCGTCTGGGGAGGCGTTATCTTGGATGGACGTACACAACTCCAGATACTGGAAGATGGTACTGTACTGAAGTAATCCTTCCCCATGTGCCTCTGTTCCGAGGTGCCATTGGCCCCAATTTCATGTTTATGGATGAAAACGCCACAACCCATCCAGTTGTTGATATTCTTTCGGAAAGTGAGGACATTGTTCGTATGGATTGGCCTGGCCGTTCCGCCGACGTAAATCCCATCGAAGACGTATGGGACGCTCTGCGGAGATGCCTAGTGACACGTCCACACCCACCAGAAAATGTTCACCAGCTGAAGATGGCGCTGACAGAGGGATGGACGATGTTACCGCAAGAACTTAACAACATTGTCTAAGTGTGGGCAGGCGGTGCAAAGCCTGCATCGACATTAGGGGTGGCCATATCTCCTACTGAGGACCACGTCTTCCCTTTGTTCCATCTTTGGCAGTGATGCATCTGTATCATGACAGCCAGTGCTATGTTGCCATTTTTGAATAAAGTACCTCTGTCCGTTTTGTTTCCGTTGTTGTGTTGGTGTTGTTTCCCTCATCATTTCTGTACCTGAAGAGGTTCCTTTGGTATGCCTTTTCCATATCCAGGCCACTTCTATGAGAAGCTTGTGGTGAAAACCCGACTGGTCCTCAAGGTTTGCACGCCAGTATACTCATAATAGAAATGTGATTAGGGCAACTGGAACATAGAGCATATACGTTTAGGGAAAGTGGGAAATATGGCTTAAGCTATTGGGGCATATGAATTAGGGCATTTCCATTTTTTTCCATTTATTTACACACAAAATTTTATGTACATTCTCATGATATAAACAATTTATATACAAGATTATATACAGTTTTATGGACATTATCATATATATATATATATCCATTCTATATAACGGTAATCAAGGTACTGTTTGTGTTTGCATGTGTGTTCTTATATCGGGGTGGCTCCTAGGCCTTAGCCCATCTCCACCTTTGTACTCTGTTATGGTGCAGAAACTCTGCATAATGGGCCTCAAAAGTGTCAGTGTATGTGTGTTGTTTTGTTCGTGACAGGCTATTATGCCACCAGGGTGCAGCCAACGTATGGGCAGCTGCTGCCTGGTGCCCATCCCTAGCACCGGGCCTGGGTCAACAGTCCTTCTATACCGGTGTTATTACCACCGAAAATCTCGCACCCGCCAGAGGGAGTGCAATACTGGCGAGTGCCTGCAATCTCGCTCCCAGGTTGCCCTTACCGGAGAGCCAGCTAAAAAAAAAAAAAAAAAAAACTAGTAGTTATATACATGATGTTCTAGCAAAACAATTGTAACAATTATATTAACATATATACATGATTTCCTAGTCTTAGTCTTTTTCACCACAGTTCATTTATTCTCAGTACATTTTCTTATTTTCAAATGAAGTCACAAGTTGAACTGTCCAGTTTGATTTCATTCAAGAAAAGAAGTCAGTTCCAGTAGTCTTCCCCGGATTTCAGCTGGTTGGAAGTCGCAGATTGGATGCCTCGATAGAACTCTAATGGGTGGATATACAGGGACCCTGGGGTGTTAACAGGATTCTCATAAGAATGTTGATTGATTCTGGGGCGTGACACCTGAAATCAAAAACTAAGGAACTAGATGGAAACATAGTTTACAAGCACAACCTCCTCTGAAACTTTTTGAGTTATACCTTGTGTGGTCTTAAGTGACATCTAGATCTCTGACCATATAGATATGAACTACATTCTCTTACCCATGGACTGTCACTGGAATTCCAAATCATACACAAGTTAGGACTCTCGGGAAAAAGAATAATTAGAAGTCTTCAGCAACTAGAAGAGAACCACCTAAAGAAGAGTTTTAAGACATGCTGGCACAGAACGGAGAAGACCACCGTGACTTTATTAATTAATCTGTACATCCTACATCTAATTTCCTCGAGGGTGAAGGTATCTTATTTCTAGTCTTCTTTTAAAAACAGTCGCTGAAAATGTCTGTAAAGCATTAAAATTCCTACAGCTTTCTACTAAAGGACTTACTTTATCTTCTGTCAGATCCGATATGAATTAGGGCAAGTGGGGTAACGCCTAGAGACCCACCTCCCCACGGTAGGGGCGATAATCGCCCCGCAAAGGTTGATTTATCAGCTGGCACGGAGGGCCAAGTGGTCTAAGTGTTAATATGTGTGCATGTATATAGATGTGTTTTAATTTAAGGTGGACAGAGTTGATGAGTAAAGGCTCATAAAACACATTAGTTGAAAACGATGACGATGTATGGTTTCATTTAAAAAACTTTAAAATTTCTGGTTTTTCATCCAGAAAGGATAATAGATGCAATGTACAAAGGCATTTGTCTTCTTACCTTAGCTATTTAATCGCTTATAAAAACTGTAAAGATAACTTTTCGAGATCATTTTTAAAAATAAGAATGGTAAAGGTAAGGGGCCCTGGAAGCTGTAAAATGCTTGAACGTGGTTATCTAGAACAGTACACAACTTTCTTAAATTTTTTCTTTGTACCCTGAAATCTTCACGAAAATAAGTCAATGTTGTTGCTGTTGTTATAGGGTTTTAGACGCATCATCGACTTAGACCATATGCCATATGTATAATACATCTGTTTAGTTGTCGATTTACCTGTGTTTTTGACGAAAAATCCCTAATTTCCTCCGGAAATTAGGTATTTTTGTTTTTTGCTCTCCTGAGACAAATTAACTCAGCCACATTGTGAAAAAGGCCCATAAAAATTCTTGACGTTGTCGACAGAATTCGAATTCACGTCTTTTCCATCCGGTGTGGAATATGTCAATGAGTCAGAGAGGAAAGAGTTTTATTTATTTTACAAATACACACATAAAAAACATAGACATGTAATCACTGAGTAATCTAATTCATTCTGCAAGCAATCTAATTAATTTCTTAAGTTTGTTGTTAGAGTTATTTAGTTTTTGTTTTTTTAATTATTTAATTTTCGAAAATATTGGTTAAGTTGGGACGTAGCCCAGTGGTCAGGACCGAAATTGCATAGTACGCGTTCTTTGAGTGGACTGGGGTTCAAGCCCGTGACTACTAAATACGATAAATATTTGTATCGACGATTTATTGTAAACTCTACTGACTTGGTTGTCGTGCCGGAGTATAAACAGAATATTTATTTATTTATATATACTCATTCCCAAAACTGGAGTAATAGTCACAAACACGTGTTATCACGGAACCAGCTGTTTGATTGCAACTGTACAAGTATATGATTCAAATTTATTTTCTGCACAAGTAAGCAGAAAATGAAGCTAGCGATTTGGATTCAAGCCATTTGTGATATATCATATTCTTATCTTCAACGGCCTTAGTACGTTTTTTGTTTTTTTATTTGGGAAAACTAAGATTTAGCTAAAGAACGAGATTTTAGAGTGAACTGAGGAATAAAGGAGTTCATCCTTAAAATAATAATTTTACTGACTCGGTCTGAGCAAACATAGGCACCAGAATATTAAAAACAGTAATCTAGCCAAGTAAAAGAAGAATGGAAATCACACAGATCATCCCATTTTGCATTCTTGTAATGCTAAACAATAAAAAGCTGAGAATGCAATGGGAGAGACGCTCCATTGGAGAAGAGATAATTCATGAAATTGTGGTCTGAAGTGCCTAGCAGGGACGACTGACATTGACCTTGTATTTTTAACGGTTGTCGGTGAGAAAAACATCAACAGTATTTGGATGTATGGTTACAATTATAAAACGTAAATGGACATACTGTATAAGTCATTAGTAACCTGGAAAGTCTCAACTTCTTGATCAGCTTGGTTCGTAGACTTCAAAACTGAAGGTAGTTGGAGTCGTGAACATTAAAATCGCAAACGAAAATTACCTCACTACTAGGAAAATTAGACTGAACAAAATCAAGTTTCAAAAAAAACGAAGTCAAAGAGTTCCGAGTGATTAGTGGAGTTAGGAGAACGATGGAGGCAGCAGATGAATTTGACAGAATTGAGCAGAGAGATTTTAAGCTAGAAAAGATAGGAAAAGACGAGATTCCAAATTAGGAAGTCTCTGACAAGGAATATCGGAGCGGATATAAGTACAAGTATCAACTTTGAATGAAAGAAATCACAGAGCGAATAATTAGGGCAACTTAGGTGAGCAAGATTAATGAAACCGATAACCGGGATTCTGTCAGAAAAGGTGGTGTTTGGCAGCTCTCAGGTGGAAATCGACATGATTGAGAAGAAAACTGAACCCACGCACATTTTAAGAATGAAGAATGAATGAATGAATAACCTAATGAAGAATATCCTGGGAGGTTGGGTTCTTTTTGCAGATAAGTTGTTCTATTAGTTTGTCTATTCATGTTGGATTCAGTAAAAAAGTAAAATTGGAGTGAGAATAGTGGACATAGTGTTTTTGCCAAGCGGTTCCTGTGGTTCCCCGCACATCCGCGTTGAGCACTCTGTAATTTATACAACATTGCAAAGCCAGTCAGTGTGGGTTATGTGTGAGTAGTGTGTTGTTTGTGTTGTTTGACTGGCCTCTTAGTTAGCCCCGGGGGTGACGCTGGGGCTAAAGTTCGGAAAGCTATATATTTTGCTTGCTGATTAGTAAGTGCTGAATATTCTGTGTGATACGCAGGAGTTCTTGCTTCCGTTGCCCAAAGCTGATTGCCAGTGTCTAGGCTCACACCTCCTCGTGGTCCGGGGCGGGCAGGTAGGGGTGAATCCCCTGCCTGGCTAAGTTGAGCCTGATTAGGGGACGAGGCTTCTTGTTTATCTTGACTCAAGAGGGGAGTTTCAAATTATTCTCCTCTTGAGGTCCTTGGAGCATTTCTGTGCCATCGGTTTTGCTTGTTAATTGAGTTAAAGTTTAGCATTTCCGTGCCCTTTCGGATTTGCTTTATAGTTAAAGTTGAGCATTCTGTGCTATTGGAATTGATAAATTAAAATCGAATTGAGTTGAGCACTCCGAGGTTACGGATTTCAAAGATAACCAGTTGAGTTGAGTTGAGTTGCCTTGTTCAAGCTAACTATAGTTACTCCTGGGACCCCACCCGTTTAACTTGGGTGGTGGAGTTTTTATCACGTGGATAGATTTTCGCGTGTTTTAATTTCCATTAAGTTCGGTCTGGATCTGAAGCTCTTTGCTCATTTACAATATTGTGTAAATATTGTAAATATTTAATTGTTCCTCATTTTTAGGTGCAACTTTTAATTGTAAATAATTGTTTTTATGTATACAATGTCTTCATCTAGTGATGAAGATGATATAACTGATAAGGAATCGTTGATGGTCATGGACGGGGTCACTGATAATGAACCTGAAGGGTTAGTGTCGGAACAGTTGGTAGCACAGGTACAAGAACCAATTGGTGATAATATTTTTTCGGGCAAGACTTTGCAGCGGACCCCAATTAAGACTAGGTCGTTGTCTCTTCCAAGTACTTCACATACTCAAAAGGAATCTAAGAAAAAGAAGAGGAAGCAAGGGGAAATGACCTCAGATTGTGGTGGCTTAAGCGATAGGGAAAAGACCAAGAAAAAGAAGAATATAAATAAAGATAACGTTGATGAAAACTTTGATTATATTTTCAAGGCTAGAGAACGGCTTAAAGTGTTTTTCTGGGACACAGATAGTAATGTACCAATGATAGCGATAAAAACAATATTGGACATTTGGGATATTGTTGAAAAGAAGGCGCATCAAGTACATGTTGAGAATGTGTTATTAAAGGAAAAGCTGAAGAAGAAAGTGGATCGTTACGAAAGTTATTCATCTGTAGTGTCAAAGAAAGTGGAAGAAAGAGTTAGTGTTCCAAAAGTTATGATCGTAAAAGCCACCTCGAGTAGACATAAAACTAGTGATGAGGTAAAAGTTGATATATTAAAAGAGGTAAGACCTATGTTAGCGACGGTTAAGGTCAGAAATATAAGACCTATTAGAGGCTGTGGGGTGCTTATAGAAGCAGATACAACAGATGCCCTTATGAAAATCAAGACGTGTTCCAAATTGCAAGAACTTGGATTAAAGTCTACTGTGCCGAAGCCGATCTATCCGAGGATTGTCATATTTGATATTGAATCGGACATTGAAAGAGAAGAACTTCTGAGTCAAATTTGGCTAGGAAATTTCAAAGAAAGTTTAACTGAAAGAAATTTAAAGAGTGTGTGGAGATATTAACGGTTAATAAAAATAAAAAGACAGTTAAATAACTGGATACTCCAGGTGAATAATGAATTGTGGGAAAGATTAAGTGATAGAACACGTCTATTTATACGGTGGTCCGCCTGTAAATTTAAAGAAGTTTTTGCTGTTGTTCAATGTTTTAAATGTCTTATGTTTGGCCATGTCGCAAAGTATTGTAAGAGAGAAATGCTTTGTGGACACTGTGCAAAGTCAGGTCATACATTTAGAGATTGTGTAGACTGAAGTAATGAGCCTACTTGTGGAAATTGTTTAAAGAAGGGAGTGAAGGCTGTACATGTTGCGGTGAGCAGGGAATGTCCAGAATATATTAAGGCGACTGACAACTTTAAAAAGAAGATTAATTATGGATAGAAATATTAAAATTTTGCAACTTAATGCACAACGTTCTAAGGCAGTCGCCGCCCAGTTGCACAAAGCAATGGAAACGGAGGACGTGGACATCGCCTTGCTGCAGGAACCTTACTCTGTGGATGGTCAGGTGAGGGGATATCCTGTCGGATATAGAATTGTTTATGAAGGTAATAGACCTACAACAGCAATTATAGTTAGAAATAAAGAGTATGTGGTAACTAGAATAAAATCTATGTGTAGTGAGAAGTATTTATGCTGTGAAGTGATATGTAATATTGGTAGGTTTTATTTTGTAACAGTGTATTGCCCACCATCTGAAGAAATAGAGCCATATATAAATTATTTAGAAATGTTATACAGAGTGTTGGGTTCTTGTGGCGTGGTGGTGTCCATTGACTCCAATGCTAACTCTCCCCTATGGGGTAGTAATGTCTCTAATGATAGGGGTCAGATACTAGAGGAGTTAATTGCTGCCTCTGGGTTAGAGGTGGTTAATGTTTCAGGGCATGGACCTACCTATTCGTCAACGCATGGACAGTCATTTATTGATTTGACGATGGCGACTTATTCGGTCGTGCATAAAATTAAGGATTGGAAGGTAATCGAGAACTTAACTACTAGTGACCACAATGGCATTTCTTTTGTTATTGAAAGTATTGATAATGTGAGAAAATGTTATGATATAGATAGATTTAAGATAAATAGTGCGACATGGACCAGATTTGACACTGAATTTGAACAGAATGTTATACAGGTGGACTGGACTCAATTATCATCGGAAGAAATGGTTAAAAGTTTAACTGAAATGTTACAAAAGTGTTGTAATAGGTGTTTGAAGAAAAGGAAGGGTGTAAATAGGCCTGTGTTCTGGTGGACAATGGAGTTGACTCAGAAAAGGAAAATAGTGTTTAAGAAAAGGCGCCAATTTCAAAGACTTAGGAGATCTGGTGATATTGAAATGTGTGAAATCGTAAAAGATCAGTATAGAGTTCTCAGACGTGACTACGTTCATGCCATCAACAAAACTAAGATTGAGAAATGGAGAAAATATGTATGTGAGCAAGGATCTAAGGATCCGTGGAATTCTATTTTTAAATTAATTAATAATAAACGGCAAATTTTAGATGTTTCCTGTTCTATAGGAGTAGCGGAAGATGAGACTTTGACATGGGAAAGGTCTGTAGACCGGATCCTGGATGACCTCTTTCCGGATGACCTAGAAGAAGAAAATGATTTGCATAGGCAGGTTACTAAAGCAAATAGAAGGTATAATTCCCTTACATTATAAGAACCTTTTACAAATGAGGAGGTTGGGAATGCCGTGTCCCTTGCAAGGGATGGCAAATCGCCGGGCCTGGATAAAATTGAAGTTGTTGTAATAAAAAGAACTTATGAAAAATTTCCTGAAGTTTATACAATAATGTATAATAAATGTTTAGATGAGGGAGCTTTCCCGTCGTGCTGGAGAAGGGCACAAGTTAAATTATTGATCAAAAATATGGATAAAATGTTAAATGAGACCAGTTCATATCGTCCCATTGCTCTCCTTTCGGTCATGGCAAAAATTTATGAACGGTTATGTGTAAACCGATTGATGATTAGTTATAATAATAAAGGCCTAGCATCTAGTAAACAATATGGTTTCAAGAAAGGTCTTTCGACTGAAGATGCGGCCTATAAATTGGTCCAGATTGTGGAGAGCTGTGGGAAGAGATATGCACTGGGTATTTTTATTGATTTTAAAGGTGCCTTCGACAGATTATGGTGGGGGAGCGTCCTTAATAGGATTAGTAGAACAGATTGTTCCAATAAAATATATTCTGTGTTTAAGGATTATTTTAGTGAACGACAAGTTGTTGTTAAAACAAGATTTAGTGAGGTGAGCAGGAAAATATATCGAGGTTGTCCTCAGGGCTCGGTGATAGGCCCTTTTGCTTGGAACATGGTATTCGATGAATTTTTGAATGAGGAAATATCAGATGTGGAAAGTATTGCCTATGCAGATGATTTGGTTATGATTGTCTCTGGAAATGCCAGATCACAAGTTGAAAGTAAGGCTGATGAGGCTTTAAGAAAGTTAGCAGAGTGGTCCAAAAAACATAAGTTGTTAATATCTAATGAAAAGACTGTCCAAATGTTATTAAAAGGAAAACTGAGTATGAATCGGGCTCCTACTGTGAGGCTTCTGGGTGATGCAGTTCGTTACGTGAGAGTAACTAAATATCTTGGACTCAAAATAGAAGAACGGTTGTATTTTACCGAACATGTTAAGTATTTAAAAGAAAAAATTCGGACACTGTATGCTAAGCTCCGGAGGTTGGTGCGAACTGAATGGGGGATAAAGGGTAGAGCCATAAATCTATTATATGAACGTTTGTTCCTTCCAATTATAACGTACGCCTCTGGGGCTTGGGTTCACAGGATACCAATCATAATAATTCAAAAACATTTGATCCAAGCGCAAAGATTTGCATTATTAGGAATAACTCGAGCATGTCGAACTGTCTCCTCAGAGGCCTTGCAGGTGGTCTCGGGCAAGGTCCCTGTTCAGTCAATGGTTTTGTTGGCAGGTCTGCTGTTCCTAACAAAAAGAAATATAAATAGAACATATTTAGGTATAACATCTTGTCCTGATTATACAAGGACTTATTCTAAATTAGATGTAAAATTGGAAAAGAAAAGGATTATGAAAGAAATTTTAATTAAATGGCAGGAAAATTGGGATATGTCCGATAAAGGACGACAGACCTATGAGTTCTTTCCGAGTGTAGAAATTGTGGATATGAAGAAGAAACCATGGCTACAGTTTGGATTGAACTCGATGTTTCTATTGACTGGACATGGACTCGCCTTGAGGCTAAATCAGTTGGGGCTGGTGGACAGTGGACTTTGTCATTGTGGTAGTCCAGAGACATCATTGCATATTATGATTGAATGCATAATATATGCTGATTTGAGGCATGAATTAGAGATGTCTCTTGGAAGTCTGGAGAGGGGTGGTCTGTGGATCATGTTTATGAATAAGTGTTTCTTCTCGTATTTTAATAAATTTGTAGTTATGGTATTTACTCGAAGGAAAAGGATACGGGAAGATAGTAGAGGCCCGTCTCCTCATGGAAGGGACGGGAACTCCCATAACTGAGATAAATGGATTAATCAAGATTAATCTTTCTTATGGGAGGCCTAGTGGCCGATTTAAAGTTCTTAATTAATTTGTGTTGAGTTGTGTTATATTATTTTGATTAACAAAATATTTTAAATTAGACTAGCAAAAATTACCATTTTCATGACATTAACCATGGATGGACTTCGGTCCAGGGAATGGTCGTCTGAAAACGGGAACTTAATGGAATGGAATGGCCTCTTAGTTAGTCTGCGTGGGTAGCACGGTGGTATCGTCACCGTCCTCCCCACACCGGGTGGAAAAGGCCCGGGTTCGAATCCCGTCGATGACGCGAGGAACTTTAGTGGGCTTTTTTCACTCCGTGGCTGAGTTAGTCGGTCTCAGGCGTAGATAGCAAGGTTTTTCCCCTCAGAAACTGGGGTTTTTTCGTCCAGCAAAACAGGCAAATCAACATAGAACATACGCAATTTACAGACACAAATACGGGTAAATGTATTTAATTACGGGTAACCTTGATTTTTTAAGGAGTCCTTATGTGCTGTAATGTAATAACTAGCTATAATAATAATAAATAAAACCACGAATATATAACTTCCATAACCATATCTGAAAACGATATTCTCGCGTCCTTCGACGTCGTCTCCCTATACACAAACGTACACATCGAATCCATGCTACTGGCCCTTAAAGAACTATTAATCAAAGACGACACATTAACAAAACGTACCGACTTAAACATTAATGATATTTTAGAACTCACATCACTGTTACTTGACGCCAAACAATTTAAATTCCAAAATAACGTCTACGAACAAATTTTCGGCCTTCCCATGGGCCTCGGTATCTCTGCCCCTTTATCCGAGATCTACCTCGCATCTATCGAAGAAAAAATTCTCCAACCCTTTCCCCCAGGAATTAAACTATACATGAGGTATGCAGATGACGTCCTCTTAATAGGCAACAGAACCACCATCGATACTTTTACTGAACACCTTTAACACAACACATGAAAGACTCAAATTTACCCTCGAAGTAGAAAACGATAATAAAATTAATTTTCTAAACCTCACTATATACAAAATAAACACATCTTTAGGCACCAAAATATACAGAAAAAACACGCATACAGGTAAATTCTTACATTACCATTCACACCACCCTCTATACATCAAAAAAGCAGTTCTATACAACCAGATATACAACGCTATAAAATATAGCCACACACAAACAGACCTATCTGTAGAATTACAATACCTCACCAAAAAATTCATCGACAGAAAATACCCACCACAACTAATAAAAGAAACCATCACCAAAGTTCATGATAACACTAATAACCCAAACAAAATTATTAACCACGTGAACAAGAATAAGACACATAAACCCCTTATCGCGCTCCCATATCATCAACAATACGCTAGAAGACTTCAACAGATTTTTAAAAATACAGATATCAAATTAATATTCACATCTTATAACAAATTAAGTTCCAAATTCAATTCATACAAGACAACACACGAGTACGAGACACAAGATTACAACAACATTATATATTTGATCAGATGCCAATCAGATTGCCGAGCATGTTACATAGGCAGTACAACAGCAAAATTCGGGACATCAAAAATTTCCAACACGCGGGCATACTACCACTTTAATAGCTTCAAAACTAATTCAGCAAGTACAGAACTAACACAACACGTCCAATCTCAAAATCATAACCCACTCATCGATTCAGCCATCACAGTAATTAAATTAAATTCTAGCTACAAAATCCTTGAAAACGAAGCCCTCGTTATTGAATGGTTTAAGCGCCATACATCACTCAACGTGTTAAACAAAAAGATTCCCGCCAATTTCTCCCCCATTTGGAATTTAGCACGTATTAAGTTTCCACGTGCACTGAAATGCATTTCGGGAACCCAACCCGTATATGACACAAGCGCGCTCTCTTCCCCCCCTCCACTATAGGTAACTGAAGACGAGGAAACTCGAAAGTCGCTCGTGCGCGATTATTAGCTTATATTTTCCTTTTCTTTTTTTCTCTTCATTTAATTTAATTTAATTAGGCAACAATGGAAGGTGCACTTTCCTTTCTTAAATTTTTTTTTTATAGCCCATAACTTAATTTTAAACCCATAATCCTTGTAAAGTATTAGAATCCTATAACCACTATGTATGTGGTAAAACCCTCCACCAGCTAAGCGGATTACTATGATGTGAGTGCTGAAAATTAAGCTAAGCTATACATACAATCTAGTTACGGGTAACCCTAAAAATAATAATAATAATAAATAAATTTTCTGTTTATACTCCGGCACGACAACCAAGTCAGTAGAGTTTACAATAAATCGTCAATACAAATATTTATCGTATTTAGTAGTCACGGGCTTGAACCCCGGTCCACTCAGAGAACGCGTGCTATGCACTCTCGCTCCTGACCACTGGGCTACGTAATGGCTCCTTAGTTACTGGTAGGCACGATCACCATGGAAGGAGCCTTTCAGCATCCGTCCACCGGCACGAGAAGCCGAGCCAGTAAGGTAGAAGGAACGCCTGACGGGCTCACTCCCCACTTGCAAAGGTAGAGAGGAGAGAGGCCAACTTAGAGGAACGGGGTGAGTTGGACAGGAAAGGTAAGAAAAGAGGAAGGAAGCAAGGGTAGGCAGAGCGGAAAGCTATCCCCAGGAGTGGGCCAATCGGCCAGATGATCCCACGCCTGTCAGTTGACCTGCGTCAGCAGAACCCTTTCGATGAGGATTCATCGCGGGTGGTTAAAATCCCGCCTGGGGAGTGTCCCAGGCCAGAAAAAGAGCCCGAAAGCATCTAATCCCACGCCGATGGAGATCCGGCGTCAGCAAAGGAGCTTCACGGAGAAGAGGTGAAGGCAGGATTGCCATTGGTTTATTCCCTGCAGAGAGAAGTGTCGGCATCGGCAAGAATCTCTGGTGGAAGCTGTGACAAGGGAAGTTGGGAGTCACCCGGTGAAGTCTTCTAGGAGCAGCAGAGAACATGTTGGAGCATTGCAGCGGAAGATGAAGTTACTGTGGATGGACAGGAAGGGAAAAAAAAAGAATGAGGCAGCTCTCGAGTGGCCACATAATAGAAGCTTGGTGATGTGATTGCAATGGTGCATCCTGAGAATCATTACAGGGTTTGGTATATCCTTATGGCTGACAAGTTGTTTAATTTCTGGTGTGACTGGCAGTGCGGAAGCTAGTCAACAGAATGAGTTGCGGTAGTCATAGGTGTGCCACTTGTTGGTTGTGAGTGATAGCGGCGTCTGTTGAAGACCGCGGTGGCATAGGTCAAGAAAACAATCATCCAATAAATCCACAAAAGCCTTGGATTTAAGTGTTTTTCTTAACTAATAACATAACCCTTCCTCTCCTGTCTATCCTTTCTATAGACGTTGTACTCCCCAAATTCCAGTTCTGCATTCCTTATATCTGTGTGGCACCACGTCTCTGATATCCCAACAATATCCGCCTTTGATGCTTTGAGTAATATCTCAAATTCATCAAATTTATTTACCAAACTCCTAGCATTGGTGTACACGCAAGTATACATGCACCTGTTCTTTTTCTTAGCTACCCTAACACAACCCATGTGTTTACTTGTACCGCAATGACTCCCAGCAGTCTCTGAAATATCATGCATCTTGTTTTCCAGGCTGCTGCTCATTCCAATAGAAGCAGTGCAAGAATTACTTTCACCTCTGCCAGTGGCTACTGTTAATCTATTAATCCTTGTAACCCCCCCCCCCAAAGCTAGCAGTTTTCCGACCCACCTAACGCTGCCTCGATAGCATCAGCAAATATTCTTGCACCCTTTCTATTTAAGTGTATCCCATCCCTGTAGAAGCAGTCCCTTCTGTTAACAAGTACAGACCAGGCTGAAAAAAATTCTACCCCTTGAGCCTTTCACAATCATTCCAGGGCCGAATTGATCGACAAGGCTCTCATCATATACTCCCTCCTATCGTGTCTGGGCAGAATTGCAGACACTTTCAAATTCAACCCTAATTCACGGCTTTTTTCCAACAGTGACCTGTACTTGTTAAATAATTCTGCCGGTCTCCTACTCTTAATATCATTAGTGCCAACGTGTACAACTATATTCTTCCACTTGTTCAGATTACGAACCTAAGGGAACATAAATTCAAATTGAGGAAAAACAACTGTATAATAGATGTGCGGAAATTTCTCTTTAGCCAGCGGGTGGTTAATTGCTTGAACAAACTTCCATCTGTCATTGTGGAAGTTGATAGGTTAAATAAATTTAAGGAGGAACTGGACAAACATTTAGAGGGAATGGTTGTGTGAATTTTTTTTTCTTTTTTTTTTTGGCTGATGCTACATAAGTTCATACGCTTCCTTTCTTGCATCACATGCCACGATTACTATTACTATTACATAATATGGCTGATTCATATTGTAGGTGAATCAATTTCATACTTGTAAATTCTTTTCTGGTAAACTAGCGCCCTCTAGTTTAGACACGTGGTTACATCGTAGTTTGATGAGCCTGATTCTGTAATAATTTCTACTCGTTGGCGTATGATTGGTGTGCAGAAAAGTTTGCGAGTTACTGATGTAAACAAAATGGATTCGCCAGTCGATGAATTTGAAGAAGGACAGTTTGATGATGCAGAAGAAGAAGACGAAGGACATGAAGAAGCTGCGTGAGTTAATATGAATTGACATGAGTTTGGACTAATATTTCAATTTCACGTTTTTATTTTCTGTAATTTAAATATATTTTCTGTGTAATACTTTAGAAGAATAGGAAGGAAAATTTGACAATTGCATTAAATGGCGAACGGGAGTAAATTCATTCTGTGTCGCGTAATTCATAAAAAAATATAATTACGCACGCTACGAATTTGCGTGTGTGTTTTTGATTAATAACACATTTTATGTACTTGATTAGTATTGCATCACTGTTAGTAACAATGTTGCATCTTTGTAATTGGGAAAAGTAATGGTATTCAGTAACCCAGAGCTGAGCATTTAGCAGTTATCAGGACAGCTTGCATTTTTGAAATTGCACTTAAAGATAGTTAATGAAATTAAAAACTTCCAGAGTTAATATGTATTGTCTAAATCACAGGAGTTTGGGATTGTTTTAAAACAACCGATAATAAATTATTTCAGGGAGGTCTTTCCATGGGAACTCACACAGTAGTGAAACGTGCCTAAATAGTAAAGTAATATAGTAAAGATGTGAGCCCCCGAGGTGTAAGGCACCCCGGGGGACACATCTGGTGAGTATGGGCTTGGCAAACCCAGGGTCCTGAGCTGGATATCATCATTCTTCCCTTTCTTGGTGATGCCTTTCTACTTCTCTCTCTCTCTCTCTCTCTCTCACACACACACACACACACACACACGGGGATAACTCAGGAATTTATTTTTTTTGGCTGGTGCAGCATAAGCCTCAGGCTTCCTTGTACCATGTGGCTAATAATAATAATAATAATAATAATAGCGTTAAGCGCAATGAATAATTTAAAATGCAAGAGCTTTAAGGAGTAAAAATTTCATCTTGGTTGAATTTCTGAAGGTGGAAGTTTGAACCTCATGGCTTCTCCTACCCCCACCAACCAGCATATAGCCCTGGTTACCTGTTACTGCCTCAGTCATATGCTTTGATTCACAAAAATAATTACATAAAATACATAAATTAAATAATTTAATGCTAGATTGAAAACAGGTTAGGTTAGTTTACACCAGTAATTTGGGAGGGATTCAAGCAAAAGAAGCCACTTTCTCTGGAGGTATACCCATCATCTGGAGTTTTACCTAAATTATTTGTTTAACTTTCATGTCATTCTCTTTTTGTGTGTGACAGATTTTTTCAGTTACCTCCACTGGCCTTTGTTTTGTTCTGAATAATAATTGAACTAATTTTATTTAGTTTGAATATAAACATGTTTATATTTGAACTGAATAAAATGTGTTCATATACAGGGTGTCTCAAAAATATTGGTACAAACGTTTAGGGGAGGTAGGTAACATCTAAAGGAATGTGAATTGAATAAGAACCCATAACCGGAAACGTCACCGTATTATATCATTCAAGCAGTAATCACCTGGTATTATATCATTCAAGCAGTAATCACCACACAAAGAGCATGCATTGATATACGAACTGTGAGCTAGCAGACATGCACCTAGTGTATGGATTAGCAGAGGGCAATGGATGAGCCGCTCAACAAATTTATGGAGAACGCTTTCCAGATAGACATGTACTGGACCACCATTTGTTTGTGCATGTGCATCAAAATTTAATTTGTGTGATTATGGGTCATTTAGAGGTAACAGGAGTAGTGCGGGCAGATCACGTTCGACGCGAACTCCCGCCATGGAAGAAAGTGTGTTGAATGCCGTCCAGAATAATCCTACTACCAGCACACGTGTCGTTGCCTCTGCCTTAGGAGTGTCTGGCACGACAATTCCTTACACCCCTTTCATCTCCAAAGGGTTCAGTTACTGCTCCCCCAAGATCATCCTGCACGTGTGGCTTTTGCGCAGTGGTTTCTCCAAGAAAGTGTTCAAAACTTGAATTTTCCAGCCTATGTTTTGTTCACAGATGAGGCTTATTTCACTCGGGAAGGCTTATTCAATCAGCACAATGCCCATGTATGTGGGCTCACGACAACCCACATGGTGTGCACCTTCATGCGGTACAACATCGCTTCTCAATAAATGTGTGGGCAGGTATGGTCGGTGACTGCTTAGTCGCCCCTATCGGATCTTTCTCGAAAAAGTTCTACCAGAGTTACTTAATGATGTTCCAGCAAATGTGAGACGCAACGTTTCATTTCAGCATGATAGAGCGTCTGCCCATTATGGAGGGTGTGTTCGTGACCATTCGAACAGGCATTTTGGGCGTCCATGGATTGGCCGGGGTGGACCCATTGCCTGGCCCCCACGCTCGCTTGATTTATCGAGCCTCGATTTCTTTCTGTGGGACGCCCTCAAATCTGTCGTGTGTGAATTGCCTGTGGAGACAAAAATGGATCTCCTGGCGAGACTCATCTGCGCTGCTGCTACTGTCAAAGAAACTCCAGGTGTGTTAGACCGTGTCCGCCAATCCATGCTATGTCGGTGTCACGCATGCATCGTGTCTCATGGTGGAACCTTCAGGCATCTGTTGTAACATCATGAAATGCATCCATCTCGTACTCCATTGTTAATATTATATCAAATGTTTGCCACCAATTACTGTCTTGTGTCATTTCTGCTTCTTGTGCCTCTGCTACGACTTTCCTGTGACGTTTCCGGTTATGGATTCCTATGCGATTCACATTCCTTTAGACGTTACCTACCTCCCCTAAACATTTGTACCAATATTTTTGAGACACCCTGTATAAACATATGTATATATATGAAAATCTTATATGGTTGTCTTTTCATGTTGGAGCTTAGAGCCACCAACCTTAATGGTTACTAGCGTTTGAGCTATCTTTACTATCCTTTAGAATAAATAAATGGTTATGATTTGGATATTTGAAATTTTGACACAAAAAATACTACTATAGATTTATCATATCAATATTTTATTTTTTTATTTATTGATTTCTATTGTCTTAGTCATCCCGTACGTTATTTATTATTCCTATATAATATATAGCACATATACAAGGTAGGATCAAAAAAGTTCCATGACTAAATTTTTATTTAAACAAATGTACTTTAAGAAGTTAAACGAAATAAATACGTTATACTATGTGGTAAGTTTTTAAGATATTACATCAATCTACACTGAATACAATTGCCTATATTTCACGGTTCTGTTGTACCCATCTTCAGGCCTCTAAACAGAGTTGGGTTACTGGTATGAGAACAGACTATAATTACAGTTTTTACATTTATTGTGTATTACAATACACAGACTATGATATTTTAAGGTACACTTTGAATTTTTCAAAATAATGATGTTGGCTATTTTATACATATTTTTTCAGTCAGTTATGTAATGGCAAAAATAGTTTCTTTGAAATCCTTCTTGAGAGCCCCCTTGAGTACATTTATTATAGCTGCCATAGCTTTTGCTACCAGAAAAATCATTCTTCCTCTAATGAATTCTTTAAGTTTGGGGTGGGTGGGGAGTCACATGTGTGGTTATTGTGGTTATTCACCCAATCATTATTGGGTGAATAAGGATGTGGAACAGTTATAGAGTGTTTGGGATTTCTCACATGAGGAATTCTGTAAGGAAGGGGAGGACAGAAGTATACTAAACTCTAGCAGGGAGTTAAATGATTTTGTAATAACGGAGAGCAAAAGGAGGAGAAATTGTCGAAGTTAAACATAAAAAAAGGGCACCTGGGGTGGATGGAATTTATCCAGTTATATTGAAGGAAAAAGGTGATTATGTGGCCTGACCATTGCCTTGTATAAGGCAATGGTCAGGCCACATCTTGAGTACTGCATACAGGTCTGAAGGACTCATTTTAGGAAGGATGTAGAGTTGCTAGAATGAATACAGAGAAGGGCAACAAGATTGGTGAGGGGAACAAAGGGGTGCTCTTACGAAGAAAGGCCTGAGTTCTGCAAATTGCAGAGTTTGGAGATTAGGCACTTGCCAGGTGATCTGATTGAGGTGTTTAACTCCTTGAACGGTTTGAGCAGGCTCAATGCTGATGGGATTCTTCCGCTTGCTCAGATTAAGAACCTGAGGAAGCATAGATTCAAATTGAGGAAAGATATTTGTAGAATAAATGTGTGGAAGTTTGCCTTTAGCCAGCAGGTAGTTGATTGTTGGAACAGACTTCCATCTGTTGTTGTGGGAGTGAATAGCTTAAATAAATTTAAGGGTGAACTAGACAAACTGGAATAGACATTTGGAGTGACTGGATGGGTGAAATGGAAAGGGTGTTTTTTTTTTTTTTTTTTCTTTTCTTTTCTTGGCCGATGCTGCATAAGCTTGCTTTCTTGCATCATATGCCTCAACTAATGCTAAGATATTCAGAAATTATTGCCGTGGAGTAACTTCCAGTGTTTTCCTGCCCACAGATCAGATATTTTCTTGTTGACCTCTGAAGTCCTTAAGGCCAGATTCACTGAAACATAGTGATGTCATGTGATGCAATTCACAGGACCTCAGGGTTTTGAGCCCCCATAACAAGAGCTTAGGGCAGAGAAGAAAATGCATGGAAAAATCGTAAATTGTCAGGGGTCGAGAGCCTTACAATAAGTATAAACTAGCTTGTAATCAAGTTACTCAGAAAGTTAGGCAGGCATAGGTAGATAATGAGAAGTCTTTCGCTAAGATTACAAAGTAAACCAGCAAGGAATTCTTTGCATTTGTTAATAGTTAAAAGAAAGAGATGAATCACATTAGTCCACTGAATATGAATGGTATAACTGTTGATGATCCTATATAGATTGCTGATTAACTGAATAAATATTTTGAAAGTACATTTGCACATGAAGGTTTTAGAGATGGCAATAGGAGAAATCTCTCTAATACTGATTGGGGGTTAAATGATGTTATAATAACTGAAAGTAGGGTGGAAGATAACTCTGCTGTAGCTAAAAGTGAGCAAAGCATCTGGGACTGTTGGGATCTATCCAATTATACTAAAAGAAGCTGCAGAGGTGGTAGCTAAACCTTTAGCCATCATAATGAGAGCATCCTTAGATTCAGAAGTACCTGCAGGTTGGAGACGAACAAATATATCTCATTTTCACAAAGGTGGCTTAAAGGGTGAAGTGGGTAAGTACAGACCCATAAGTTTAACCTCTGTGCCAGGCAAAATAATGGAATCAATAGTTAAAGAATTAATGTGAGATTATTTTGGTAGGAGTTGGGAGAGAGGCATAAGGCAATCACTTCATGGATTTGTTAGTGATCATGCATTACCAATCTGATTAGTTACTGTGAGAGTGTTGCAAAGAATAAGATTGACATCATTTACTTAGATTTCAGGAAAGATTTTGGTACTGTACCACATGTACAATTGTTATATAACTTAGAGCGGTATGACATTAGGGAAAGGTTACTACCATGGATAAAGGGATAGCCAAGTGGTAAGAAACAAAGAATGGTTATAAATGGTCATTTTTTCATGGACTAATGTGAGAATTGCTGTTCCACAAGTTTGTGTTGGTCCCCTTTCTGTTTACAGTATTTATTAATGAAAATGATGAAGGCAGATGAAGCTTATTGTTTAAGTTTCCAGATAATACAAAGGTAGAAACAGTAGTTAATGACAGTACTTCAAGAGGATCTAGATAAACTCAGCAGCCGCTGGAAAATGGCAATTTTGGTTTATAGTAATAGTAGTGGCATGTGATGCAAGAAAGCAAGTGTATGAGCTTATGCAGCATCAGCCAAAAAAAAAAAATCACACCATTCCCTCCAAATGCCTGTCCAGTTCCTCCTTAAATTTATTTAACCTATCAACTTCCACAACGACAGATGGAAGTTTGTTCCAGCAATTAACCACCCGCTGGCTAAAGGCAAATTTCCGCACATCTATTCTACATCTGTCTTTTCTTAATTTGAATTTATGCCCCCTTAGGTTTGTAATCTGAACAAGTGGAAGGATCCCATCAGAATTCAGCGTGCTGAATCCATTCAAGGCCTTATACACCTCGATCAGATCACCGCGCAGGTGCCTAGTCTCCAGCCACTGCAATTTGCAGAACTTAAGCCTCTCTTGGTAAGAGGATTCCTTCATTCCCCTCACCAATCTTGTTGCCCTGCTTTGTAGACGCACGAGCAAATCTACAGCCTTCCTAAAATGAGGCCTCCAGACATGTACGCAGCACCCAAGGTGTGGCCTGACCATTGTCTTATACAGAGAGACAATCACCTCCTTTTTCCTGCTAGCAAAATTCCTATATATCATTGACAAAACCCCATGACCTGCCCTGGCAGCCTGTCTGCATTGCTCGGAAAACTTCATATCTGACTGCACAATTACTCCCAGATCTTTTTCATTTTCTACCACCTTAAGTGTAGAAACGGTTTACAGAAAAGTGCAGGCGCCTCCGTAGCCAGGTGGGAAGGAGCAGTAGTGCGTAGCACACGCTTCTTGATTAGACCGGGGTTCGAGCCCGTCACCACCAAATACGGAGGATGCGGAAAGGTCAGGGAATGACCACCGCAAATTCCCAGAGCAATATGGCCTTAGTTGCTAATGCTCCTAAAAACCAAATAACATAACAGAAAAGTGCCCCCCCCCCCCCCGCACATTTCGACCCCCGCATTTTGTCCCCGGCACATTTTGTCCCCAGTAAATAATGAGTAGACCCCCTAAATTTAACTCTAAAGTCCAGCTACAGGACCAAAAGAAATAATCGGTCCATATTTATTAAACAGTTTAGACCTTCAAAAATCTAATTTTATGCCAATCCACGTAATGGTTTCCTTGCTGCCAGAGGTATGGTGTTTGAAGACAGAAGTCTTGAGCGCTCATTGTTGAGACCGCACGGTCTGAACACTACGGTTCTGACAGTGAGGAAGATGTCCCACCTGTTTTGCAAAATTGATATCGCCATTCTCAAGAATTATTAGCGAGTTGGACTAGGAGAGTTGGAAAAGAAGCTTCATATATCTAAAATAAAGGTAATCCCTGTTGATTTATAATATAATAGAATATAGGAATTATCGAGCACTTAATAGCTCTCAATTATCAAATCTATTAAACAGTTTTTAATGTATGATTCTCAGGCCGAACTGCTCCCGGGTCACATGCTTATTTTTTCCACTAGTAACAATCTTCAGTTATTGGCACGTAGCCAGGAGTGGTTTTCTTATGGAACAAGAAGTATGCTGCAATTTCTCCTAGAATCAAAAGAATAGTCCAAGATTTTCAAAATCGTAATGTGATTGATTACCTTAGAGGCGTTGCATACAAGTTCGAGTTTTAAACAATAATAATGTGCATTTATTCTATGATTGATTACCTTTACCTTTGATTGATTCATTCTATTAAAACAAAATAAATTAGAATTAATAAAAAAATTAGGTGTATTATTTACATTTCTATAGCCTATTCATTATCTACTGGGGGTGAAATGTGGGAGACGAAATGTGCCGGGGGCGAAATGCGAGGGACAACTTTTCCGGATCCCGTAGAAACGTACCACACAGTTGGTACGTTTTTCTGCGGTTACTTCTACCCACATGCAGTACTTTGCATTTGTCAATGTTAACTCCTGATTTAACTCAACCACAAGAGTGGTTGAGTTAAATCAGGAAAACTATCATTTTTTAGGTATTTTATGTTGATAAAACAATCATTCCTGTTCACCATAAAACATAATTTTGCTGCTTTTAAAACATTCTCTTTCAAGAGAAGAAAGAAATCTTATCTTATACTACTGTTTCTTGAAATGAATACAACATCACTTGAAAGTTGCCAATTAAAAGAAAAGAAAAATAAAGAGCCAGAATTGTTAACTACAGGAATAAGATTATGCCCATATAATCTAATATATATATACAGTAATATAAATAATAATATAAAATCTGACAGCATCAACTTATTATTATTATTAATAATAATAATAAGTGGGCTTTAGCAATGTGAAAGAGTATCAGAGGAGAACCACAGCATTAGTACTAAGGTCAGCAATGCTGAGGAATCAGATACATGTAAAGTAAAACAAATCTTCTGGAACCAAGTAATCATAAGGCTCTTCATGGTATGAAAATTAAAGTAAGCCCCCCAAGAGATGGATCCCAAGGAGGAGAAATGGCATCAGCATCAACTTATTATTAATAATAATAATAATAATAATAAGTTGATGCTGTCAGATTTTATATTATTATTTATATTACTGTGTATATATTAGATTATATGGGCATAATCTTATTCCTGTAGTTAACAATTCTGGCTTTTTTTTTTTTTTCATTTTAATTGGCAGATTAACATATGTAAGCAGTGCTTGACAGACATAGTCACCATTCTTTACTAAGAAATGCAGCTTGGCACCTAGCATTTTATAGGACAGTCTAGTAACTCTAAGGATGAATTTCCAGTTCTTTGTTTTCTGATTGCTGTGATTTTTATCTTGCAAGGACTTGCACAGCTTTCAGCAAAGGACTTTGTGAGTGTTATTGATGGCATTATTTTAAAGAAGTAATCTTATTGATCAAAGAAATGAATAATAGCCCAACTAACATACTGCCTTTGTTAGGACAGAGAAAAAATTAATTAGCTTCTTATTTGACACTGATACAGTAAATGTTATTATTTTTTTAATTGATCAAGTTAAAAATGAATAATACTCACTGTTCTGTTCATTCTTAAAAATGGTCCAGTATACCGTTTACTTTATAGAGTTTTGTTTGAATGCACACAATGGTCATAACTTGAGAGTGACCAAGTAATTTATGGCACCTCCATAGCCAGGTGGGCAGGAGCAGCAGTGCATAGCACATGCTTCTTGATTGGACCCGGGTTCAAGCCCGTGACCACCAAATACGAAGGATGTGGAAAGGTCAGGGAATGACCACTACATATCCCTGGAGCAATATGGCCTTAGTTGCTAATGCTCCTAAAAACCAAACAACAACAACCAAGTAATTTATTATTTCTGGTGCTTTTTTAAGTTGTGTTGTTTTTTGGGGTAATAATAATAATAAATAAATAATAATAATAATAAATAAATAAACCATTGTCAATTCCCTGCAGGATGGAAGTCTCCTCAACAAGTCATGTTGAGGGAAATGGACCATAATCGTCCCCATGGACTGGAGGTGTGTAAATATATCACCAATTCACAAAGGGGGTTGAAAAGGTGACACAAGTAACTATAGACCTGTTAGTTTAACTTGCGTTCCGGGGAAAATAATGGAATCACTGGTTAAAGAAGCATTGCAGGATCATCTAGATAAGACTGCAGTAATAGTTAAGACACAGCATGGCTTTTTTAAAGGTCTTATCTGACCAATTTGATTGGGTATATGATGTGGTCACAAAGGAACTGTATGCCAAAAATAATTTTGATATTATATACAGTACTTCGATTTCAGGAAAGCTTTTGATACTGTTGCACATGGAAGACTGCTGTACAAATTTGAGAGGTATAACATTAAGAGTAAGTTGCTACAATGGATGATAAAGGGATGGTTGAGTGGGAGACGACAGAGTGGTAATCAGTGGACACTGCACTTCGTGGACAAATGTTATTAGTGGAGTTCCCCAGGGTTTGGCCCATTGTTTTGTATATTTATCAATGATATTGATGAAGGTATATCAGGTTTAATGTCCAAGTTTGCAGATGATACAAAGTTTGGCAGGGCTTTTAACGACAGTATGCTACTCCAGCTGGATCTAGATAAGTTAGTATTAGTAATGGCCGCATGGTGCAAGAAAGCCTATGACTTATACTGCACCAGCCAAAAAAAAAAAAAAAAAAAACCCCCAATAAAACAATGATAAAAAAACAAAAAAAACTAATAATTAATAAAAGAAAAGGAAATTAAACCTATCATCCTATGCGTTTCCCTCACCCAAAGGTACTATCCAGATGACCTTTGAATTTCCCCAAACTGTCAGCCTCTACCACCCATGTAGGCAGCTTATTCCAGTAATTTATAACTCGCTGGCTAAAATAAAACTTCCTGCAGTCCAATCTAAACATCTCCCCCCGTAACTTGAATTTATGTCCCTTAGTTCTAGCATCATTTATAATCTTGAAAATTTCGTCCTAATTCATTTTACTGATTCCTCTCAGAGCCTTAAACACCTCAATAAAATCTCCTCTAAGATGTCTAGTTTCCAAACTCTGCAACCCACATATTCGAAGTCTTTCTTCATAAGGACGCCCTTTTGCCGATCTCACCAGGCAAGTTACCCGTCTTTGCACCCTTTCAAGAAGCTCGATGTCTTTCTTTAGGTGCGGTCTCCATACTTGAACACAGCATTCCAAGTGTGGTCTAACAAAAGCCTTATATAATGGGATTATCACGTCCCTATCTCTACTTGCAAAAGTTCGATAGAACACCATGGGCCTTCCTTGCAACCTGTTTACAATGCTCGGAGAATTTCATGTCTGACCGTATCATAACACCCAAGTCTATTTCCTCCAGTACTGGGTTTAGTTGAACTCCACCAAGTGAATAAGTAATTTTGGGATTACTGTTTCCCAGGTGGTAATACCTTACACTTTGTTGGATTAAAGCATAGCTGCTATTTTTCTGACCATTCCTGAAATCTATCTAGGTCTCTTGAAGAAGCTCAGCTTGACAGTGATCATTAACTACTCTACCAATTTTAACATCATCTGCAAATTTAGACATCACACGCTCCATCCCTTCATTGATGTCGTTTATGAAAATTAAAAACAACAATGGTCCTAATACTGATCCTTGGGGAACCCCACTTCTTACATCAACCCAATCTGAGGAATAGCCATTTATCACAACCCTCTGCCTCCTGCCCTGAAGCCATCCTACTATCCATCTAAGGATTTTCCCAGTGATTCCAACCTGTTCCAGCTTATAAAGCAACCGCTCATGTGGGACTGAGTCAAAAGCTTTGCTGAAATCTCAATAAACAATGTCGAAATTATTCCCTAAATCCAGCTCGTGAGTGACCTTTTCAAAATAGCAAACCAGATTTGTTAAACCTGATTTTCCCTTTACAAAACCATGCTGAGTATCCTTGAGAATTTCAATTCGATCCAAATGATCCTGAATTCCACCCTTGATCATTGCCTCCATGATTTTCCCTACCACTGAAGTCAGACTGACAGGTCGATAATTTCCCACTTCACTCTTAGAGCCACCCTTATGTATGGGAGAAAAATTAGCACTTTTCCAATCCAACAGAATTTCCCCAGAGTCTAGTGATGCTCGCATAATTAGCCTCAAAGGTTCACTGCACTCACTTGCCATCTCCCTTAAGATTATAGGGTATATTCCATGAACTCCAGGAGCCTTACTGGCCTGTAGGCTTGAAAGTTTTTTCATTAAATAATCTTGCAAAATTTCAATATCATTAATTACATATTTTTCAACTTCGCTCCCACAATTTCCCATTGCCACAAAAGGTTTTTCATTTGTAAATATCGATGCAAAATAACTGTTGAGTTCATCTGGAATGGCACCTGGTGTATTTAATACTATTCCCTTTCCCTTACATAAAGGTCCGATCTGGTTTGTCCTGCTCTTCTTGGCATTTATATATGTGAAGAATTTCTTATCCCCCCCCTCTTTGCTCTGTGTGCTAGTGATTTCTCATAAACTGCCTTTGCCTGTTGAGTCTTTTCTGTGGCTCTATTACAGATCATCTTGTAGCTGTTACAGACTTCAGTACTTTTTATTGCTCTGTAATCTTTCCATGTCACCTTTTTCTGCTCAAATAATGTGGCAACTTCACTATTCATCCAACTTGGAACCCTCCTCATGGAGTATTTTTTTAATACTCCACGAGGAGGTAAATACTCATTCAAGGCATCTGTGATTAATGTTTTAAAAGCATACCACAGTTCAATTGTATTCATTCTCTGTGCGATATCTACCCAGTTAATAGAGGCCATGTAGTAAGTTAAGGCATCGTAATTTCCTTTTCTGAAATTAAAACCCATTCCTTTGCCTTTTACTACTGCTGCCTCTCTCATCATTCTCCACCGTAGAACTCCGTGATCACTTCCTGCTACTGGTTCCTCTACTGTCAGCCCTGTTATGTCATCTGATTCATGGGTGATGATGAGGTCTAGGATATTCTTTTCTCTAGTACTTTCCCTGACATGTTGATACAAATAACAGTCATCTAGTTGATTTAAAAATTTTGTTCCCCATGTCGAATTTTCTTCCCATTTACTCCAATCAATTAGAGGCAAATTGAAATCGCCTATAATAAGACATTGATGCTTATTTGCCCATTACATTTGCATGTAGAGGCTTTTGTCATAATCTTCACAATCGCCTGGTCTGTAGATTACTCATACTCGCATTATACCTTTTGTTTCCAACTATCTCACACCATATAGATTCTATACTAGCATTTGAAACCTGTGAATGTGGGAAAGCTATCGTCGCACTCAGGCTGCTTCTGATAAGAAGCATTACCCCACCACCCCTTCTATCTACCCTGTCCTTCCTAAATACATTATACAAGCTGTACTGAAACTCATAATCCCCAATTTTCAGGTGGCACCACGTCTCCGTAAGCCCTATTATGTCCGCGTTACTTGTTTTAACCAGCAGTTCGAATTCGCTCATTTTATTGACGACACTTCTAACATTACTATATAAATAATTAAGACTTATTCTTGTATATTTAACAACCCTAACACAACTCTTGAAGTTTTTTAGGCTTGCTTTCCTGGCATTAGCTACCCACTCTCTTGAAACGTTTCTGCCCCCAGAACATCTAGATAATATGTCCAGTTGGGATAACAGATAAGAACTCTTGAGGCATGTGCAAGAGTTACTTTGACCAATATTATCAGATAAATGCATGTCAGTATTACCCACATCCCCCCCCCCCAACTAGCAGTTTCCCTGAACCTTTAAAGTATCCTCAATAATACTGGCAAAAACTTTTGCATCACCCTTGTTTAAGTGTATCCCGTCTCTACAAAACAAATTCCTTCTACCTACAAGTGTGGGCCATGCTGATAGAAATTTCCCCCCTAAAGCCTTGCAGAGTCTTTCAAGTCTTAAATTACACCAAATTGTAATTGTAATGTAATTTACATTGATCACAAAGAAAAGGATCCCCAGGTGAGCTATGATTAGTCACCAGGTCGACCTTGGAAAACATTCCACAGGTTCCTCAACAGATTAAATCATGACTCGCCCGTAAATCGCCATCGGCTATTTCCGTGTGAGTCACGATACCCTGTGACGTGTTTAAGGCATCTTGTAACTACCATTATAAAATTAGCTAAATATCAATGAAAATTAACTTTAAAAAATTATATCTATAATATTATAAAAATCAAACTGTTACAGGAAAAACTATAACAAAATAATCCAACAATATCTAAATAAATCAAATATTTAAAAGCAATATTCAACACTAATCCAATCCACTTAAGTGAGGAGCCTTGACGAAGCGCATCCACTCACCTCGAATGCCAACACGCGAATAAACATTTGTTCAAAGTGATGATGAACCGAAGGAAGTCCTCCAACAGTGATGCCAACAGCAATCAAAAGACTTTTATGAGTAGGGTATAAAATATCTATTCTACAGATGGGAGAAATGCCTATATTGTTGTGGTGATATTTTGAAAAATGAAGTATCAGTTTTTGGTAGAATAAAGCTTCTCATTTTCATTTGGGCCCTCCTCCCCCTTTTGTAGATGTAAATTAATTATACTGTAGTTTATCAAAGAACATACAGTGCGCACATCAGTAATGGGCAATATTTATTTTGCACTGACAGATATAAATCTGATTTAATTCCTGTCTTCAGAAGAGTGCAGATTATGCCTGTACATAGTTGAACTGTGTAAATAAAAATTCAGGCTTAGGTGTGTTGTATACGCTCTCACTGTTTCCTTTTTTTTCCTTAATGAAAAAGGTAACCATAATCCGGTTTACAAGTAAAGTTTCCATCAGATTTTCAAACAAAGAAAGGGACCAATGGAAAGTGCAAGTGCTGGCAGTGCCAGGAAACAAAGCAAAATTGATTTAGAAATGAAGATAAAAATTATTGAGAAGTACGAAGCAGGACAAACTTTGTCACTTATTGCAAGGGAGTTAGGTCTCGCTGCTTCAACAGTGAATACTATTTTAAGAGACAATGTGCGTATAAAAGAACATGTTAGAGGATCAACGCATTTAAGATCAACAGTAATTACAAAACAGTGTTCAGGTGTTATATCAAAGATGGAAAAGCTATTAATAATATGGAAAATGAGATTCAAAAGCAAGTGCCCCTGAGTCCAACGGCCATTCAAGCAAAAGCAACAAGTATTTATGAAGATATTAAGGATAAGTACGGCAAACCCCAAGCCAAGTTCATGGCAAGCAACGGGTGATTTAATAGGTTCAAGCATTGTGTGCTGGTTTCCAAAATATTAAAGTATGCGGTGAAGTCGCCAGTGCCAATTCTGCAGCCGCAGAGAAATTTTGTGATGTGTTGGAAAAAATGATTGATGATGGCAGCTATTAAACTCAGCAAATTTTTAATGTTGACGAGACTGCTCTATATTGGAAAAAAATGCCAGATCGAACATACATTGCCAAAGAGGAAAATATAATGCCAGGTTTCAAGGCTAATGCAGCAGGAGATTACAGATTAAAACCACTGGTGTGTATCATTCTGGAAATCCTCATACATTTAAGGGCATCAATAAAGCCACTCTACCCGTGCATTTCTGATCGAATCAGAGAGCATGGATAACAATATCTCTCTTTGAGTATTGGTTTAAATGCCGCTTCATTCCTGAGGTTGAAAAATATTGTAAAGACAACGACGTTCCTTTCAAAACTTTGCTTCTATTAGATAATGCTCCTGGACGTCCTATCCATCTAGATGATTTCAATTTTTTATTTTATTTTATTTTATTTTATTTTTAACATATGATATACACAACAGGCATTCGCCCAGTTAAAGTGTATAACAGAGCAAAGGTTGTACAAAACATAAAAATAAATGGTACACTAATATACTTTGTACAATGAAAGTTAATTCAAACGGGAAAAGTCCAATTCACAAAAATAAAAAAGATATTCATGACGTCAAGTCCAGCGCTATGTAAACTCGCAGAAAGCAGTTTGCTGCAGGAGACATCATCTCACTCACATACACACAAATTAATGAGGACATCTTTAATCCAGAACTCATCCGTCAATCGGTCAACTTACTCCAAATAGTTCTGTGAAATTGTTTCTTGTTCACAGCCATATCCAAGTCAAACTTGTTCATGAGTGCCAATGTTCTTTTGAAGAAGGAGTTCCTGGATATCTCTAATCTAGAATTACCGATGTGGAATGTAGTCTTCTGTCTAGTAGTCACCACTGGAGCGTGAAGGTTAATATGGCACAGAAGATCTGGCAGGTAGGTTGAACCAGCAAAGATGTGGTACAACAATTTGAGATCAAGAGCAGTTCGTCGAGTTTCCAAGTTTTGAAGATTGAAGTAGGAACAGAGATTCCAGTAGAAGATTCTGTGGTAAAACATGGGGTTACGTCTGGAAAGATAGTGGATAAATTTCATCTGGAGCGATTCTATTTGCTGTATCAAGTATGAATAGTGTGGGTTCCATATAGGAGAAGCAAACTCCACTATAGGGAGTATAGTTGTCTTAAATAGGAGCACAGAGAACTGAGGATCTTGAAATCTGTACGTCTGCCGTTTAATGAAGCCAATTTGTTTTTTCGCTTGTTTTAATATATTCCTAACATGTTTATCAAACCCACCTGTAGCGGTAAAAGTAACTCCCAGATCTTTAACTTCGTCAACTCTGGAAATCGGCATCTCCTTGATATAATATTCATTAACTAAAGTCTTAGTTTTCCTCGTAGCTGCAAAGGAAATAGAGCTGCATTTCCTAGTGTTAACCTCCAAACCATTCAAAGCAACCCAATCAGCAAAAGAGTTGAGAGCAGCCTGAAGGTTGACAGCATCATCTTGACTGCTGATACGTGAATATAGTTTCACATCATCGGCAAACATTAGTGTGTTGATTCCACCTCTCTCAACAAATTGTGGTAGATCGTTGATAAAGATGGTGAATAAAAGAGGCCCAAGAGATGATCCCTGTGGTACTCCTCTCGATGGAAAAAATTCCCTTGAGACTTCCTGTCCGATGATCACCCTATGTTTTTGATATGAAATATAGCTCATCAGCCAGGATAATAAAGGGTCAAGTATTCCATAGTGGCTTAGTTTTTGAGCAAGTTGATTATGCGGGACACTGTCGAAAGCCTTAGTAAGGTCTGTGTAGATCACATCAACTTGTCCCCCGCGATCGACGGTGTCTTGAACCTGTTGCCAGATAGTGAGAAGATTAGTGGTAGTTGATCGGCCCTTGGTGAAGCCATGTTGGCAGTCGCAGATAAAGTGATGAAAATATTCCATTAATCGGTGGTGAATGACAGTGTCCAGAATTTTTGCCAGCGAGTTCATAAGGCAGATGGGACGGTAATTCTCTAGTGAGTGGTTTGCACTTCTCTTTGGGATAGGAATAACATTAACAGTTTTGAAGTGAGTGGGGTAGATACCAGACTTAATGGAAAGATTGAATATGTGCGATATTATATAATAAGTGGAATCTTATCTGGGCCTGCAGAAAAATCTTTTGTTAGTTTCCGAAGCGCTTGAATGATATAATTTGAATGTGCGAGTCATATTTCTACCGCCAAACACGACTTCACTCATCCGACTTATGGATCAGGGTGTTATTTCGAATTTAAAAGCATGCTATTTATGCACATTTTCTCAGGCATTGTCTGCAGTAGATGGTGAGAAAATTTTACGTTAAGAGACTTTTGGGAATCTTACCATATTTACCACGGCATCTTAAACATTAATAAGGCCTGGGCAAAAATTACTAAAAGTTGTTTAAATGGTGCATGGAAGAAAATATGCCCACGGCACGTAAAAGGCTTCGAAGGATTTGAAAAGGATGAATCATATGAAGAGGTTACAGATAAGATTGTAAAGGTTGCAAAGCTACTTCAGTTGGAGGTTGATGCCAAAGACGTGGAGGAGTTAATAGAGGAAGAAGTGAAGGAATTATCTAATGAAAAACTTATTGACTTGCAGGCAGCACGGCGCCTCCATAGCCAGGTGGGCAGGAGCAGCAGTGAGTAGCACACGCTTCTTGATTAGACCGGGGTTCGAGCCCGTGAACACCAAATACGGAGGATGCAAAAAGGTCAGGGAATGACCACCGCATATCCCCGGAGCAATATGGCCTTAGTTGCTAATGCTCAAAAAAAACAAAAACAAACAAACCGAAGCAAAATACTCTTTGGCTGTTATGGTTGACTGCACTGGGGCCTCTGATCGACTGCGGTGGCCCAGTTTCCTTCGAAGACTTTGGCAGGCTGGAATCTCCAGCAACCTCTATGACAGCATAAAATCATACTTTATGATTTTATTCACAATTGGAGACCAGAGCAGATAATGCACTGAGTTCATTGAGCGAATGGTCCAAGTTGAATAAATTAGAAATATCCAAGGAAAAAACTGTCCAGACTTTAATGAAGGGTAAATTGAGCATGAACAGACATCCTACAGTACAATTGGATGGAGAACCAATACGTTATGCCAAAAAGACAAAATACTTGGGTGTGCAGCTGGAGGAACGGTTGTTCTTTACTGAACATGTCCGCTACATCAAAGATAAAACAAGAATGCTGTACGCTAAAATTAAGAGAGTAGTGAGGACAGACTGGGGCATAAAAGGACGCTCCTTGAATATGTTATACCAGTGTTTGTTTGTCCCAATACTAACTTACGCTTCTGGTGCATGGGTTCACCGAGTTGATAAGACCATAATACAAAAGCATCTCGTACAGGCGCAAAGATTTGCTTTACTCGGAACCACACGTACATGCCGTACAGTTTCCTCTGATGCACTCCAGGTATTGGCGGGACGAAAACCTGCTTACTTTGAAGTATTACTAAAAGGGTTAATATACTTCACCAAGAATAATATCAGAAAAACCATACTGGGTGTGACTTCCTGTCCAGAAGAAGGGCGAGAATACTCTAGGAATGAAGTCCGTGACGAGAAGATAAGAATAAATACTGAGATAGTTGGTCTTTGGCAAGCGAGTTGGGAAACCTCTGAAAAAGGTAGACAAACCTTTATGTTCCTGCCTGATGTGAGACTGGTAGATTGTAGGTTAAAACCCTGGTTACAGTTTGGGTTGAGAGCGAGTTTTCTAATTACTGGACATGGCCTGAAGTACAAGTTGTCACAGCTCGGATTACATTGCTCTGGATTGTGTGCTTGTGGAGAAGTTGAAACTTCCAAACATCTGATGCTCGAATGCAACGCATATTTGGACATACGCAGGAGATTAGAAATGCTTGTAGGAGTATTAGACGAGGATAGTCTGGGGATCCTGTTCACAGATTGCAATAATTTTGCTATTTTTAATAAATTTGTTAATGAAATGTTTAATAAAAGAGCCCTGATAGATAGTGGCGACCCACCTCCCCGTGGTTAGGGACGGGAACTATGCTGATCAGGATACATAGACCTGGTCCAAATGTATTGCTCCTCAGGATAGGCTAAGTGGTCATAAACTTATTTTGAGTTATAAAATTGAGTTCAAATTTTAAATTTTTTAAAATAATTGTAACCTAAGATTCAGACGCCTGAAAGTAAGATCCTAGCCACGGATGTGCTACGGCACCGGTAGTGGTAGGATCCGGTATTTCTAATGTAATAATGTAATGTAACCTCTATGACAGCATAAAATCATACTTTGAAGACAGAAGAGTTCAGATTGTCATCAAATGATGGAAGTTAGAATTAGTGTGTTATGCGCCAAAGAAGCTGTCTATGAGTAGTTAGTATTTGTGTTTGTAAATTCAGTGTATTATTTTAGTCGATTTTCCTGTTTCCAGGACGAAAAACCCTGTCCTGAGACCCAGCGGTTCCCAACTCGAATCGCCAGGGTTCTGCGAAAGTGTTCCCAGGGATTAGCACTAAAAATTCTGTAATGGCATCTGCTTATATTTACGTAGGTATATTTTTGTAAACTACTAAATAGTTCAATATAAATTTATGAGGTTCAGTTAAAAACTTATATTTAGTTCTGGTTTTGGTCACATGCCGTTACATAGGGACCATGCATGAAAGGAGGGGATTGGGGATGATATTTAATAATAAAAATTCAGAACTATTATAGGATTTCAGAGAATATAGGCTTTGTGGTTCATGATAAAAATATTATGTTGAAAGGGGTTCACGAGTCAAAAAAAGGCTGGGAACAATTCTAACTCAGGACTTTTCCTCCTGGTGTGAGGAGGCAATGATTATTAGCATTAGCATTAGTAGAGGCATAGATGCAAGAAAGCAAGCTTATGCAGCATCAGGGAAAAAAAACACGCTCCCATTTCACCCCTCCGTTCGTTCGAAATACCTGTCCAGCTGAGCCTTAAATTTATTTAGGCTATCAACTTCCAAAACAAGGGATGGAAGTCTGTTCCACCAACCAACTACCCGCTGGCTAAAGGCAAATTTTCGCACATCTATCCAAATCTGTCTTTCCTCAATTTGAATTTGTGCCCTCTCAGGTGATTATTCTGAGCAAGAGGAAAAATCTCATTGGCATTGAGTATGCTCAAACCATTCAAGGCTTTATACAAATCTATCAGATCACCTCACCGGTGCCTAGTCTCCAGACACTGTAATTTGCAAAACTTAAGCCTTCTTCGTAAGAGCAACCTTTGTTCCATTCACTAATCTTGTTGCCCTTCTCTGTACTTGTTCTTGAAATGAGGCCTCCAGACCTGTATACAGTACTCAAGGTGTGGCCTGACCATTGCCTTATACAAGGGAATAATCACCTCCTTATCCCTGCTAGAAAAATTCCTGTATATCATTGACAATACACCATGAGCTACTCTTGCAGCCCATCTGCACTGCTCAGAGAACTTCATATCTGCCTGCACAATTACCCCCAGGTCCTTTTCATTCTCTACCACTGTCAAGTGTAGTACCACAGAGTTGATATATTGCTCTGGGGTTGCTGTTTCCCATATGTAGTACTTTACATTTGTCAATGTTAAACTTCATTTGCCACCTCTCAGCCCATCTGCTCAACCTTTCCAGATCCTGTTGTAGCAGCATAGCGTCAGTAGTGTCCTTAACAACCCTGCCAACCTTTGTATCGTCTGCAAACTTGAACATTAAGCTTGATATACCATCATTAATATCATTTATAAATGCAGAAAACAATAATGGACCCAACACTGAACCCTGAGGGACTCCACTAATAACATTAGTTCATGATGAGCAGTGTCCATTGATTACCACCCTCTGTCTTCTCCCCCACAAACATTCCTTTATCCATAGCAGCAATTTGCCTCCAATGCCACACTGCTCAGTCCATATGCAACAGTATCAAAAGCCTTTCTAAGATCCAAATATATAATTTCAAAGTTATTCCCAGCATCCAGTTCTTTTGTGACTGCATCATAGTATCCAATCAAATTGGTCAAGCAAGACTTTCCTTTAACAAAACCATGCTGTGTCCGAGCTATAACTGAAGTCTTGTCTAGATGATCCTGCAGTGCTTCTTTAACCAGTGCCTCAATTAACTTTCCTGGAACAGAAGTTAAACTCACAGGTCTATAATTACTTGTGTCAGCCTTTGATCCTCCTTTGTGAATTGGGGTCACATTTGCCCATCTCTCTTTGTGAATTGGGTACCTCCCCTGAGTCCAAAGAAGCTCTCATAATTATGGCTAAGGGTTTGCTTACTTCCTTTGCTGCTTCTTTTAATATAACTGGATAGATCCCATCCACCCCGGGTGCCTTTTTTATGTTTATCCTCAACAATTTCTCCTCCACTTTTCTCTCAGTTATTACAAAATCATCCAGCTCACTGCCAGAGTTTACTTCACCTCTGGCATTCCCCTTCCTGAATAACTCATGTGTGAATGTAGATGCAAAATACTTGTTTAGTTTGCTAGCCACCTGAGCAGGATCCTCAACTGTTGAACCATCAATATCCAGTGGACCAATCTGATTCATCCCTTTCCTTCTAGAATTTACATAGGTAAAGAACTCTTTTCTGTTTTTCTCTGCATCCTTTGCCAAGGATTTCTCATAATTTGCCTTTGCCTCCTAATCTCCTTTTTGACTTGGTTACAGACCAGCTTATATCAATCATAGGCTTCCATGTCACCCATTAATTTAAATGTATCCCATGTATTTTTCTTCTCTGCCATGTCTCCATTCAGTTCATCTGACACCCATTTAGGCCTAAACTTTGAACAATATTTCTTAGTTGGTGTGTAAAGCCTAGTAGCTTCCAAGATAAGTTCTTTGAATGCTTTCCATTTTGAATTTGCTGTTGGTAACATCATCAGTTGTATTTAAATTCTATACATTCCTTGTATAGAATTTAAATACTGTCTCAGACGAAAGCAAAAACCCTTCCCTTTACCCCTGATGGTAGTTACCTCTTTGAGTAAATCCCACTTCAGCACACTGTGATCACTCCACATGGTGGTCCTTTATCTGCAGATTCTTAATGCATGAAGAATCACTACTGATAATCAGATCAAGAGTATTACTCCCTATGGTTGCCTCCCGGACATGCTGATGTAGAAAACAATCATCCAATAAATCCACAAAAGCCTTGCTAGTGTGTGAGTGACCAACCCTCAAATTCCTGTCAATATGGGGGAAATTAATATCCCCGATTATAAGACTCTCTGATTTACTGGCCCACTCTATTTCTCTGTACAGTTTCTTATTATACTCATCAGAGTCATTAGGCCTATAGCACACTCCTACTCTCAATTTTGATCTCCCAATGCTTATGTCACACCAAACTAACTCGACACTGCACTGTCCAGCGATGTCGACTGGCTTCACTTCCTTGGGTTTTATGTGTTTCTTAACTAATAGTATAACCCCTCCTCCGTTCCCATCCTGTCTGTCCTTTCTGTACACATTGTACTCCCCCAAATTTCAGTTCTGCGTTCCTTATATCTGTGTGACACCACATTTCTGATATCCCAACAATATCTGCCTTTGATATTTTGAGCAATATCTAAAATTCATCAAATTTATTTACCAAACTCCTAGAATTGGTGTACACACAAGTATACACGCACCTGTTCCTATTCTTAGCTACCCTAACACATCCCATGTGTTTACTTGTACCGCAGTGACTCCCAGCAATCTCTGAAATATCCTGCATCTTGTTTTCCAGGCTGCTGCTCATTCCAATAGAAGCAGTGCAAGAGTCGCTTTCACCTCTGCTAGTGGCTACTGTTAATCTATTAGTCCTTGTATCCCCCCAAGCTAGCAGTTTTCCGACCTACCTAACACTGCCTCGATAGCGTCAGCAAATATTCTTGCACCCTTTCTATTTAAGTGTGTCCCATCCCTGTAGAAGCAGTCTCTCCTATTTAGAAGAACAGTTCCCATGGAAGTATCTATAAAAAAGGCATGCAGCAGAAACAGAACATCTATGAGACAGAGTGGAGAGACTCTGTTAGAGATTAGTCTTTAATTAACATAACTGCCCTCTTTTGAATGGAATCTAGAAGCCCGAGAGAGGGTTTTGGGGTATAATTCCAGATTTGGGAACAATGTTCCATGATAGGCCGCAGATTTGTGATTTGTATAGAGTGAACAGCTGTTTTGCAGAAAAGTAATGCTGAGAGCAAAAGAGAAACCCCTTTTATTAGATGCTATTATTTGTTATTTGGTTTTTTTTAGGAACATTAGCAACTAAGGCCATATTGCTCCGGGATATGCGGTGGTCATTCCCTGACCTTTCCGCATTCTCCGTATCTGGTGGTGGCGGGCTCGAACCCTGGTCCAATCAAGAAGCATGTGTGCTACGCACTGCTGCTCCTGCCCACCTGGTGCCTCCGTAGCAAGGTAGGCAGGAGCAGCAGTGCGTAGCACACGCTTCTTGATTGGACCAGGGTTCGAGCCCGCCACCACCAGATATACGGAGAATGCGGAAAGGTCAGGGAATGACCACCGCATATCCCGGAGCAATATGGCCTTAGTTGCTAATGCTCCTGAAAACCAAAACAACAACCTTCCCACCTGGCTACGGTGGCACCTTTATTAGATGCAGAGGAAGTAATACAGTATTTGTAATATGCTTATGCCAAGAGAGATTAGAAGTTAGGGTAATCCCCAATAGAGATATATGATCTTGTGTAGCAATCAGTGTCATTGAAGATAAACATAGGAGCAGAAGAATCCTTTTTGTGAAATACAAGACAAGACTGAGTTTTAGAAGGAATGAAATCAACTAAGTTGTCTTTGCCCCACTGGAAAATTACCTAGAGATCAGCATTTAAGGAATTGGTAGTGGATATTTGAGAAGTTGAAGCTGTTTGTACAGGGCAAGATTTCTCAAACTGGTAGGTGGAATGCAATGTGCTATCATCAGCAAAACTATGGATAGGATTTCCAGTCAATGGAACAAAGTCATTAATATACAAGAGGAAAAGAGTGAGAGAAACAACTGAACCTTGGGAAACACCAGCATTAATGGAGAAGTTAGAAGACAGCCATCTACCATCACCCGCAGTGAGCAGTCAGAGAGCAAATTGGATACCCAATTACAAAAACATTTGGCAAACCATAAGATGGAAGCTTATTTCAAAGACTTTTATGCCAAACATGATGAAAAGCTTTTGAAATATCAAGAGCAACTGCTTGAGTTTCACCAAACTTTTCCATTGAATTTGTCCATAGATGGGTAACATAAGCCAGAATATCATCATTGGATTGACACTGCAAATGTAATTTGTTACTGACACAGTAGCAAAACATTTTTATGTTTATTGGGCGACTTTTTTCTGTACCAGTATGTTAGTGATGCAGTGAGAGAAAACAATACTCTTGATTTGATTACCAGCAATAACCCTACCATTCATGCATTAGGAAACTGCAGATAAATCTGCAGTTTCCTAATGGTCCACTAGATGGCAGTGATCACAGTGTATTGATGTTCTTCAGAATGACCTAGATAGACTTCAGAGATGGTCAGAAAAATGGCAGCTATGCTTTAATCCAGCAAAGTGTAAAGTATTACACCTGGGGAACAGTAACCCCAAAATAACTTATACACTTGGCGGAGTTGCTTTAGTATTACGATATGGTTAGTTATAAAGTTCTCCGAGCATTGTAGACTGGTTGCGAGGATGGCCCATGGTATCCTATCAATGATTTATCGAACAATCGCTAGTAGAGATAAGGACATAGGCGCCTCCGTAGCCAGGTGGGAAGGAGCCGCAGTGCATAGCACACGCTTCTTGATTAGACCGGGGTTCGAGCCCGTCACCACCAAATACGGAGGATGCGGAAAGGTCAGGGAATGACCACCGCATATCCCAGAGCAATATGGCCTCAGTTGCTAATGCTCCTAAAAACCAAATAACAAACAAACAACAACAAACAACAGATAAGGACATCATAATCCCATTATATAAGGCTATTGTTAGACCACACTTGGAATACTGTATTCAAGTATGGAGACCACACCTAAAGAAATATATTGTTCTTGAAAGGGTCCAAAGATGGGTAGCTTGCCAGGTGAGATTGGCAAAAGGGTGTCCATATGAAGAAAGACTTCAAATACGTGGGTTGGAGAGCTTGGAAATTAGGCACCTCAGAGGAGAATTGATTGAGGTGTTTAAGACTCCGAGAGGCATAAGCAAAATGAATAAGGACGAAATTTTCGTGGTTATAAATGATTCTAGAACTAGGGACCATAATTTCAAGTTATAGGGGGAGTTGTTTAGACTGGATTGCAGGAAGTTTTATTTTAGCCAGCGAGTTATAAATTACTGGAATAAGTTTATCTGCAAGGGTGGTAGAGGTTGACAGTGTGTGAAAATTCAAAGGTCAGCTGGATAATTACCTAAGGGAGGAGGGAAATGCATAGGTTGTCCAGTTCCTTTTCTCTTATTAATTATTATTATTATATATATATATTTTTAATTTTCTTCTTATTATTAATTTATTGTTATTCTTATTATTTTATTTTATTTATTTTTTGTTATTTTATTTTATTTATTTATTTATTTTTTTTGGCTGGTGCAGCATGAGCCATAGGCTTCCTTGCACCATGTGCCCATTACTAATACTAATGTGGGATTTACTTAAAGATGTAATTACTATCAGAGGCAAAGAGGAGAGCGTGTGCTTTCATAAAGGTGGCTGCAGTCGTCTCAGACAGAATTTAAATTCTGTGCAGTGGGACCAACTAATTAAGTTATCAATGGCAAATTCTAAATGAGAACCAGTCAGGGAAGTAATCGTAGAAGCTACTAGGCTTTCACACCAACTTAGAGATATTTTTTGAGGTTCAGAATGCTAGATGGAAAGATGAAACCAGTGGCAGAGAAGAAAAATGCATAGGATGATTATAAATTATCATGAGACAGAAGCCTGAAGCAGGTATAAACTAGTCTGTAGTCAAGTAACTAAGGGGGTTAAGGCTGAGTATAAATGGTGTTAAACTAGTAGCAGAGAAGAAAAAAATTACACTCTTGTTTATAGTGCTATCTCCTGTTTTTAGCACTCTTTTCTTCTTGTCCCATGATCAGTCCTGTGAGTTGGAGTCCTGCTTATATTATAGTACTTTTGGTTGGGGGGGGGAGGGGAAGCAATCCCTTTGATAGTTCTATAATGGGAGTTAAAGTTGCAATATTAGTGGTTGTGGTAGTTTACATTTCTGAATGTTTGCCCAAGTAATTAAGATTTTTGCTGTATATATCTTTTTCGTAACTTTCCATTTTTGATTAAATTCAAATGTTTACCAAAGATTACTTTTGTACTCTCAGTCCTGTCAGTGTTGCTTAATTTTTGCAGTGTAGGATCTGTAAGTTGGAAGTTTCTTCTGCCATCTCAAACTTTAATAATTATATTATCTTCTTTACCCTGACACTGAATTCAACTAAAATTCAGTACATCAACTTTTCACTAGTGTCACTAGTGAAAAGTCTTGTCCATGGCCAATCTGTTAGGGTATTTTTGGAATTTAAGTTTCTTTGAATCTTTTTAGACTCCATCTTCAAAACCCACATAGAGCATTACTAAAAGAATATTAAAAAACTTTGGGCTAGTGAAGTTAGAACCTAGTAAAAATTAAAAATATGAAGATTATTTTAAAATATATAAATATTTATATATTTTTTGGAATTGTGTGATGCTAATCTCAGGACAGTACTGCTGACTAATCAGAAACATATATTCACTATAGAAACATGTATCCTTAAAACCTGGAAATATGCACACTTTCCTACCACCCTGTCCAGACCATGGCCTCTTAAGGAATTTAATTCCCTCCTCCACTGTTTTTCAGAAATATTGTTCATGAAACACAATAGGAGAATTAGGCCATGTTGACATCTGGCATTTTGTTGGAATGAATTGCGAGTTCCACCATCCTGTCTTAAGAACTCATATGAGTTAACTTCAGATTTGAATAGACTGGTAAAGTTTTATCACCACTGACAAAACTCTATAGTACATTTAGTGAACAACCTTGATTTCAATGCAAGAACAGCAGTCACACAACAAAGAATACAGACAGATTCATTTAAGAAAAATGTTTTTATGTGAATTGTGCTTTCTATAAACTTAATAATCAATCATTTATTAATTATTTAAATGTTTAAAATCAAACTGGATTTGTCACCTTTGCTCATATGTAGATGCTCTGTTGTGATCTTTGTTCTGGTACTCATGGGCAGATTTTCATATTGTGCTGGCTGAAAAAATCCAGAATAATATATGGGGAAAAAATCTGACTTCATCTGCCTGAGATTGGTTAGCTTATAGCCTCTATTGAGCACTTGCAGGTAGCACTGCAGTTATCACCATCTTCCCACACTGACTGGAAAAGGAAAGTTTGAATCCTGTCAATAGTGCAAGGAATTTTAATGAACTTTTTTTTTATTTTTTATTTTTTTATTCTCACAACCTGGCTAAGTTAGTTGGTCTCAGGTGAGGGGTTCATGGTCTTTTCTCCTGGAAGTGAGTTTTTCATCCAGTAAACAGCAAACCAACCAAAGAGTATGCAGTTACAGACATATTATATACTCTATTTACACCTAATAACATATTGCTTTTGCACGTTATACACAATTAACCTTAGTTAAAGAGGGTTTTAGTCTTCCAATCATTGATGGGAATCAAATCCAGACCTTTCCAAACAAGTGGCAAACAGTGTTATGCTAACTGAGCTGCTGCTACAGGGGCAACATAGAAGAGACATTTCACTTTGTGTACATTATTTTCATTTTTCTCATTATTTTTACCGAATAAATTGGAACGTGTTTACTTTACTGATATTAGCTATGCAGTGCAATGAAGCTAGAGGCCTTATAAGTCATTAATTCAGAATAACAACTATGCAAATTTTTATACTTTTCAGTTTTAAGTTATTGCTTAATAAATATATTTTTTTGAATTAGCAATTCATTGTTTTGTGGTCCTTGTTGTTCTAAAAAAATTCTGTTTTTTTTTTTTTTTTTTTTTTTTTGCTTATTTGGAACCAAATTTTTGGCAAAAGAAATGTAAACTGAATATTCATCCATTACAAGTGGTGGTTATTGAAGAGGGGTCAACTGCATTAAAACCATACTACTCACTTAGTGGGGGAGCCTTTCTGCCTTGAGCCCTGAAAATTATAAGACCTGCTGGTATGCTAGGTCTTATAATTTTCAGGGCTCAAGGTAGCACTGAAATTTTCTTACATCTTCAGCCTCAAGTATCCATGTGTAGACCAGATTAAGTTGTCACAAAGGCAGCTTTCCCCTTAGTGTGAATTTCTCCTTTGGTTTTAATGTCATGTAATGCCATGAAAATTTCACCTTCCTTTTATTTTCCTTTAGTGCCATAAAATTCTCAATAAGAGCCTCTCTAAGGTACCCATCTAGTTCTCAAGCTCTTTAGCCTATGTATTTAAAGTCTGTCCTCATGCAGGTGCCCTTATATATGTGAATAGTGTGTATGAGTACTTGCATTACGTCAATAATAGCTTTGCATGCACATGTATATATGTAATTTTCTTTTGAAGATATTATTTCTGTCTGTTATAGTATTACTGTTTATTTTAATTTTATTTATTTTTTATGTAGTCTTAACACACCAGAATTGGAGGAGAATTCTGATACAAAAGAAGTTACAGATCCAGTAATTGATGATGTCACAGCTAAAGGTATGAGATGTCATTTGTTTTAAGTAATCTGTTTATATTAAAAAATATCAGTTTATTTTTAGTTACTCAGAGTAAAGTCTTTCACCGAGTTTTTTTTTTTTTTTCCCTGCAAATTAATTTTTCACAAATCCGTTTTTACTGAAGCTGTATATAGGTTTTATTTATTTTATAGAGGGATCTTTTGTAAAATCTATTTCATATTTTTTCAGATATAAAATAGTATAAAATATGAATTGATAAATTTCATATTTTATTTATTAAAAAAAAAGTTGTATCATCATGCTGTCTGAAATATCTGTCTAGGATTAAAATATAGGTACAAAGTAAACAGTTTTGTTTAATTATTAAATAATTGGCTGATCTTTTGTGTATTGTGGTGGAGGAGTGTATAGAAATATACAGAAATTTCAGATGTTAACTGTAATTAATATTACAGACATGGTATGTTACGGAGTTTATATCTCATTTTTGTCTCTTAGCTTACTTTGGATCATAGAAATTTTAAAGTAGCTCTGTATCAAGGGATATAAGGAGGAGAGATTATAGAGTATTATCAAAATGTCTGTATATAAATCCTTTGTGTATATATATATATATATATATCTTTTGAGCAGATAGAAGATAGCTTAGTTGTGTATTAGATCACCTGGATACAGTGTTCTCCCCAGAAAAGTTTTCCCAACCTGGTGGCATTATGAAGTAGTCAAGTGGGGAAGTTAATATTTTGTAATATTATAAAATTTTCTGTTACTTATAAATGTGACTTAAGTGATCCAGAGCAAAAATTAATTGCATAATTTAATATTATATGCTCCTGTTGCATTGACCTCGATCGCATAGTATGTTCGAATTAATATTGATTGAGATCAGTGAGCAGTACCATACGGTACCGCGAGAATCGCTTAAATTTTAGCCGGGCAGTCAGTTAAATTCACCAGGCGGTGCACCCATTCAATAGGTCCTGGGGAGAACACTGTGGATAGGTTGGATTATTTTTATGTTCACTTAAGGAAATATTGCAAATTTTTATAGATATTTGCATTTCCCAATCATAACAAACCCAAAAGGATAGATTAATAAATCATTCTTATTCCTAGATGTTTTGTTTTTATTTTTTTAAAAATTTTATGATTGGAGTTATTAGTAAATTAAATTCAGTTTTGTTAATGCTAAATGAAATGTTTCTAGTGGAAGATGCATCTGTTCAGGAAGAAGTTGAAAGTGATGATAATAGTTTTGATGGAAATGATTCAGTTGATTGGGATGATCCTGTTATTGTAGGTAGGTACAGTTTTTTTTTTTTTTTTTATATATATATATATATATATTTTTTTTTTTTACATAGTGTATATGTTAAATTGTTTTTTTTTTTTTTTTTCATATTTTTTAAATGTTAAATCTGAACCATGTTTTCCAAATTCAGTTGTTTGATGAAGAACCTCACTTTTGATTTTGTATTCTATTTGCATAGTAAGATAATATGCAAATAGAATTATACAGAGCAAGTGAGCTGCTTGTTTTGTTGTTGCACTTGCTCATGTGTTTGGTGAAAGATGAGCACAACATAAATACAGGAATACCTCACATAGTGCGGTTTACAAATTGAAAAAAATTAACTGTTTTATGCACCAATGCATTTAATATGTATGTATTATAATGCCAGCACATAGGCCAATGCGTTATGGATTCAAGGCCATTCTGACTGTTGTCGAAACTCCCATCATATACGGACTCTGGTAACATTCATACATTAGTAAACACTAGATTCCGAGCGGTGAGGTCGTTGATTGTGCGTAAGCTGTACAAATATTTTTTGCTGTGTATTTTTATTAAAGATTATTTTTTAAAAATGTTACGCCTTTATACACAAATATGAGTAGAAAGAAGAAATGTAATTTCTTCTATCTGAGTGTTCTTCTAAATCCAAACATCGAACGAGGTATGAAAGTAAGGCAGGCATTGCAAAATGACATTCGATGTTATAAAGAGATGTATGCAGATAAAAAGAAGAAAAAACTGTGCAAACTAAGCTGATCAGTTATTTTTCAAAATAAAAATACAGTACATACTTCACTTATATTCTTTTGGTATGTACATACTGCAATAAAAATCATTTTACTGTACTTACTAGTATTTTTCATTTTTATCATTTCAGTTTCTTTTTTTGCAAGAACTTCATATGCATCAATTTATAGGAAACAAACACCTATATATTTTTGCAACTCGACCCACGTAATCAAATTGTCGGAACGCATTACATTAAAACACATACTAATAATACTTCGATTAGCGCGGTTTCGCATAGTGCGGTATTTTTTTGCCACGAATTAACCATGCTATGCGAGGTATTCCTGTACTATTAATACATAATAGCCAGTAGCCAATGAAGAAGCACATCATACAGTCTTTTCATGACAATTTTTGAAATATTTTTGTGTCGTGCAGATTGTATCAATAGCTGATTTTTTGCATGTTATCTTTACTTTGCAGTATCTACCCATATTCAAAATTTCAAGGAGGGGAATTTCAAAATTATGCCATTGAAGGTTTCAATAGCATAATTGTCACATCATATATTTTTATGTTGGGTTTCTTTTCTAGTGAATTTTTAAAATAGTATTAACCATTTTGCCATTTTATGTGTTTATAACTGAATGAAATAAGAGGATGGAGAGTACTTTTAGAACGTATAAATGAAGAAAATAATTTTGTAGAAAATAATTAAATTTGGAAGAAATACTCTTGATCACCATTCTGGTGTGTTCCAGCTGGTATGCAGAACTGTATTAAAAGTTTTCCAGATTTCAATATCCAAAAGTTGGCAGGTATATGTACCTGTCTCTGCAGTTACAAACTTTTTAAGTATGTCAGCTCCTCTTCAGTGTTGCACCTATTGTTTCAGTGTATGCTGTAGCTGCTTATTGTTGTAGTTACCCCATTGACAACAATATTGTGCAAGTTGCGTGTTCTCAGATTTCTCATAAAACTTATGAGTGGCCTGAAATGGTTCTAAGTTTGAACTTTCACTGTAGTTTTTCCTAAGGTACCTATACAAATTCCTGACTTTTTCCTGTATAATCATTAAGCTGAATGGCATATGTTGTGTGGTGTGATATTCAATCTTAAACAAGAAGTCTATATATCAAATGAAATTATTATATAATTATTATATAAATGAAATTATTATATTATCTAATCAAGAAGCATAGCACACGCTTCTTGATTAGACCAGGGTTCGAGCCCATGCCCACCAAATACGGAGGATGTGGAAATGTCAGGGAATGACCACCGCATATCCCCGGAGCAATATGGCCTTAGTTGCTAATGCTCCTAAAAACCAAATAACAAACAACAAACATAGTATAGAACAGTATAGTAAATATACTGTTCTGATGTTAGCAAGCAGTCTATGTAATTAGTGTAATTATAATATATTCTGTCATAGTTCCACTCTTGTTAACTTCCTATTCAATTTACTGCATCCAAAGAAGGTGCTGGTACAGTTTGTGTTTTTTTTTTTTTTTTTCTGCTTTACAATTGGCTGTACAAGTTTTGGTGCAAATCATGATTTTCAGTTACCTGTTTCAGAATATATAAAAACATTTTAATTTCATTTCCTTCACTCTTTCCAGTAGAAAAGATTTTATGATGACTTTTTTTTTCTGGCTCTTAGTGAATTAATTTTATATTTAAAAGTTGTAAAACCTTCAGTAGCAACTCGACCCACAACATGTGGTAACATATAAACATATTTTGATGGGCTGTATGGTATTTCACTAATTTTCTGGCTATTCTGCTGTTTCTAGAGCAGTTGATTAGTTGAACAGGATCAGTTTTGTGGCCTCCTTGTTAATGCCACTTGAGTTCTTTTTTTGAGGGATATATCAGTGATCTAACCATTATAAATCAGAGTGGATTTTTTAGCAACTCTAAACTGAAATTGAATATAATCTTAATAACTTCATTTGTTATGTATTTTCTTTGGTAGAGATATACCTGTGTGCAGTAATTTATTTTTTCCTATCAAACTAGGATCAAAGAAAGATTCTACTATACCAAAAGCTGTTCCAGTTGATCAAAAGGTCTGTGCTTATGTTTACAAAAATTTCATTAAGATTTATGTTATTTAATTTTTACAGATTCATTATAAAGAAATTGACACAGAGAGACAAATACAAAGACACAGAGACAGATTGTCTCTGTGTCTTTGTATTTGTCTCTCTGTATAACTTCAAGACAGTTAATCTTGAAGTTATACAGGATTAGCTAATCCTGTAGCAACAAAGCTAATCTTGAAGTTATAACTTCAAGATTAGCTTTGTTGCTTGCCACTCATTTGAAAAGGTTTGGGTTTGGATCTGAAGAAATGGAAGAATTATTTAAAAAATCCTTTTTGGGCAGGGGTGCAGGATTATTGGACATGTTTCATCCCTTAGACATGAATTTGTATTGGAGCATATATCACTGTTTCATAGTGAAATAATAACAACAAATCACATGCATGGGAATTCCAGGAATTCCCTTTTCAGAGATCAAGTCATGAAAAGAAGGTTAAAAATAAAGAATTGCTCGTTTTTTATAGCATATTGGCAATGGACAAGTGAAGGGCTGAGATCATAAAAACATATTATATCCGTGAAAGCAGTGATGCAGCAATACCCATTACCATCTATGTGGGATTTGTTGACGATCATGTTCAGTGCAATTGATATCTGATCCCAGGAGGGAGAGACTGCAGATGGAGTCAGAGGCTTGATACACTAGAAATTTAGTTGCAATCCATTACTGTGCTGTAAGTGAAGAGGATATTATGGATGCAAGAGGAAGCACCAATGCTCTGTACTTGGTCCTACATATCACCCTGAAGTATGTCCAACTGTAGAGCGTATAGATTCAGAAAAACACATCATTCTAAGTTCCTGTCATGATTGAAGGACAACACTTAGTGATCTGACAGCATCCTGCAGACTCAAGATGTCCATTTCAGTTTTACTGATGGTGTATATATTAATAAAAAAATAATAAAATAAATTTATTTTAAGCTGCAGCTATCTTCAGCAAAAATAGTTATATTATAACTTCTTAAGGCAGCCAATATTCCAGCACCACAGATAATGGTTTGTGTATTTTTTTATGTGAATATACAGATTCAAACTGTCACGTACTATAGTTATGTATGTTACACACAGGACTACACCTGGAACTAACATCACCAGTATGGGTAAAGAAAAGATAGATAAAATATATAAACTTGGGAGACACAAAAGTTAATGTAATGGCATTGAAGTATAACATTACTTATTAATAATGTGGTGCCATCCCCTAAATCAGCGTTTCCCAAAATATGTTCCATGAAAAATCGTGATTAATAATTTTAAAAAAAATAATAAAATAAATAAATTTTGCATATTTGTAGTATACACCACTTTTGTATCATTATAATTTTTAATATATATATTTTTTATTTTTATTTTTTCTGTGTGTCTTTTAATATACAAATCTTTTTTGTGTCTTTTAATATACTGGCATAGAGTAATAATCAAATAGACCGCGGAACACTTTATTTTAGGAGGATTTGCATAGAGAAGTATGCATAGAGGTGATGACATCTACGAAAAAGTAGCATTGTAGTTGTCTAATATGCCATTCGTATGTGATTTAGCCTGGAGTACACAGGTTAAACTCCAGGAGAGGGAGAAGTGAACCGATATCATAACTAAACTCACTTCCTTGTATAAATTTTTTTTGATAATTTTCAGTATTTTGAAATATTATTAAAATAAATGACCGTGGATTTATGGTTGAAAAAAGGAACTTTAAAATGAGAAGCAAGTACTTCTGGTATTTGTGGTCAACCATAAACGAACACAATATTATCACATTTCAAAGTAAGGAAGAACAATCGCAGCCTTTTGTTCCACAGAAATCTGAAGTGAAAAAACAGGAACCAACTAACAAAAGACCAAAATGAAAGTATTATGGCACTTATTTGAATTTCGATTTTACATATATCGGAAGTAAAGATGCTCCTGATGCACATATGTCATATGTAATAAAATGTTAGCAAACAATTCTTTGGCTTCCGCAAACAATTCTTTGACTTCCGTTTCGTAAGTGTTCCATAAATATATTGTGAGATGAAAAGTGTTCCTTGACTAAAAAAGTTTGGGAAATGCTGCCCTAAATCATTGGTTCCGAAAGCAGTGCCTGTGGGTGCCATGGTACCTCTAAGCTTTTTTTGGGTGCTTGCAGAAAGAAGTCAGTGAATACTGAAGGCTGTAATATGAGTAGGGATCATACATAAGATTATAAATATGTAAGGTACATTAATGCTATCCATGTGCTAAATCTTTGTGGCTGGTACATTGGTTAATCACTATTTCTCCCCTACACACACACACACACACACACACACACACACATCAGGTGGAAAAGGCTTGGGTTTGAATCCTGTCAATGACATGAGGAACTTTTATGGGCTTTTTCACTCTGTGACTGAGTTAGTCTCAGGCAAGAATAGCATGGTCCCCTCCTGGAAACACCAAGTCTTTTGTCCAGCAAAAGAGACAAAAAATTTATATGTCCACATGCTAAGGCCTATAACAGTGTTTGTAAGGAGTAGGTTACTCCTTGGTGGGATATGCTAGTATCATATGCACAGCTAATGAGGGAATCGTGCTTACACCCATTACTAGCAGGCTTACGAGAAAACAGCATGACTGTTCGTGGAATGTAAGCTGCACTACCATATCATGAAGTTACTGTTTTTCCTCTTACTTTGTGGTTTATTATACTTGGAGTTTTTTACACTAGTTGGGCTACTTTTTTCTCTAGATTGAGTGGTTGATGCTTGTCACTCTCTCATAAAATCCCAAGTGGCCTGTAGGCACAAAAAGGTTGGAGTCCACTGCCCTAATTGGTTGTATTGGTGCTCATTGGCACCTTATTGAAGGGAAGGCTAGGTACTTTATCAGTCCGTTATCTGATTCACAAAATTGAATCAGATATATTACCTAATTCAGTACATTATCTGATTTCACATTGTTTAAATTACAAAATGAGAGATGCCAAAAGGTGCAAAAACATAAATTTCCAAAGGTCAGTTAGTGAATGCTCTAAGCCAACCTGTAGGTTCACAAAATATTTATAAGAGGATTTCTTTCCATTTGTATAGAACAGGCAAAAAAAAAGATGCTGTTATATGACCTATGAATGGCATTGATATTCCAAATTGCAAACCTACTACCACGAGTTGCCCCATGTTGCACTATGAATAGGTAACACTCCTCAAGAAGAGAATTATAATGTTACTTATTAGTAATGTGGTGGAAGCCTTGCAATTTGAGAGATCATTGCCTTTTAGACAATCTTTTTTGTGTCTTTAGAGTGCTTGTTAGCTCATGGGAAAGAATGACTGCCTAGATTCCTTGATCTGACAGCAGCATACAGTGGCTGACAAAAAAACTGCATCACCTTAAAAAAAAGTAACATTTGTAGTGAAATGTATAACATATTGTTTGATTACAGTAATTTTGTTTGTTGCAAAGCAAAGGTATTGTGTCAGATAATGCTTTTATTGCATCAGCCATTGGAAGGGTAGGCGCCTCCGTAGCCAGGTGGGAAGGAGCAGCAGTGCGTAGCACACGCTTCTTGATTAGACCGGGGTTCGAGCCCGTCACCACCAAATACAGAGGATGCAGAAAGGTCAGGGAATGACCACCGCATATCCCGGAGCAATATGGCCTTAGTTGCTAATGCTCCTAAAAACCAAATAACAACAACAACAACAATTGGAAGGGTATACATGCTCATTAGTATCCTGTTTTGTGGAGGTGTAAGCATGGCTCCATATCTTCAGTTGGCACCAAGAAAAAAAAGTGCAGTTGTTGCTCGGTCCTAGGAAGGGCTTTCTGTGCGTGCTATCGCTGATAAAATAGGCTGCCACCAGTCAACAGTATCCCGGGTGCTGAAATTAAAGCATGAAAAGACCCGGATCAGGCCGTAAGACAGTGACTACACCTTCCCAAGATCGATATTTGAAATGGCTATGCCTTCATAATTGCCATGCTAGTGCTCCAGATCTAAAACTGGACTTTGAGGTGACCGCTGGTGTTGAAACAAGTGCTCAAACTATCCAAAGATGGCTTTTGGAATGTGGTGTACATGCCTATCGGCCCAAGAAGAAGCCTTTGTGGACCCAACAGATGAGAAAGAAGTGACTTGCTTGGGCTAAAACGCATGTTTCATGGACAAAAGAGCAATGGGACATCGTCGTATTTTCTGGCGAATTGAAATTCAACCTGCATGGCTCAGGTGGGAAGCAATATGTCAGAAGATGAAAATCGAAGGCATACCATCCTGACTGCATAACACTGACTGTAAAGTTCCCTGCTAGTCAGATGGTCTGGGGGATGCATAACAAGCAAAGGGGTGGGGCGAATTAAGTTTATTAATGGAATGGTGAATGCAGAAACCTACACTGCTGTCTTAGAGGGGTGCCTGAAACCCATTATTAGGGATCACCACACAGATGTCCAAAACTGCATTTTTAAACAGGACTCAGCACCTTGCCACACAGCAAAATTGTACGTTTTATGCTATTTAGATTTAATAATAAGTTTGTCTTCTTGTCTCACAAGGCTTAAAACATACTACTTACACCAATGTTTTCCCTTGTTTTTCTCCCTTAAAGTGCAATCATACCTCAGAAATGCTGCCATTACAGTGACCCGGCAACAGTCCACATTTGAACCCTATTGAAAATTGCTGGTACATAATGTCATCTAAAATTGCTGAGAAGAAGCCAACAAGTAATCAGCAGCAGGAGAGCTTTGTAAGGGTATGGTACCACGAAATTGGGCAACTGTATATCCAGAAGTTGATTAACTTTATGCCAAATTGTTGCAAAGCTCTAATTGCAGCTTGAGGAGTAACAACAAAATATTGAGGACTTATTTTGCTCATTTACAGTACATAATACTGTTACGTTAACTTGTCATTTCAGTTTGTACATGTAAATGGAATAAAACGTTTGTTTGGTTGTCATGATTGTCATTTGCAGGATTTCTTATATTTTCATTAATTATGAATTTTACCCTTTGGGAAGATATTTATGGCAATTAGGTATATCAGGCAGAGTCTTTTTATTGGATTTCATTCACTGAGATCTAACAAATGCATTTCGAACATTTCTGCAATCACAATGCAGCACAAAACACATTATTTGCAAAATTCACAAGTGATACAGTTTTTTTGTCTGCCACTGTATTTGTAGCTTTGGGGTTATGGCAGAGTCAAGAAATTTGATGCTGTTTTTGTATAGCTACTGCCAGAGAAAATTACAACTTCATTATAACTGTTTTATTACAGTCAATAAACCAGTAGCAGTTAACAGTGTACAAGCACTCCCCAACTTACGGAAATTTGACTTTACGTAATTTTTTACCAGCCAGTGTAAACTTAAAAAAATTGAGGAAACGTATTTGCATCCTGTAGGAATAAATGGAGGTATTGTGAAAATATCATAATGTGAACCCAATAACACTTTTTTTTTTTTTTTTTGATAATTCGTTCCAAGACCTCGGAATTTGAAATTTTCGCTATATAACTAAGCCATTTATTTCTCTAAAAGGTCATTTTTATAACAGAAATTGCACTACACTTTCATACATTATCATATGTTCCTTATAAGAATCAATTTTGAATGCCTTTGTGATATTTTTCTAAAACACATTTCACATTTCTGTTACGACCATAAAAACAATTTGCACTTTCCGGTTTATTTGGGCTTTTCTGTTAGCGCAATCTATTATTATTGTTGTTGTTATTTTGGTTTTTAGAGCATTAGCAACTAAGGCCATATTGCTCTGGGGATATGCGGTGGTCATTTCCTGACCTTTCCACATCCTCCGTATTTGGTGGTCATGGGCTCAAACCCCGGTCTAATCAAGAAGCATGTGCTACGCACTGCTGCTCCTGCCCAACTGGCTACGGAGGCGCCTACACAATCTGTTATAAACGGGTAGTAAACTCGATCTTAATGCATTCGCGATAATACCGATAACTAGAATTCTGTGGGTTTTTACATTACAGTTGTTATTCTTGTTGTTATTTGGTTTTTAGGAGCATTAGCAACTAAGGCCATATTGCTCCGGGGATATGCGGTGGTCATTCCCTGACCTTTCCGCATCCTCTGTATTTGGTGGCTCACGGGCTCGAACCCCGGTCTAATCAAGAAGCGTGTGCTATGCACTACTGCTCCTGCCCACCTGGCTACGGAGGTGCCTACATTACAGTATTATGGTGAAATGAGTTCCCCTTCACTGAAATCTTCAATCATATAAAAAAGTGTTTTCAGAAACTTCTCTTCATTCCTATTTACTTATTACAATGGTGAAGGGAAAGGGACCAATGGAAAGTGCAACTGCTGACAGTGCTAGGAAATGAAACAAAATTGATTTAGAAATGAAGATGATATAAAAGAACGTCTGAAAAGGATCAACACATTTAAGATCAACAGTGAAAACAGCGTTCAGGTGCTATATCGAGGATGGCAGCTATTAATAATATCGATGGAAAATCAGATTCAGAAGCAAGTGCCCCTGAGTCCAATGGCCAATAAAGCAAAAGCAAGAAGTATTTATGAAGATATTAAGGATAAGTACGCAAACACCAAACCAAGTTTGTGGCAAGCAACGGGTGGTTTAATAGGTTCAAGCATTGCGCTGTTTTCCAAAACATTAAAGTATGTGGTGAAATTGCCAGTGCCAATTCTGTAGCTGCAGAGAAATTTTGTGATGTGTTGAAAAAAACCCCTTCTAAATCTCAGCAGCATGCTTATCAGCTGGAGAGTTAATTCTGGCAACGATCCTCGAAAGGGAAAACTTGCTGACGTTATGCCTGTCTTCTCTCTCTCTCTTTTTGTAATGTAGTAATTTTGTACACTTTTGTAATTTTTACTGCGCATTAGATAAAAAAAAAATTGAATAAATAATTCTATTTACATGTTCGTTGAATGTTTCCTTTTTGCTTCAATCAAATTCAGCTTGCATAGTTGCGAGCATTTGGGGAAATTCTGGCTTATGTAAAATTCGACTTATGTAGAGAACGCAACCCTTACATAAGTCGGGGAGTGGCTGTATTTGTAGTTTGCTATGTATTTTGTCTGGCAGTATACAGGCTCGCTCTCACAGTGTTCATACCTGGTCCACACACAGTACACCAAATCACAACCAATCCTTATATAGCATGGTAGCTCTTTATAATTCCACAGCTCAAAGATATTGTCAAGGAGATAAAAAAAAAATACTATACAGAATGCACAGTTGTTACTGTAATATTATTCTTAAGATACACTACAGCTTGTGCACAAGCTAACTGAAGACGAATATCGAAAGTTGCTCGTGCACAACTATTAGCTTTTCATTAATAATTAATCTATTCAAGGTTATTTCCACCTTTACGATTTTAATCGACAACTGTGAAATGGAATGTACATTTCCTTTCTTACGTGCATTTTTTAATGGTTTAATTAATTTCATGTTTTAAATTTTGAAAATTCAAATTGAACTATGGCTTTAGTAATGATTTAGTACAAGTAAGGTTCTCATTCTTTTTAACTATGTGTCTTCTATAATCTCATCACATCCAAGCGAATTTGTCAAGAGGTGAGTGCTGAAAATTAAGCGGTGCTACTTTAATATATTTAGTCATTACAATACAGCACATAAGAAGTACCTAAACTTACAGTTAGATAAATTGTATATTTAAATCCTAAATTGTTGTATTGGCTTATTAAAATAAGTGATTTGTATTAAATCATATATTAGTTTAATTTTACTTGAAGTTGTATGAATTTTTTCAAGTATGAGAAGATTTAAAATAGTTAGATTAGTTTTTTTTGTTTTTTTTTTCCCCAGGCAAAAAGAATGAATCAGCAGCAAGACGGGAAGAGGACAAATTACCAGTCATCCAGGCTATTTCACACGTATGCTAATAAAATAAATGTTGGTAAGTATATGTTGGAAGAACTAAAATCAAAGCAGTAGTGTGTAAATGTGGTTTTGTATATAATACTTAATTATACCTGCTTTAATTCCGTAAAACAATTTATTATATATTGTATATATATAATTATATCTGCTTTAATTCTGAGTGAGGTGCTTTTTTTTAGAGGCATAAATTATGAGGCATAAAAATTATTAGGAAAAAGTACTCAACTTATATAAATTATTTATATAGTGAAAAAAAAAAAAAAATGCTGTGTATAGATAGTAATAATTACTAAGATTAGCTTAAATGAGCAGGGGAAAAATATGGCGCCTCCGTAGCCAGGTGGGAAGGAGCAGCAGTGCGTAGCATACGCTTCTTGATTAGACCGAGGTTCGAGCCCGTCACCACCAAATACGGAAGATGCGGAAAGGTCAGGGAATGACCACTGCATATCCCAGAGCAATATGGCCTTAGTTGCTAATGCTCCTAAAAACCAAATAACAAACAAACAAACAAACAGGGGAAAAATATTTTAAAACTGTTAAATGAGAAACATCTCAAAACTGAAGGTACCTCCCATAATTTTTTATATATATATAGTTGGACTAACTTGATTACCAGATTTGTATGCACAATAATACTTATATGTCGAAGCGCCATTAAAAAGAAAAAACATGTACACTCACACATATATATAAAGAGAGCTGAAACAGTTATAAACTCCCTTATAATAAGAAAGTCAACATTAAGATTCCTTGTCAGGTCTAAAATCCATCCGGCCTCAATCTAATGGGAATAAGTGGTTTGGCTGCTACCATCGTAAAACAGGATGCTTTAAGTCTTCCTGATTTAGGAAATGTATTAAGGGGTTGATAGTGGGAAAACCAAGAAGGTAAAAACTTCTTTTGGAAAGGTGAGGTGCCTGACTGTTAGTTTCAGATTAATTAGGTAGACTTCAAGCTAATAAGCTTGAAGTCTACCTTGAAGTCTGGTGTTGCTACTTAATTAGTCTGATCAGATTGCAATCAGACCATAAAATGTAGGAACAAAGAAGAAAGGTTATTTAAGTCCTTATAAAGATGTAATATGTTTATTATTGAGTATAAATGTACATATCACTGTGATCATATAAGAGCATTGTCAAGTCAGGACCTGGAAAACAATCTTAATTCAAAAGTGCAATACAAATATGTCAGAATATATTTTTAATTTAAATAATCCAAAGGGAAGTATGCTAATGTTAATAAAACTGCCTTTCCATACCTTGAAGAAGATGAAAATACATTTAAATTTTAAAAAGGCATAGTACTGTTTCTGTTATAGAAAACAAACACTAATTACCACAAAACGAACGTGGCAAATTAATACAGTAAACCCCCGCTATTCGCGGGGGTTACGTTCCTGAGAAATTCGCGAATACCGAAAACGTGAATACTGAGTTATGGCTCCCATAGTAATAAAGGGGTTCCGTTCCAAAGTATGAAATATATAAGAAAAACTAGTCTAAAATTTTGTCTACGTATGTACCTTCATAATATGACTATGTACATAGACAGTACATAGTGAAATGCAAGCATATGGCATCGAAATGAAAATAACAAACAATTTAATATTAAATGTAATATTTATTAGAAATTTCAAACCAGCGCCTTTGCTAGCAAAAAAAAAACATCCCGCCAGTGCTATCACCAGTTTCGCTAAAGTGTTGATAGAGGAGTTTTGCCTTTTCGCGAATGATGAGTGAACTTAACGGAATTTTATTTCGAGTTCGGTCTTCTATCCACAGATTTAAAGCCTTTTCCATTTTTTCTAATTTAACATCACGAGTTACAGAGCAAATTTTTGAAGCAATTAGCGCGTTTTCACGGACACTACGGCGGATTTTTGATTCCGATTTCTTGATTGATCATACCGTTGACTCATTGATTTTATAATGTTTTGCCACTGAGGAGACACTTTCACCATTAGAAATTTTGTCTAATAACTCAATTTTATTCGCTAATGTTATCACCTTCTTTGATATTTTCACATTTCTCTTTTTATTCGTAGCCATATTTTTGTAGGGGTTAGAAAGAACTTGTCCACAATAAAGTCACTTTCTTCCGTTAACACACTCGAAAAAGTCTGTTTTACACTGCAAAACGGTAGATTTATCATTTTTGTAAGCATATCAATTTATAAATTGATAAATTTATTCAGTTTATAAGCATATAAATTAAAAGCAAACGACGAAACCTTCCATGACTAACACATACTGAACAAGGATTAGCGAGAAACATCCACGCTCGCGATTTTTTCACCCCTCTCCCCCCACCCACTGAGCGCTGTTTTGACCGGGAAAGATAATTTTAGCCACGCCCATGTTTTTTATGGCGGAAAATATTCACGGCGCTTTAAAATTCACAAATTTTTAGGTTTCATTTTATATTAAATCGGCGATCGCGAAACCGTGAATACAGATACCGCGAATAGCGGGGGTTTGCTGTACTTCAATTAGGGTTATTCTTGGCAAGGTGTGATTCTGCTACCTTACCAAAATATCCCAATACTCAAAATAAAATGAAATCATAGAAATAAGAAAAAGACAAAACAATGCTCACCTTCACAGGTTAAAATGCACCACTCTCTGCCCAAAGAGAGTGGTGCATCCTCACATCCACCAAAGCATGTGTGCCAATTTCATAATAAATAAGTGGAATTAAATAAAGACAAGAAACTTACAAGCACCACCTGTTCAAGGGACATCAGCACTTGTGAACTCCTTTTTGGAGTTCATAATGATATAGTCATTTATCCCTTTCTTGTTTCTGTTATTCTCCATTCATATAAACTTCTGTCTATCTGTCTTTAGGCTGAAATACTGTGGTTGTAATTAAGAATGTAAATATGTAAGAGTGAAAACTTCTGACTTGTGCAAAACTATAGAAACCTTTTACCATTATTATTAGGTTTACCTTTACAAAATTTCCTAAAATATCTCTATAGCTGTAAATATCATTTCTACCCTGCTATTTAAATTTTAAACCAATACTATATCATTATCATTAATTTCCCCCTCTCCTTTCTAAGATATTTAGGAACTATTCTCTTTCAAATATACTGCTAAAGGATTTTGATCAGAACAAAATGTAGGAACAGAGAAGAAAGGCTACTCAAGTCCTTGTAAAGATGTAATATACTTATTGAGCTATAAATGTACATATCAGTGTGATGATGGAACAGCATTGTCAAGTCAGGACCTAGAAAACAACACTTAATTCAAAAGTGCAATACCTCTATTTGAGAGTACTTCCTCTCTGTCTGTCTGTCTGTCTGTCTGTCTGTCTGTCTGTGTGTGTGTGTGTGTGTGTGTGAGAGAGAGAGAGAGAGAGAGAGAGAGAGAGAGAGAGAGAGAGAGAGAGAGAGAGAGAGAGAGAGAGAGAGAATGAATACTCAAAATTTATTAAAAATTAGACACCTGACTGCATGTTATTTATGTAATTTTAAATAGTTTATTGAATCCCCCAAGTAAAAATTAGATAAATTTAAACCTGTTTCCTATCAAAAGGAGCGTACAGTATACTAAATAATATTGCATTCTTGATAATAATGTTTCGGGTCTGACTTTGGTTGTCTCTTGTGACAAACTTTATCTTGGTTTATTAAAAATAAGTGATATGTATTAAATCAATTTAAAAAAGTAAAAGAAATAAAGGAGTATTAAAATAACTAAATAAAAATGATTATTTAAAAAAAATAAAATTTTAAAATTAAAATGATTATTTATTAAATAAAATTCAATAATTATAAAAATAAAAAAAATAATAATAACTAAATGCACCTGTGGTTAGGGGCAATCACAGATAGGAGAGGGGCTATAGTCCCCCTCCTTATGATCAAAGTAATGTGGATTTTTTTTACTTCTACATAACGATTAAAGCTTAATGATTTCATAGAACACTGTTTCAGCTTCCCCTCCTAGAAAATCTTGAACCAATCCTGCCTATGGTTTAATTCCTCAAAAATCTATGGATTTGTGATATATATGGTTATTTATACTGTATTTGGGAATTTTGCAAAAATGAGTTGGTAATATCTTTAGTCATTTGTATAAAATATAATATAATATAAAAAAAAAATTAAGAATTACAATTACTTAATTGGAAGTCAAATGATCTGTTACCTGCTTGAGTAAAGTCTAGATTTTTTGGGGGTTATGTTTCTACCCTAATGCATTTTGCATTAGGGTGGAAATTGTGTATGCATTTTTGTTAGCTAGCTTAAATCAGATCCTTTGGCTTCCAGTTAAGTAATTGTAGCATGTTTCTAATTCCTGTATTAAATTTTTTTTTAATATTATATTTTAGGCATGTAATGATTAAAGGTATTACAAACCCCTATTTGTGTATAATTCCTAAATCCAGCATTGATAACCATTTGTATCACAAATCCATCAGTTGACTTTTTAGGATTTAGATTTATTTGAAGAATTAATTAATTATGAATCACCCATGCATGCATTGTTTTTAATTTAGTTATTTTATACCTTTTGCTTTTTCTTGATAATGGGTACCCAAAACTGGATCTGAAATGTTGATAAGAATGTAATATTATTTGTTATATTGGGCATGTCTTTTTGGTAGAAAATGTTATTTTTTTTAATCTAATTTCTACTTAGGGAACTCAATATCTCATTTAAAAAAATAAATAAAAAATCATTTAAAATTGCATAAATAAAATGGAGGCGAGTGTTTAAATTTTAATTAATTCTTATATTTCAATTTTTTTCCCTTTTTTTTTTTTTTTTGCTTTGGGCTTTATGCAGAACCAAATTTCATCACTGAACTTTTTAACTTAAATTTTTTTCACATAACTACTGGTACAGTCAGTTAAACTTTCTTCCAAAATTGTTCTGAAAGCTATTGTTTTTCTGCACTTTCCTGGTATTCACACGCTTTGTTTCCAATGCTTACAATTTTGGTATCATAACAACATAGTTCTTCAGCTAATTCTACTTCTTTGCCGTTTAAGGTCTGGTGGCATTGGCAGTATGTTGATGATTGTTCCAGTATCATATTTATTACTGTGTGCATCCTGGTTTCTGTGGAACCTTCTTGACCTGGGCGAAGTTTTAGTGCCCTGAGTCTCGGTTGCTTTGGTTTATCATAAATAGGTGGGCAGTCTATGTTCTCAGTGAGTCAGCCTAGTCCTATTTTGAAGTATATATACAGGTAGTTCCCAACTTTATGAGTTAATTCATTCCTAGCATGCGCTCATAAAGCGAAAACTCATAAAGTGTGAATTTATTTCCCATAGACGTAATGTTAAGTAAAGGTCAACAAAACAATAGTTTATGCTTAAACAATGATTTATTTATCCAAAGAAATGAAAACATAACCTTTAAAATCAAGCAAATTATAATAATAAAGAAATTATTTATCATACAAATATTAATGTTTATTCTTCATCATCATTAACTAAATGCACACTCAACTAGTGTTGATGGTTCATCACTCATTGTTGGCTCGGCACTCATTGTTGGTTTGTTGGAAGCATACCTTCTTTGGAAATGCTTCAAGAGTCGTTTGTTTCCAAAACACTCTTCTCTTTTCTATATAAATTTCACAATAGCATGCATAAGCATTTTTTAAATTTGTAGCAACTTTTCCAGTACGCTCAAAATTTGAATCTCGTGACTTGAAAATCTCAATTGCTTTTTTTGTGTTGAAAAGCTTCATCAAGCCTCTTGAGAGTGAAGGAACAAATGGGAATTTCAGCTGTTAAACCTTCTTCCTCAGCTTCTTCACATTTTGCCATTTCAATAAGGTCTTCATTTGTGAGCTCTCTGTGTGCTTGAAGTAGATCAGTGACATCAGTTATAGAAACCTCAAGTTGCAATTAGTTATCAACATTTACGGCCGCTTCTGTTTCATTTTGTATGATCTCTGCCGATTCTTGAAATCCTTCAAAGTTATCAATAAACTGATGACAGAGTTTATTCCAAACACACTTCATGTTCTCTGTAATTTTGTTCCATGCTCATTTTGTTATTTTGATTGCATCTAAAATATGGAGTTCTTTCCAAAATTCTTTAAGAGTTGGACCTCCTTCCTTATCTCTGCCTGAACAAACAAGCACACACATAGTAGTACTGTACTGTATTGTATTGCTACTTGCATGGTTTGAAATGCTGTATTTGTGAATGTTTATTCAATGCAATTAATGCTCATATTTTCGATTTTGTTGATACTTGAAAAAGAGAACTCGTGAACTCATAAAGTGGGAACTGCCTGTACTAAGATTTTTTTTTTACTGTACCACATAATAACCATAAAGAATTGCTTTAAATAATCGAAGTGAGAAAGATTGTTTAAGAAAAATGTTAGGAACCAAATTAAAATCAGTAAAATTAGTGTTTAATACAAACACCATATTTTACAATAGTTTTAATAGTTAATCAACCTTTTTTTTCTCTTTAAATATTTATCCATTTTACAAGCTTTGACATTTTTCAAGCTTGCAGATTTTTGCCGAAGCAGTTTTCAGGATGATCAGGAAATATATTTGATGGACAAATCACAAAAATTGTAAGCCATCTACTATTTCTGGTTTTACACAATGTAATTTTTCATTAACAAAGAGTATTTTTAAAAATATATAACCCTGTATTGATAAATATAAAAATGTGAAGTATTACATTGGGTAAAGCTAAAAACATTGACTTATTCAGTTTAGTTTATTCAATTTTTCTAAACTATTTTTTTTTTTTTTTTAAATATGGTTACTCATTATATTCTTTGGACTCTACCTCTATTAGAGCCTTTTGTTTTGGTTGCTGTAACTATTTAAAATTAAAATAATTTTCTTTTTCTTTACCTCCTATTACTAAATAGGTTCAGATAAAAAAAATAATCTCACTACAACACTTTGTTGGAAATTAATTATTTAAATGCGTACTGTTTTTTAAGGATTCAGTATTGTCAGTGTGAGATTCTTTTCTCAGTGCCTTTACTCTTTCTTTCCATAATCTTGCTGCTATCTCCTCTATTATATGCCAAACTAAACTGCTAATTCCATTATAAAAAGTCTTTATATTTTGTGTCCCAACTATTATATGGGTATTTAATCAGGAAAACCTTTATTCTATGGAGGTTCACTTTCTCTTAACTTTTTCATAGACCTCTCTGTTCACTGGGTAAAATGATAGCTGGTTTACTGTTTAACTTCTCATCTAATGCTGGTGTTCCTTCCTCAAGGTTTTGTTCTTTCATCCACTGTTTTCCTCTTGTACATTGATGTCTTTCCATTAATGAGCTCTTCCATTGATTAAAAAGTTCAAAAAAGTATTAGACTCAAGGATAAGCTTTGAGTCTAATACTTTTTTTTATAACCATATGAACTACAGTTCGATTCTAATCGAATATTTGGAATAAAATATTTCTGAGTGAAGTTAACATGCCACCTGTTTACTGAGGAGTGAAAATAAAATCATATGCCTATGTTATCAGATCTGCTTTACTGCTGATTTTGAAAACTTTTTTTTAAATTTTTTTATCAAGCGTCAATATGAAACAGAAACAAAACAACAAAATCAACCACAGTGGAAATCTTTGTTGCTGTAACCAAAGAAAGTATGGAAAGTATTCAGCTAAACAGAAGTGATAGTAATGATTAGTTTCTCTGACCAAGGAGTTTTAAGCTATGAATATATACCACAAGGCAAGCAATTAATGCCACTGTTTAGATTTTTTAAGATATTTTAATTCAGGATGCAGTTGAAAAAAATGGATAAAATTGGGGATGCAGTTGGTTGATGCCTGACAATTACAATAATTCTTGTCCATTGAGCACAATTTGTTCATAAATTTTTGGCAAAACATTTTTCTGCAGTTGCCACAGTCCCTATATTCATTGATATGGCTCTACGTGATGACTGCTTTTCTTTTCTTTTGTTTTCCTTTAACTCGGAGTGCTAATGTGGAAACCGTAAAACAGAATGTGATGGGGTAGTTTTTTTAGGAACATGACTCTAGAAATTGCAAAATTTGCAAAAAATAGCAAACAAAAGTTGCAGAAAGAGAATGTTTTGAAGGAGATTAAGACACATTCCTTTAAGCCAAATATTTTGTTTTATATAACTTCAGTCTCAATACTTGAACATACATCTCTATGTAAACAGTTTTCTTTCTCTCAAAGTTAGAATTTTCAGCTAACTTAAATTTTGTTTATAGATTTATTTTCTTCATGGAGTGGTGCAGTATCTAAGGAAGATATTTTATACACAGTTGCTGTTTTATGGTTTGGGCTTGTTCTGTAATATTAAAATGAACTTAGATAATATAATACAAAATTTTGGTCAGACAGAAAAAAAATCAGTTAATTCTACATTTATAAGCTAGAGTTTGAATGATTTTCAAAATGCAAGTTTTATTTATTTAATATTTAAATTGTTGATGTGAAAAATTATCCATCATAATGATGTATTTGATGGACCGAAAAGAAAAAGCCCATGCAAATGTAACATAACAAAATTGCTTTTTCAACAATATGTTTTGATTAATCTTTAAAACAAGAAATCTAGTAATGCTCTGTTTGCTGTGTTTGGGATAACTGTAGCCCTAAATAAACAAATTTTGTTCATTTGGTCCCATAGTGTAGGTGTAGGATGTTCTTTCTGGAAACTTGTTTCCAGAAAGAACATCCTAGCATACAATTTACTTATAACCTTAGCTGCTTTGGCATTTATTTCAAATAGTTTAATGTGAATATTGTGTATAATTTTCTTAGAATTCTTTCTTTCTCACAGAATTGTTGGAATTCTTTGCTTTAGACACCCATGGGCTTGGAGCTGTGTTTCACTTATATGCATTCTTAAATTTAATTTTATGACTGAAGTAATGTGGAGATAAAACTTTATAATTTACTTTGCTTTATTAAAATGTTTTGTACAGTTTATGGTTTTATTTTCTGTTGTAGTAATGTGTATATATATATATATACTTTTTTAAAGAAAAATATATGGGACCAGCTGTTAACAAGTTGACTGAACACACTAGGCGTAATGAAGACAGGTTTGTACTCATTATTCTTCCTAAATATAAGATTCTGTCTTAAATTATAAGTAATAACATTTGTGCAATGCATGGATAGCATTAGGTAATGCAATATTTTTCAATGCTTTGAAGCAATTGGATGTGAATAATGGTTTCTGTTCCCATATTTGTTATACTTTATTTTGCGTACTGTGTTTATGGAATATTAGTATGCTGCACACTTTTGAATAATAGTTAATGCTTGTTTTTCTGAACTTCCCTTACAGTTGTGTGTTTTTTTTTTTACCCTACACAGTATTACAGAGCCATTTATAAAGATGGACTAAATTAGCAATCTTAATTGTGTTAATAAGCTGCACTGAGAAAGCTAAAACGTTACGACTGAATTAACAGCAGAGTAGCATCGTGGTTGGTGGACAGTGGCTTGCATTATTTGTGACTTCAGATTTGGCTTGCAATTTAAATTCACAAGAATTGATTAGGTAATACAAACACATGATGTCTGAACAAAATGTTCTAAGACTTTTTTTTTATTACAGAAGAGGCAAGTACTGCAATAGAGAGTCAAGGTGATAAGTAAGCATAGAGGAGGACTCAGCTGTATTCCTTCCTATCCCACCAAACCAGTAATGAGCACGCATTGAAGATCAGACCTGTCTTAGGCTTCTGTCACAATGGATACAAAAATATCCATATTTGTATGGATATCATAATGAAAAAAAAAAAGAGAGAGAGAGAAAAATGGAGTAGAAATCTTCCAGATATGAACTACATCTGGTATCACTTGTTTCATTAAGGCTTTTGTTTATCAGTAGATAAAGCATTTCCAAATGGCTGAAAGTCTGTCAAGGATGACCAACATTCAGGGGCTTCAGCTTCAAGTAGCCGTGTGAAATGGTTTCTGAAATATGTGAAAAAAATTCAATCTGATTGACCATGGCAAAATTGCTGATGAACTAGAAATTTACTTTGGCTCATTGCCAAGCAATTTTGACCTAAAACCTTGGCATGCGGTAAGCTTCAGCAAAATGCCTAACATATGCCAAGTTTGCTAAGTAAGTTCTTGATACAACAAAAGCTTCACCATCAAGGACTGTATGTTAAGCTGAAAAGAAAGATAGAAATGGATCTTATTTCATGAATTGCATTTATTGGCGATGAAAGTTGGGTATGTGGCTATGACCTTGAAACAATATTCTGTTTTCTGAGCAGAAGTCGCCAAATTAGCCTTGTCAAAAAAATAAAAAAAAAAGTGGTTTAGTTAAATATGAAAATGGTGGGGTTTTTTGTGTTGTAGTAATGTATGTATACAGTGTATATATATATATATATATATATATATATATATAAGGGATTATTAGTGTAAAATATAGTAAGTAGATATTTATTCTTAGAATTAGACTAATGAAAATACGGTGTACCCTGGGAGCGATATATGTGTTGACCGAAAAAGGGGGGGGGAAAGATAGGAAACAAAATTAAAATAAATATAACAAAGGAAAAAATAAATAAACCAAATGGAATTTTGAAGAGACGACCAAGGTGGAAATAGCATTGCGGTGTCATTCATAATTTTAGTGTCTTCTTCAGAGGTCATCCACCAAAAAATTTTGGTGGATGACCTCTCAAAATTTTTGGTGGATGACCTCTGAAGAAGACACTAAAATTATGAATGACACCGCAATGCTATTTCCACCTTGGTCGTCTCTTCAAAATTCCATTTGGTTTATTTATTTTTTCCTTTGTTATATTTATTTTAATTTCGTTTCCTATCTTCCCCCCCCCTTTTTCGGTCAACACATATATTGCTCCCAGGGTACACCGTATTTTCATTAGTCTAATTCTAAGAATAAATATCTACTTACTATATTTTACACTAATAATAATAATCCCTTATATATACATTATGGTTGTAGGATATTTTTGCGTTAGCAGTGACCCTGGTCCATATTTCATGTTAACGTAATACTGCTTATCTAATCTTATCTAAATCTTAGTTCCCCCCCCGCGCATATACCAATAGCTTCTCCATTCTATTATTCTATAAGATTATATATATATATATTCATACTATTTGATCATTTGCTATTTGATCATTCTGAATAAATTCATAATTTATTCAGAATGATCAAATAGTAAACCAGGTCTTATTATAAAGCAGTTTTGATTTCACTGAGGAAAAAAAAAGGAGTAAACACCACTGCTGTTTAAAAATATTGGTTTTCCCACCATTACATTGCTTTGGCATGCTGCACTCTCCATTCAGGAAGTTTTGCCCCCTCCCCCACAAGAAACATTTATATAGCACTCCATCTTCACTTTGCCTTGCCCCATGTAATTTTTTTTTCTCATTTTCCAAACTCAAAATGAAGCTTGAAAAATAGTCTTGAAAGGATAAGGATTTGATGACATCTTCCAACCATCCAACAGAATACAACAGCAGAAATCAGCCAAATCACAGTTGAAGACTTATAACAGTATTTCTAGAAATGGTAGGGGGGAATCACCTCTGGCATGATCTAAATCAAAGGAGGAGCTTAAAACTAATCATTTTGACTATAATACAGTCAATACGGTATTTAGCAGTTTATGTGGCTTGAACCACTGTCAACCCAAACACAATGTGCTGTTGCACTCCTGTACTAATCACCTGGCTATGTTAGGTTTCACTTTAATATCATCAGGGGAAAGTACTTTGATGAGAACAACATATAAAAATTTCATGTTCACTTTTTTTTTTTAAGAAAAATAGTCTTAGAACTTTCATCAAGTTTTGTATGTAAATCATGTTACCACTTCATACTTTCTGCAAGTCCTCATCCATAACAGATATTTCTTGTGCCACTTCAATTGCATCACTTTGTTGGATGAATTAAAGACCAGCAATCGTATGCATAATTACCTAATCTGTATAGTTCTCTTTGAACAGAATTCATGGAGATCATGCATCTTTTAAATTTGTTAAACCATCTTTTGTCAATGCGATGTTCCTGACATATCTCTTCCTTGTTATACTTTTTCTTTTTTATACTCCAGCACGACCACCAGGTCAGTGGAGTTTACAATAAATCATCAATACAAACATGAATTGTATTTAGTAGTCACTGGCTTGAATCCTGGTCCACTCAAAGATCGTGTGCTATTGCACCTTACTCCTGACCACTTGGCTACACAAGGCTCCTCCACCCTCCCAAACACAAACATAGACATCAAGAAAGCCTCCTGCAATCTCAAATTTTGTTGCTATGGAATAAATAACATGTACAGTTTTCTTCGACTTTTCATGCATGTATTATGTTTTTATATTGTTTATAAAATATTAATTGAATTCTTAAATTAATTTTTGGATGGATGATCTATTAAAGGCTGAGCAATAGCATATCCATAATAAGTATCCTCTGTGAACTGATTTCACGGAGACTATTCATCTGGGCAATTTATTAAACTATGAAAATAATGAAGATTACTGCTACAATAGTGTGTAGCTGTGAGAAGTAGAAGCATATGGAATGTCTCATTTATTACTTTGCAGTTTCATTAATACAATTGTTTTACTGATCATACACTTTATTTTATATCCAGAATGATGAATACATACGTTAGGTAACATATATATTAACTTGACTTTTGTAATGAGAGAAAAGGGGAGGTATAAGGTTTAAGTAATCTAATAAATAGTTTTTTTTTTTTTCTTTTGTCACTTTCTTAAGACTATTGTGAAAGTAACAAAAACTTCAATCGGGTACTTAGCAGTTATAAAAACTGCTAGGTACTTGAGTTTTTTCATACCATCTGTTGTTAATCTTAACAAAATTCAAGTTAGTCAAACAATATTCATAGCATTCAGCCTTATAGTTGCTGCAGTCCAGACCAGTGCCAAAATTGGGAATTTATTTATATTACCACTAGGGGTCGTATCAAAGATAAAGCTGACAGAGCAACAGTAGAGCAGGTTATGGATCCTCGTACAAGGATAATTCTCTTCAAATTATTGAGCAGAGGAGTAATAGATGAAATTAATGGATGTATCAATACTGGAAAAGAAGCAAATGTTTATCATGCCACTTCTAAAGATGGTAAAGATAAAGCTATTAAGGTGAGCTTTTGACTTTTGTAAATTATGTTATGTTTTATGTAGGTTAAGTTGTCCTCAAAGCATGCAATTTACTGATGGATTTTGGTAATTTTGCCTCCATAACAGTTCAACTAGATTAATGATTTGCTTTCCCATATTTCTAATGCTAGCAAAAAATTAATTTCTCATAGCTTTTTACTGATTTTGCTAATTCTCCCTAGTTAATTATTAACTTAAACTTTAGTTGTGGCCATATCAGTATTGCTTTGTTTAAAATATTATTATAAAACGCATGACAACAACCATTATATCTGCAGAAATGTAACTTGTATGCATGGATTATACTGAGCATGTGCAAATTGCTCAGTATAATCATTGCTCAGTAATGAGCATGTGCAAAAGGAGAGAGAAAAGGGGGAAAGAAAAGGCGACAACAATTTTTTTTTTTCCCCTTTTCTCATATAGCTGTTGCTGGTTTCATAATTGCAATCATGGAATCCACATACACTCTATTATTGAGATAGTTATCCTGCAGCATTACTGGTAAATGGTGAGAAATGGTGGGTTAACAATATGGTAATCTTTTTTTGTCCCCTTTTCCTTTCATCTTTTGCCATCCACAATTTGTGTATGGGTACACTGAGCGTGTACCCACGTGCTCAGTATAATACATGCTTGTAGGTTACACTTCCGTAGATATAATGGTTGTTGTAATGCATTTTTATCATTCTAAGTTGATAAAGAGGCACACCATCTCGAAAGCTACTTTTTTTTTCATTGGTTTTTACCTTTTGCTTTACCTGTATAAATTTTAATAGGTTTCCGTATATTTTGTTTTATTTTTTTAATATTTTAATAAGTTTTATTTCCTCGTTTTGTTGATTGAGACTATTTATTCTTAATATGCATTGTTTAAGTTCCATGATGGTTCCTGGCTTAGATGGAACACACACCTAGTCTTTCACGAATCCCTCAGAAAGTAAAATCTAAAGAAGCCAGATCAGGATGTTGTGGAAATATCAGTCCTCCTCTTCAATGCACTTATACATGAATATCATCATGGTAATGTAGTGGAACACACACCTAGTCTTTCACGAATCCCTCAGAAAGTAAAATCTAAAGAAGCCAGATCAGGATGTTGTGGAAAAATCAGTCCTCCTCTTCAATGCACTTATGCATGAATATCATCATGGTAATGTAGTGGAGTTCTGTGTTGTTTGGGAAATCCAAATCGCCATCATTATCACTTGCAGTTGAGACATAAGGAAATTTTCTTAACATGTCCAGATACACAATGCCTGTGCTGGTAGCATCTCCAAAGAGAAAAGCTATGTAGCAGTAGTCGTAGTAGTGGCATGTGATGCTAGTGTATGAGTTTATGCATCATCAGTCAAAAAAAAAAAAAAAAAAAAATCACACCATTCCCTCCAAATGCCTGTCCAGTTCCTCCTTAAATTTATTTAATCTATCAACATCCACGACAGATGGAAGTTTGTTCCAGCAATTAACCACCCGCTAGTTAAAGGCAAATTTCCGCACATCTAGTCTACATCTGTCTTTTCTTAATTTGAATTTATGCCCCCTTAGATTCGTAATCTGAACATGTGGAAGGATCTCATCAGAATTCAGCGTGCTCAACCCATTCAAGGCCTTATACACCTCAATCAGATCACCGCGCAGGTGCCTAGTCTCCAGCCACTGCAATTTGCAGAACTTAAGCCTCTCTTGGTAAGAGGATCCCTTCATTCCCCTCACCAATCTTGTTGCCCTTCTCTGTACACGCACAAGCAAATCTACATCCTTCCCAAAAATGAGGCCTCCAGACCTGTACGCACTACTCAAGGCATGGCCTGACCATTGCCTTATACAGAGGGACAATCACCTCCTTTTCCCTACTAGCAAGATTCCTATATATCATTGACAAAACCCCATGACCTGCCCTGGCAGCCTGTCTGCATTGTTCAGAAAACTTTATATCTGACTGCACAATTACTCCCAGATCTTTGTCAATTTCTACCACACAGTTGGTACGTTCCTCTGGGGTTACTTCTACCCATATGCAGTACTTTGCATTTGTCAATGTTAAACTTCAGTTGCCACTTCTCAGCCCATCTTCCCAAATTTTCTAGATCCTGTTGCAGTAGCACACTGCCATTACCGTCATTAACAACCCTGTCAACCTTTGTATCATCTGCAAACTTCGACACTAAGCCTGATATACCTTCATCAGTATCGTTGATAAATATACAAAACAACAGTGGACCCAACACCGAACCCTGTGAGACTCCACGATTAACATTAGTCACGAAGAGCAGCACCCATTGATTACCACCCTCTGTCTTCTCCCACTCAACCATCCTTTTATCCATTGTAGCAACTTACCCTAAATACCATTCTGCTCCAATTTGTACAATAATCTTCCATGCGCAACAGTGTCAAAAGCTTTCCCGAAATCCAAATATATGTTGACAAAATAATTTTTTGCATCCAGTTCCTTTGTAACCACATCATAGTATCCTATCAAATTTGTCAGACAAGACTTTCTCTTAACAAACCCATGCTGTCTGAATTATTGCAGCAGTCTTGTCTAGATGATCCTGCAATACATCTTTAACCAGTGACTCCATTATTTTACCCGGAACAGAAGTTAAGCCAACTGGTCTGTAATTACTCGTGTCACCGTTCGATCCCCCTTTGTGAATTGGGGATACATTTGCACATCTCCAGTCCGTGGGAACCTCCCCTGAGTCCGAGGATGCTCTCATAATTATGGCTAAGGGTTTGCTTAGTTGCTTTACCGCCTCCTTTAATATAACTGGATAGATCCCATCCACCCCAGGTGCCTTTCTTATGTTTAACTTCAGCAATTTCTCCTCCACTTTGCTCTCAGTTATTACAAAATCATTAAGCACCCTGCTACAATTTGATAACCTTCTGCCTTTTCAAACCTTAATAACTCCTCATGTGTGAATGTAGATGCAACATACTCATTCAGTTTGTTTGCTATCTGAGCGGGATCATCAACAGTCGAACCATTGATATCAAGTGGACCAATCAGAATCATCCCCTTCCTTTTAGAGTTTATATAAGTAAAGAAATCCTTGCTTTACTTATATAACTTTAATATATATAACTTATACAGGGTGTCTCAAAAATATTGGTACAAATTTTTAGGGGAGGTAGGTAACATCTAAAGGAATGTGAATTGCATAGGAACCCATAACTGGAAACGTCACCATAAGTCGGTACACGGCACTGTTCATCAGTTTGCGAGAGGGAAAATTTATGGTTTACTCATTCAAGCAGTAGTCACGGCACGAAGAGGATGCATCGATATACGAACTGTGAGCTGGCAGCGACATGCACCTAGTTTATGGATTAGCAGAGGGCCCACATGGTGTGCACCCCCATGCGGCACAACATCGCTTCGCAATAAATGTGTGGGCAGGTATGGTCGATAACTGCTTAGTCGGCCCATATCTGTTACCATCCTGCATGAACTCTGCTAAATATCGGATCTTTCTTGAACAAGTTCTACCAGGGTTACTTGGTGATGTTCCAGCAAATGTGAGACGCAACCTTTGGTTTCAATATGACGGTGTACCTGCCCATTATGGAAGGTGTGTTCGTGACCATTTGAACAGGCGTTTTGGGCGGTGATGTATTGGCCGGGGTGGATCCGTTGCCTGGCCCCACGCTCACCTGATTTATCGAGCCTTGATTTCTTTCTGTGGGGGGCCCCTCAAATCTATCGTGTGTGAATCGCCTGTGGAGACGGAAAGGGATCTGGTGGCGAGACTCATCTGTGCTGCTGCTACTGTCAAAGAAACTCCAGGTGTGTTCGACCGTGTCCACCAATCCATGTTGCGTTGATGTCACGCGTGCATCGCGTCTCATGGTAGAACCTTCGAGCAACTGTTGTAACATCATGAAATGCATCCATCTCATACTCCATTGTTAATATTATGTCAAATAAATGTTTGCCAATAATTACTGTCTTGTGTCATTTCTGCTTCTTGTGCCTCTGCTACTACTTTCCCGTGACGTTTCCGGTTATGGCTTCCTGTTCGATTCACATTCCTTTAGATGTTACATACCTCCCCTAAACGTTTGTACCAATATTTTTGAGACACCCTGTATATTGCAATGACTCATCATACAAAAAGCACTTATCTTTGGACTGTTGCATTGGTATTCCAAAATTTCCTGTTGCTTTTCTGTGCCCTATATTCTCTTGTTTTGTTTGTTTACTTTTCCACTTGTATGAAAATGTGCACCTGTCTCTAAAGATGATTCTTTCCAGGAAATATTTTCAAACAAAATTCTATCCCCTTGATTTTGTTGTCGGTTGACACCTTCTGTGCAAGCTATAACTTGTTTGGTGTCATCCTCAGATGGGAACATAATGCATTATACAGTCAAGGTGAGGACTACCACTTCATATGGATTTTCCTACATTTCCAGAATGGTACAGACGAACAATTACAGAACTGTAAGGTTACTTATGGTTTCTTTTTAAACCTTATTCAAAATTTACACAATAACAGACTACAGCTCAATGAACCGGTGTGTGCACTGTACCTTCTCAGGGTTATAAATTCCTCTATGATTACAATTTTGTGGTTATGCTGCCATCTACTGCAGTGTGCAAATTTTCTGGTTGGTGAATAGAAACTTGACGTCCTCTATCACCTAGAAATGGTTTCAGGTTTGTATCGCATACACACAGTAATGTTTTAGTTATATAAATGCAATTTGCCTGCAAACCTCCTTTACATAATTTTGTATTTGTTGACCTGAGGAGGGAAACAGGTAGTTTTCTTTTATTTTTGTGATTAGTTTCTATTGTTTAATTTTTTATTATTATATTTTTTTTTTGGCTTGTGTGGCTTCCTTGTACCCTATGACTAATACTAATGCTGATTTTCTTTAACTATGGTTGTTCTAAGGCAGTGGTTTTCAACCTTAGGGTGCCACAACATTCCAGGGGTGCCATGTAATTTTAGTTTATAAGTTACTTAAACTTATTTTTTTTAAAATTTATATGTTTATTTCATTATAAAAAGGTGTACAGTATCTTTTTAATTTTGTGGTGATCTATAATTGATGTTTACTGACTACCTCTATATAAAGAATATAATTATATTAATTATATACTGTGTATATATATATATATATATATATATATATATATATAGATATATAATTTGTATTATGAAATGTAATTTTTATAATTATATTAATATAATAACTATCATATAACATATATATTTTTTAATATTATATATATATATCGGATCTAACAGGCAGAAAATTGAGTAGGGGTGCCGTTATTAAAAAAAGGTTGAAAATCACTGCTCTAAGGTTTTTGGCTACCACTTCTATAATATGATAATATAATTTTTATCATCATCAAATCTTTAAATCTTAAAACTATGCTAGGTCTTTGTGGTATTGGTTGGACAGTACATGCCTTCTATGTAGAAATAATAGTGGTTTGATTCTCATCAGCGGTTGAAGGAACATTTACGATTTCCCCCTAGTATTGGGTTATTTTGAGGTTATGACTTTATTTTCAGTTAATGCACTAAGAAACTCCAAAGAAACAAACAAACAAAAAAAAAAAGTTAAAATTTTTTTTAATATCTTTAAATTTTGAATTTTATAATTTCCTTGATTTTATTTACAGATCTACAAGACATCCGTTCTTGTTTTTAAAGACAGGGATAAATATATTACTGGTGAATTTAGGTAAGTTTAATTTTTTTTTTTTTTACTTCAATGAATTTATGCGGACTACTTAATGCAAATAAAACTCAGCAGCCTCTCTTTCCAGGCATTTGCTATCCAGCCTAAGTGTTTTCAACTTTTACAATCTTGTAGTGTTGAAATCTACATGAAAATAATGATAAATGGTGATACTCAAATTTTGTTTCCATCTGTGGGGGTTGTTCTTGCCAATTGTGGGGCTGGGGGTATTATTGTTTTTCTTGGTTGCCCTAATTTTCTTTATATATTTAATTATTGTAATTTATCCCCTTTTTTATATGTATATCCCCGTAGTCCAATCCTCCCACTTAGCATCTGACTTGTTTGTTCTCAGAAGATTACCAGACCCAAAGGGGACCCCAATTATTTTAGGTATTTTTCTACCGGATTGGCTGAGTTTCGGAATGACAGACTCCAACACATGAATGAAAAATAAAACAATGTTTATTAACATATCATACAGAAACTAGCAATAGTATTTGGTCAAACTATATTTGGCTGGTGATTTGTTATTTCATTAACCTTTATATGTGTAAATATCTTGTTCAAACTCAATTGTCTCATCATCAGGTATCCTATTCTAATACACATTATTATTCATTATGACATGGTGTCTCTTCATGTTCTTTACAGGGACTTCAATAGGTCGTGTCATACACTATACATAGATTCCTCGCACTCTTCTTCTGAACAGTCTGTATAATAAACCAACAACTACCAGCCAATGAACTGGCTCACAAAAACCTTCAGAGTTCGTGTCTCAATTTGTAAGAAAATTGCATTTATTCAATTAGACACCCTTTCTGCAATCAGGTCAACAGGAAATATTAATCAATACAATTTAACATTGCCTTTCAGAACAGTTAATCCTCTATACCTTTATATATCACTTATTAATTAGCCCTTACTCAAATCAGAAATACTCTCCACAAATCAACTCATACTAAATTGAAATTTCAACCTTCAATTTCATACATATTATAAAAACCTTTCCCAACATTAAACAATTCTCAGTTATCTATTATACCCTCTCCTTCCCTCAAGCATTTATATGAGGAGCTTCACTTCAAATTATAGGCTACGTCCGTCTTAAATACCTTAACACTTTTTTTTCTTATATTCATTACTTAAACCTCCCTCCTTATCTATATATATTTATTTATCCTAAAGTCCTCTCCTTAATAAATTAAGTACACCTATGTCGGTAAACTCTCTAGCACTTACGTGTTTGGCCTGGAACTTTCCTTCCTGCTCGGCTTTCTTTCATACCGGTCATTCAGGTACTGGAATGCGGGGGCGCTCATTTGGGGATCTCGGTGATTACGGTGTTTCCCTACCGGATACTGTACGGCTGGAATCAATCAGTGTCGCATACTCTTTACCGGTCAGCATTTCTTCTTCCGTGGATAGATGGGTTTTCGAGTAGGTCAATGGTTCGACCACTCATTCGACTGGTTTTGCCTATATAATTCTCAGGGTGTGATTCTTCCTTCTTCCTCACTACGGCTTCCATGTTTGCAGGTGAACATTCCTACTGGCTGTCGGGATATGCAGAATTTCTATCATTGCTTCCATCTACCTCAGGTCTGCAGCTATCACCCAAACTAGACTACTGCTCTGCTTTGTATCGTTCTCCAACTCCTTCAAATCATCCTCCAGACCGCTCCGAGAACTTCTTCCGAATCTCACGAAAACCTTTCCAGAATGCCACGAAAACCTTTTCAGAATCTCCCTCTCAAAATTCCCTCTATTTTCTTCCTGGCCAATAGGAGATCTGCACATCCTTTTTCCTGTGTTCTCATTTGTCTCCTCTCCTCTTCCGTGGGCGGGTCTTCTTTACTCTTTGTGTCCCAACTTCCGTGGGCCTCGAACATACGAGAACAATCCAGAAAGAGAGGCGGAAGTTCCGGTCAACTGAGAAGCGTCACAGCTCCTCCCGTGACCTCACGCGCGCACACCTGGTGACGTCGCCCACCTCTAATAGAGTTTCACCGTGAAATTTATAAGAGGGTCAGCTTAAGCACTCTTGGCCCTTACTATGGTGCATCTGCCTCTGTCTTAATGGGGATTTGTCATGGTATATTACTTTCACTGACTCGTCAAAGAACTTCCATACAAACAAGCTACAACTAAACGGGGAGTGACTGGAAGGTATTTTTGAATTCCAGTGCTTCTTAACCCATGTTGTTTTTACCAGAAAACCACTATTCGTATTACAGTTAAATTCTCATAATAGTTAACAAATTTTATTAATTAATGTAAGGACGGGTCCTTACACATCCCAAGAAAACATCAGCTGAAGCATATGAAATTTTAAAAGAGGCTTATGCTGAATACACGTCTATATAACATAGCTTGCAAGTGATTTAGAATGTTTAAAGATGGACGTAACTCAATTACAAAAATCAGCAGTTCTGGAGCTCCAACCACTGCTTTCACCACAGAAACCATAAACACTGCTTCTGTAATCATGAGAGAAAACTGTCGTATAACAGTAAGGCAACTGGCAGAGATGTTGAGAGTGCACAGTAATTCTCTATGACCATTTGCATATGACACAAGTTTACACCCTAGGTTCCAAGACTACTCATGCCTGAGCAACAGCAAGTTTGCATGGTGGTTTGTCAGGGACTTCAATAGATGGTTACCAAAGGTGGTGATGTTCTGGACAAGGTGATGATGGCAGATGAGATATGGTTTCATCATTTCTACCCAGAGAGTAAGCAACAAAGCTGTGTTTGGAAGTCTGTCATTGTCAATACTGAAAAAAAGCAAAAGTTGTGGCTTCTGCAGAAAAAGGTTATGGTCATCTTTTTTTTTTTTTTTTTTTGATATTCACAGAATGGTGCTTATCAGCATGTTCTGCCACATTATATGTCTGTTATGGAACTGTACTTCACACTTTGCAGGATCACATTTGTCATAAATGACCACACTTCATGCGGGTGGGTCTTGCATTGTTGCATCACAATAATGCAGGACCTCACATTGCCTGTACTGTCATCAATACTTAGCCAGCATTATATGTTCTTCATCTGCCCTACAGCCCTGACCTTGCACCCTGTGATTTCCCTCACCCCCCAAAGTTAAAGAGGGGGCTGCAAGGAAAACATTTCCGGTTGTTAGAAGTTGTAAAAACATTGGAGGCAATTCTCAAAAGCACTTTAAAAAATGGCATACCACTATGTTTTTGAAGAATAGTAGAAATGGAGTAATTGCATTTCATCAAATGGGAACTACTTGGTAATGACCATCAAAATATGGATGATTAATAAAGGTATTTTGCAAAAAAAAAAAAAAAAAAAAAAAAATGATCATTCTTTATTGAACATCCCTCGTATTTCTGTGCTTTTCTAAAATTTTATATGATACTGTATATCTTACACATAAAACAATTATTGCTTTCTTTCAAAATGATAAGCTTCAAACTAACATTTTTACTTTTATGGGACTTATTTTATAAAGCTGATTATTAATCATTATTTAAGTATGATAAAGTGGTAATTGCTATTTCTATATATTTAGAAAAGTTTTATAGAATTTATTTGAAAAATAATAGTTATTTTTAAATAATTTTCAGTGATATTCGTTAGAACAAAATTTCAGTACTGTGTTATGATTCATGCATTCCCAGAGTTGTTTGTTGTAATAGGATTTTACTGTATAAATGCCTAATCTGCAAATTTGTGATACTTGTGAAAACACAAATTCTTTAGTTGCAAAAATCCTTTTATCAAACTACTTCAATATCTCAAGAATGACCATGAACACACAAACTAGTATAGACATACACAATATTTGTAAAAGAAAAGAGAAATTTATCTCAATATGATATGTAGAACACTGTCTTATGAGACTCTCTAGAAATTAGAACAGAGTATCATATGGAAGTGTTCTATGTATCATACTGAGGTAAATTTCTCTTATTCTTCTACAAATATTGATATCAACGTACAACATATTGAGCATTATAGCTCTGTTATATACTATCAAAGACATACACAATAAAAAAATCCATGCTGGTGTGCATATTATATTAACTAAAAATTACTATAATCAATGCTAATCATTTGTATTCAAAGTTAAGGCATATCTACACTTTCCTTTTCTGAAAGTATATTTTAATAATTCAGATGAAGTAAAAAAAAAAAAAAAAAAAAAGGAAAAAAAATTTCAGCTTCATTCCCATTGTATGAGCTATACTAGAAATTAAATTAAAATTGTTAGATCCTTGTGCATATTTGCAGAGTAGTAGAATTCTGCACAGATGAAATTTGCACCATTGCTTTACTAACAATGTAATTTTGGTTACAGCATGTATTTTCACCTACACAACATCCTTCTCAAAGTATAATAGAATGTTCATTTATATAAATTGATATATTAATCGTTGATAAATTATTTCCTCATATTTTTAATTTTTTGGCAGATTTCGGCATGGCTATTGTCGGCATAATCCACGAAAGATGGTTCAAACCTGGGCAGAAAAGGAAATGAGAAATCTCTCTAGAATTCATACAGCTGGGCTGCCTTGCCCCAAACCAGTTCTGTTGAAGAGTCATGTATTAGTAATGGAATTTTTAGGTTTAGATGGCTGGTAAATAATTTATTTCTAAGAAAAGTTATTATTAAGATTCTTATTGTTGTTTTTGTTTAAACACTAAAAATACACTGTCAAAAAAATTTCAGTTCTTTTAACTGATTTTCAGACAATTAATAGAACTTTCTGAAAGTTTGTTTCTCAGTATGTTGTGATAATATATGCAAATGATCAAAGTTGTGTTGTAAGAAAAAAAAAAAAAAAAGCAGAGATATTGGTGAGATAGAGTTATTGTAACACATTATTTTTAGTTAAACAAGGAGACCAAGTATTAATTAGTAGACCGACTGTCCTGTAGTTATCCACATTGTTCTTAGAATTGCCTTTATGTATGGATACATTGGCAATTCTCTAATTCAAATCTATCTTCCTTGAGTCCAGTGATGTCCTCATAATTGACCTTAATGGTTCAGTGCACTTTCTCCCTACCTCTCAGTATCAGTGGGTAAGTGTCATCAACGCTGCAACGTAAGCATGTCCTGACCTCCTTGAACTACACATACAAGATGCAGCAAAATTGTATGTCTGAGTTGAAATAAAGATGAAGCAAAGAATATCAAGCCATTAAATGGGGAAGAACCTCTTTATGATGTGATCCTGAATTCCATCTCAGAATTGCCTGAAAATTCATATGACCATCAAAAATTGAAAAGATTTTTGCAGAAGCTTTCGATCAATGTTTTGACATGGAGGAGCTCAATGCTTATATATCTTCTAGTATAGTGATGCCCTATTCTGAAGCCTTGGATAAACCTTTGAGTAAACAATGGCAGAGGATGAAAGAATATGCAAAGGTGCAATGCATGTACTATAAGAATTGGAAACTTTGTGCCCATTTCGTCTTGGATCTGGTTAGGATTGCTGATGATACTGTAAATTTGGATGAATTTTTTTCATCTTTTTGGGAAGACGTCTTTTGTGGAAGTAAGGATGAACATGAACTATATATCCCTAACGGTTATGAGGAGGATTTGGGGACTGTACTAGAAATGGGGGCATATTTTATATGGCCCTATTTCTAGTACAGAATTGAGAGCTGCTTTTCCAGACATAACATCTAGTCCTGGTCCAGATGGCTTGACCCCTCGGTAGATTAGGAATACAGTAAACCCCCACTATTCGCGGGGGTTACGTTCCTGAGAAATGTCGCGAATACTGAGTTATGGCTCCCATAGTAATAAAGGGGTTCCGTTCCAAAGTATGAAATATATAAGAAAAATTAGTCTAAATTTTTGTCTATGTATGTATTATATGTACCTTCATAATATGACTGTACATAGACAGTACATAGTGAAATGCAAGCATATGGCATCGAAATGAAAATAAGAAACAATTTAATATTAAATGTAATATTTATTAGAAATTTCAAACAAATCTTTCAAACCAGCGCCTTTGCTAGCAAAAAAACTTATCCCGCCAGTGCTATCACCAGTTTCCCTAAAGTGTTAATAAAGGAGTTTTGCCTTTTCACGAACGATGAGTGAACTTAACGGAATTTTATTTTGAGTTCGGTCTTCTATCCACAGATTTAAAGCCTTTTCCATTTTTTTCTAATTTAACATCACGAGTTACAGAGCAAATTTTTGAAGCAATTAGCGCGTTTTCATGGACACTACGGCGGATTTTTTCTTCTGATTTTTTGATTGATCGTACCATTGACTCATTGATTTTATAATGTTTTGCCACTGAAGAGACACTTTCACCATTAGAAATTTTGTCTAATAACTCAATTTTATTTGCTAATGTAATCACCTTCTTTGATATTTTCACATTTCCCTTGTTATTCGTAGCCATATTTTTGTACGGGTAAAAAAGAACTTGTCCACAATAATAAAGGCACTTTCTTCCGTTAACACACTCGAAAAAGTATGTTTAACACTGCAAAACGGTAGATTTATCACTTTTGTAAGCATATCAATTTATAAATTGATAAATTTATTCAATTTATAAGCATATAAATTAAAAGCAAACGACCAAACCTTCCATGACAAGCGCATAACACATTCTGACAAGGATTAGCGAGAAACATCCACGCTCGCGATTTTGTCACCCGTCTCCCCCCACCCACTGAACACTGTTTTGACCGGGAAAAATAATTTTAGCCACGCCCATGTTTTTTTATGGCGGAAAATATTCACAGCGCTTTAAAATTCACATTTTTTTAGGTTTCATTTTATATTAAATCAGCGATTGCGAATACAGATACCGCGAATAGCGGGGGTTTACTGTATTCCTATTAAAGTGTTAGTGGATTTATTAAACTTATTTCTATGGATGGACTCCCTTCCTGATGTCATGTATAAAGCTTATACCATCTTCCTGCCAAAAAAGGAGGAATCTAGAAGACTGGGTGATTTTAGACCTATTACCGTATCATCAGTGATTTTACGCACATTCCATAAGGTGATGCCAATCAGTTGATGATGAGGATAGTTTTGGATCCTAGACAAAAAGCCTTCCTACCATAGGTGGGGGTGGCTGAAAATGTGACTTTACTTCAATCGTTAATATGTACAGCCAGAAGTGAACTTCGACCATTACATCTAGCATCCATAGACCTTCAGAAAACGTTCGATATCTTATCCTGCTATTCTTGAGGCACTGCGACGTAAGCATGTCCCAACCTCCTTGAACTGTATATACAAGATGCAGCAAAATTGTACATCTGAGTTGAGGTTTAAAGGTGAAGCAAAGAATATCAAGCCATTAAAAGTCCAACTCTTAGATCTTGCTATAAGAGTTGGACTTTGTCCTGGATACCATTGGGCAGGGAAAAGAAAGTTAAAGTGGAGGGCTGCAACTTCCTGGTGGGAGGATTGCTATTGTCCCCTGGAGATTTGTCCTTGAGTTGGAAGTATCCTGGGGTAAAATTTGACTCCTCCTGTGCCCGATCTCTTCCTGGATGAACTGTTGGGGCAACTGTGGAAAGCGCCTCTAAAACCTCAGCAGAAATTGTTCATTCTTAGAACTTGCTTTCTTCCAAGATTTTATCATCAATTAACTTTTGGTAGGGTAACAGTGAGCAAATTAAATAAAAATAGACATTCAGGTGAGAACGGTGGTGGGATCATTTTTTCCTGTTAAATATGAAAATTCCAACAATGCTCTTGTTCCTTTACAAGGAACTGCTGTGTGTTTCTTCTTGAAAGATTTCAGACTTTGTACGGCATCTGTGCATCTTTTGAAAAGGGATTCAGTTTTTTTCCATTAGCTCTGGATGTTTCGTATGTAAGTGTCTTTTTAATTTAATACGTTTCATGCTTTCTTTAGCCACTAGGAAACATGAATTAAGATCTAAAGGGATCTTAATTCTCAGTAAACGTTTAGTAAGTGTACTGAGAAGTATTAATACATGCTAAGAAGTTGCACTAGTCAGCTGCTTTCTGTGTGTGTGTCCATAGCCAGAGAGCAAATTAAGGTGTATTCACGAAGCAGACAATAAAAAAGAACGTCACCCTAACAAAATAGAGTGGCAGTAGGGTACATTCGTATCTCAGACTTCGAGTAGTAAGGTTTCTACATCTACAGTATTCGGGGGAAAAAAGTAATTTTAACAACAGATTTTTTAGCTTTTATGTACACAAAAAATAATTTTATTTAAAAATTTCCACGACCCCTTTAATTTATCCCGCGGCCCCTCTGGGGGTCGCGCCCCACAGTTTGTGCACCACTGGCTTAGGTTATCGAACGATATGATTGCAGCCAACGTTCGTGCGGACTAAGTATCCGATCATTTAGGTGGGTGATTCTGCTATTAAAGGAGTGAGTTGAGAAGTTGCAGCTCTCTTCTTCAGAGTTGACTGAGTATTTGGTAACTCAGATGGCAGTTAAAAAAGGGTTGAATGCTACTCTTGCTCCAGGTTGGTAGAGAAAGGATAGAAAGCAAGGCATCAGTGAAGAGCAGATGGAGCTGTCTCCTGCACTCCTCATTTGATGGCAACTGTTTCAGGAATTCCACACAGGTTAAATCGCATCATCAGTGGGTGGACAATGGAACCAAGTTGCTATCCGGCCACGCATTTATTGACCTGGTTCAAACCAGGACCAGTGCCCTTCTGACTCCCTCAAGAACACCTCGAGGATATAGTTCAGATCAGCAATGTCTGGCTGGGTGCAGCGTGGTCGAATCGCTTGCCCACATTGCTCAAAGGTACCTAGAACTCATGGAATATGTGTTAAAAAGCACGATGCTGTTGTAAACCTTTTTGCCAAATGGGTTGTCTCAAAAGGGGAGGGAGGTACAGGAGCCTTGGTTTACTACACTGGATGGAGTTCGAAAACCGGACCTTCTATGTACCAGGGCCAGCTCTGTCTATCTCTTGGATGCAAGTAGTGGGTACTAGTGTGGAACTCGAAGAAGTCCATAAGATTAAAAGTCGTTATTATGATTAGAATAGTGATTTAAAGCAGCAAATAAAAGACAAGTTTGATAAATTCCTGGTTGTAAGTTCAATCACAGTCTCATACAGGGGAGTATGGTGCAGGTCTTCTGCTAGCCTGCTTCTGGGTATGGGTCTGAGTAATTCCGATTTAAAGATAATATCTTTTGAGGGCACTGCAGGGAATGAACCCTGAGCTGCTGGAGAGTTCATCAGCTGATGGATTACCTAGCCTGTGCTAGCATTGTTCCATATTTATGTAAGGTTAATTCTTTTGCCATTTAAACGAAAGAAGAAAATTAATAAAATAAAAATTTTGAGTGTTTTTTTTTTTTTTTTTTTTTTTTTAATAAACGCTCAGTTGTAATTTCAGTAGCACTAATTCCATACTGCTCAGTCTCACTTGCACAGCCTCTTTAATGATGAAGGGACTTTTTGCTGTAAAGGTGATTCTAAGTACCTGTTCAGTTTATCAATGTCATCTGTGTTAAGACTTTTCCACACAAAACACAAGGGGCTCATTTCATTCATTTACTTCTTTGTATTCACATACACGAAACAACTTCTTGTTCCCATTCTTTGCTCTCTTAGCCAGTGAGTTCTTGTACTTAGCCTAAGTCATTCTTACCTTTTCTGTGGTGTTCTTACAGATCAATTGATAGCTGTTATAGTCTTCACTACTCTTCATTGTTCCCATGCCACTTTCTTCTACTTTATTAGACTGACCAGCTTATTATCCATCTATCTCAGCATCCTCCTCGTGCTTCATTTTCTTAATCATATATATGAGTTCCATTCCCACTTACTCCAATCATTAATGGGGAATTGCCCATGATTAGACATTCACACCTGCTGTGTTATTTAAGACACAGACATACAGACATTACATTCAAACTTTACTTAGACATGCCATTTTCATTTTTGAAACAAGTAGACGTATTTTCATTTGGCTTCTTAAAAGGGGCATGGTTGCATATTCTTGGGCTCCCCAGCAGTTGGCTGGAAAATCTGCATAGCTGTCAACTCTCCCAATTTATGATTGGGAGAGGTGACAGCCATGCAGATTTTTATTTTTTACTTGATTTGACTCCACTGCCTCACCATCTAATATAGTTGGATACAATGAGTTTCTCTGTCTTTTTACAAAAACACTCTCTCTCTCTCTCTCTCTCTCTCTCTCGCTCTTTTTATTATTATGATTATGAATTTCTGTTTGATTTTATTTTTGTAAGAAAATAGCAAATTGTATTGAAAGTGGAAATTTTTTATAAATTTCTGCTTATTTTCATTAATAAATTGTCTGTCAGGTGTAGTATCCTAAATTGCAAAATTGAAATGTGGTATAATAGCCTTGTGCTCTATGTGGAGAGAAGAGAAATGAGCTTTTCACCACATTTGTGTGGTGAAAAGTTTTGAAAGACAAAATTGATTAACTCAAGAAAAAGAACTTCTGAATCACATACTTCTGATGAAAGCAAGCTGATGATTCTAGCCATGTTATCCTCATTTGTGCATAAAGTCTCTTCATGTTCCTCTTTTCTAGCTTAAATAAAGCAAGTTTCTTATTTCTTTTAAATGTTATGACAATGTGAAAATCTGAACATAGCTCTTCAATCCATGTACTGAGGTCGTTACTCCTATATGTTAAAGAATGTTATGTGTAATTATATTATACCAACAGTTTTTAAATCTTACACTTCCATTTTGGAAGTTGATTACAATAGGAGACTAAACCAGAAGGGTGATTCTGACTTAGTCATAGGCATTTCTCCTGCCAAGGTCATGATTCTATTCTTTTATTCAGTGTTTAAGTACTTTATTGGTGCACAAGTTTCCATTGAAAAATTATGTTCTTATAGATTCTGAGGTAGTAAAAATTTCATTAATTGACAATGCGTAATTTTTAAATTTGAAATTTTTTGTGGACAACTTTCCAGTACTTCTTGGCATCATAAAAGATAAAGAGATAGTTTTGCAGTATCAATTCCATTAGCTTCAATGTGAGAACCTACCAGTTGCTGTTATGAAAGACGAAAGAATTGATGTACAGTAGTCCTTGGTTGGGGAACTGATTATTGCACAAGGAAGTTTGGAATATAACAAATTATTACAAGCCATATGTGGCATATTAACAATTTTTCTTAACAGTGCAGAATATGAGATAATATTCAACTAGGTGAGAAAAACAAACTGATTTCTGATCTCTTTCTGGTGAAGCTTTTAAAATTCTCTTGGCAGTTAAGTCTAGATAGCAGTGCTATTGTTAAGAACAAAACTTTGACTCAACATTTCTGAAGAGGGAATAGTTTGCAACATCTTTTTGAAGCAGTCAAAACCAATTGACTTCTGACAAAAAATCCAAAGAGAAATCCATAGACAGCTAATGTTTGAATGCATACTATGCTGGTGAACAGTCCTGGCCTGTATTTTAATATAATATACGTATTGTCAGTGAAATTTATCTAGTACAGTGTGGATGTTAAAAATACTTTTTTTTTTTTTTTTTTTTTTTTTTTTTTGAAACAACTTCATTTTCCTTCTGTTTATTTCTGAGGAAATCTCTTTTTTGCTTGTTTTGGCCCCAAAAATATCCTGTTTTCTTCCTATTACAAAGTACTTATTTCCAGCATCTACAACACTACTTTATATATGTTATTTTGAGAACAGAAAGATCGTCTGTTCTCAAAATAGATTACAGTCAGTCCTCGTATAGCATGATAGTTGTGTTCCTAGAAACCCTTGTGCAATGCAAAACCATGCAATATAAAGAACAGGCCCTATGGAAAAAATAGGGTTAGGTGCCAACCACCCAAGATTGAACACACATTTGAAACCAAAACATTACCAAACACAATAAATAATCGTAATAAAATACTTACGTATTTTATTACGACTATTACATAATAAAATATTGCTAATGCTTTTGCTTCTATCATAAGCAAACTTGTTCTTTGTTTGATTTTCTATCCAAAGACACAAAGAATTGGAAGATTTTGTTTGATTTTCTATCAAGACACAAAGAATTAGAAGAGATGGATTTTATTACACTTTGAGTTGTTCCTGCTTTGAAAGTTGTTTTTATTTTCTCTGCATTCTTTCTAATTCTCGACATTGCTTCATTTAGGCCTGTAGCGCGTGCAGTATCACATGTTCTTTCATTTCGCTCAAAGTGTTTCACAATTTCATATTTTTTCTCTATCAACAGAGGTGGACTGGCCATAAGCCTTACTGGGGAAACCCAGTGGGCCAGAGGCCAGAAGATGATGGAGACCGTTGTGATTTTGGCCATAAATGCTAGTATGTTGGCTGCTTTCCCAGGTAAGAATTTTTGACCCAGTCCACTTCTGTCTATCGATATTGCTTTTCTTTTTCTCTCTGAATCTGTAGTGTCTTCACCAGGACGCTTCCTTTTCACACCTTTTAAGTATTTTACTCATTTTTAGGGAATAAAGCACAATTACAAAATGAGGAGGCACGCTTGATACACATAAACAAAGCTGCGTGCATGTACCAACTGAATAAACAACGTCGTAAAGGCAGAGACACACTATTAACCCCTCACTAGCTCACATTTTACTAAAGCACATTTCTGGGGGTTACTACCATAAAACAATAAAAATAATTTCCAGTTGCGTTCCTGCCAATGGAATATGTTATAAACGGGTAGTAAACTCGATCTAATTGCATTTGCGATAATACCAATAGCTGGAATTTTGTGGGTTTTTATGTTATTATGGTGAAATGTGTTTCCCTTCACTGATATAAAAAACATAATACATTTTCAGAATCTTCTCTTCATTCCTATTGTGTTGCATTCAGTTGTGGTGATTCTGTGTTCGACTGCCATTTCTTGTAAACACAAAGGCGAATTCGGTTCGTGTTATACACAATATCGTTCCTCTATTTATAAATCGTGTATGATCGAATTCGTGAAGTGTAAACACATGTTATACAAGGACTGACTGTACTTGTTTGTCTATCAGTAGGTGTCTAGAAGTCTAACTGTATCTCAGTATACGTGTACTCTTACCAGTTCTCTTTTCAAGAGTTCTGGTTCTCTTGACTAATGAAAATTGGATTGTTTAGTATTTAACAAATAGAACTGGCAAGAGTTTTTTAAATTTTGTGTATGCCCACAATATGGATATTAGGCCTGGAGCAGCCAAAATTTAAAAAAAATTACTTTAACCATTTTTGCTTTATCCACTCCCATTTAATATTATGTAGGCAGTTGAAATAATTTTTGTATATATTTTTTGTTTGTTTTAAAGTTTTTAATTTTTGTTCAACTAAAAATAACTGTTTTTTTTTTTTTTTTTTTTTAAGGCCAGCACCACTTCTGAAAGACGTTACTCTGTCTGAGTCCAAGGCTAGAGAGCTATATTTGCAATGTGTGATAATGATGCATCGACTTTATAATTCTTGCAAGCTTGTACATGCAGATCTTAGTGAATTTAATCTTTTGTAAGTTGTCAATTGGCATTTAACATTAACTACCTTAGCGTTTAAGTGTACAGTTAAGGTTTTTTTTTTTTTTACTAAAGAAAGTTAAATCCTAATTTTATTATGTAATATAATTACTTATAAACAACTGTATCATTTATGAATATTATTTAATTATAAAATTATTTATGAATTAATGTAATATAATTATTTAAGATAGCATGTGCTGAAGGAATAAATAATACTTACATTCTTATTAGAGCATTCAGAAAGACTTCTGTGACAGTAGTGGTTTTGGCACTTGTCACTCTTCAATCAGGCTGTGGTTTGCCAATTTCAGTTTTAGGGAGGGGGGGGGTCCTCCTCTGAGTTGTCCCAGATTTCTCAGCTCACATAAAATGGCCTATGAAAACACTTGTACAGGCATAATACAAAATGGCTATTTTAGCCAAAGTTTCTGATGTGCCTAAAAACTATCAAACTTACAGCATATAGAAATAGGATTTATAGGGGCTCTTACTGTTGTCTTAATATTATGATTTCACATTTTATTTTTATGGTGACCCCAAACACAAAAGATAATGGAACCTATAATACTCTTAAAGTGAGTGGACTGAAAGTTGAAATAATGGAAGATGCAACTTATTTAGATTGTAATTTTCAGAAATATATAAGAGGAAGGTTCTTCCAAAGAATATAAGTAAAAGAGATAAATGAGAACAGGAAAAGTTAGTTCAGGGAGTTTGGATTGAACTGTGAAACTAGTTGATGCATGTGTTCAGACTTCTTGGAAGAAAGTTGTGGAATTACAGATGGTATAGAAAAACAGTGCCCATGGAAACACCTGTAGAAAATGCATTCAGCATATATTGAACAGCTGTGTGATAGAGAGCTGGGGTGCTTGCAGGCTAAGAATCATTAATTGACCTTTCCCCTTTTGGATAGTCTAGAAGTTTCTGAAAGTTTGGGGGGGGGGGGTAGAATCACCATTGTGATCTTTGTAGGTGTATGTGTTGAAGAGCTCATTTGCCTGTGGTGCGTGCCAGAAAACCCCACATAGGTCATGGGCAGGGCTTACCTCACCACTTGAGATCTGCAAATTGAATCCTTTGATTGAAGATATCTTTAAAAATTCCACCAGTCTCTCTGATGGGATTCAAACCCAGATCTTTTCAAACAAGTGACTAGTGGCAAAGCCACTATACTTTCGTGGATGATTGTGAGAATAGTCCGCTGTTACGAGTGTCTCATTAAGTGTACCATAAAAAGAATGAAAAAAAACAAGATGACAAAAACGGCACTAAGTTTGCTGTTCATTTATCTCTTATGTTATGAAGTTATTACTAATAATTGCTTGTGCACCACAAATAAACTTCTCAATAAGAAAAGTGTAATTCTTCTGGATTATTGTACATTTCTTAATGGCAAAACTTTTACCATAGTTACTTAAAAAGCAGGATGATTAAACATGTTCATTAAGGTAGCAGTGCTGTGTAATGCTATATTAATGAATTTGTACTTGTGATGGTCTTCAGGCTTATAATTAATCCTTAAATTATTTTTAATCTCTTCAAGTTATAAAATTAATATTTAAATAGAAATGTCAAATTTGGATGTGCTTGTAGCCACACAAGGCTCTCAGAGGCTTGCAGGCCACTCTGGCATGCATATGGCATACCAATGTGATATTACTGTAAGAAATGTACTACATATCTTATGTATTGGCACTCGCACATAACTAACATCACTTATCAAGATTCATATAATTTACGAATTTATTGAAATTTTAACAAATTTAAGTACCATAATTTAACCACTGTTTTCATATAGGTTTAACAGTATGAACCTGTAAAAGTTGAAAACACTTCGGCATGCAACAATTATTTGAGGGCTTCACTCAGCATATGGGCCTCCAATTTGACACTCCTGATTTATATAGTTATGCAGAAAAATTGCTTATATCTTTGCATTAATTTTTCAACTTTTGCATTTCTCATCAATGTGTGCGAGAAAATAAAAAAGTAAGTTAAACTGTAATAAAAGATTAGTTTAATTTATCATCCAGTGCTTACAATAAAGCATGATATCAGAATAATGTTGTATGAAAACATAAAACAGTTTTATGTTATGTATTAACAATAGGCTGTCATCAATTAGTTATCAGAGAACAGCAAGAAACTTTTAATAATTCCAGAACTTTCAGTTTTTTAAATTTCCTCTGAACAAATTTGTAGGTTTGTGGTTAGTTCCAGATAACCCTTGACAATTTGGAATCCAAAGCCTACTAATGAGTTCAAGTGCTAGCCTTAAAGTTGCAATACAGCATAATGCACCTAAAAAAACTGTACAAACAATATGTCTTCTGAATCTGGATGATTGATTTTCTGGATTCTTTTTTTTTTTTTTTTTTTTTTCCATATTTTTTTCCTCATTTATAGCTTAATTTTTAACTATATCAAGATTTGGTGCCTCTGTAGCCAGGTGGGCAGGAGCGGCAGTGCTTAGCACACGCTTCTTGATTAGACCAGGGTTCGAGCCCGTGACCACCAAATATGGAGGATGCAGAAAGGTCAGGGAATGACCACCGCATATCCCCGGAGCAATATGGCCTTAGTTGCTAATGCTCCTAAAAACCAAATAACAAGGTCAGGGAATGACCACCGCATATCCCCAGAGCAATATGGCCTTAGTTGCTAATGCTCCTAAAAACCAAATAACAAACAAACAAACAACTAACAAACATATCAAGATTTCTAATGCAACTAATTCTACAGCATTGCCCATGTCGTATATCAGAATTTAATTCTTTTGCAATTTCGGTCTTGCTACTCTTACTAACTTGATGAGTTATTTTCAATTTGCTTGAAATCACTTTCTGGTGCCATTTTAATTTGTATATTGATGTTTGTTCTTTCTTTGAGAAGTACTACCATAAAAAGCTTAAAAGAGAGGGAGATAATTTTGAATTAGCTGGGTTTTACTATTACCTCAAAGGAAGATTAACCAGTAATTTGAGTTTATTCAAACTGTAAAGTACCTAAAACCACATTCCCCTGATGAGGAGCTGCAAACAGGTATATAAAAATGATTCCTCTAGAACCACAAGATCTTCATCCACCCAGTAGATATTTACTTATGTGTCTGCATTATGAAAAGAAAATATAAGGGAGAAATTCGATTTTAAGCAGATGAAATTTTGCTCATTTTAAACAGCCTTTTTAGCTTTTAAATGTTGCTGCCAAGTTAAATGCCTAAATTATATAATAGAAAAATGTTGTGGAATGTAGTTTCACAATGAACTTATTTTGAAATTGAATTATACTGATGCATTACTCTAGACCAGTGGTCTCCAGAATGGAGTGCGCACACCCCTAGGGGTGTGCAAGATGATCCATGGGGTGATTTGGTAAGCAGAGCGAGCGATGCAATCCTTCCATTTGGATCAACATACCTATATGTGGGGACTTTCTCTGCAATGACTATTAATAAAACCATGTTTAGAAATAAACTTAACTTGGAACCAAATCTTTGGGTAGCTGTGTTCCAAAATATGAAACCAAGATACACAGCAATAATGAAAAATATTCAAGCACATTGTTCCCACTAAAAAATGCTGTTGATTTGATCACTTTGTACTTTAATTTCAATTTCTCTTTTTTTCTGCATTGAATTAGATTATGATCTTTTCAAATTACGTGTGATTTCATATATGTGATTCTAGATATAATGCATACCATGTAAATTATTTATAAATAAAACAAATAGTATTACATTACATTTCATTCTTGAACTTCAATTTAATTTTGTTTTGTATATTTTTATTTGTAATCTTTTAAAATTATATGCGATTTTAGATATAATGCCGTCCATGTAAATGATTTATAAAGAAAATAAATATTAAACTTATATAGTTAATTTTTTATTCCGGAGTGTGCTCTAGTCCTTTTAAGTAAAATAAGGGTGCGCGACTAAAAAAGTTTGGAGGCCACTGCTCTAGACCAGTGATGAGTCCACCTAGCTTTACACTGCAGCCTGCCATCTAATTTTAGGAACAAGAAAGGGAGAAAAAAATTAAAATTGATGAATAATTATTATATTCCAATAAAAATATTATTAAACAGTTTTACATTATATTACTGATAATACAACTGATACTGCCGACCGGGCTAGCCGAGTGGGTAAAGTACCTGCACGGCAACCCAAAGGTCGCGGGTTCGATTCCCGCCTCGGGCTTGGATCAAAGTACTGCAAAAACCTTGGGAGGTGCAATATGGCCACAGAAGCCGATGCGCCAACAACTACCAAAAAAAAAAAAAAAAAAACAACTGATACTTTTAATACAGTAATATAAAACAAACAAAAGTTTTATCTCTCATAAAAATAAGTATCACAGTATTTGTTTTTGTTGTTATAAGCAGTGATGAGCAACCCTTATGTTATAAGGGTTTCTCATCACTGCCCTAGACCTTCTAACAAAAGTTGTTAATGTGGTTTAGCATTCTAATCAGATTAATTTAAATATGAATATTGCGGCAGTTTTATTTTATAAAATGCTCATGTAAATAAACAGAACTTTAGTAATTGGGAGGTGATTCCTCTTCTAGCTTTTATGAAGGGTGAACTGTGCATATTTTTGAGAATGGAATGCAGATTATTATTATAACTTTAACACGTTGACTGCCGCGTCGGCCGTATATGTCCGACACTATTACGTTTTTCAGGTGCCGCATTGGACATATATTGCCAACACCCACTGTTTCAGTGGGAGCTATGTTGGAAATTGTTGGAAATTTATGTTATTTTTGAAAAGCATGGCCTCCAGTGTTACATGTGATAAAATTTTCATGGCACTATGAGAAAAAATAAGCGAGTAACTGGTCATTATTTAAAAATTCTTTATTTTTACAAATTTTATAATTACAAAATTATGAAGATTTATGGTGTTGTCCAAACACACGAAAGGCTGAGAATACAGTCTGGGCAATACGTTGAAACTCTTTTCCCCGTTCTGCTAGCAACTGATCTTCCTTCCAACTCTTTCAATTTTGCGTAACAAAAAACGCACATCCTTCTAACTTTCTTGTTGTTTGCATCAATTTTTGTCATTAGTATATGAGTGTTACCACATTTTGGCTATTCACGTTTCTGTTTCCATTCTATATTTGGCAAAACCATAACTATCCCTTCCTGAAAGCTTCTTATTTTTATTTGTTTTCGCGTAGCACTCTTGTATACCATGTACGCCTTGACAACTGATATTCCGAGTATATATTCTATTGCTAATTTTCAGTACCACTTTACCCCCTTTCTTAGCATTGTGGCATACGTACCCATTTGATCTGACAAATCAATGCCTGCTTTTCCCTTATTATAAGCTAGAATAGGAAGTAGTTTTTTTTTTTTTTTTTGCTTCTTTTCGTCTTCCTTTACTGGTGGAGGGTCAACCAACCATTTCTGGGGTATGCTTTGTTGTTAGTAGTCTCACATCTTGAGCATCTCACCACTTTAGAACAATAATTCCATTTTTTCTTTCCTTGGCGATCATCTTCCCTTTATTTAGCTTTGAATGCATGACTTCTTTGGGCATAAATCTTTTATTTGCTCGTAATGTACCAACAACGTGAGTTTTTTTTTATGAAGAAACGATAATGGCAGATGGTAGCTGGTATAAAAATTGTTTACATACAAGGTGCGACCTTCATTTAGAAGTCCTTGTGATAACTCATCACAGACCTTTGCAGCTAAACCTACGGATTTTATATAATTTTCATATAATTAACTAATTATATAATTTTCATATAATTAACTAATCACAAACAACTTTCATATGTATACCGTAATAGTGTAACACGTATGTGGCCGACACGGCATTTCAAGAAATAAAGTAACCTACTGGTCCACGTTGGCCACATGTATGCGACACAAAAAAAGACTTTTTTGATATTTTAAGCGAAAAAACTGCATAACACTGACATTTCAATATTTATTTTAGAATTACTAATCAAATTATTTACTAAATATTTTTTGGCACCGTGAAATTTTTTTTTTTTTTAACTAGCTTGGCAGTCAACCTGTTAATAATATTTAATATTGGAGGAAATTCTTACAATAGCCAGCATAATATATTAATTTGGTTGCAAAGTATTTTTATCATCTAAATGTAATTTACAACTTATAGATATCACAAAGGAAAATTATGGATCATAGATGTTTCTCAGGCTGTTGAACATGATCATCCTCATGCCTTAGAGTTTCTGAGAAAAGATTGTACTAATGTTACACGTAGGTTTATATGTATATATTTTTTGTTTTTGTATTTTCTTTTCATAGTTAATGAAATTATTGATTTGATGAGTTACTTTTAATTTTTATAACCTGAAACAGCCTTATGGCCAGGAGTTTTAATGTGCAAAACACTCCTTTAAGGTCAACTGGCCAGCCGTATATATAAGTTCTCAGTTTCTGTATATTTGGACTCTGTTATGTGTCCAGAGAAATATAGAGGGGGGGGGGATTCTTCAAAAAGAAATACATGCCATTTCAAAAATATCTCAGAAAAAAGTTCAGAAATGTTTCCTATCAGCATGATTTGAATTTAGTCTTTTTCTAAACTGGTGACAAGTAGCTGGCTCACTATACTGCAGCAGACAGTTATGTTATTTTTGCCAATCAAATACACAAAATAAAAAACTTTGTCTATTAATGAAAATTCATCGAGTATCGTGTACACCAAATAATTGTGTATGTAAACCAAACTCCTACTACCTAAATGTTTTAGTAATATAGGTTAGAGAGAGAGAGAGTTATTATAATATCTATACTATAGTATATACAATATCCCATTACAGCTGTACAACTAGGGGATTTTACAAATTACAGATATGTTGTTCTAAATGCTTTATGATAAACATAATGTTGACAATTATTATAAATACCTCGATAATACAATAATACAGAGATATCTATTAAATGTAAAGTATGGCATTCAGAAACTATATACAATTACAGTGAACAAGAGAGAGAGACAAACTCTTGCATGTGTGCAAGTCCAAATTTAATTAATTCATTGATTGCAGATTCACTTCTGACGAGGAAGATTCCCTACTTGCAATTGAAGCACCATTTAAAACACAAACTCGCTCACTTTTAAATACTGTTTGAACATGGCACAATTGCAGAAAAAAAATCACATAATTTCTGCAAGGATAGCCATCTTATATTTGCTCTCCTCCACAAAGCATTTCAGATCTGCATCCTGGCCTTGTGCTGCCTGAAGCATTTGAGCAGGCAGGAATTTGTCTGAAATGTGGAGGAAATTCAGATTTGACCTAAGGGATGGCAAAGTCCTTAGGGTTGAAGAGGGAGCCTCCAGTGGCATAATTCCCAGGTGTTTGGGGAGCTAATATGGCACATCATCTTTATTGTGGTGCATAGTCTTTTCACAAAGATTTTATGGTGTAGCCCAATATACCTCAGGTTCTCTGCCAACTCTGAGGCAGCAACTGGTGCTTGAAGTGTGGCCATTTCAAAAGCTAATACTCATCTGCAAAAAGATGCATCTGGTTATAGGGGCAGCAGAAGCCTAATGAAGGTTTCACATTTCGAGATGAAAACTTAGAGAGGGGGGATAAAAAATAAACACTGCCATGAATCAGCGTAAATAATCATAATGTTTCTGTATATTTGGACTCTGTTATGTGTCCAGAGAAATATAGAGGGGGGAGGATTCTTCAATAAGAAATACATGCCACTGGCCAAATGTTTATCAATCCTTGGTATGATAGCATGGATAATTTTTGTGTATTTCACCAAAGAATTTTATGAAACTGGAATTCCATTAGTATATCAGTTCATAAATTGTCTGGCCAAAGTTTGCTATTTTTTCAAAATAGCAGGGATAGATAAATAGAAAAAAATTCAGTTTCAGAGAGGTTATAATTATTAATCCCATCTTATGTTCATTTTTCATAGTGCTATGCCATTTCTGTGTATTTAATATGTAATTGTTTTATATGTTTAATAATTATTATAATAATTGTTCTTTTTACTTAATATAATAACTGTTCTATGTAGCTGATTTGCTTGTAAAACAATTATAATGTATATAATTGCTTTAAAAGCACATCAGCAAAAAAAAACAAGTATTAGGCATAAAATGTAGGTGGTAGATGACTTTCATCAACCGGTGAAATACCACCACTTTTCTTATTGGAGGCTTGAAGTGGTGAAACCCATGTTTAGTCTCTAGAGCAAAGTTTCTGGGCATCCCCCTCCCCCATACTTCTCTTTCAACCCATGCATGGTACTAAGTACTATAGGTTTTGATACCTTTCATGTTTGGGGTTTTCATAAAAAAAAAAAAAAAAGTTACTTGGGATATTGATGTGTTGTATTGTATTATGTATTTTTATTAATTATGTATATGTATGCATATCAGGTGCACCAGAGAACTCTGTTATATCTAATAAAGTAAATTTATTGAATATTCTAACACCTCATAGTGGCATGCTAAAAATTAAACCATTTGTGAGTGCGTGAGATCCAATTAATGGTGTTAAACATGTACACTTGTCCTCAAAAATTCTTTTTTTTGTTTTTGGCTGTTTCAGTGTTGATAATTTTCAGTTGGGGGTGGTGGGATATTAAGGTCAATATTGTTAGTAGGTCATTTTAAACACAATTTTGATGTTACTGCATCTTTGACCTTCGAACAAGTCACATTTATGTGATGTTAGAAAATTATAACAGAATTAATAGATAATTTTAAAATGTCACCCATTGTGTGTGACGGTATGGCACAGGGCCACCTTTTAAAGGTGCAATTATCCCCTTGAAGGAATGCTTTCTTATAACTAGGAATCGAACAGTACTCTGAAATCATAGAAATATTAGAATTCATTTTGACTGTTATATAGTGAAGTTACTCAATGCACCTTGGCAGAAATGCATCCTCATACACCATTGTGATATACTGGAACATTGCTGTTTCTTGAATATCATTAAGAAGAGATTGTTCACGTTTTCATGGCTGAAATGTTGTGTACCATCAATGTCATGGGTACTGTATCATTTGGAAAAAAAAAGAAAAAAAAGTTTAATGATGATATTAATTGACTAGCTCTTTAGCAATTTCAGCTACTTTGATTAGAAGAGGTCTTTTCTTTAGGTGATTGATTTCACTCCTACACTACACAATTGTCTGAATGGCTGTGCCTCACAGATGGCCCAGTAATTCTCTCCCATTATTTCGGTTGTGTTGTTGAAATTTCATTGGTTTTTAGAGTCCATTATACAGTTAACAATCCTAATGGGAATGTACGCTTTTCTTCCCCTGTTATATTTCTTGAAACTTTGTTAATAAATCAGAAATCGTGATACATAATCATACTGTATTGAATAACCCTTTTAGGAATGAGTTTTTAAGCAATTTTTTTTAGGCTTTGTAGAATGACTTTTTCTCTCATGAAATTTTGAAAAGTTGTAAAAATGAAAAATTTGTGTGTTAACATGCTTGAAATATTAATTAAAAATTTTTAAAAATTAATTTTGTTGTATAATACTAGCATTAATTTTCAAAAATAATTTTTTTTTTCCTCACTTTTTCCCATTTTTATATATGAGGTCAGTGTTTTTAGTGTTTTGGCATGAAAATTTTTTATGGCCAGATGCCCTTCCTGACGCCAACCCTCACCCTTTACCTGGGCTCGGGATATGCGGTGGTCATTCCCTGACCTTCCGTATCCTCCGTATTTGGTGGTCACAGGCTCAAACCCCCAGTCTAATCAAGAAGCATGTGCTACACACTGCTGCTCCTGCCCACCTGGCTATGGAGGTGCCATTTCAAAAATAAAATCAGAATTAAAAAAAAAAAAACCTGAAAACAATTCAAAAAATAATTATAAGATATTAGTAAAACTCGTCATTACTTCATTTTTTTGATATAATACTATATTCTACATCTATTTATGTATCATATATTAAGTTTAAACAACTTCTGGATCTGAATTCCAGAGAAATTTGGCTTTTGTAAGCCAAAATCCAACAATGGTGGCTGATAGGTGCAATATTCACCAATTTTAAAATCTGTTTTCATGCAGAAAAATATTATAAATTGTTTACAATCACTTAGAAATGTAAATAAAAGATGGAAGCACTTATTGGATAAGTCTAACTTACTTTGAATTGTTATTTCAAATGACCTTGAAAAGAGTGCATGTGCAAAACATTTGATGAGTTAAAAAGTTCATAGCCTGAGTAAGCAAGTGCAGTGTTAAAACTTTCTGTACTTAATATTACACTTCAAATAGTAACCCACCAAATTTCATGTAGTTTCAGAAATGTATTTTTAATTACAGATCCTGAAGTCAACAAAGCTGTATGAATGGGGAAAGATGGACAAAATCGGTTCACCATGCAGTTATCCAATATTTCAGAAAAAAGGGACTAATGTCAAAGGCAATTTGTGAGGATATGGTTACAACATTAGGGAAAGGATGTCCCTTCCTGTTCCATGGTTAAGCAGTGGGCAGCAGAAATTAAATGAGGGAGGAAGAGCCTGGAAGATGTCTTGTGCTGTGAAAACCTGCAATGTCCATCCCTCCAGAAGTTATTAATAGTGTGCATGATCTGGTGATGAGTGATCAAAGAGTGGTAGTTTGGTACATTGTGAGATTCTTCGGCATCTCATGTAAACATATATCACAAAATAAACATGTATCATGCTGGCATAGCAGTTCTTGCTATGCCAGCATGTGCCTCCGTAGCCAGGTGGGAAGGAGCAGCAGTGCGTAGCACACGTTTCTTGATTAGACCGGGGTTCAAGCCCGTCACCACCAAATATGGAGGATGCGGAAAGGTCAGGGAATAACCACCACATATCCCGGAGCAATATGGCCTTAGTTGCTAATACTCCTAAAAAAAAAAAAAAAAAAAAAACGAAACAACTTTGAAATTATAACAAATATTGTCTCTCTCTCTCTTTTTATAAATAATAGTGCAGGTTGTTAAGTTTGGTTTAGAAATTGTAACCTATTGATTATAATATGCAAGTGTATTTCTCACACATTTTACCAAAAAAAAAAAAAAAAAAGAAAGCAATTATGACATTAGTTTTCAGCTGCTAATAGGTGATAAAAATATATATATCACCTATGTTATATATATATATATATATATGTTGTAATGGTTATGCAAAAATTGTAGACCTATTGGCCACATGAAATCCTAGAATAATTCACAAATCCTTTACATTTGCAGTAGTTTGGTGAAAGATTTTGAATAATTGGTTGTTTTTTTTTTTTTGTTTTTTTTTAAGAATACCATAATTATAATACAGTTAGAGTAAATGGAGAATGTTGCCAAAATTGAGAACTTCCCAAATCTAACTATGAATAAGAAAAGACTACAGACAAATGGAACCCTCTGCTGTATTGCAAGACTTGTGATACAGATATTGTAAGAGCTATTTCTGAGCAAAGCTTCCTTCCATTATAGAGGCACAAACTGACCAGAAAGTCCTCCTTCAATGTCTGTTTAGTACTTTCTGTGGAAGTGTTTGAAGGAAGTTTATCTGAACAAATCATGAGTGCTACAGCACATGAAAGACAACATACAGGAAATATATATAAAACATTAAATCAAGACATTTTGAGGAAAGTAACATTAAGTGATGTAAAGTGCTTTTTGTATTGCAGCTGGTGGTGGAAGTGGACATTTAATAACATTTTTATTTGTAAGTATCCTATAAACAGCATCTCTTTGCATTGCTAATTCCAAAAATATATTCCAATTTGTAATACTAGGTTTATAAATTTTGCTTCACTTTTTATGCTTATTTCATTTTATCCAGGCAAAATCTTAAATTCATCTTTATTTATATTATAGTATAGTGCATTATCATTGTATTGTATGTAGTTATGCTTGTAAGAATTTAAATTTATTTTGACATAACCTTATATCAAAATAAATTTAATTCACTTATATTGCTTTTATTAACTTATGAAAATTAATATTATACCACTATTTTGATTAATCCATTCTTTTTTTTTTTTTTTTTCCCCAGAATTTTTTCATAAAAAGGGTGTTGCAGTGATGACCGTTAGGGAGCTATTTGATTTTATTACAGACCCCACAATTACAGACAGAAATAGGGATGAATATTTAAGTAAAGCTCAGGAAATAGCTGCAAATCGATCAAAGAAGGAATGGAGCGAACAGGAGAAAATTGATGAAGAGGTAATAATAACTGTCATCTACAAATTTTAACTTTTTGTCTGCCTCTTCAACAGAAATATACAGTAAATGTTATCCAAATAACCGTTTTTGATATCCGGAGCACTCAGAATAACCAGAATGCTCTAGTAACCAGCACCTTTCTAGAACAGATAGAACAGTAGAACTGTTCTAGAACAAGGGTGTCTAATTATAGTAGTTTTCTTTGCAGTCCATACTAGGAATCACAATTCATTGCAATTGAATTGCTTTTTGTCATAAAACTGCCAAAATGTGAAGTAAATTTTATTATAATATATTTCATTTTATTACATAACATATTACAGAATGCATCTTGTTATGAAGAATTTCACAATATGAGATGTTATAATAATGATGCTGCTTTACAAATTTGTTTTGCTTCGCCTTAGTGCACTACTTAGTATGCAATAGGAAATTTTTGCAGTCAGAAGAGGTCTTAACCTTTTTTTGGTCCATCCAATGTCATGCTGTATGCTGCAGTGTAAAATTCCACTTCAGTCCAATGTCACGTCCAGCCTGCCCATCAGCATTTCCAATTACAGAATTTGTTTTTCAGCTGTACTGGTGCAATTATTGTTTATCTATTATTTATATTTCATATAAACAATTTTATTTTATTTTTTTTTTGTTGTCTTGAAGTCCAAATGTCTCAACTGGCGCAACCATCGGCATTTCCGGTTATGAAATTTGTTTTCCTGGTGTACTGCCATTTATTTATACGTTATGTAAACAGTCTGAAAAATGAAATTGATATTTATGTTCAATAGTTAACAGCAGGCACTGTTTTTTTTTTTTGTTTTTTTTATTCCTGCCCTACTTGAGTAGAACAGATAAAAAAGGGACTTGGCTTGACTGTTGGTGTTTCTGATTATAAAATCTGTTTGTGTGCTGTACTGCTATCCATTTATTCTTCATATAAACAATCGAAAAAACTGAGTGGAAGTTTATATTCAATTGTTAATGGTAGGTGGCTTTTTTTTTTCCAATGTAGAACCCAAAAAGTAACTTATAGTTAGATTTAAGTATTTAGACATGCCATCAAGATAAAGTAAAGGGCCTTTCTAATGGTGAAATTGAGGAGGAAAAAAAGGAAACTATTATAAATAAGTTAGTTTCTGACTGTTCCATATGGTGTGACTGGGTTTAGGTTTCACTAAATGAACTGAAGGAGATTTTTGGAGTCAACATGGGACTAAATTAAAAAAAAAAAAATTAGTATAAAGAAATATTGGTCTGAAGAACAGACGGACAGAATTAAATTTTTCAAGAATGTCTTTAGCAGGAAGAGATTTCTGCAGATATTTTGGAAGCTGCACCTTTTCCCACCCACAAAAGGACAAACAAAAAATTCATTTATGTTTTAACTCGTGTAAACCAGAAAATAAGTAATTTTTGAACATAAAAAAATTACCTATTTTCTACTAATCATTTGTTTGATTAGTAGGACTGCACTGTTTGAGCTGGACTGCACAGGAAAGACAGTGAAAATAATCCTGGACTGCAAAAAGTTAGGCCATAAATTACATTATGCTATAAATATTGATAATTAACCAAATTACTAAATTATCGACTGCAAATAAGTTTTTTTTTGTGCTGATACGCAGTATACAAAAGGTCCTGGACTAGCCACACAGTGCTGCATTCAATAAATGTAGCATAATTTGCTGTTGTTATATTGCAAGTTTCATCCTTCATATGCATGTGAGTAGAAGTTTGTTCAGTATGTGTCATTTCTGTATACATTTCAAATGCATGCAGCAATTGGCACACTATGGCCATAGTTGCCGATGCACCTAACAAATCCCTAAAACAACAACAACAAGCACACAGCAATGAAACATGTTTATTTTATCATGATTTCCAACTGTGAAAAATGTAAGATTTGGAACATTTCACAAACATCAAATTTTGTGAATGGAAATCTGCTTCTGTAAAATTCTTCTGCATATTTTGTAAACCTGCTTCTGCATCATTTCTTTGGAAATTATGTATGAGGTTTAATGGAAAGAATTTTTGTCTCATACTACTCTGTTTAAATGATATCATAGATTCAATGAGGGAAGAGAAAGTGACTATTCTGGAAGCCCCTTTAGTTCATTGTGCATCAGAATTACTGTATGATTGTTGATAAACTTGCAGAGCTTTAAATATTTCACATGGAAGCTATCCTACAGTTTAAATTTATTGTTTGAACATGCATTAGATTGCCAAGCATGTGGCGCTTCCAGTGCTTTCCAGTAATGAATGCAATTAGTGGATTCAGTTTGTGGTAATCTCCTAATGATCCATTGTTTTGTCTAGAGTCCATCATTCTTGGGAAGATGAACTTTTTGTTTTTTCTGTGACCTGAAAATCCTCCGTAGTAGCTTAGTCTGCAGCCATTTGGGTCGAATTCTCATCAACAAAAGAAGGAATTTCTAAAGTCCTCTTCAATCAAAGCTGTAGTTAGCTGATATTAGGCAGAGGGGATAGGGTTCCCCTATGAGTTATTCTGGTGTTTTCAGCATGCAAACATAGGTTTCTGTAGGCTTAATACTTTTATGATTGTGAATGTATGTTTGGAGGTTGTTAATACAAATATAATATATATGATCCTCAAACAAAGTGTGAATCATTAACTTGGTAATCACCTCATTCACTGCAAACAAAAACATTTTGGCAACATCGGACAAAAAGGAAAATTATGTTAGAAATGTGTTTAGATCATTGTGGTATTGTGTACTATGAATTAATTCTTCAAGGGTGCCACTGTGAATTAGGAAAGCTGCATACCAGTGTTACACTGTGTGTGAGAGGCAATTTGATAAAAATGGCCAGAACAGTGGGCAGCAAAAGATTAGAAGTTGTTACACAACAATACACTTTGCACAGTACTTGTTTCATGTGCAACAAGAGCTCACTAAAAAAAAAATACTGCTATATTATCATGTCCCCCTTACTTGCTTGACCTCTGACCATATATTTTTTTTTTGTTTTTATGTAACAGTTCCACAACTGATACCAGCGATTATACTAGTGGTGGCAAGAGTGCATTACTGCTCAAGGAGAGTATGTTAAGAGAGACTGTATACAGGAACTCCCCGACTTATGTAAGGGTTGTGTTCTGTGGAGCTCTATGTAAGGAGGAATTTCCCCCATGCTTGTACAGCACTTGCAACTGTGCTCGCTGAGTTGATTGAATCAAAAAAGAAATGTTCGATGAACATGTAAATAGAATTATATTTATTGTATTTATTCAATTTTTTATCTCGTGCAGTAAAAATTTCAAAAGCGTGTAATTTAAAAAATTTTCAAAATTATAAACTATAAAAAAAAAAAAGAGAGAGGAGACAGGCATAACATCAGTAAGTTTTACCTCTCGAGCATCATTGCCAGAATTTACATCTTCAACTGATAAATATGCTTCTGCAGAGGTTAGGGGCTGTGAAGATTTAGAAGGGGTCAGCCACTCAACCTTACGAAAGAACATGTTAATGGATGACTGGATGGTGGCTTTTTTCTTTTCATCATAGATTTCTTTGTAGCAAGCAAGCATATCATTCACCCCTCTGTTAACTTTTAAGAATCTTTTGCTGTCGGGATCCATCTTCTCACACCTCGCCATTGCCAATGCAATTTCAAGAAATACCATTACCATCTCTCTGGTGATGAAGCATCTCAACTCCCCATTTGCTTTGTCAGTATTTTCTTCTTTCACTATTGCTGCCTGCAAGTCAATAAGTTCTTCATTAGATAATCCCTTCTCTTCTTCTATTAACTTCTCCACATCTTTGGCATCAACCTCCAACTGAAATAGCTCAGCAATCTTTACAATCTTATCTGTAACCTCTTCATATGATTCATTTTTTTTTTTCAAATCCTTTGAAGCCTTTTACATGCCGTGGGCATATTTTCTTCCATGTGCCATTTAAACAACTTTTAGTAATTTCTACCTAGGCCTTAATAACATTTAAGATGGCGTGGTATATATTGTAAGATTTCCAAAAGTCTCTTAACGTAAAATTTTTCTTATCGTCTACTGCAGACAATGCCTGAGAAAATGTTCTGCGTAAATAGTATGCTTTTAAATTCGAAATAACACCCTGATCCATAGGTTGGATGAGTGAAGTCGTGTTTGGCGGTAGAAATATGACTCTCACTTTCAAATTGAAATCATCTAGATGCATAGGATGTCCAGGAACATTATCTAATAGAAGCAAAATCTTGAAAGGAACGTTGTTGTCTTTACAATATTTTTCAGCCTCGGGAATGAAGCAGCAATTAAACCCGTCCTCAAACAGAGATATTGTTATCCATGCTCTCTGGTTCGGTCGGAAATGTACAGGTAGAGTAGCTTTATTGATGCCCTTAAATGCTCAAGGATTTCCAGAAATTCACATAAGCAGTGGTTTTAATCTGTAATCTCCCGTTGCATTAGCTCCAAGCATGGCCGCTGCATGGCCCATCTTTTGACACCTCAAAACCTGGCATTGTATTTTCCTCTTGGCAATGTATGTTTGATCCAGAATTTTTTTTCCAATACAGAGCAGTCTCGTCAACGTTAAAAATTTGCTGCATTGAATAGCCACCTTCATCAATAATTTTATTCCAATACATCTCAATTTCTCTGCAGCTGCAGAATCGGCACTGGCGACTTCACCTCATACTTTAATGTTGTCAAAACCAACGCGATGCTTGACTCTATTAAACCATCCATTGCTTGCCACAAACTTTGGTTGGGGTTAGCTGTACTTATCCTTAATATCTTTATAAATACTTGTTGCTTTTGCTTGAATGGTCATTAGACTTCGGGGCACTTGCTTCTGAATCTGATTTTCCATCCATATTATTAACAGCTGTTGCATCTTTGATATAGCACTTGAATGCTGTTTTGTGATCACTGTTGATCTTGAGTGCATTGATCCTTTGATATGTTCTTTTATATGCGCACTGTCCTATAAAATAGTATTCACTGTTGAAGCAGCGAGACCCAATTCCCTTGCAGTAGATGACAAACTTTATCCTGCTTCGTACTTCTTAAATCATTTTCAACTTCATTTCTAAATCAATTTTGTTTTGTTTCTTGGCACTACCACCACTTGCACTTTTCGTTGGTCGCTTTCCCTTCATCATTGTAATGCATAAATAGGAATGAAGAGAAATTTCTGAAAATTTGTTTTTTATATGATTGAAGATTTCAGTGAAAGGGAACACATTTCACCGTAATAAACCCACAGAATTCCAGTTATTGGGATTATCGCAAATACAATAAGATTGAGTTTACTACCTGTTTATAATTACATGCACTAACAGAAAAGCCCAATAAACCAGAAAGTGCAAATTGTTTTTATTGTTTTATGGTCTTGACCTCCAGAAACATGCTTTAGAAAAATATCACAAAGGTGTTCAAAATTAATTCTTATAACGGAACATATAATAACGATGAAAGGGTAGTGCAATTTACATTATAAATATCACCTTTAGTAATACAGCTTAATAACAGAAAAGAGAAACTACAGGAAATTTTCATATGGATGGAGCTCTGACATTACTCCCACTGGAAAGCTGTACCTAAATTTATTTACTGTTAAATCGGCTACTGAAATTTATAAATATTTCATATTTATGGCTGTTATTTATGTAATTTTACATCCACTGATTGTAAAAACTGATTTATATTTTTCATATTGAATATAAACTTGTTTGTTTATATTCAAGTATGTATATACTTGAGTATGTTTATATATAATGTTTATATGTATAAAGTGTTTACAGGCGGGCCTCGATTAATGCGATTAATTCGTCCCGCGAGCGCATCGCGCAAAACGGAAACGCGTTAATCGAATATCATAACCAATAGGAAAAATTATAATTGGTCCTTGACCTTTTGGAATGTCCATAAAGAATTTTAAAAATACCTTTTAAATAACTTTTTAACTGTATATAATGTAAAAGATAATGAAAATAATTATGGAATTAAATGTTTATTGCATAAAACAGTGGTTCTTAAACTGTGCGCAGCGGAATATTTTAAATTTTCGAGGGAAACACAGCGATACTCGACCGACACAGCGATCGGTCGGACGCCGCGCGAACTACTAGCTCGAGGTAGTTCACAGTTTCAGCATTTCTTATTCAGTTGTTTGGACCTAACTACTAAACGAAACTGTTAGGTATTTCTTTTGGTCTGGGTGCGCCTTGAAAAATTACTAAACATTAAAGGCGCCGTGAACCGAGAAACTTTGGGAACCTCTGACATAAACTACACAATGAAGAAATTACTGTTGCGGAAGTATTTGAACAGTGTTGACTTTCTCTTTTCATCAATCAATTTCCAATAGCCGACAACAATCTTCTCTGTGCCCTGGCGAAATAAATATCGCAGAGAACATCAAACCTTTTGTTTGAGGTTTGATGTTCTCTGCGAAAGATTTCATCGAATTATTTTACCGTTATCTCCTTCGCGGTAACATTTTCATCTGGCTCATTTAAAAATTTGAATTTTTAAAAGCAAGTGTGCATTGACTTTATTAGCAGGAGACAAACACGTCTTCTTCCGATGGTTGATGGAACACACCGAGGCGGGCAGCAGGGAAACGTTTGTTTATTGACCGTACGACTCGCGGTAAGCTTAACGCGCGATTCGAATCTTTTTCAACTATGGCATAAAAAAAAAAAAAAAAGATCGCGTTAACTGGAAATTTGAATCGTGTAAAGTGAAAAGTAGTATCATTTTTCAAATAGCGTTAATTAAATATCGCGTTAATCGAACTCGCGTTATGCGAGGCCTTGCTGTATATATAATGTAAATAATTAAATGTATTACAGATTGCCCTCCTGGCTGAATGGCCATGTAAGGGATACAGACCATATTTATTAGGTCAATAAACTGATTTAATAATAATTAATAACAATAATATAGTGAAATTTTCAACTTCCAAGGACTTGGAACAAATTACAAAAAAAAAAAAAGCAATGTATTATTGGGTTCACATTATGATATTTTTAGGATACCCCCATTTATTCCTACCAGATGCAAAATACGTTTCCACAATTTTTTAAGTTTGCACCGGCCAGCAAAAACTTACGTAAAGTCGAATTTCTATAAGTCGAGTATTGCGTAAGTTGGGGGTTCCTGTATATGTGACTCTACCACATATGTTAGTATAGCTAATAATATTATGTAATGAATATATATATATATATATATATATAGATTCGGATAGATATTTGGGAATGTACCTTTAAGTTTTTAACACTTCAGGCTGCCTCAGCTTGGTCAGTATTTTTGACTGACCTTGCTTCCCAAGCAATGGCAATCATCCATTGTTCAAACTCTGATATTTGTGTTTTCTTATGCTTGATTACCCTCATGGGTAGCACAATGTATATAAACACTGTTCTCCCCACACCAGGTGGAAAAGGCCTGTGTATGAATCCTGTTTATGGTGTGAGGAATTTTTATGGGCTTTGTTTCACAACATGTCTTAATAAGTTGGTCTCAGACAAGGGTTGCATGAGGTTTTTCTCCCAGAAACTCTAAATTGACCACAGAACACATGCAATTTACAGATATAATACAGTGATATAATATTAGATATAATATTATTGTATTTATAGATATAATAATATATACAGTGCAATATGGTCTAAGTTGCTGATGTGTTTAAAACCCTACAACAACAAAAACTGTGCTTGATATAATTAATTATAATGTTGGACTGGTACAGTCCCAATCATTGTGGAGTGAGAGAGGTGGACATGTTTTAGTGGTTATTGAGTGTATAGGTAGATATAGCAAAACTTGCAAACAGGCAAAAAAAAAAAACAGGCAAATCATTGTACTGCATCTAGCGTGGTTAAATAATTCAGCATAATTCTTAACTTACACTTCATAGCCATAAAAATGTTCCTTAATAACAGTGTATATATTATTGAAAAGTTTAAAAGAAATTCTCATCACTGATTGTTGAATGTGTAATATAATCAATGTATTATGAATATATTATGAATTTTTTAATTATTTAAAATTTTAATTTTCTTTATTTAGGTTTTCAAAAAAATATTTATACCCCAGACTTTAGATCAAGTGGTAGATTATGAAAAAAATATCATTGATGTGCAGAGTGGTAAAACAGAGGTAAGCTTTCAAGTTTATTATAATTTTAAAAAGCTTGAGATATGTGAAAATATATATGAAGATCTTTTATTAGTATTCTGTCTCCCAACGACAAAATACATTGCAACTTCAGTATCAAGTGTGTATTTGGGGACATCTCTAGCACCTATATTATAACTGAAAATAAAATCTGCCCTTTTTTATTTTATTTTTTTTTAAATTTTACATGAATATATAATGACTTAAAGATATGAATAAGTATATTTATTTAAATAAATTTCTTTCCTCCTGTACATGCATTTAAAATTTTATTATTTTTAACTCTGGTGGACTGTGATGTTTTAGATAGCCAATGCAACATTACTGTAGTTTTAAAAAAATAATTCTGTACATAAAAAAAATATTAAATAGCAATACTGCTCTTATTTAAGAATAAAATGTATCAGTGTTAATGCATTTATTTTTCGAAACATAACTGGTATATGCTTTTCCCCATTTCCTTAATAGGAAAGGGGGGGAACACTTCACTTCACTTTCATCCTCCTTAATAGGTATCCCTCATTACACATTTAATACATTCCTGAAAATCTTTCCCATAAGCAAAAGCATACATCTTGAAAATCATTTTCTACAGAAAGCAATGCCTGGGTTATGTTAGAATCAGGCCGTCTGACTTTTTTTTCATATATATACACTGAGTCACTGAATTATGACCACCCCTATGAGAACTGAATGCAACCTATTGACCACGTGAGGTACGAGAGTGCGCAGTTAGCTGAACTACGTATCATAGATAAGGTGTCAGTGGCTCAGCAGGTAGTAAAATTCCTAGTGTGATGGGTAAAAGGAAGGATTTATCAAACTTTGATAAAGGACAGATTGTGGGAGCTCGATGAGGTGGTGCCTCAATTTCCCAAATGGCTGAACTCGTGGGGTGTTCGAGAGCCACCATTGTTAAAGTGTACCAGGGCTGGCATCAAAATGGTCAAACAATGACCTGACGGCAAAACTACAAAGGTCAGCAAAAGGTTGATGTTAGAGGTGAGCGCTGGATCAGACGACTCGGACAGGCGAACAGGTGCAGCACTGTTGAAGAGTTGACTACCCAATACAACATGGGCCAATCCGGAACAATATATGACATGATCATGTGTCACACGTATGGGCTATACGAGCAGACGACCCCTACGGCATCCTCTCCTAACCAAGGTTCATCGGCGTAAAATACTTGCCTGGTGCAAAAGCATGCAAGTTGGATGTTAGAAGACTGGAAGAAAGTGTGCTGGTCGGATGAGTCACATTATTTTGTTTGGCGTCAACAACATGAGACTCTTGATCTGTCATGCACGGTATCAAAAGTGCAGGCCTGTGGTGGTGGTTGTATGGTGTGGGGCACGTTTCACTGGCAGGAACTTGGATCCCTGGTGCATGTGGAACAACATATCAGTGGTCTCCGCTATCATCAACTGCTTGCTGACTGTGTACACCCCGCTATGTTACACTTTTTCCCGAATAGTGATGGTGTCTTCAAGATGACAATGTGCTGAGCCATTGGACACTTGTTGTGCAGGAATGGTTTGAGTAACATAGTTCTGACTTCCAGCATATTGATTGGCCTCCAAATTCCCTCGATATCAATCCAATAGAGCACTTGTGGGACACTATGGGAAGGCATATCAGGCATCTGGATACACCAATCACCTCCATACCTGCATTGCTGACTGCATTACACACAGCCTAGTTGGCCCTATCTCCCGAACGTTTCCGACATCTTTTTGAATCAATGCCACGTCAGATAGCTGCTGTACTGTTACTGAGGGCAAAAGGAGGGCCTACAAAGTATTAGGTCCTCCTTTTGCCCTCAGTGGTCATAATTCAGTGATCAGTGTGTGTGTGTGTGTGTGTATATATTTTTTTTTTTTTTTAATGTTTTGCAATTTTTTTAGAATGCTTTTGTGTGTTTGCAAATATATATATATGAAATCATGTCAAATATGTATATGATATCAAATGTATATACATTAAATCCTGTCAAATATGTATATGATATCAAATGTATATACATTAAATCCTGTCAAATATGTATATATCAAATGTATATACATTAAATCATGTCAAATATGTATATGATATCAAATGTATATACATTAAATCCTGTCAAATATGTATATATCTGTATAGAGATATTCGACAGGACTTCCATGGCAGGAAGTCCCTGGCTTCTTGCCATGACAGACATAATGCACCTTCATTTGTTACTAGCTATAGTAGTTTTGTTACTGTCAGTGTTACATTCAGTATTTATTTATTTATTTATATAAGGAAGTAGCCCTTTGGATTATAAACAAAACAAGTGAACTTCACAGTACAGTTTGATTACGGCAGGTTTTTACTAACTACTGCCACTAACAAACTCTAGCAACATGTGAGTTGTTCATGCATGTTTTGAGCTATTAGACTATGAAATTACATTATAAATGTAATTTCATAGTCTAGAAAAGGATGTTCCCTGCTGTTGTTTACCAAAATATGTTAGCTGGTTTTCCCCTCAGAGGTAATGTTCACGTTGCATGTTTTCCATGTGAAATTAGTAGGTCATTGATATAATTTTTTATTGAATCTCTAGTTGAAATGATGGAATAGAGGAGAAATTAGCATTAGTTGAGGCATATGATGCAAGGAAGTAAGCTTATACAGCATCAGCCAAAAAAAAAAAAAAAAACCCTTCCCATTTCACCCATCCGGTCACTCGAAATGTTTGTCTAGTTCAGCCTTAAATTTATTTAAGCTATCTACTTCCACAACAACAGATGGAAGTCTGTTCCAGCAATCAACTGCCCGAAGGCTAAAGACTTCCACACATCTATTCTACAACTGTCTTTCCTCAATTTGAATCTATGCCCCCTTGGGTTCTTAATCTGAGTAAGCGGAAGTATCCCGTCAGCATTGAGCCTGCTCAAACCATTCAAAATCTTATATACCTCAATCAGATCACCTCACAGGTGCCTAGTCTCGAGATGCTGCAACTTGCAGAACTTAAGCCTCTCTTAGTAAGAGCACCCACCCCTTTGTTCATCTCTGCAGTCTTGTTGCCCTTCTCTGTACTCGCGATAGCAACTCTACATCCTTCCTAAAATGAGGCCTCCAGACCTGTATACAGTACTCAAGGTGTGGCCTCACTATTTCCTTATACAAAGGGATAATCACCTCCTTGTCTCTGCTAGCAAAATTCCTATATATCATTCACAAAACTCCGCGACCTGCTCTGGCAGCCCATCTGCACTGCTCAAAGAACTTCTTATCTGACTGCACAATTACCCCCAGCTCTTTTTCATTCTCCACCTCCCTGAGTGTAGTACCACATAGTTGGTACATTTCTCTTGGGTTACTGCTACCCATATGGAGTACTTTGCATTTGTGGGCACCTCTGTAGCCAGTTGGGCAGGAGCAGCAGTGCGTAGCACACGCTTCTTGATTAAACCGAGGTTCGAGCCCGTGACCACCAGATGCGGAAAGGTCAGGGAATAACTGGAGCAATATAGCATTAGTTGCTATATTGCTCCAGTTTAATGCTCCTAAAAACCAAATAACAAACAAACAAACTTTGCATTTGTCAATGTTAGACTTCAGTTGCCAATTCTCAGCCCATCTGCCTAACTTTTCTAGATTCTGTTGCAGTAGCATACTGTCTTTACTGTCATTAACAACCCTGCCAACCTTTGTATCATTTGCAAACTTGGACATTAAGCCTGATATACCTTCATTAATATCACCAATAAATACCCAAAACGACAATGAGCCCAGCACCGAACCCTGGGGTATTCCACTAATAACATTAGTTCACGTAGAGCAGTGTCTATTTATTACCACTTTCTGCCATCTCCCACTCAACCATCCCTTTATCCATTGCAGTAACTTGCCCTTAATGCCATACTACTCCAGTTTGTACAGCAGTCTTCCATGTACAACAGTATCAAAAGCTTTCCTGAAATCCAAGTATATGATATCAAAATTATTTTTTGCCCTCACTTCCTTTGTGACCACATCATAATATCCAATCATCTTTGGTAATTCTTTCTTTTTTTTCCCCATTCAGTGTAAAGCTGCAGGCCATAGTGGGTGTTATTGCCATGCTGTGAAGATTTCTTTGTTTGTTTCAAAAAAAAAAAAAAATAATAATAATTAAACTGAAGAAGAGAGTATAGAGACTCAATGGTTTCTGAACTCTGTGTAATGGTACCTTCCTTAGCTCAGTCCTCAGAAACAAACAAACATCTATTCTACTTAATTTCAAAAATTGCATTATTGTTCCTGTAGCATTCCTGATGACTGGCATCATGTACTATATTCTTCTCCATTGTATGTAGACCTTTGTCATACTCTTCTTACTGCATGTCCTAACTTATCTTCTGAAAATAAAAATAGTATCTCAACAAGATATTCTTTTGGCTCTTCAGGATTTTGCAAAACGAGTTTTTATTAGATGTAAAGCTCATCTGGCTTCCACCATGCAATCTGCTTTCCTGATTTTATCTTTCCTGGAGTGATCATTGCTGTATGAATGTCATGGGTCCTTACATGCTAAATTGCATTCAGGTTCTTTTACCAACAGACTACCTTCTTCTGACCACTTTCAGAATCATCTGTTCAAACTACTAAATTAAATGCTTCTGGATGATCTCTGTCCTTGTTACTAGTCTGTCACTGTAAAATTCTTTTTCTCTGTGGGATTATTTGTCTTCTTCCCTCTTTTAATTCTTCTGTTTCTTCTTTTCTGGTATGGGAGAAGTGTGAAATGGTGATTTCAATCTCTGGCTGACCTCATTTTGAGGCAGGATTTTACTGGCAACACTGATTTGAACATTCTCTTCACTTTTCTCAATGTTTCAGGATTTTCTTGATTCCCCATGTTCACTTCAGCACTTGTGGGGAGTCATTACGTGTAGATCTAACCTGTTTCCTTGTGGCTAGTATATGCATAGTTCGGGTGTGGATGGATACTGCAGCCTTCCTAGTAGCAAAGCGGCCAGAAACAACCAAACAACACAAGATTATACACTGTACAAATAAATCACTGTACTCATTTTTTGACCATTTTACAGAGTTATGCATTATCACATTAGAGATGTGTTGATGCATAACTCTGTAAAACCCTATATTAGAGACAACACATGTCCATGTCACCCTCCTTAGTTTAGTAACATTTTTCATTCTTCTTTGCTTTGAATAATAGAATTCACAAACATGAATATTTGTTCCCTATCACCACTCCCCTGGAGACATGACCCAAACTTTGAAAACCAGTGCGGTAGCTAGTGAAATTTGATTTTTTTGTGAACTGTATTCACCTTTTATCTTGAGGGTTATCATCCTGTGTTATATCCAAAACCACGATACAGTAAACTCTTGAAAATCCAGCACTTTACAGTCTCTAATCCTTTAAAATATATATTTTACACTCCAGAAATATTAAGAAAGCAATCCAGCACTCACATCAATGATTGCATTTGTCTTTAAGAATCCTTAAAAACAGTGATGATATTTCTTTCTTTATAAGATGCCTGCAGCACTATCCTGTCCTTTAATCTGTTTTTGTAGGCATTTGGTTTTAAATTGCATAGATAATACAACAATCTTAATTCTCACAGTAGAACACACTGGCCTTTCCAACAAGTTGCCCTGGTATTGCACTACTTTCAAATAGAACCATTCCAAAATAATGGAATCACTGGTTAAAGAAGTAATGCAGAATCATCTAGACAAGACTGCAATTATACTTCAGCCACAACATGGGTTTGTTAAGGTGAAATCTCGTCTGACCAGTTTGATTGGTTACTACGATGTAGTCACAAAGGAACTAGATGCAAAAAATAATTGTGATATCATATACTTTATATGATATCAAAATTTTTGATATTTCAGGAAAACTTTGATATTGTTGCACTTAAAAGATTGCTGTACAACTTGGAGCACTGTGGCATTAAGGGGAAGTTGCTGCCATGGATAAAGGGATGGTTGAGTGGGAGAAGACAGAGACTGGTAATCAGTGGACACTGCTCTTCATGGACTAATGTTATTAGTGGAGTCTCCCAGGGTTCAGTTTTGGGCCCATCTTTGTTTTCTATATTTATCAGTGATATTAATGATGATATATCAGGCTTAATGTCCTAGTTGGCAGAGTAGTTAATGGCAGTAATGATGGTATGCTACTGCAACAGGATCTAGAAAAGTTAGATAGATGGGCTGAGAAATGGCTATTGAAATTTAACATTGACAAAGTACTGCATATGGGTAGCAGTATCCCCAGAGTAACGTACCAACTGTGTGGTACTACACTCAGAATAGTGGAAAATGAAAAATAACTGGGGGTAATTGTGCAGTAAGATTGAAGTTCTCTGAGCAGTGCAAACATGCTACCAGAACAGGTGATGGGGTTTTGTCAATGATATACAGAAATTTTACTAGCAGGGATAAGGAGGTGATTATCTCATTGTATAAGGCAATGGTCGGGCCACATCTTGAGTACTGCATACAGGTCTGTAGGCCTCATTTCAGGAAGGATGTAGAACTGCTGAATGTCTACAGAGAAGGGCAAATAAGGTTGGTGAGTGGAAGGAAGGAGTGCACTTACCAAGAAAGACTTCAATACTGCAAATTATTATTATTATTATTAGCCATATGGTGCAAGGAAGTCTGAGTCTTATGCTGCACCTGCCAAAAAAAATTTATTCTGAATTACCCAGAGAGAGAGAGAGAGAGAGAGAGAGAGAGAGAGAGAGAGAGAGAGAGAGAGAGAGAGAGAGAGAATCACCAAGAAAAAGAAGAATGATGATATCCAGCTCAGGACCCTGGGTGTGCCTTCGGTTACCAGCCCCGGGGTTACCAGGTTGCAGCATTCGGAGTCTAGGCACCTGTGAGTTGATCTGATTGAGGTGTTTAAGGCTTTGAATGGATTGAGCAAGCCCAGTACCAATGAGATTCTTCCTCTTTCTCAGACTACATACATGAGGGGGCACAATTTCAAATCGAGGAAGGACTGTTCAGAATAGATGTATGGAAGTTTGCCTTTAGCCAGCAGATGGTTAATTGATGAAAGAACTTCCAGCTGTTGTTATGGAAGTTGATAGCTTAAATAAATTCATGAAAGAACTAGACTATTGGAGGGAATGGATAGGTGAAAGTGTAAAGTGTGATTAGGGTCAAGCGGCACTAGGGATTTCCCCCCATCTCCACGTAGTTTTCATTGTCGTGTGATACAGTATGCTGTAAAGGCCAGAGATTTAAGTGTTTGGATATTGTGGTGTGTGTAATGTCATGTACCGTTGTTCTTCTGGCCTATTAGCTGCTGGGCCCGTGATGGGCCCAACGTTGCCTACGCTTAAGCTTGGGGAGGTTGAGCAGGTACACCAGTTTTAAATTTTACTCTAGCACATCCCGCCAAATAATTTACCGAGATTTCAGTGGCTAGGACCTAAAAAAAAAAAAAAAAAACCTCTGTGAGGGTTGTATGCCAAAAGTGAATAGTGCCAAAAGGTCGAGCATTTGATTTTGATCTTTTAATTTTGACGTGTGGGACCTACGAGATGTAAGTTGACAGGAGGGGGAGGGAGACTGAATGCTGGGGGAAGAAGTAGAAGTAGGGTGTCGATAGGTGAGGTAACCCCTGCAGTGGTCAGTGTTCCCCTCACCATTCTCCCTTTTCCTTCTGGTGGGGAGGGAGAAGGGGGAATGGTGAGGGGGGGTCAGATCTCTGGCTCCCCCTCGCCAGGGATATGCTTTGAAAGGTACCTCCCAAGGACAGGGTACAGATTGCCAAGTGGCTACCGCAGCAAGGCTGCAAGTATGGTCTTTGTTGGTGGTGTCAGGTCCAGGAGAGTAGTGTCCAATGATGGAGTCTTTCATGAGACTAGTGAATCCCATCCTTGTATCATTTGCATGCATCTGGTAGACGTCCCTTTTGTCATCAGCACAGTTGCTGGGCAGGTTGTCTCGTCAGGTCCTAGGTGCCTTATCTGTGGTGTCACACTCTCTCAGTTGTTTCGAGGGCACTGCTCCACTAAATTTCTTTGGTGGTTCAGTGCTGCATTCTCAGCTTTTCTTGAGAAAATGCTTTGAGCATATTTTGTGAATGCCTTGTATTCCTCGTAGGAATCTAGGAGGTATTGCTCCTGATTTTGCGGGATGAAGGTCAATCTGGTTATAAGCATTCCACACAGGTTCTCATATCGTTAGCACTGATGCATGACATGGAACCAGCTCTTGACCTGCCCGCAAGTGCACAGCGGATCGTCAATAATTCCTACTGCTGCGAGTTTCCTGTTGAAAGGGCCATGACTTGTTAGAAGGAAGGTAGGTGTCAGTACCAGTCCCAGTTGAAACCAGGTTGGTGATGTTGGGTAAATTTTTTCTTTATATGGTACAAATTTTTAAGTGACCTCACTTTTGGTTGATGCCCCCCATTTTTTTTTTGCCATTCCAGCTGAAGGTGTTTTTGCAGTCAATTTTTCTACTGTCCTGCCATTTGTCGGCTTGGTAGTGAATCCATGGAATGTCTTTTGAGTAGTAATACAGTAGACCCTGCCTGACAATTTCCAGTTCCAGGGGTAAAGTCCCAGCAATTACTTGGAGAGCTTCTGTGCTTACCATGTTGCAAGCTCGGGTCACTGTGAGGAGGATTGTCTGTTGGGTCGAATCTAGTATCCTCTTGTTTGCAGCCATAGTTTTGTGATACCAAATTGCTGCCGCATAGATGAACGTAGGAATGAATGTGGTTTTTTAATATAGAGAGAGGACTCTCCTTTTCAGGTCCCATTCGCGGCGAGTGACCTTGTGATCTCAGTATCTGCCAGGCAGCTGGGTCACTCAGTTACAGGTGCTTTGTGTTCCTGGATTTTGTCATATATCTGGGATGTACAAGGTTTCTTGGTTCTTGATCAGATAAAGCCTGTCTGAGGTTCTTGAGTTAGATTTCTTCTGCCAGTGTTTCAGGTTTTATATCCTTGGTCAGATCAAAAATGATGGCCATCGGCCCTCTTCTCTTGGGAGGTTCGGCTGTTAGGCCTAAGGTCTCTACTTTCGAGTTATTCATTATCCCTCGAATATCTCCTGTGATTCCATTTCGATGGCGATACCCATGCTTCGAATCTTTCTTATAGATTTTATTCTGGTCATTTTGAAATTGTCTTTCATGGTCTCCATTACTTTGCATTTGATTTCTTAACTGGTTGTTTCTACCCCTTCCCTGGACCTGAGAATGAACAAGCTGGGTGTCTTTAGTAGTGGTCCTCTCTTTGCCTGCATTTGTTGTTGTGTTGCCAGTACATTTGCAGTGTCCTCAGCACGTCTGCGTGGGAGGGAGCACGCTGTTGCATGTTTTTTGCTCCTCCTTCCATGTAGGCCTCTAACTTGGCTGTGGCCTTTTCAGATTTCAGATATGTTTTAAATAATATGGACTCCAGCTTGTTCCATAGGGTGACAATTTGGCCTCTGAGGCCTGCTGACACTTTGCTCTGTTCTTTGAACAGGTCCTCCAGAGCTGTTCGAAGAATACAGGCTTGGTCCATAGGCTGCCATTCTGGGAGGGCAGGGTCCAGTGTGGGGGGGGGGTCTCTCTGCTTGGTTTCTTCAGATTTATCTGTTTGTTGGGAGCCAGTGCCATCCCGAGGGTCCTTCAGTTTGCTCTGGCTCCTGGTCTCCATGTCCGATTTTGGGACTATTTGTTTTCTGTTTTTCTTCTTTGCCATAGGCGTCGGCTTTGCATCTCCAGAATCCTCCTAGTGTTTAGAGTTAGTTTGTTCATTATCTGAGTCCAGTTGCAGCAGTTCAGGCTGTCTGCTGGCATTTTCCTGGTGGAGTTGTTCCTGCATTATTCTATCCATTTCGGTTCCCAGGTATTGAAACTAGTGTGGTTTCGTTTAATAGGGAGATCCCTCTTTAGATCAGTATGTTTAATTTTTCTTTCCACTACCTGGATCGCGAGCTACCGATTTCCGTGAATTACTCAATTTTCCGGAATCTGGCCAGAGTTTCCGCCATGTGGTGCATTACATCGAAGTATAACATGTTTGGGCACATTAGACACAACTTTGTTAATTCGTGGATACTTATTGACGAGTGAGATAAACATATAAATCTAATTCAGCTCTTAAAAGATCATGGCAGCATGAAATAACCTCGTAATTCCTGTTGCGATGAGGTCAATTCCAAGATGGCAGCCAATATGGTGTCGCTATTGTTATAGCGATGCGAGTGATTGACATCGCGGTGAGTAGGGGAGGCAATTAACAGAACTGAGACTTAAATAATAACACATTTTGTAGAACTTCTATTTCTATATATAGTATGAAGCTTAGTGTTACTTTACAGTTACATTTTGCACTGTGAGCACTGAAAAAAAGGCTTTACTACTTTTCGGGACACTAATGTCCCTATGCACATCATATATAAGTGGTCAGCCATTACATACAAAATTTAAAAACATTCTTATTTTTTTTAATATTGGTCATTTTTTAGCTAAAAAGTCACCTAAATGTCCAGAGTCCTAAGGAGTGTCATCTGACATCGTCAGCGGGTGAAAATTCCAATTGGGAACACTTTATAACACTGATTAAAATGGAGCTCACAGATGCGTGGCCGCACGCTCAAAAAAACAATGGTGAGTCCCCCCCATGGATAGGTGAAATGGGAAATTTTTTTTTTTCTTTCCGATCTTGTATAAGCTTGCTTTCTTGCACCATTTGTTACATTTGTTACATTAATTGGCCATTTGTCTAACTGCTATCTAATGAGAGCTAACTGGTCCTCTCATTAGTTAGTTGGTAGTCTCTAGTGGCAGCATGCAGGCAAAGCAGTTGTAAAGAAGTCATTCGATGTGAACTGTGATGCAGTATACAAAATCAGTTTTCCATGTTGTGATATAGCTAAATCTATCTGATGAAAGTTATGCAATACCAAGGAAATTTAGTGCAAATGTTTATTTAAATATGCTCCTCTAAAATTGCTCGTCTACCAGGTATATCTCTAAAATCTGGTACCTCTCAGTCCCTGAGGGTACTGGATTTTAAAAAAGTTTAATGTATAATGAGGTGTAGTATATTGAGGTTGTACTGTATTTGTTTGCTCCATTATTTAAAAAATTAACATACAATAATATACTTTTATCATTCTACCATAAAATATTAGCTTTAGCATAAGCATGATAAATTACATTTGTTTATTGTTATGCTAGAAGCAAGGCAGCACCCCACCATGTAGAACAATCACACTATTAAAATACAAGATGGCTGTTTTTTTGGATTCAAATTTTGAATTGTGTCATCAGCATATATTTTGCCATTCAGTTTAGTATTCTTCCAGGTTTTAATGAAGTTTGTATTAGTTTGTGTGTTTATAACATTAGGTTAAAAAATATATATCTGGACACCACATATCATATGGTTTGACTAGCATTATATCTTATTTTCAATGTGTTTTTTTTTTTTGTTTTTTTTGTCATTAATGACTCAGATGCAGCTTAACACACTTATTGTTACTGGTTATTAGGTTATTCTGTGTTGTGTTCACTGCTAAAAGATTTGGTTAGTTTAACTATTTATGTAAGTGTTTCAGTTCAATTTATTTCATTTCTTCTTTTATAAAGAGAATTTATAGATTAGATTACTTTGAATTTGTTAAGTGGTGTGACCCCATTTTGACCTTTGATTTGCATAAGTTGGTTGGTCAACTATAGCTAGTTGCCCTCAACCAGGTTTAAAGTATGGGTGTTTTTTTTTTTTTTTTTTTTTTTTGTGAATTTCCTGATGACATGCATTAATTGGTTATGAATTTGAATGAACGGTCTGGGGGACATCATTCAAATGGTGCCCAAATCATTCCAGAGCTTTTAGTTTGTTCAATGATTGGCTAGTGGATTTGGAAGCATGGCCATCTTATAGTTCAGTAGCTGAACCCATTAGCTTCTACCCTGGTATATCCTGTACATCAAAATGGAAAAACTTAAATATTTAAATAAAATTTTGAATTACATCAATGTGAATTTTAGTATCCCTGTAGTGTGATATTCACTTCCAGTCTGCACTGTTAATTATTTTTTAATTAGAAAAGTATAGCTGTAAAAAAACATTCTTTGACACAGCATTCGTCAAAAACGAATGCTGTGTTAATTTTCCAGAGTTTAGGTTGTCTTCATACCCTCCTCTCCCACTTTACTACCCGAGATTTTGTTTATCATCCAATATTATGTCAGAAGAATTATGAATAAAATTTTGAAGTTTTCAATTTTAAACTATTACCTGCATTTCCCCCCTCCCCCAAAAAAAAACCTAATTAGTGTATAAAATTCACTTGTGCCTGCTGATGGATTTGAATTTGGCATGCCAGCAGTAGGATTAATCATGGTGGAGGACGTAATATATGTTTTCTTCTAGTGTATTAATAAAATTTATCACACAGAATTTATTTATTTATTTTTTTTTTTTACTTGATACATTCACATTTAGAAATCATTGACATATCATGTTATACTGATTGTTATATTTTAATTTTCCATTATATTTTAACGTTTCTTTGAAGAATTTATATCTGCCTAATCATTCTGTATTGTGGCTTTGGAGCTCACTCACTTTTATTTATATAGATATGTGTTAGAGTTAATACTCTGAAAATTTGCATGTTTGTGTCTGATCATAGTCACTGTTATTGCACTATATTTTTGTGATATCTCTAATATTTAGACTATATAATTTAAATTCTGAATATGCATTCAGAAAATTTATTTTTTTATTTATTTATTTTTTAAGCTTCGTAAACTTGTTACTCCCCGCGAATTGTGTTAGTTGCAATCTCACTTGCGCGTATCTTGTTAGTTAGTTGCAATTTGTGTGTGCTGTTAAAAACATAGCTCAAATATTTTTTTATGCCAACTTTTCAAAATCAAAGTACAGGCAGTTTTTTTCCCATCAAGTATCAACAAAATCCAAAATATGAAGATTAATTGCAAAAAATGAATGTTGAACATTCATAAATCCCACATTTCAAACCACGCACGTAGCTATACAATATAGTGCACTCCGCTTTACATTAATCCATTCCAGAGAGACCATCGTATCGTGAAAATATCGTAATGTGAACCCAATAACGCATTGTTCTTTAGTTATTTGTTCCAAGACCTCGGAAGTTGAAATTTTTGTTGTATAACTAAGCTATTTATCTTTCTAAAAGGTCATTTTATAATGTAAATTATATTAGTTATTTACAATTGAAATCATTAAATGCACTACACTTTCATCGTTATCATATGTTTTGTTATAAGAACCAATTTTGAATGGCTTTGTGATATTTCTAAAGCACATTTCTGGAAGTCATGACCATAAAACAATAAAAACAATTTGCACTTTTCGGTTTATTGGGTTTTTCTGTTAGTGCAAGCAATTATAAATGGGTAGTAGACTCTATGTTATTGCATTTGTGAAAAAGATTTCTGAAGAAGACCACTCCTTGTGTGACAAACCAACAATGAGTGCCGACCCAACAGTGAGTGATCAACGAGTATGCATTTAGTCGACGATGAAGAATAAACATTCTTTAACATTTGTTAAGTCATAAATAATTTCTTTAAATTATAATTTACTTGATTTTATAGGCTATATTTTCATTTCTTTGGATAAATCAATCATTGTTTAAACATAAACTAATTAGCTAACTAATTTCATTGTTGAGAACATAACCCCTGTTTTTAACATTATGTCTAGGGGAAATAAATTCCCGCTTTATGAGCGCGCACTAGGAATGAATTAACTCGTAAAGTCGGGAACTACCTGTATATATAAATGTGAGACATGGTGCCTACTGTGTAAGTCTATTATAGAATTGAAATGTTTTAATGAAATTTAAGAATTGCACCATTCTTTAATAGCACTTAAATTAGTATGTGTAATTAAATTTTTTAAAAAAGTTAATATCTTTTCCCTATAAATTTTCATTTAATACATATAATTTGTGAATGTGTTTTCAGGATGATTGATTAATATTCATATATCTTTAGGCTGTATATCACACTGTAACAGGAATGAAAGAAGATCTCAGCGGGCCCAAACAGGTATGCTGTATTTAACATAAGCTGATTTAAAATTTGTGTTTTGGAGGGGTATTTTAGGGAAACAGTTGCAGAAGCCATGATGGAAATATATACCACTGAAAATATAGCACTATCTCAATACCCTGCTATGCACAGAGTGCATAGGAGGATGCTGAGATAGGTGAATAATGAGCTAGCCAGTTTAATAGAGCAGAAAAAGATAGCACAGGAAAGTTAAAGATTGGCAAAAACTACTAAAGCATATAAGAGCCACATGTTAATCTGCAACAGTACCACAGAAAAGGTTAGGCTGGCACATGCTGATTATGAGAAATTTCTGGCTAAAAATCAGGGATAAGAGATTTTCATATATGTGAATATAAAGAACGTATTCACATACATGAAAACCTAACCCAGCTGATCTTGCAGATGAATTTAACAGGTACTTCACATTGATATTTACAGATAGAAGATTCATGGTAAAGAAAAACTGCATGAGTGAAGCTGAGAAGTGTGAAATTAACAATTTTAAATTACTGAAGATTGTTTATTAGAAAAACTTTAAGCCTAAATATGAAGCTCCTAGAGTTGATGCCACGTACCTAGTAATTTTGAGGGAGATGGTAAGAGAATGTATTGAATCACTAAGATTAATGATGAGGACATCATTCAGCTCAAGAGATTTCTCTGGATTGGATAAGTAGTAGTAGTAATGGAGGCATGTTTATGCAAGAAAGCAAGCGTATTATGTAGCATCAGCCAAAAAGAAACAATTTCATGCATCCATTCCCTCTCAAAGTTTGTCCAGTTCTCCCTGAATTTATTTAAGCATTTAACTTCCATAACGACAGATTGAAGTTTGTTTCAGCAATTAACCACCCACTGGCTAAAGGCAAATTTCTGCACATCTATTCTACAATCCTCAATTTGAATTTTTCCTCAATTTGAATTTTTCCCTCCTCGGGTTCATAATCTGAGCAAGTGGAAGAATCCCATCAGAATTCAGTGTGCTCAACCCATTCAATATCTTATACACCTCAGTCGGATCACCTTACAGGTGCCTAGTTTCCAGCCGCTGCAATTTGCAGAAATTAAGCCTTTCTTGGTAAGAGGACCCCTTCTTTCCCCTCGCCAATCTTGTTGCCCTTCTCTGTACACACTCAAGCAACTCTACATCCTTCCTAAAATGAGGCCTCCAGACCTGTATACAGTACTCAAGGTGTGGCGTGACCATTGCCTTATACAAAGGGATAATCACCTTAACCCTACTAGCAAAATTCTTGTATTATCATTGACAATACCCCATGACCTGCTCTGGCAGCCTGTCTTCATTGCTCAGAAAACTTCATATCTGACTGCACAATTACTCCCAGATATTTTTCATTTTCTACCACTAAATGTTGTACCACATAGTTGTTACGTTTCTCTGGAGTTACTTCTACCCATCTGCCCAAATTTTCTAGATTCTGTTGCAGTACCACACTGCCATTACTGTCATTAACAACCCTGCTGACCTTTGTATTGGCGCCTCCATAGCCAGGTGGGCAGGAGTGGCAGTGCGTAACACACACTTCTTCATTAGACCGGGGTTCGAGCCCATGACCACCAAATACAGAGGATGCGGAAAGGTCATGGAATGACCACCTCATATCCCCAGAGCAACACGGCCTTAGTTGCTAATGCTCCTAAAAACCAAATAACAACGACCTTTGTATCATCTGCAAACTTCGACATTAAGCCTGATATACCTTCATTAGTATCATTGATAAATATACAAAACAACAGTGAGCACAACACCCTGGAGGACTCCACTAGTCCACGAAGAGCAGCATCCATTGATTACCACTATCTGTCTTCTCCAATTTGTAAAGTAGTCTTCCATATGCAACAATGTCAAAAGCTTTCCTGAAATCCAAGTATATGATATCAAAATTTTTTGCATCCAGTTCCTCTGTAACCACATCATAGTATCCAATCAAATTTGTCAGACAAGACTTTCCCTTAACAAACCCATGCTCTGTCTGAATTATTACTGCAGTCTTGTCTAGATGATCTTGCAATGCATCTTTAACCAGTGACTCAATTATTTTCCCCAGAACAGAAGTTGAACTAACTGGTCGGTAATTACTCGTGTCACCTTTGATCCCCCTTTGTGAATTGGAGATACATTTGCACATCTCCAGTCTGTGGGAACTTCCCCTGAGTCCAAGGATGCTCTCATAATTATGGCTAAGGGTTTGCTTACTTTCTTTGCTGCCTCCAGAGTATCTCTAACACATAAAGGCAGTTCTAAGAGTGAAGTGGGTAACTACTGACTAGTTAGTCTGATTTCAGTGGTAGGGAAAATCATGATGTCAGTGATTTAGAAATGTAATTCTGAAAAAAAAAAACTGCTCTTTTTTTGTAAAGCCAAAATTATGTTAAACCAACGTAGTTAGCTGTTTTGGCTGTTATCCTTGAACTAGATCTGGTAAATAATTTCAGCATTGTTTATTTGGATTTTAGCAAAAAAAATACTTTGCTTTGCTAAATTGCAATTCCTGCATGAGAGATTGCTGTATAAGCTGCATCACAAAGTGGCTGTAGGGCAGGAGGCAAATGGTTATCTGTTATTTTGTGCTATTGTAAGAATGAGATTCCCAGGAGTATTGGGACCAGTTTTTTTTTTTTTTTTTTCCCTTTAAAACATCAGCAAAGGGATACCAGGCATGATCAAAATTTGCATACAATCTGAAGATTGAAAGAGAGAGTAGTTACCGAAACATTAAGGAAACACATGAAAGTTAAGGAAATGCACCAGCAAGCAGCAGTTTTTCTGGGCAACTTAGCTAGGCTTCAGAGATGGCTAGAGAAGTGGAGCTATATTTTAATACAGTAGGCCCTTGATTTAATGGACTTCGGATTTAACAGACAAAAATTTCTGTCCTAAAGGAAAAATTAAGAATCTCTTTTTATATCTGAAAGCATCACACATCAAACAGCACATCTGTCTGATGTGTGATGCTATCATACAGATGTGCTGAAAATTCCTTCTAATGAAATAAAGGCTGTTTTACTACTAGATAATGCACCTGCTCGTCCTAATGCTGAGAGGTTTAGTTAGCAGGGATGGGAGAATTGAATGTGGTTTTCTGCCTCCTAACACTACTTCACTGATACAGCTGATGGATCGGGGTGTAAACGTTGCATGTAAGAGGTTGTATAAGAAGTTTATGGGAGAGGTGATGGTTGTTTTGGAAGAAACAGAAGACTCAGAAGAAGATACGAGAGGCACCAGGACACTGCAAAATTTACATGCATATAACATCAGATATGCTATTTTCAACTTAGCAGCTGCATGGAAAGATATAAAGATTACTGCCGTGGCCAATGCTTGAAATTGTGCGACGTAGAAACTGAAGTGGACTTTTAGGGAGTTGAGGTGTCTAATTTTCGAGGCACTCTTCTGAGGGCCGGCAACAAAAATGCAACAGAGAATGATGTGGAACAGTAGCTCGAAAATGATGATGGTGATCCGTGCTATCAAATTTTTTCTGAGGGAGAGATTGCAGAAATTGTTCTTCTTGGAGAACAAGAGGATGATGATGATGACAAAGAATCAGTTGCACCTCATCCTCATCCTAAAAAGACAACATATGGATGACATCATACATTATATTAAATCATCATTAAATCAGATCCTGATGTGCTTCCTTATTATGAACATTTTAGAGAATTTCGATCTGATCTACGGTAATAAGGCAACCAAAGCTTGAAAACAACTTTGTGTGAGCTTTAAGAAGAAAAAAAATTTTAAAAAGTGGTGGAAACACTCCATTAGTTACATTGTATAGTTTTTGAAGTGTTTAATTAAAATAAAGTTTGGTTCCTGTCGTAAATTTATTTTTATATTTTTAACAGATATTTTAGTGGCGTATATAAATTAATATAATATACATTATAATAATATTTTATTCATACTTATACGTTATAATAACATTTTAATACATACTGTACGTTGTAAGCTGGTTATTAATATATGTTTTTAAAATACATTCGATTTAACGGACTTTCGGTAATAGCATACACCCCTTCCCCCAGTTAGTCTGTTAAATCAAGGGCCTACTGTATATAAAAAAGCAAAGTTGGGGAATGGCAGCTCTAAAATATGAAATTATACTTGATGGGTATACTCATATGTATGCTTGTAGCATGTACTTGATGGGTTGTATTAAAAACAAGAAAGGGATTTGGGTATTATTTGGGTAATGCCATACAGGTTGACATTGAGGTTCTTGGTATAGTACAGACAAGTGACATGGAATGCCCATGGTGCCCTGTCAATAATTTATTCAGCATTTGCTTGTAGAGTTAGGGAGATCATAATCCCACTGTACAAGGCAATTTTAAAATGCCATGAGATCGGCGAAAGAGCTTCCATATGAGGAAAGACTTCAAATATGTGGGCTACAGAACTCGATAACTAGGCATCTTAGAGGAAACTTAATTGAGGTACAAAAGGTTCTGAGAAGAAAAAGTAAAATGAATTAAGGAGAAATTTCAGTTGTTTTAAATGATTCCACAACTAGGGCCATAAATTCAAATTGGGGGATTAGATTGCATTATAGAAAATTTTCTCTTAGCCATTGGGTTGTTAATTACTATAGCAAGTTGCCTTCACAGGTGGTTGAAGCTGACAGCTTTGGAAAATTCAGAGGTTTGTTGAATAGTTACCTGTATGAGGAGGAAATCACATAAGTAGTTTATTTTATTTTTTTATTATTATTATTTTTTGACTGATGCAGGACAAGTCTGAGCTTTCTTGCACCATAGGCTAATGGTAACACCACTCTGCCTTGTTTTCGATGTTTGTAAATAATAGCTGTTTTATGCTAATTTCAGAAATGTTATCCATTTTTTCTATCATGTATACTGTTTATTCACAAAACCTTTAAGTTGATATCATGAGTTGTATTATTGAATGTATTAAGTTAGAAGTAAATGCTGTGAATTTGTAAACTGAATCTTCACATGTTGGCAACATTGCCTTCAGTCATTTGTTTCTTGACCTTGAGGACTCATTGCAGCAGTGTTTATCAGTGTGAGCTCAGTTTATTTTTGAGGTTATTAGGTCAAACTTGTGCTGAAAAGTGACTAAAATGTCTTCACGCAAGTGTTTGAAATCCAAACTTTGTTATATTTATGGAAGTTATGTAGTCCTCAAACAAAGACAAGATATTACTGAATATTTTTAAAAAATTGTGTAGTATGCTTATTTTGCAGTGAAACTTGGTGAACAAGATAAACAGTGAGCTCCACATAAAGTTTGCTGAACCTCTTTCCCATTGAAATTATTGGTAAATGGTAAAAAGAAGGCTATGACACTTGGAATTCCCATGATTTGGTGGGAGCCTACAAACCACTGTGATGACTGTTACTTTTGCTTAGTTAAGGTAAAGGGATACAATGCAAACAGTAAGAAGGGCATTGTGTTTTATGTATCCTAATATTCCACCTGCCATTAGATCAGTCCCACATGGAGATAACCTACCGATTCCATGCTCTCCACATTCTATTGGAGAATGTAGCAGCAGAGAGTGCTGAAAGCTTCTGAAAATGAAACTGAAGTCTATGTGCCTGGAGACATTGAGTCCAGCCTTCAACTCTTTTCATGGCATGACCTCAATGATCTGGTAAGAGATTTAAATTTACCAAATTAATCTGTAGAACTCCTTGGTTCTAGACTCAAAAAGTCAAAAAATCTTCTAGCACATGGGACGTTATTCTCATAGTACAAACACAGAGAACAAGAACTAGTCCCCTAATTTTCTGAGGATGATTCTATGGTTTTTGTAGTAATATAAATGATTTAATGAACTATTTAGGAATTAGTTACAATCCTAAACAGTGGAGACTTTTTATTGACTCATCAAAGAGGAATCTCAAAGGTGTGTTTGCTCCACAATGGAAATAAATATGGGTCAATTCCAGTAGCTCACGCTGTGCTTTTGAAAGAAACATATGAGAACTCGTAGTTGCTGACAAATATTAAGTATGAAGAACATAGTTGGTTGGTCTGTGGTGACTTTATAGTGTTGTTGTTGTTATGGGGGTTTGATGGCACATAAGCTACTTTGGCTATACAGGTGACCTCCGCTTAACGCTGATAATTTGTTCCGGAAAAACAGAGCGCTAAGTGAATCCGCGCTAAGCAAGTGCTGCATTCCCATAAGGTAACATATGTATTTGTAAGTTGTGGTCGGTGCCATAGGATATTTCCTAATCAATAATAAACGGTAGTGAAAAGATGCACAAATGTCGGTCAAAATATTTAATATTCAAATATTTGTACATATAAAATATTCTGCATTACATACGTATATAATTATGTGGAAACTACTTACATATCAAAATTAAACTTAAAATTCCAATTAAAATCATGAATTTAATTGATTTGATTTAATTGATAAATTTAATCATGAAAAATGTGTCGATTTTGGGTTGAACTTTGGCCCTCTTTTAAATAAACTAAAAAGGGTATTAATTTTAAATCCCTGCAGCGTTACCACCCAACAATAAATTCACCCGATCCTTCGCCGCTTTGAAACCTGGCATGTTTTTTTCTTCTTTCAATGTGAAACTTGTTGAGAAGTATAACACACAATATCCCTCTTCAATAATTTTAACAAGTTCTTTTTTGAAAGTTTCGGCTCCTTGATCTGCACTTGCGGCTTCTCCCTAGATTTTAAATCTGTTCAACCAGCCCTTACCAGTTTTAAATGGTTCCACAGTTTTTTTTTAATCTCTCTCTTCTTTTTTTTTTTTTTTTTTTATAATATTTAACTTAACTGAATTCTGCATTGAATATTATCTTCAATAAAATAAGTTAACGTCTTTCCATTTCAATCCTAATAGCCGGCCTAGCCCTAGTTGCTTGCAGTGGAACAGCTATCTTTCCTGCTGCTAAAATTAATTCTTTATTTTTTTATAATTGTTCTTACAGTTAAACTTGCAAGTCCTAAATTATGGCACACATCCGCTTGTCATTGACTGGAATCGATTCGCTTCAAAACATCTAATTTAATTTTCAAATTCAGTCTTTTTCTTACATTTATAGTCTTCGTACTGCACCCAGACATTCTTGCTTTTTCATTCTTATCGGCCATTAATTACGATACAATGTTCAGGTAAACTGTCCGTTACGCACGATGTCTAATACTGTACTGAGCGATGACTAGACTTCGGATAAATGCATATAACACAAATATTACAAGCAATATACTTGATCATTTTTTAAAATGTTGATCTTGGAACTACATAACAAGTCACTGTACTGCAATTAAATTAGCGTGCGAGAAAATTTCACTGAGCATGGGAAAATTTCTCAAGTCGGCGTGGGAAACATTTTAATGCTGTTTTGCTATTCATTTTCAAGCTATCAACTCCATCAAATGAAACGATTTCATTAAATATGCCAAAAATGCAATCTGTAAAAGAGCGTTATAGTCAGATATGGGTTATAATATAAGAACAGCTTTATAGCAAATCAGCGTAAAGCGAACCGCATTATAACGGGGGCCTGCTGTAATGCACTTTATAGTGATTGCTGTTACTTAGACAGCAATCTGGCTACACAAAAATGCTTTGCTTTTTTGGGTGAGTAGGACAGTCAGGTAATGAGTAAGCACTAGAGTGTCAAGGTCTGGCCAAAGAGGGCCAATTTGTTGCCTGGGTCAAAGAACATAGTTCATAAGCCACTGGTAGACCCCAAAAGTGTCCTCCTTTCATCCTTGCACATCAAATAGTTTGTGAAAGCTTTACCTCATAAAGGTCTGTGCTTCAACTACCTTTGTACTAAATTTCTGTTGGACTTCAAATTTTCAAACTGATCAGGGACTGAGATTTTGAAGGAATTATGAATAAAAGAGAAAAATAGACATGGATTGGCTTTGAAGTTCATTGTTGGGAATTTCTTAGTGAACAACAAGGATCTAGACTACAAGAATATAGTTGTAAATATGTTGGTAAACTTCAAAAAGCATGTTGCAGCCCAGCTTCTTGAAGCTGGGCTGCAACATGAGTGTCAGTGTATATTTTTTATGCTCTTGCATTGACTATCACCCAGAAAATCTGGGAAGTGTTAGTGAAGAAGAGGGTGAGAAGTTTCACCAGGACATTAAAGACATGGAGATGAGATAAGTACAGGTCACTGTTGAAAAAAAGCCGTGAATTAGGGTTGAATTTGAAAGTGTCTGTAATTTGGCCCTGGAAAGACTGTGCAAGACTCAAGGGGGAGAATTTTTTTCAGCCTGGTCTGTACTTGTTAACAGGAGAGACTGCTTCTACAGGGATGGGATACACTTAAATAGAAAGGGTGCAAAAATATTTGCTGTTGCTATAGAGGCAGTGTTAGGTGGGTCGAAAACCTGCTAGCTTGGGGAGATACAAGGACTAATAGATTAACAGTAGCCACTGGCAGAGGTGAAAGTGATTCTTGCACTGCTTCTATTGGAATGAGCAGAAGCCTGGAAAACAAGATGCAGGATATTTCAGAGACTGCTGGGAGTCATTGCTTTACAAGTAAACACATGGGATGTGTTAGGGTAGCTAACAATAGGAACAGGTGCATGTATACTTGCGTGTACACCAATGCTAGGAGCTTGGTAAATAAATTTGATGAATTTGAGGTATTGCTCAAAGCATCAAAGGCGGATATTGTTGGGATATCAGAGACGTGGTGTCACACAGATATAAGGAATGCAGAACTGGAATTTGGGGAGTACAATGTGTGCAGAAAGGATAGACAGGATAGGAAGGGAGGAGGGGTTATGCTATTAGTTAAGAAACACATAAAATCCAAGGAAGTGAAGCCAGTTGACATCGCTAGACAGTGCAGTGTCGAGTCAGTTTGTGTAACATAAGCATTGGGAGATCAAAATTGAGAGTAGGAGGGTGCTATAGGCCTAATGACTCTGATGAGTATAATAAGAAACTGTACAGGGAAATAGAGTGGGCCAGTAAATCAGAGAGTCTTATAATGGGGGATTTTAATTTCCCAGATATTGACTGGAATTTGTGGGTTGGTCACTCACACACTAGCAAGGCTTTTGTGGATTTATTGGATGATTGTTTTCTACATCAGCATGTTCGGGAGGCAACTAGAGGGAGTAATACTCTTGATCTGATTATCAGTAGTGATTCTTCATGCATTAAGAATCTGCAGATAAAGAACCACTAGGTGGCAGTGATCACAGTGTGCTGAAGTGGGATTTACTCAAAGAGGTAACTACCATCAGGGGTAAAGGGAAGGGTTTTTGCTTTTGTAAAGGCAACTACGATGGTCTGAGACAGTAATTAAATTCTACACAGTGGGACCAACTGATGATGATGTTACCAACAGCAAATTCAAAATAGGAAGCATTCAAAGAACTTATCTTGGAAGCTACTAGGCTTTACATGCCAACTAAGAAATATTGTTCAAGGTTTAGGCCTAAATGGATGTCAGATGAACTAATGAGACATGGCAGAGAAGAAAAATGCATGGGATACATACAAATTAATGTGACACAGAAACCTATGATAGATATAAGTTGATCTGTAACGAAGTTACAAAGGAGGTTAGGCGGGCGAAGGCAGATTATGAGAAATCTTTAGCAAAGGATGCAAAGAAAAACAGCAAAGAGTTCTTTACTTATGTAAACTCTAGAAGGAAGGGGATGAATCAGATTGGTCCACTTGATATCGATGGTTCAACTGTTGATGATCCTGCTCAGGTAGCTGCAAACTAAATGAATATTTTGCATCGACATTCACACATGAGGAGTTATTCAGCGAAGGGAATGCCAGAGGGGAATTCAACTCTGGCAGTAAGCTAGATAATCTTGTAATAACTGAGAGTGAAGTGGAGGAGAAATTAATTGTTGAAGATAAACACAAGAAAGGCACCTGGGGTGGATGGGATCTATCCAGTTATATTAAAGGAGGCAGCAAAGGAAATAAGCAAACCCTTACTTGAGCTTCCTTGGACTCAGGGGAGGTACCCATAGACTAGAGATGTGCAAATGTGACCCCAATTCACAAAGGAGGATCAAAGGCTGACACAAGTAATTATAGACCTAGTAAAAAAGGCCTACGTGCTCTGGATATTAGTTTGCTCTGAGAAACAAAATAAATTTTCATAATTATAGACCTGTGAGTTTAACTTCTGTTCCGGGAAAATTATTGGAGGCACTGGTTAAAGAAGTACTGCAGGATCATCTAGACAAGACTTCAGTTATAGCTCGGACACAGCATGGTTTTGTTAAGGGAAAGTCTTGCCTGCCCAATTTGATTGGATGCTATGATGCAGTCACAAAATAACTGGATGCAGTTATTTTGTGACTGCATCATAACAATAACTTTGTTATTATATACTTGGATCTTAGAAAGGCTTTTGATACTGTTGCACATGGAAGACTGCTGCACAAATTGGAGCAGTGTGGCATTGGAGGCAAATTGCTGCTATGGATAAAGGGATGGTTGAGGGGGAGAAGACAGAGAGTGGTAATCAATGGACACTGCTCATCGTGGACTAATGTTATTAGTGGAGTCCCTCAGGGTTCAGTGTTGGGTCCATTGCTATTTTCTGTATTTATAAATGATATTGATGATAGTATATCAAGCTTAATGTCCAAGTTTGCAGACAATACAAAGGTTGGCAGGGTTGTTAAGGACACTACTGACGCTATGCTGCTGCAACGGGATCTGGAAAGGTTGAGCAGATGGGCTGAGAGGTGGCAAATGAAGTTTAACATTGACAAATGTAAAGTACTACATATGGAAAACAGCATCCCCAGAGCAACGTATCAACTCTGTGGTACTACACTGGGGACCTGGGGTGGTTGTGCAGGCAGATATGAAGTTCTCTGAACAGTGCAGATGGGCTGCAAGAGTGGCTCATGGTGTCTTGTCAGTGATATACAGGAATTTTTCTAGCAGGGATCAGGAGGTGATTATTCCCTTGTATAAGGCAATGGTCAGGCCACACCTTGAGTACTGTATACAGGTCTGGAGGCCTCATTTCAAGAAGGATGTAGAGCTGCTGGAACGAGTACAGAGAAGGGCAACAAGATTAGTAAATGGAACAAAGGGTTTCTCTTACGAAGAAAGGCTTAAGTTTTGCAAATTACGGTGTCTAGAAACTAGGCACCGGTGAGGTGATCTGATAGAGGTGTATAAAGCCTTGAATAGTTTGAGCATACTCAATGCCAATGGGATTTTTCCTCTTGCTCAGAATAATCACCTGAGAGGGCATAAATTCAAATTGAGGAAAGACAGATGTAGGATAGATGTGCGGATATTTGCCTTTAGCCAGCGGGTAGTTGGTTGGTGGAACAGACTTCCATCCCTTGTTGTGGAAGTTGATAGCCTAAATAAATTTAAGGCTCAGCTGGACAGGTATTTCGAACGAACGGAGGGGTGAAATGGAAGTGTGTTTTTTTTTTTTTTTTTTGGCTGATGCTGCATAAGCTTGCTTCCTTGCATCATATGCCTCTACTAATGCTATCAGGGGAGGTGGAATGTCACCATGATGGGTGACTATTGCTGAATGTTGAAGTGGGACCGTTATGTAGGATCTGCAATAACAACAAAGAAACAAAAATTTGGCATGTCGTAGATCAGTTTTTAAAATGAGAGGTGAGTGTTTAGTGTGCTTTTTACCACACTGCCCTGTTTAATAAAAGTCTGGTAAAATTAGCATTTCGTTATAATTTCAGTGCACAAATTCTGCCGAAATTAATAAAAATTTGTGAAAAATCAAATTTTCTTTCATTATTTTTGAAGAAACCTAATGTTATGGAAATAAACAGAAGTTAGTTATGAAATCAGCATTAATAAATGATTCGGAAAGACCCTTTTCTGAGAGAACATCGGTGATTTTCTTTTTTTTAAATGCAGAGTAGTGTAATTGTCAAAGCCTGCTTTTCTAATAGTTAGCTTGATGTTTCAGAGCATTCTTTTCTTGTGAGTTTTCAAAAAAAAAAAAAAATATATATATATATATATAGTGTTTGCAGCATACTGTTTATATATAGTACAAATATTTATTTCATAGATTTATGAAATAAATATTTTATAATCCATTAGAACTTGTATGAATGAATACATCTGTGAACTAACTATGTTATCGTTAAAAATAGGTTTGGTTACAATGATCACTAATGTATGTTTATTTTACACTAGAATCCAACTTTGCTCGAAAAGCCTGAAAATGAGGAAGTAAAATCTGAGGAAGTGAGTAATACTGAGAGTGATACACAGGAAACGCATAAATTACAAGATGCAGAAATGGAAGTTAAAGAAGTGGAAGAAACAGCTCTACCAAATGGAGAGGTAGAAAAGGAAAGTGCTGAAGAGGTGGAAGAAGAATTAATGGATGAAAGTAAAGTTGAAAGTGGATGCGGAGAAGGAACTGAAGAGGGAGAACTGTTTAAGGAAGAAACAGAAGAAAATGATTCAAAGTTCCAAACATCAGCACGACCAAGAGATGAATCACCAAATAGTAAAAAGGCAAGTAAAACTGATTTCAAAATCACTAATTTGATAATTTAGTTTGGTACTAAACTATAATGCATATTAAGAATTTCATATTTTTTTTCAGCAAATTTATAATTCTGCTGTTCAAATTTCCAAATAATGACTTTTGCTTTTATTAATAACATCACCATTTTTTGATAACACTAGTCAGTATCAGTTACCTCCCTGAAATAATTTCGACAGATTCTCGTAAGAAATATGTTCAAAAATTTAGATAATGTGCTTAAAATTCTCATCACCCTCAGTTTTCAAATATTATAGGTTGATCGTGTGTGCATGTACATACATCAGCATACGTGAAATATGTTGCGTTCTTGCCAAAATAAGCCTGATAGCTTTTTTTTTCAGGGAAGTGGTATTAAAATCACAGCGGAAGCCATCACAACTTGTGAGAAAAGCCTCTGAACTCTATTTTGGTCATAAGGTCAGCAATAGATAAAGTTTGGGCTCCAAAGATTTCCTGTAACTCATGTTCAAGGACATTAACAGGCTGGTTTAGAGGTAGTCATAAATCAATGCCTTTTGCAACTCTGGTGATATTGCAGGAACTTTGAGACCACATAAACGATTGTTACTTTTGCATTACCAATATTTCTGATTTTTCCGGGAAATTCAAGCTTAAAGTAGAGTATCCCAACATACCTTCTGCTCTAAGGCTGGTTTCTCACAATGATACAATGCCAGTGCCAAAGCCACCAGAAACTTAAGGACTTGACTCTGAGTCAGGATCGGAAAAGGAGTCTCCAGAAGATGCAGAATCCAGAATGAATACAGCTCCAGACTTTTCAAATCTTGATACTGCAAAGCTGAATCTAATCACTCAGGCAGAATTGAACGATTTGGTCAGAGATTTGGGCCACTCCAAAACCAAGGCTCAATTACTAGGATCACAGCTTCAGCAGTGGAATCTTGAAAAGGGTGTCAAGGTGTCTTTTTATTGGAAGAAGCAATCTAACATAACAGCCTATTACTCCATGGATTGTGCTTTGATTTATTGTAACAATATCCAGGAATTAGTGAAAGAGTTACATCTGGACATGTCCCCGTGCAGTAGAGACTTTTCATTGATTTGTCAAAAGTCAGTTTTACTCCATAATGGAAATAAGTATCCATTGGCCCATGCAGTTCACATGAAGGAAATGTACGGGAACCTACACATTCTTTTGCAAAAAACATGCTATCAAGGTTACAAATGGAATATCTGTGCTGATCTAAAAGTGGTAGCTTTGCTGACTGGGTTGCAAGGTGGATACACTAAATACTGCTTTTTTTGTGAGTGAAGGATTGCCACTGCATGGTAAAAAAAAATGGCCAGGAGCATTCAGAACTACACCAGGCCAGAAAAATGTAGGACATCCTCCTTTGGTGGAAAAGTCAAAAATCTATTTACCTCCATTGGCCATCAAACTAGGTTTGATAAAAATATTTGTGAAAGTGATGGGGAAAAAAGAAAAGGATTTTCCTGTTTGAGGCAAAAGTTTCATCAAATCAGTGACACCAAGATAAAAGAAAGAATTTTTGTGGGTCCTCAAATCAAACTGCTGCTCCAAGATGAGAAATTCACTAAAAAATTAAATGCTACAGAAATAAGAGCCTGGAAGGCATTCGAAAGTGTTTGCAGGAACTTTTTAGGCAATGAGAAATCACAAAATTACAGTGAAATTGTGGATGAGCTAATTTTAGCATACAGAGAGTTGGAATGCAACATGTTGTTAAAGCTTCACTTTCCTTCGTTTCCATTTAGACTTTTTTTTTCCTGAAAACTTGGGAGTGGTCTCCGATAAACACAGTAAAAGGCTTCACCAAGATATTTTTCATGTGGAAAAAAGATACCAAGGAAAATGGAGTCCAAATATGTTGGCAGACTACTGTTGGAATGTCGTACGGGAGACACCAATGGGTGATTATAAAAGGCAGAAAACTACAAAATAAATGTTTTTTATCAGATAAACATTTTTTTTTGTAAATAGAATAAAGTTAACAGACTCATTGTTCAATATTTAGTACTGCATGCAACATTTTCTTAAAATATATGTGAAATCTCTTTTTTTTTTTTTTTTTTAAACTTAGTTTTTTACTTTAATCCCTTCTCTCTTAAAATTGGTGGGTGTTACAGCAATATAGTTACCATATCTGAATTCAGTAACACTAAATTTTAACAGGAAGCAAAAAAAAAAATTTTTTTTTTTTTTTTTTTTTTTTTTTTTGCTGACCAGTGTTCAGAATTCCCAGTTAAATATCACATTAATCTCAGTGTTTGGTAAAAAATATTTTTCAAAGTGCTTACCTCACTTGAATTTGTTCTCTCTTTGTAATAAGTTTTTATTTAAATCAAATAAAATTCATATACTTTCAATATTTGCTTCCATGAGGGCTGAGTGTTTGACCTTAAGGTTTTGGTTTATGTTCAGTTTCAAGGCAAATACCATTATCCACGGTTCTGCTTAAGTTGCTAATATTGTTTTATATCATATAGCATCACCAAAAAATGCAAATTTGCTATATTTTAAAAATCTTGTACAATTCCAAAGCAGCTGGTTCAGAATTTATTTTCTTTGCATCAGCTGGCAGGTGAACTGTTTAATTGTGAATAGTGTACAGTAGAACCCAAATAAGAAGTTTTCCAAGGGACTGTAGGTTTAGAACTTCTTACAAGGGAAAACTTGTTGGAAGGCGAAAATGACCTAAGGTTATGAAATATTAACTACACAAATAAAAATGAAAAGATATGAATACATAAACTAAAAATCATTTTTAAGTACTATTTCAGAATTTATAAAATTTTACTCTGCCTATGGAAACATTTTTAAACTGAGGATTTCTAATTGCTTAACATTCTGTTCATTAAACTCATTACCAAGTTGGAAGAATGAACTCCTTTGAAATTCATCCTATATAATTAGTATAATCAGTATAATTAATAATTATTATGCTAATATAATCAGTATAATTAATAATTATTATGCTCATATAATCAGTATAATTATTTATTAATATTTGTAGCATTAAAATAAAACTGCCAAGGAGGGACAAATAATTAGGGCCAATATGGTAGATAGACAAATATACTAATGGTAATATACAGAAATAAATAAAGTATTATAAATTCAGCTTTTAACATTCCTTAAAAGGTCACAATTACAATAAGACAGAGCAACAGTTCACCAAGGGCACATTATAGCCTTAGTTGCTAATGCGCCAGTAAAATCCAAAAGAAACCAATTCACTCAGAACTGTTCAAAACCATCAGAACTTGATGCAAACGCTTCATGTGGGTAGTCAACGATATCCAATTATGGATATCGATGAAAACAGTTGCAATGTCACTTCCATTATATCAAAATGTTTATATATACTAAAAAAGGTTTTAGGGCTGAAAGCCTCATACTACGGAAAATTCACTAATCGAACAAGTTAGTGCATAGCATCATTTTACTTCGTAGTAAATCACCGAAGTAGGTGAAATGGCATCATTTTTATTACATCCCATATTGTGAATGCCTTCACGAGTTGCCCTGATAGTGCACTACTTCGAATAAGCAATGCTTCGCTAGTAGAGAAGACTGTTACTTATTCTTGGCTTTACTGTTATCTTGTATGGGACATGGTTTTTCTGCATTATAGCCCTAGTTGCTGATGTGCCATTAAAACCCAACCAACCAATTTATTCTCGGCGGATACCAGAGCAACTCGTCCTTCACAATGAGTTGCCCTGATATTGCACTACCTCTAATAAGCAACACTTTGCCAGTAGAGAAGACTAATGTTACTTATTCCTGATGGATACCACCACCACCACTCAGGAGCAGTGGCAGTATCTGCTGAGAAAAAGTAACATTAGTCTTCTCCACTGGCAAAGCATTGCCTATTTGAGATAGTGCAATATCAGGGCAACTTGTTATGAAGCCATTCACAATATGAGATGTAAAAAATGATGCCATTTCACATACTTCAGTGATTTACAACAAACAAAAATGTTGCTATGCACTAATTTGTTTGATTACCAAAATGTTTATATTATTTAATTGTTTTTAAATATAAAAATAAAGAATTTGTATATTTTGAAAATGTCATTATAATAATACACTTTGTATTCTTTATCATGTACTTGAAATGCCGGAAAGCTTTATACCTGGGAAATTTCTTACGTGGGAAAATAATGCATTACAATATATAGAGTTGAAATTGGGAATTCAGAAACCAAACCTGTTACAGGGGAAAACTTCTTATGTGGAGAATTTCTTATCCAGCTTCTACTGTATTTTGTTTAATTAAACAGGTGAGTGTTGTGCAGAAGTAAAGAATGCAAAGAATAGTAGCAAAGAATTCTTTGCTTATATTAACTGTCAACCACATTGGCTCACTATATATGAATGCCATAACTATTGATGATCTTCAGAATGCTGACAAGCTGAATAAATAATTTGCATCTAAGTTCACACTTGAAGAAATTTTAGTGATGGGGGTACCAGAAATATACCAAGTTATAATTAGGAGATAAATGATTTTGTGCTGACTGAGAAGCAACTTGAAGAGTAATTGTTGAAGCTAAATGTAAATAGCATCTGAGGCTCATGGAATCTATCCAGTTATATTAAAAGAAGCAGTAAGAGAGAGAGAGAGAGATAGGGAAACCTTTGTTCATAATTATGAGAGCATCCTGGAATTCAGAGTAGGTCTCTATAGACTGGAAGTGTGCAGATATCTGTTCTGTTCATAAAGGGGAATCAAAGGGCAAAATGAGTAATTACTGGCCTGTAAGCTTGACTTCTGTTCCTGGAAAAATAATGGAGTCATTTGCTAAAGAAGTATTGCAGGATATCTTGATAGGAATGTAATTATTTGGAAAGTAATGCATGGATTTGTTAAGGGAAGATCTTGTCTGACCAATCTGATTATCCACTATGGCACAGTAACAAACTTGACATGAAAAATAATTTTGACATTATATATGTAGACTTCAGCAAAGGTTTTGATACTATTCAACATGAAAACCTGCTATATGAATTGAAGCAGTGTAGTTCAGTGCTACAGGTAAGTTACTGATGTGTATAAAGTGATGGTCGAGTGGCAGAAGACTGAGAATGGATATAAATGGTCACTGCACTTCTTAGACTAATGTTATTAGTGGAGTCCCTCAGGTTTCAGAACTGGGGCCCTTAACTGTTTTAAATATTAATCATATTGATGAAGATCATATCAAGTTATTGTCTAAGTTTATAGATGTAAGTTTGTAATCTAGAAAAATTGGACAGAGAGAAAGAATTCTAGAAAAATTGGACAAATTTGCTGAGAAGTGGCAATTGAGGTATAACATTGATAAATGCAAGCTGTTGCATGTGGCAGGCAATAGTCCCTGAATAATATAGCGGTTGGATGATACCACTCAAGATGGCAAAACTCAATACACCATTATTATGGGGGACTTCAATGCTAAGGTTGGAAAGAGACAAAACAGTTCAGAAACAAAAGCTATAGGAAATTTTAGAATTGGTGAAAGAAATGAAAGACGTGGAATTTGCTATATTCTATTACATTTAAACTCTAATCTAAAGATACTTAGACATATTTGAACAGAACTGCAAAGCTAGCAACAAAACAGTATCAATAAAAATTATATACAAGCCTACAGACTGTAGACAGGAAGTAACATTAACAGCCATATGTCTTCAAAAGGTGGGAGGGGAATATATATATATTCACAATAAATGTCAACAGCAAGAAAACAGTGTTATCGACACTATCTTCTAAAATGAAGTTTCCTGAAAGTCAATACCTTTTGGTCTTGTACATAGTCATTAAAATTCTATACATATAATGTATATCATTAACAGGGCTTATTTTCTTGCAAGACATTGCCATTAACTTCTCATAAACACAAAATTTAAATTTTCAACAACAGTTCTTATGAACAACTTACAATAAAAGACTTTTATTGTAAGTTGATGTTGTAATTTCTGAGGATTTTTGAGATCCGACTTGACACGCCTGGATAGTAGGGAATGTAGGCGGAAATTACAAGCATAAGAACTCGCATCCCACCCAAGACCCCGAACCAAGACAGTATACAGTCCGCCTACATTCCCTACTATCCAGGTGTGTCAAGTCGGATCTCAAAAATCCTCAGAAATTACAACATCAAATGCGTACAGTTACACTGCAGAAACCTACGTTCACTTGTCTCCAGTGTGAAGACCCCTGTCACACCTCTCTTTCGCAGCAATGTAATATACCGCATCACCTGCAGAGACTGTGACAGCTGCTACATAGGTGAGACATCAAGACGTCTTCAAGATTGCCTTACGGAGCATGATGGAGCATTTTTGGGCCACCAACCACGATCTCGATCCCAAATGTGATTTTGAAATAGTGGACTACTCATGACACCTTCGCCACCGTGCATGGCTAGAGTCACTTAATATATTGAACAATCAAAAGGCCATAAACTGCTGCAAAGGCATGAGAATGCACCCCATCCTGGAGACAACCATTTTACACCTCGACAAACGCTGGAGTAAAAGAGCACATGTCTGTGCGACAACAATAGGAAACCAGCTTGAATAACGTGACTTCACTCTCAGCTCACTGCACGCATAACTATATCAGTTGTATTTAAATTTCAATCTATTAGTTGATAAAGAGACTCATCAGCCTCGAAAGCTTCTACTGTATCCTATTATATTTATTGTGTTATTTTAAATACATTCACTGGATTATACTGTATTTTTCTTATCTAAATAGTGGTTACATTCTAGGATTAAATGATCGACCGTGTCAACAGCTCCACAAGGGCAGAGAGGCAATGCGGACAATCCAAGTGCATTTAATTTGGAGTTTATACTCCCATGACCTGTAATCATAAATGTGACATTTAAGCCGGGACAAAACCATTTTAACTGCTTAGACATTAGTTCTAAATAAGTTTGAATTAGACATTAATTCAAAGACATTAGGAATAAAACTATATGTAACCCTGCCCAAAAGAGCAGCATTCCATTCCAACTGCCAGTTTCTCATAAACTCAGATCTTAATCTAGCAACATCCTCCTTTTCAGACAAATCCATGTTCAATCTATAGTTACCAATATTAGCTGAGGGAACCCTTCTTCGTTGATATAATAGATACTGCAGTATTATTTCATATTAAATAGGTATTTGGCCATTCAGAACCTGCAGAGCAGCAGCAGCAGCAGCAACAACAACAACAACAGTTCTGCATGCTCTGGACGTGGCAAGAAGAAAAAAACGCTGAGATTGAATAAGATATTTTTTCACCATGCTATTAACCACCCTAAAGCCCCATGCACCTGCCGCATAGCATATGATAGGCAAAAATAAACTTTTATAGTATAGTTTATAATGTACTTGATTTTATACCCCAAACGTTTTTACTAATTTTAAGTATTTTCGCTTTTAAAGTCTTAATCTTCTTCAAAATATACTTTACATGTTGAATGAAAAAGTTTATGATCAAACATTACTCCAAGATATTTGTATGTTCTTTCTAGTTTGATGCTTTGATTATTAACAACAGGCAGTGTGTTTAGATTTAAGTTGCCCTTAAGAAGAAACTGTTTCGTTTTGGGAACCAAAATAACTAGTTTGTGCACATTGCACCATGAGTTAAGGTCATCCAAGATGTTATTTGATGTTTGCTCTAGCTCTAATCTTGAGTTTCCCATAATCAAAAGGGCCAAGTCATCTGTGTAGGCAATCTTATGGACTTTGCCATGGTCAGAAGCTAGCCACCCATCAAGGACCACTTTCCAACATATTGGACCAAGTACATATCCTTGAGAGCAGCCACAAGTAACTGGTCTCGTGACTGAGCAAATGCCCGAGGAGACAACAAGGTTTCTGTTGTTGAAATAATCTGTAGCCAACCGGTACAAAGGAGCTGAGACCCTGGCCTCCTGGAACCTCGCCAGGACACTTTATTGCCACAGGGTGTCAAAGGCCCCTTTGAAGTGTACGAAAAGACCGAGGACGTATTTAGAATTTGAAACAGAAACAGTATTTATTGCTGCACTGATTGTGTCCATAGTACACCTGCTCTCAGTGAAACCAAATTGAAAACGAACAGATAAGTTTCTGGAAGTATAATAATTTTTAAATCTTGATACAATTAGCTTCTCTATTATTTTCCATAAACGGGGAGAAGTGCAATGAGGCAATACGATGTTGGTGCTTCCGCAGGTTTGTTTGGAGATTTTAGCAAAATATTTAACTTTGCCAGCTTCCATGGCTCTGGGAAACAGCCAGTGTTTAGACAGGAGTTCATGATATTAGTGATAAGCCATGGCCTCAACCTCTAAATCCTTTTGAGGACTGAAACCTCAACCAGATCTAACCCTGGGCATTTTCCATCCCACATGGAACAGATTGCATCAGAGACTTCAGATGCTGTAAACGGATCCTCATTTGTGGAACCTGCATACATTAAATGTTGCATTCGCATATCAGTTTTCTCTATACATTCAGGGAATGAATAATTCTAATGAGTGATCTCATTGAGGATAGCATTCATAGTTTCTTGCCAAGATAATGTCTCTGTACGATTTGGTTTAATAATTGTTGAGAAGGTTACAGCAGGGTGAATTTTTTCCACGACACCTTGTAGGCTAACCTCCAAGGCTCATTTTCTGAACCAAACGGTCCCAAGCTAAGCTCTTTTCTTTGTGGATGGTGTTAAAATATAATCTTTTCGCAGCCTTATACAGCTCTACCAAATGTGCAATTTCCTCTGCATCCCTGTTGCTTCTTCTAGCATGCTGATAGTTGCACCTGGTAGATTTGAAGTCCGACTGCTAGGACAGCACATGGGGTTCTGTCGATGATATACAGGAATTCTGCAGAATGGACAAAGAGATAATTATCCCGCTGTGTAAAACAATAGTTAGGCCAAATCTTGTACTGCATACAGGTCTGGAAGCCTCATTTTAAGAAGGATGTGTATCTGTTGAATTGGGTACAGGGAAGAGCAACAGTGTACAAAAGGGTACTCTTACCATAAAGGATTTCAGTTCTGTAGATTGCAGTCTCTGGAAATCAAGCATCTGCAAGGAGATCTGATTGCAGTGTTTAAGGATTTAAACGGATTGAGTAAACTAAATGCTGATGGCATGCTTACTCTTTCCTAGATGATATGCATAAGGGGACAATTTATGTAAAAGAATGGTTATAGGATAGATGTGGCCGACCGGGCTAGCCAGGTGGGTAAAGTGCCTGCCTGGCAACCCAAAGGTCGCGGGTTCGAATCCCGCCTTGGGCTTGGATCAAAGTACTGCAAAAACCTTGGGAGGTGCACTATGGCCACAGAAGCCAATGCGCCAACAACTACAAAAAAAAAAAAAAAAAATAGGATAGATGTGAAGAAATTTTCTCTCAGCCAAAGAGTGATTGATTGTTGGAAGAAACTTTCATCTGGCAATTTGGGAGTGATTAGTTTGAATAGATTTAAGGAAGAATTAGGAAAAATATTGGAGTGGATAAAAAGATGAGGGTCTTTTTTTTTTTTTTTTGCTGATGTACATTGTTTCTTTCTTCTGCTTAAACATATAACAACCATTATGTTTGCCTTTAATTACCTAGCATTTGACTACATTTGTCCTGTGTAGCACAATAATATAAAATTGCAGGAATATATTTCAACACAATAATGGAAATCAAATGCAAGTTAACTACTTTGATTTTGATCATGGGGAGATCTTTGCTCCTACCACTGTGCTGATTAATACAACCCCAGCCAAGAGCCAATATTTGGCCTATGTTCATTCACCTTAGAGACAAATATTGTTATTCATAGTTTTGCTCAAGTTGCTAATATAATTTTAAAATGAATACTGAGCCCACATTCTTTAGTAGGAGTAAATATTGAAATCAAATGCAATAATGTATAAAATTTTATTTTATTTCGTGTACACCAACGCCATCAAAATATACTCCCATAATCCTGTATTAACGTAAATTTTTGTGTTTCATGTTATTTGCAAATAATTAACATACCATATTAATGTTTGGGGCAGGGTGTGCGAGAGAATCTATATTGCAGCTGTGCAAAAGGTGATTTCAATAAGCCTGTCAAGGTCAGGGAGCCAGGAGTTCACAGAATAGTTTGTAAAATAACACATGTATATTAAGTTTACTTAGATAAAATCTAACAATTAATATAAGACAGTGGATTAACTGACATTGTATAAGAGAAATAAACAGTATTAATTTATATGCTATAGAAATTACATATTTATTAGGACCATAGCAATATAACTTTTCTTTGAGATGCACTAGAAACTCAGCTCCACATCATACTACTTGGAGTAGATATGATTGTCCATTAGACTCCAAGAAGCTTGGTGGGTGGTTTTCACCTTTATTAACACTGAGTACAGAGGTCATCTTTTATTTAACCTGCATCCTGTAGAAGCATGGTGATTCCAGATTATAATATATGTTCTTCCAATGCTTACAGTATGAGACAAATCTATTTAGGTGCACGTCTAGGCTTTGCATAATATGCAACGCATGATACAATATCCAGGATGAACCAGTATGTGATGTAGTAGGTGTGCAGGGATTATATTATAATGAAATAGTGTAAAAAGTTTCCAGAAGTTAGTCATTATCCTTATGGAAGGAGAGTATTGAACTGCATTGTGAACACAAGAGCCAAAAAAGTACAAGATGATTTGGAAAGAAATAAACACTTTTTCAAAGAATGGCAAAACGAGGCCAGATCTTAACCCTCAACACTCTGTAGACGATGCCTCATGTATACCCTGGAACGTGCTCATTGATTACACCTTGCAGTGACACTTATGTTCAACTGAATCAAATTTGTCACTGACTTCGTTGCCACCAAATGTGCTGTAATGACTCCCTTTTCCCACAGCTATTCAGCAACCCTACAAAATAATCTGAAAAGGGGGAAGCCATTTTGCAATGCTCACTATACCTACTCCAGTCAATCATGAAGAATGGCTCAAGCACATTGCAAGGTTCTCAAACTCAACAGCACCATTAGCAGTTCTTTAGCATGACTGCGACCACCTCTCAGATGTTCTAGTGACCATCGAAATCACAAAATACCGTCTAATACAAGCCATTAATGTCCTTCTGGCAATTGCCACTGTTAGGGAGGATGGGATTCCACAATTTATGGTTAAACGTTTAAGCACATATATCATTGGCTGTTTCTCTTGATCTACAATAGATGCCTTGCCTGTCATTATTTTCCGCCTTTATGGAACATGTACAGCGTTCTTCCCATCTCAAAGAACCAATTTGCCATGTATGCCAGTCAGTTTAGACCAGTCTCTTTTGCTTCCAATCTTAAAATACTTGAAAGGTCTTACTACTTACAGTAACTTGCCAAATCGTTCTGATGAAACTGCCCCAGATCCACTACACCATCTCCAAAAATTCTTCAATCACAAATGTGGCAGCTACCACCAAACTGGTCCTGTGAGCAATAGAACAAAGAGCTGAGCTTGTGATTATGTACTGGATACGCAGCCTTTCATGCCATATGAAATAATGATAACATATATATCCAGTAGAAATATCTTTAATTATCTCATGCATGAGACTACATCCCATCTTAGAGGCAACTGTTTTAAGTCTAGATAAGTGCTGGAGGAAAAACTACGCATGTCCATGCAGCAACAATGAACACCAGTTTAATGGTTGAATGGTCTATCTCATGCCCTCGCACGCCTCACTGCACACACAACTCTGTGTCCGTTAAAATAATTTTTATCTCTAAAGTTTCCATTCTATTTGTTGATAAAGAGGCACAATCAGCCTCGAAAGCTCCAAAGTATTTATTAATAATTAAAGATATTTCTACTGGATATATATGTTATCATTATTTCATATCACTATGGATTCCAGTACAACAGGCCCATTATCCTCTTTCATGCCATGTCAATTATTGCCTTGCTCCTCCTACTCGAAATCTAATTTCACGCCCAAGGTGCTCTGTTTTATCTGTTTTCCATTGGGATCATTAAGCCCTTTTTTGTAATATTAATACTGGAGTGCCATGGGGGGGGGGGGTGTCTTGTCTGATGTCCTGTTCAATGCTATCATTGTGCCTTATGTTGCCTCCATGCAGGGACAGCCTACTGTGCTATACAGATAACCTCAAACTGCTGACACAAGTCAGTTCAGGTGCCAACAGAGTACAGCTATTAAATAAGAAATTCGCAACTCAAAGGACTAGAAATTGTACTTAGCAGATTCAACCTTCAAATAAATTCAGAGAAGTCTCTGCAGGTAATATATTCCTTAAAACACATGCCAACATGATTGAATATTTTTCACTTGAAAGGGTACCAAATATGCTCTCCCATACCAATCTGGGAATTATATTTGATCATGTATGTTATTCAACAGCCATATTGAATAAAATCAATGCTAAATTTTCCTGCCTCAGGCAGATCTCACTGCAGCAATTGCTACATATTTAAGATCCTGCCATTCTTAAGAGATTCTCATCACCAAAGTTTACTCCATTGTTCTCTAATGAACAGCAATATGGGCCTTAGCCACACCTACCAACCTTAAGCATGTGTACACTGCCAAATACTGGCCACTAAAATGGCCCAAAGCCAAGCTTCAACTTACTCCTGTCACTATAACAACCACCATGGCACAAGCACTCGGGATCAGAAGAATGAAATCCTTGATCATGGGGAATAGTTTTTTTTTTTTTTTTTTATGGCCAAACACTGGCCAAATATCATCTCCCAACATCTGAAACACCTGCTGCTGGAGGAAGTTTAAAAACTTCCTCCAGCAGCAAGGGAAGGCTTTAAAATATCAGGAAGTTTTTAAAATATCTGTTCTTCATTAACCAGAGTCACAGATGTTCTTCCAAAAAAAAAGGATATTAGTCTAGAACAATCTTGTACCAAGAACTCCAAGTCTTTATGGCATTTCTCTACTTGTTCTCAAAACCTGTGCTCTAAAATTAATTTCTGTTTTGTGTCACCTTTTACATTCTCTGAATTCCACTGGCATTTTCCTTCTGCATGAAAATTTGCTCATATCCAGCCAATTCCTGAAAAAGGGAGGGACTTGCCTCCCTTTCAGTTATTATACCATTGCACTTATCTGAACTCTTCCCAGAATAATGGAGAAATTCCTCATCCAGCTCTTACACTATCTCAAAACCTTCTATGTGATCAGTAATTGCCAATATGGATTCCAGCATCTTTTCTTTTTTTTTTTTTTTTTTTTTTTCATGACACCTTGGTTTGTGTCACTCATCTTTGGACAAATTTGATGGAAAAGTTAGGTGAAACCCAAGTTCTTGACATTAAGCCTTTTGTTGTTTGTTCATGTTTGTCATAAATGTCTTCTTAAACTTCCATCTTATAGTTTTCTTTTTGTCTTCTTCAATTGGGTTGCCAGTTTTCTGTAAGCTGCTGATGTGCTATAAAAATCATATAACCAAACCACTTTGCTCTATCTTCTAACTTCTCAACCAGTGCTGATGTTCCTCAATGTTATGTTATTTTTTGCATTCTTTTCATTCCTGTATATTAATGACCATCCACTGACTGGAAATATGTGGCAAAGAAAACTAAGTTAACTTCAATCCTCTAAACTCAATTTTGTCTTATTTCTACAAAAACAAATCTGTTGCTCCTATTATTTTTGAAAATTAGATTTCTAGACAAGATCACATCTTTCCATGGATAATCTTGACTTCTAAACTCACTTGGAACAAACACATTGCTTCTTATCCATCATTAAATTATCAATTAAGAACCTCTCTCTCCCACATGCACAAACAGTCCTCCAGTTTCCACTGTATGTTTTTTTCTATAGGTACTTCCATGGGCACTGTTCTTTTCAGTTGGTATCTTTGATTTATTTTCTCTCTTTCAACCAGTTAGAACAACATACTTTCCAAGAAGATGAATTTTATGATTTTTTTTTAGTAAATGAAAATGATAAAGGATTTACTTTATTTTGATCTATTTGTTATATACACAATTTATCTATAATCTTTTATTTGCATTCTTCCCTAGGAAAGAAAAAAGGCAGTGAAAGAAGTTCAAAGAGAGAAACGGCAACACAAAATGCCCAAACGTGTGAAAAAACAGAAAATGAAAAATTCAAGAAATAAACGAAAATAATCTTGTTAAGCATGAAATGAATGCTATCATGTACAGTGTGGTTACGGAATTAGTTATAAAATAAATGTATATATAGTCATGATATATAAAGTTAAACTATAGTGATGTATGTATTTATTATGTAAGATATTCTTTTGCACATATCATTTAATATTTTTGCATGTTTGAAATCGACTATTGAGAGAAGAATATCTTTTAAAAACAGATTTGTCACAGTAACTCTCACTTTGGTCCAATTTTTGAATGTTTTCTGAATTATTACAACTAAATCATCTTGCAGTTATTCTCGATCTAAAAGAAGCATGATTAATTAAAAAAAAGGGGGGAAAAAGAGATATTGTTATGGCTGTAGCTGAAACTATTGCGAATTATGCTGTTCAGAATTAAGTTATTAAATTAATTTAAATCAATTTGTTATTGAAGTTTTTTGCTGTAAATTTGAAAGTTTTCCTGATATCATGTGTGCAGATTCAGATTTTAATCTGTTCTTGTACTATTTTTAAAACATAAAATGAATTATATTCATTATCCTTATCTTTATTCACAATATCTGTTGCAGTTACACTATCTATTTTCAAAACTCCACCATTAAATACAGATGCATCACCCAAAAACTGGCAACCTCAGAACTTGAAGTTTGCTGGCTTTTGGATTATTCCAGTTTTCAGATAATAAATCTAACCAATCATGAGTTGACAAAATTGAAGTGTAGATAAAGGATGAATGCACCAGCAGCACAGTTATCTACTTTTTGATGATTTTTCCCTGTGTCATTAACTTATTTTTATTAACTATATTATTTTATTCCTTGGGTCATTATCAACTACAAAATCACTTTGATAATATTCCATTAAAAAATAAACAGAGATAAGGTACCACACAATATAATTTTTTTTTACTAACCAGTGATGACTGTATTGATAATATATAAGAATTCAAGCAAAGGCTTTTATATTAGAACACTTTTCTGCTGCTTTTGAAGGAAAATGTACCAATATTCATAGCACTTTTCAGTTGCTATCAATCAGTGCAAAGACAGTTGCCCCAGAGTGAAAACACATTGATTCACTATTTTAATTTGACATTACTGATTAATGTTATTTAGACTGCAGTGATAATTGCAAAAAATGATACTTTGGATAATCTCACAAAAAAATAATTCAGATAATTTTTCACAGAATGATATTTCAGACAATCTCGCTTTGGATTTATAAGAATCTCCATCTAATTAGCAGTGCATAGCACACACTTCTTGATTAGACCGGGGTTCGAGCCCATGACCACCAAATACAGAGGATGTGGAAAGGTCAGGGAATGAGCACCGCATATCCCCAGAACAATATGGTCTTAGTTGCTAATGCTCCTAAAAACCAAATAACAACAACCACCATCTAATTAGTCAAAGAATAAAAATTAATAGATTTAAAAAAAAAAAAAGGCTCTCATCAAAGCCTGCCCATTTTCTTAATAAATTAATTTCCATTTATACACTGGATGGCCAAAACCACAAGAATTATAATTTCATTCTGTTTTAGTGAATCTGATTTGTCAATGCAATAGCCAACAGTGGCCACTACACTTTTGTGGCAGTAGCATTCAGTTTGGTCTTGCAATTTGTGTCTGCGTTCATTACCCAAGGACTACAGCCTTTGTGTAGTTGTCATTAAGGTGGCTGTATGCTTATCTGCTCCAATTAAGTGTTAAAAAAGTATTTAATATTCTCATAACACAATCTGTATGACTTCAGAAATAAACTTGATAAATTATGGACTTGGCAGCCAGCAGATATTCTGTTGGGAGTTAGTGAGACTGTATTGTGTTTACTTGTGCCATTTGAAAGTGTGCTGGCTGCTACACACGGAAGGCATCTATACTATGAGTTAGTAAAACTATGGTTATTTAATTACTGCTGGCTGCCAGACATTTGGGCATATGTACTAACAAAGCTCTCAGAAGCTTTAAATTAAATATTGTTTAACTTTAATATAATCGAAGTTGCCAATTCATCATCAAATTGTACTATTCTTGCATCAAAGTAAAATGACTGTTTCACAAAAAAATTATTAATTGAATGCACCATGTCATCAGCATTTACTCATTTGAACTTAACTACAGATATAGTGGAAGGAAAGTGATTTCTTATTGTACAAAAAAAGTCAGCCATCTGATTATGCAAAACAGTACAGAAATAGCTAGCCCATCAGCTAATTGAACAGCTCATCTTTTAACTCTTAATTATCCAAGTTTAATAAATCTCTGGTTTACAAGATCCCTAGATTTGTCAAGCATGGCATCACTTCTTTATTTACTGTTCTTGTCTCACTGAAGTTCATGTAATTTCTTTTAAGTAAATTATAGTCACATAATCAGTATAGGTTTTCAATACTTTGCATGCTATTGCTGTATAAGTTTAGAAAACATCAGTATAAACTCTATAATTTTAGTCTCTTTGCTTCAGAATTATATGAAATCTTAATCTGTATTTAGGATATAACCAAAAGATAATGAAACTGATTTTATAATAAACACCTTATATAATATATACCACCCTCCAAAAAGTAACTAAACACACATTGATGTCACTGCCATTCACTTCAATAGTGTCAGTCTCCCTTTGGCCTCTCTGACTTGCTCCATCCTCCTCGGTAGGGTTCCCTCCAATGAACAATATATTGCAGCAGGTATAATACTCCACTCTTGAGCTACCAATATGGGATGTTTGTCTGACCCTTACCCAACTTTTCTGCTTATCCCATAGGGTTCAAATCAAGACTGCACCAGACATTCCAACCTTTGCACATCCATGTCCATGAACCATCCTTGGAACAGCACAGTAGCATGGCATGGGGCATTATCCTGTTAAAGCAAACATGGACCTGTACCAAAAAACTGCCAAATTTGCAGGAGCATGGAATTTTCCAGAATGTTAAGGTAGGCATCAGCAGTTATAGTTCCCTGCACAACCACTAAACTAAAGGTCCTATATGGATGGCGCCTCCGTAGCCAGGTGGGCAGGAGCAGCAGTGCGTAGCACACGCTTCTTGATTAGATTGGGGTTCGAGCCCATGACCCACCAAATACGGAGGATGTGGAAAGTTCAGGGAATGACCACCGCATATCCCCGGAGCAATATGGCCTTAGTTGCTAATGCTCCTAAAAACCAAATAACAACAACAACAACCTATATGGACCTTTTAAAGGCTATACAGTGAGAACAGCCCACGCCATAACCCCACCTCCAAACTTTGTTGGAAAAATACACTCTGACAGCAGATATTCTCTAGGCATCCTCCATACCCATCATCTGATTACAATGTGGTGTAGTAAGATTTATAACTACATGGAACCAATTTTCATTCCTTTATAGAGAAATTACAGCATTTGTTAATGCCATGCAAGGCAAGACTGCTGATTGTGATATGTGCTGCCGCTCTCCCATGAACACAGGCTGTGGAGCTCAGTATATAGTGTGTTTATACCAACCTCAATCCCTGTTGATGCCTTAAGCTCCTGGTTAATGGTTTGCAGAGATTCCTGGAAAGATTGTTTACTACCTTCTTGTCACATGGTGTGATCTGTGAGTTGCTTGATGGTGGTAGTTCCATCACGCATTCATGATCGCATCAATATTAGGTTAGTTGATTGCATTCATGATCACATCAACATTAGGATAGTGTAGGCTGTCAGCAGCTGCATGAATTGTCAAGTAAGCAGTGTGATGTCTGACAACAACCCCTCTGAAATTAAGGCAGCTCAGTTCTATGTGCCATGATGAAAACAACTAGCTAGTGTGGCTCATATGCTTTCCTTATATAGTGGACTGAGTCACTTGTTTATCCAGGAAGGTTACTTATTTATGAAAATCTATCCAGAAGCCTTTTGGAGGTGTACATCATTGAATTTGAATTTTTGTTTCTTCAAGACAGACTCTGTTATGAATCTATAACTTAACCAGCAAAGTTGATGTTGTTGAAATCATTTATCTTTATCAATTTTGCAGTGTATCTGAATGTTTAAAAAAAAGATTTTATATCACATTAAACAATGGTTAAAGTGGAGGCTTAAACCAAGCTGTTGATAGAACCATTTTATAGATTTTCCAAGATTATTAGTAACTGCTTCTAAGGTAGGTATACCAAATGAGGCCCACTTGTAAAGTTTGATGATTTGTGGAATTTGATTGGTATACAGTTATTTTAAAGAAATGAAATGGGCCTCATTAGGAATAATGGGTTCCAAATATGGCTTATGTAAATTAGGACTGAAAGAGATTATACAATAAAATGATAAAAGAAATGTGAATGCATTTTTATAAATCAAATATGCATTGAAAACTTATTAAAAATGTTGACAGTTTTCTACCAAGTTTATAATCAGAAAATTTTTGAATGAATCCATTGAGAACTATTCACAAATGGGTGCATGTACTTAACTTTATCCTTTGCACTAAAACTGCTACTGCTAATAAATTTACTTGTGTAATGCTAATATATATAATATCAAATTTTGAATAATATCAAAATATTCTACGCTGTTGCATATTGCTATCCTGTTTTCTTGATATCGTACATCAAGTTATTTGATTTTGCTTCAATTTTCCCATTAGTTACATTGCTACGTAATATATTTTTTATAATCTATTGCATTTTATACTCTGTGATAAAGGGCCACATAATAATTTATCATGAATATGAAAGCAATATAAAATGTTCCTTTGTACACATAAAAAATAAAAAATACTCCCATACTTGAAGAAAATAGGGGAAGCACAAGGCATATTGCTAATAGCTATGCACTAATAGATTATCAAACCATTACTGACTTCTATCAGCCAACATGCATATATTTTTTTACAGAATTGATGGTGGGCCTTGTTAAAAAGCTAAGTAGATCACTTTAGTATATACACTGGTGTTCAAAGAAAGTGCATCACCTAGGAATTTCACATTTCTAACCCTTTTTTGTGATGGTATGTTACATTTATGATTAGCATCACAAATAGAAATATAAGCAAAAAATATTTATTAATAGTTAAGGCAAAGCTAAGTAATATTTGACAGGTGCTCTCAAAATGTTCTAAAATGAGCATTTGCAACCATTATATAACAGTTTTGGTAAATGCGACATTTATGGCTGAAATGTTATCAGAAACACTCAATTTGCTTCAGTTTATCATTTAAAATTGAAAACAAAATGAAAAGTTCACCAGGTGCAAACATATTTAATTGAACCACTGCCTCTGGCCCTGATGACAGCAGCACACCATTGAGGCATTGACAAGATCAATTTCTGAAGATAATCAACTGATAGTTCGTGGTTCCAAACACGAATTATGGCTTCTTGAAGTTCACGAAGGGTCTTTGGTTTCTTTCTGGCAACTGCAGATTCCACACGATGCCAACAGTCCTCTATAGAATTAAGGTCTTCTGTTCCCTGGCCAGCTACCAGTTGTAATGGACCATTCTTGCAACCATTTTTTCACCTGTAGCAAATGTAAACACACTACTGTCGAAACTCTATGTAGAAATGAAACTAAAGTAACTACAAAAGTGCCTACTTACACTTCCTCCCCCCCCCCCGGTGACAAGGAACAGAGTCGTCCTGAGAGATCCAGTCTTCACCATGCCACTACTACTACTTGGCAGGTTGAAATGGTCTAATGGTTGGCAGAAATCTGCCTTCCAATATAGCCAGGTATCCATTGGCATTTACGGAACCTTTTATAAACTGCAGGTGACCTACTCCGGGATACGAAATGCACCCCCATATCATTTGGCTGGTAGGGAATTTCACCATACAGTCTAGATGGTATTCTTCACCACATCTATGGCAAATCATTTGTCTCCCATCAGAGCCATGCAGGTTGAATTTCTTCTCATCCGAGAAAATAATTGATTTCCACTGCTCGGAAGTCCATTTGACATGCTCCTTACACCAAATTAATAGAGCCTTTTCCATTTTTTTGTTTGAGGAGGGGCTTCTTCTTAGGACGTGGGGGCTACAAGTCCATTTTTGAAAAGGCGTCTTCTGACTGTTACTGCACTTGCTACCACTCTTGTATGTTCTTTCCATTCTCTTTTCAGCTTAGACGAAGAAGCCTTACGGTTTTTAAGGCATAAGTGCTTCAAAACGTGGTCCTGTTTTGGCAAAGAGACTCGTTTGCATCCGGTTCTTTTTTTCCTATCTTCGTGGCGTCAACTGCACGTAACTCGCCATCCTAACAGAAGCAAGGAATGACTGCAACTCTTGCAAAGCGTGCTTATGTAGCTAAAAGTAACAGCTGATGCAAAATAATAATTCATCACCTACACGTGTCAATCTGATGCAATCTGTAAGAAATATTGCCATATACTTACGTTATTCGGAAGACAATTACAAATTTAACGGTGATGCACTTTCTTTGAACACGTATGTATTTTTTAGTGTTTTCTCATCCATTTCTTTCTGCTAACAACTCCCATATCGTCATAAACGCACTTGTTTCTATACCTTATAAGCTGTTAATTGCTAATTTGCTTAGGTATTTTCTGTTCTCAAATCTTACTTAACTTGGGTAGTGTTATTTGCATCACGTCTATAGCCCTATGTCAGCATGATGGATGAGATCTTTTTCCTTTTTTGTTCATTTCAAAAGATCTCATCTGTCTCTCCAGACTGCTTATTGCAGATACGTCTAAAGGTTGTTTGTTATTTGGTTTTTAGGAGCATTGGTAATTAAGGCCATATTGCTCCGGGGATATGCGGTGGTCATTCCCTGACCTTTCCGTATTTGGTGGTCACGGGCTCGAACCCCGATCTAATCAAGAAGCGTGTGCTATGCACTGCTGCTCCTGTCTACGGAGGCGCCATACGTCTAAAGGATAAAGTATACCACATTCATGATACAATTTATGAAGCGATAGCTCTCGATACTGATTCTCAACAAACATTAGTGATTATGCTTCATTGTATTCATCTGCGTGGTGACCAATTAAGTTTGTGTTGTACAAACTGCTCAGCAAAACATCCAAAAAGTTTTTGAATATCAACAAACATTTCCATAAATTCCGATTTCCACACTATTTTTCAACTCCAATCTTTCTAAAACATTGTATTTTTTCCACAAAAAGAATATTTTTTTAACTATTCAGAATTCTTAATACTAGATTTCTATATTTGTAATAACTTTAGCTTCTAACCTTTCTTGGCACAAGCATATCCATTATCATGGTTTTCTTTCGTTTTGTTCCTCACATAATTTTTCTTCTAAATGACTATTAACCCTGTACTGATCCGTCCTATACTATAAAGTACTGTTTCTACATCTGAAATGGTACTCTGAATCTTTCCAACAAAAAATTCTCTACTATATTAAAAAAAAAAATTATTAATATTAATCATGACTCCTTTCCTACGAACATCCATTTCTTATCATACAGGCATCCAATTTCTGTTGTGTGTTCTTTTCCAATTCCATTACTTCCTTCTAAACCAGAGTGCACCAACCCACCACCAATCAATTCCAATATCATAGAACCAGTTTGTCATCTTTTTTTTTTACCCTCTCATTCTTCTTTTGCTTTCATATTTAGAACAACTTTCCTTTATATTAATTCCCCGATAATTATAACATACAAAATAATAATAGCCATACCCGTGCATAAACAACCTCTTTCATACTCTTAGACATTCGCTCAAGAAATATTTTTCAATAATAGCTAGTGTTTGCTCCCAGCTTGTCTGAAATTGAATTCTTATCGTCACTACAGAAGAGACATTTCGTCATGCTTCTAGTCTATACTGTTTTCTATACTTATAATAACCGGTACCAGTAAATAGCATTCAAAACAGTTTTTCCTCATAGTATTTTCATAGCATTCAAACAGTTTTTCTTTCATATTTGCAAGACTTTTAGTTAATGTGCACTTCGTGTACTAGCACATTCTCTCACTTGTTACACGTCTTTAGCAAATGCTTTCATTTACTTCCTTGTTCGGAGATATCGCCCCTGATTATATCTTTAACGTTTTTCAAGTTAATGTAAAATAAAGTGCCTTTCAGCGTATTTTAATACTGTTCTTCGATCCGGTTTTCTTCGAATTCTAAGATGCTTTCGTTCTCGCCGCGACATCTAGCACTACCTTAGGGTAAATAGCATTTCGAATAAACACAGTTTTGCATTCTGCTAACCGATTTGACTGTGATCAATCATCGCTTTTGTCAAAGATCGACAAGACTTCTTTATTAATAACAGTTTTATTTACGTAAGCATCGGCAAAGCGACCATTTCAAAACATTTTGCTTCCTTGATATCCATTTATCTTACCACTGGCAAAAGTGAATAAACATATCTTTCATGCTCGCAAATTAGATTTTTCTCACTTTTATACCATTTATAGAATTCATTTATACATTTTGCATCTCTGTTCTTATCGACTCTGCCAGAGAATTTGATAAGCTTCATGCATTGCATTTTTAATGCTTTAGAATGTGTCCCTGGAAAGGTGACTCATATGAACCGCAATTATTGCGTATTATACTACTCTTCACCAAGGTCAATATTCCGCACGTTACATAATGAGCGCTTTTCAAATTGTCAGTAATAACATTCGCTTACTTCTACTGTAGTTGCATTAGTGTAAATCAGTGGTATAAGTAGGGTTCGGGATATGTGGCAATGAACAACAGAACAAATTTTGCCATCGCAAAGAATTTCCTTAATACTGCGCTGCTTTTAAACTATTGGATGAATTAACCTTTTAGAAATGGCATGGCATGGACAAAAGGTTAATCATCTGTTTAGCCATTGTCTCATCTTAAACTTTGTGGTTGGTAGAATCCCGTCGATGAGGTGAGGAGTTTTTATGGGCCTTTTTCACAAAGTGGCTGGTCTCAGGCGAGGGTATCATGGTTTTTCTCCCGAAAAATTGTTTTTTCATCCAGCAAACAGAAAATCGACGCAATTTACAGGTACACGGAATGTACACGGAACAATATGGCCTGAGTCGATGATGCTCGTAAAACAATAACAGAACAATCCAGATTATTTTTTTTTGAAACGTCATTTGTTTGAAAGTAATGCAATACTAGTGCAATAAATAAAGTATTATATTTATTTTATTTTTATATTTTATGTTATATATTTTATCAATTTATTTTTATATGTAACTGATAAAATTAATTAATTAAAATAATTGAAAATCAGTATAATAAAAATGATTTTATTTATTTTGTTTAAAATTTTTTCTCTTTCGAAATTATTTAATAATTACTAATTACTAATAAGAAAACCCTAGCTGAGTATGCCAAGCAACTCTTTTCACAAAGGCATATATATAGCTCTCAATATACTAGCAAAATCTCCGTCCACTCTGTCTACATACGATCATATTATGTTATCCATTCCTAGTTAACTTTGGTCATCAGTACATATTCGTTATTTAGTGGTTGGCCAGTTCGCAAATTGATTTTAATACTTATGGTGTTCTACTTGTTTGTTATTGTTCATGGTTGTAACAGGACTTAACATCAGAGCCGTGCCAAGCCATTTTAGTACCTGAAGCAAGAATGAAAAATTGTGCCCTACTGTTTAATGATGGCAACGTTGTCAATTACAGTATTTAATCTTTCTTTTGGCGCCCCTTTCAGCTTTTCATGTGAGGCAAGAGTTCGTCTCACCCTCGGCACGGCTGTGCTTAGCACAGTCTTATGGTTCTTAACTGTAGCTCTTATATGTTAGCTGGTTTTCTTTAATTACTCGCTAAGGTAAGATATCACTCATCCAATCTGTGTTTTTGTAACTTTCACTGTAGTCTGCACTCGGTATTGAGCCGATGTAATAAATGGATATTGATTGACTGATTTAATTATCAGTTAAAGATACAAAATATAAAAAATCCAAAAATAGAAAATGGCGTACGTTTATTTTCCATATTCTTTACGTTGAAGTCATTTATTTCCCGGATTAGAAGATTTAAAAATGGTAACCCTACTTATAACCGACCTACGAAAATGAAATCAAAACTTTTTTATTCTTCTCCTCTATTATCTATTATCAGTGAAAGCTCTTTTATAGCTGAGACCCCAGGGGCTCATATCTGCCGCGTATGGGCTTGGCACACCCAGGGTCCTCAGCTGGATATAATCATTCTTCTCTTCCTTCGTGATTCCCTTCTACTTCTGATTCTCTCTCGAGGTAATTCATAATTTTTTTTTTTTTTTTTTGGCTGGTGCACATAAGCCTCAGGCTTCCTTGCACCATATGGCTAATAATAATAATAATCATATAAAACATTTAAAAAAACAATAATGGGCTAAAAACAAAAATAATTATTTATATAAAATATTTTGATTTTTTTCTAGAACTTTACGACCATAAACTACTCATGACCTCTACCGGTATGAAAGTGCTAAAATGCGTCACTTCCCGAGGAGTAGATAATTTGAAGTCGTCTGCGGTATAAGTTGCTGCTTTTAATTCTTTATATCTAATGAGTAAAATAGTTTAACTGCATATTATTTATGGAAGGTATGTTTACTTTTGAACAAATGGCAATATTCAGCATGTATTATTCAGGCAAGTCCATACTTTCTTTAAAACCTTTTGAAAGATGACCAGAAAGTTATCTTTTAATTTTAAAAGATTCGTTTATTAAGGCTTATCTAAGTGAAAAATTCTTCTCAGACCTTAAGCGTAATATTTTTATTATTATATAATTATATACTAAAACAGCAGGTGTGGTTAATATTTCTCAGTGTGGGAATTTTTCCAATGATGCTTCTGCCATTGACTTGTTCGATTAATTAAAATACTGTAGTTATAATCTTTCTTAATCGTAAGTCACTCAGTGACAACTTTGGGTTTTTGCAGACTTCGTTATCGTAACCAGGGCTGGCGCTAGGCTGGACGTCGCCCACCTGCAAAGCTGAAATGGGCGTTCTTGGATTGCAAGGCGGGCTCCCCCAAACATACTAAACTTCACCCGACACCCACCTTGTAGTGGCGCCCGCCTGCAATTAAGGCCCGCTTTGAATAGTTACGAATTGTGAGAGAGAGAGAGAGAGTTATATAATGATAATAATAATAATAAACAGTGGAAAAGGTTAAGTGGCTAGGATATAAGGGAGAACGAAATCGTATTTAGTGGAGAAAGTGTATAGAATTTCATTTTATTATTCCTAATCGTGTGAATTACCATAGGCGTAACTAGAAATCAGTGTGGGGTGGGGGTTGAAATTCTTACAAGGAATATTATGTATATGTATTAATACATATTTAAAAAGCTTACTTTCAGTGCATAGCGTCTACCATTTACCTTAAATGAATGGAAGTGGGGCTGGATTTTCTTCCCTCGCTCTCAAAAAAAAAAAAAAAAAAAAAACCTTTAACGGTGCTCTCTCCAAGATCAAACTTACGTTTTTTTTTTATTTTTATGTTTTTTTTTTATCGACATGTAGCAACAAAGCATTAGCTATTCTATTATTAATAATCAAAAATAACTTAAACATTATTATTATTTATTCATCTTATTATGTATTACAGAAAATGTTATTGTCATTATTTTCATGCTTAAGTTTGCTTGTTTCGTTATTTGATAGTTGTTTATTTTATTTTTTTTAATAGAGGCATAATATTTAATGTGTTTTAATGAAATTTTTGTCGTTTTTCGTTTTTGTGACAGATATAATTTCTTTATATTCTATGTTTGCATTAATCAATATAAAATTGGACAGTGGCTTGTTTATGTAAAAAAATAAAATACAGTAATAATATTTTTTGATAAAAATCTTTAAGTTTGCCTAAAACTATAATGTATATATGTATTTTATTTATTTTTTTTGTAAAGGACGGAGGGATATGGCAATTTTTGAAGATCAGAAGGACGGGGTGGGGAGAGCGAAAATGGGACACTAACACTGAATGTGTATTTTTATTTTAGGTAAAAAATAAAAGTATTATATTAACAGATGTATAATTGTAATTTATTAAATATTTTGAGTATTAATCATTTCTTTATTTTAATTGAACATCGTTATATTATTATTATTAATTCAGAAGTAACGTACGAGCGGCTTTACTGATAATTACCCATACATACACGTAAAAATTCAAAATGCGCCACGGCACTTAGAAAAGTCGTTTTATGTAAGTTTGGTACATTCAGCTTTCGCTCATCGCTTTCTTGCTACAACCTAACTGATTTCTAATGTGTATATCATAAGCATATGGCTTGTGTGGCTTTGGGCCTTAAAATCCGCTCGACTTTACTGTCTAACAGTTCTGCTGTCCTTCCAACATAATTGCAGCCGAAACGTCTGGAAAATACAAATGCGCAATCCATTAGTGTAGCATGCTTCTCGTTTAAGGGCACATCTCCCCCCCACCCCGCGCTTTACTACAAATGCAGAGGATATTAATATTATTCGTGTTTTACATTTTTTACCTAACAAAAGTATGGCCGCATCAGTGCGAAAATACAAGTATTGAAAGATTTTACCATGTCATTTATTCACCAAGCAATTTTTCTGTCATGAAAAATTGCTTGGTGATTACAGAAGTTTTCTTTACGATAACTTCTGTAATTACTTGTCATGAGCCCCCTCGTTAATTGACTGACAGTACTTCTGTAGCCGAGTGGGCAGGAGCGGGAGTGCAGTAGCACACGCTCTTTGAGTAGACCGGGGTTCAAGCCCCTGCCTGCTGAATACGGTCGATCTGCCAACCCGCACTGGACCAGCGTGGCAGATTATGGTCCATTTTCCCTCAGCATGAATTGTTGAGGAGGCTTCCACCCTGCAGTGGGTTGATAATGGCTGCACTTTACTTTTTTTTTTTACTACTTTTGCTTACTAAAGCTTAAGTTGTCGAGTTTGAATATAGGAAGATTGAAACATATTATTATTATCTATTTCTTTGCTAATGGGTTTTTCTCCATCCCGTGACAGGTACTGGTACCAGGTATGTGGGGTAGTTGTTTATGTCCGGTAACTATTATTGGTCGAGGAACTCTCTGGCTATCTTACAAGTATTCGGGATCGCGGGTCTCTGGAGTTTCATGTAAGTGTTCTCTGCGAAGCCTATTGCTGCTTGGTTCTTATGAAGGCTCTTTGGCACCATGCCGGTGGTTGACACGGTGATTAGGACGTTCATTTCTTGTTCCTTACGCTACATTTCTTTGACTTCCTGCATTAGGTCTGTGTATTTCTTGGTCTTTTTCTCTTGGAGTTGCTAGTGTTGGGCACCACTATGCCGTAGCCGAGTGGTCAGGAGCGGGAGTGCAGTAACACACGCTCTTTGAGTAGACCGGAGTTCAAGCCCCTGACTGCTAAATACGGTCGATCTGCCAACCCGCACTGGACCAGCGTGGTAGATTATGGTAGCATGAATTGTTGTGGAGGCTTCCATCCTGCAGTGAGTTGATAATGGCTGCAGTTTATCTTTTTTTTTTTTTTATGTCGATTAGGAAGGTAGCCATTTCCTTTTTGTCGATGAGGACTATGTCTGGTTTGTTGTGCAGTATCGCCTTGTCCGTTATTATGGCGCGTTCCCAGTATAGTTTGTGAGCAGGGGCCTCTAGTACGGCCTGCGATTAGTACTTGTAATACGGTACATTTTCTTTGATCAACTGGTAGTTTTGCGCTAGCTTCTGATGTACTATCCTGGCGACTTGAATATGTCTATGAGTGTATTCCGTCTGGGTGATAACTCTGTATCCCGCGGCAATATGCTGGATGATTCTGGGGACGTGTGGCATCGTCGTCGAAATGTGTCTGCTATCACTCCTCAGTCCCTGGCGATTTATTTCTTGTAGTTCCTGGTGTTGAATACCTGGTCTTGGATGGCTAGCATGAATCCTTCGGTATCGGAGAGGAAACTCCCGCTCGTGAGCCATGTGTTCGAAATCTCATCTGTATGGTCTTGATGAGTTTTATTATTATTAAGTCTGCATGGGCACACAGTGGTATCGTCACCTTCCTCCCCACACCGGGTGGAAAAGGCCCGGGTTCGAATCCCGTCGATGACGCGAGGAAAACAGACAAATCGACCATAGAACACACGCAATTAACAGACATAAGACACACACACACAGCACGGCAGATGAATTTAATTATTTGGGTTGCCTAAAAATAATAGTTTTATTATTATTATTATTATTAAAAAAAAAAAAAACTTTCTCCTTTATGGGATTTTTCCACCCCATTGCGGAATAAAGAGCTATTTCATATCTGCAAGGAGGTATTGCATCAAGAAACGAGAAAGACTGAAAATAATCAACCTATGGTCGGAGGTTGTCCAGGCGTTGTTCAGTTTCCAAGCTGTGGTCTTGGTGTCTTCTCATCTTGTTGCTGCCGTGACATCAATGTTTGCCTCCCATAGGCTGTTGCTGAAGTCGCGGGATTATTGGGCCTGTTGAGTACAGTGAAAGGAGATGTGGTGAGGAAACCCTCGAGTTGCCGTCCGTTGTGCATGACTGTGGGGTAGTCATCAGAGGCGCTGTACCATACTAGAGAGAGGAAGTTTACATCCGCATCAAAAATGATTTTACCATTTCTTAGGAGTTCCTGAATCGTTTGCAGGTGGCTACGTGCTTTCCTGGGCGGCAGTACATAGATGTGACATGTGGGGAACCCATAGGCTCAGTGATCTGGGCGCAGACTGCCCATGGAGAGCACAGGGTATGGATCTTGTTGACAGTGATAGAAGGGTTCCTGACTAGGATGACTGTCCATGGGTTCTTCAGATTGTACTATTCTATATAGTAGTAGTAGTGGCATGTGATGCAAGAAAGCAAATGTATGAGCTTATGCAGCATCAGCCAAAAAAAAAAAAAAAAAAAAAATCACACCATTCCCTCCAAATGCCTGTCCAGTTCCTTAAATTTATTCAACCTATCAACTTCCACAACGACAGATGGAAGTTTGTTCCAGAAATTAACCACCCGCTGGCTAAAGGCAAATTTCCGCACATCTATTCTACATCTGTCTTTTCTTAATTTGAATTTATGCCCCCTTAGGTTCGTAATCTGAACAAGTGGAAGGATCCCATCAGAATTCAGCGTGCTCAACGGAATATGTTAGTGGAAATCCCCGAATTTGTCTGGAATGCGTATACGGCTCATGGATGATAATGACGTCAATATTTTCCTCGTCAGCCTTGATCCTTATCTGCTCTACCACTGCTTTTGCTCTCTGAGCGTTGATTTGCATAAATTTCTTTGTACTTGTAAACTGGTGTGCAAAATTTAAGGACCAGTCAGGTTTTCACCTGTAGGAGTAGCCTGGATATGGGAAAAGCATACAGAAATGATGAAGGAAACAACACCGACACAACGGAAACAAAACGGTACAGAGGGACTTTATTCAAAAACGGCAACATAGCACTGGCTGCCATGATACAGATGCATCACTGCCAAAGATGGAACAAAAGGAAGAGGTGGTCATCAGTAGGAGACATGGCCACTCCTAATGTCGATGCTGGCTTTGCACCGCCTGTCCATACTTAGAACAATTTTGTTGATAAGTTCTTGCCGTAACATCGTCCATTCCTCTGCCAGCGCCATCTTCAGCTGGTGAACATTTTCTGGTGGGCGTGGACATGCCACTAGGCGTCTTCTTAGAGCGTCCCATATGTGTTCGTTGGGATTTAGATCGGCGGAATGGCCGATCTAAATATGTCATACGTTGTCGTACAGATTACGCACTGAACTTCAATGCGCCACGGCACGTAGAAAAGTCGTTTTATGTAAGTTTGGTACATTCAGCTTTCGCTCATCGCTTTCTTGCTACAACCTAACTGATTTCAGTCGACACATACACGAGGTACTATGTACAGTAGACACATACACGAGGTGAAATAACCAATATAATTACAGTTATGGTAAAACTAGAAACAAATTCTGGGTTACTCGAAGAGCCGTGATTAGACTGGGTTCTGTGTTTGAAACAGGGTTTTCACTTTTTGTAGTATCCTATTTATAGTTCCCATGAGATTACTAGTTATAACAATTTGCTGTTCAAGAAGGCTAGATAATAAACAGTTACTGCACTGTAGAGATAACGTTTCAGATGGCTCTATTGACAACTGACCTTGCGAGCTTCCCAATTGTTTTCTGGAGGAAATATTGGCGGCATCACAACGTTCTCTGGGGGAATTTGGTTCATTGAACAGCTTTACATGACTAAGTGATTGGCTGACGTTCGAAGTATTATTAGATGAACGAACATAAACAGAATAAGTAGAAGATTTATAGATGGACAGTCAATCTCTTATAATATGAAGAGACTTGCTCTCTTCATATTAGAAGAGACTAAATATAAAAATATAAAATACTTATGTTTTATATTATAAAAAATATGAAATCACTCGCCATTGGTTTTTGTTCAAAGTAATCCTACGGAATGATGTAATATTGAATCTGGCCTTTTTTATCATTTGACTTACTTCCTTTTTAGCATTTATCTAACTTACCGTTTAATCCAACAAGAAAATACTGCCTCCATGCTGCTGTTGCCTAATATGTTGATGAGCATTGTTAATATCAGGGGACTTCCATTTGTACTCTGATTATTCCCTTCTCCCACCATCGGTACTCTGATTTTTTCCTTCTGCCATCATTCTTCTTCATCTTCTTCCAAATTTCCATTCCATCATGTCTGTGGCATGATGGAATGGAAACTTGAAACCATGTCTCAACTAGCGCAAACCAATGAGATTTTAAAAGAACACTTAACTCAAACATGTAGGAATTCTTCCTCAGAAGCATTTTTCTGACTTTTAGCGAATTTGATATAATTCAGTAATGAATATTTTTGTCAAAAATCGCCTGATAACCATTGTAAAGGTCTCCACGTTCCAGTGGGAAAAAAAAGCCCGGTAATTTTTTTTATTTTGATATTGTATAGTATTTGGTTCGTTCTTATCACGCTATTTACACATAAGTTATGAACTTGAGGTGTCTAATATTTTGTGCGGTATATATGGAGATTTGAAAGTGCAAGAAAATTTAAGTAAGCCGGAGTTAGTGATATTATTATAGCATTTATATAATGAAAAATACGGATTTTTTTTTTTTATTTTAGAACATCAAAGTGCATTGATTTTAAGTCATAAAAAATTGAAGTAGTTTGCAGACCGACAGCAATCCTTTCATCACCTCTGCAAATTTTCCGAAAGTTCTCATTTTCATTATGTATACACTTCTTCTTTTTTTATGTCCTATTTTTATCATCATTAAAATGCATCTTAATAAAATGCTTAATTCTTAGAAAAAACGTGCCACTGACTCTTCGGTGATTAATTAGACCTTGATACAGTCTGGTGGGAGTACTTCTGCTCCACGGGGAGGAGAAAGTACTCGGGACGATAATTAATGAGGCGCCAAGGGTTCTGAATATATGAATATTTGGTTCATGCACAAAAGGCAAATGAGAAAATGCTAATTCTCTGTGATCGTAAGACGTAATTTCTTGTCGGCTTCACTTATATTACTAACAGGGTTAAAAAAGACACTTCTGAAGGCGTCGATTTGTTTTTCAATCCCTGCCTAGATAAAAAGACACACGCCGAAAAAAAGAGATACACAGAAATTGAAAGTTCTCTCTCTGATCTCATTGATTAATACGACTTAATTTTTTTTTCCCACGAAGCTTATTTTTCGAATAAATCTGCTAGGTTTTACCGTTTGTAAGAGTTTTGGGATGCAAAGTTTGAATTTTTGTACTCAAAAATGAACAGCTGAACGATAGAGCAGTTGAATTTATTCACTTAAATAATTGAAGTTTACTTCTTTTCCTGCTTAAATTAATTCTTTTATGCGTAATATTTTATTAGTTGTGTAAAGATTATTATTAATGTACTAATAAATGAACAAAGTTCTATTAAGTTGACCCATAATATATCGTCCCCAGAAGAAGACTGATACGAAATACAGTATACTACTGATATACTGATACGAAGTAGCCTAAAATATGATTTTTCTCTAGTTTAGTTTAAACTCTCTATTTCTCTTTCATTTGTTACTTGAGAAAGAATCTCCAGTTGTCTTCCCTTCTGCTGGACGTTTTGCTGGCCTTAGAGCAGTGGTTTTCAACCTTTTTTTAATAACGGCACCTCTAAGTAATTTATTTTATTTTGCGGCACCCTGCTCAGTTTTCTCAATATATATATGTGTATAAAATATTAAAAAATATATGTGCTGTATGATATTTATTACAATAATATAATTATAAAAATTACATTTCATAATAAAAATTATATATATACAATATATAATTTTATTTTTTATATAGAGGTACTAAGTAAACCAATTATAGATCACCACAAAATTAAAAAGATACTGTACACCTTTTTATAATGAAATAAACATATAAATTAAAAAAAATAATAATAAGTTTAAGTAACTTAAACTCAAATTACGTGGCACCCATGGAATGTTGTTGCGGCGCCCTAAGGTGCCGCGGCACCCCGGTTGAAAACCACTGCCTTAGAGCACTGGCTGGCCACCTTATATTAGGGCCACGTTTTAATAGTGCACTGAGTTGCCTTTCGCTGGATTACTGTCTTCGAATCCATGAGATTATTAAAGGTATCAAGAGAAATACTGCACCATGCAGTCGGCAAAGTTTCTTTTAGTTGTTGCAGAGATTCAGGCAGACGAATATGCCAACAAAGATGTTTTGCTCATCCCACAGATCTCAATTGGATTAAGATTTGGAAATTGCGCTGCCCAGGCAGATAAGCCCACTTCGTGTTCCTCATACCATTCACATTTCGTGCTGTGGCTATTTGCATACTCACCCCTGTCAGGATACACGTGTAACATTGCTGAAGCATTTGATTCACGATAGTGTTCAAGTGGACTTTCCACGTTGCTGGCCACAGGGATATGCCATAAATCCCCCCAACCCCGCTATACACACACACTACCATTGTTTGTGTTTGTTGTTTGGTTTTTAGGAGCATTAGCAACTAAGGCCATATTGCTCCGGGGATATGCGGTGGTCATTCCCTGACCTTTCCACATCCTCCGTATTTGGTGGTCACAGGCTCGAACCCCGGTCTAATCAAGAAGCGTGTGCTACGCACTGCTGCTGCTGCCCATCTGGCTACGGAGGCGCCATACTATCATTCTTTCGTCACTTCGAAAGAGTGTAGAGGAGGATTCATCAGACCTCATGACCTTCCTCCATTCACACTCAGCGGCTTGTTTTATCTTCAAACACCATTTCAGCCGTCTTTTATGGTTCGCTTCCGAGACAGCGGCTTGAGGAACGGTCCTTGACTTTCGACTGTCCGTTCTCTGCAAAGTTTTTCAAGCACTGTTGGTTGTTGTTGTTGTTATTTGGTTTTTAGGAGCATTAGCAACTAAGGCCATATTGCTCCGGGATATGCGGTGGTCATTCCCTGACCTTTCCGCATCCTCCGTATTTGGTGGTGACGGGCTCGAACCCCGGTCTAATCAAGAAGCGTGTGCTACGCACTGAAGCACTGTTGGGCCACGACGTTCCTCTATTAAAAACATTAGTTGGGCTGTCTTTTGAAGCGTCCGTCTGAATCTGTTGCAAACGTTTCACTCCCATCACTCTTGACTTGATTCTGCACCTCTCCCCGTTAGCGTCTGTTTTGTCTGAATTTCTCCATTTTTGGAATATTCGAATAGCAGTCTCGGACACGCTCGACAAGAGTAACTGCTGTTTGTACTGTAGCATCAGCTAGGTAGGGAAAGGATTTCAGAACCGAAAGAATGATTGTAATACTGATATACGCGTACCGATGGTCGTACCTCTTTGAAGCTGTATTCATTAACGCCGACCGGGCTAGCCAGGTGAGTAAAGTGCCTGCTTGGCAACCCAAAGGTCGCGGGTTCGATTCCCGCCTCGGGCTTGGATCAAAGTACTGCAAAAACCTTGGGAGGTGCATTATGGCCACAGAAGCCTATGCGCCAACAACTACCAAAAAAAAAAAAAAAAAAAATATTCATTAACAGCTTCAGAGAAGTGCGAACAGCTTTGAAGTTTAAATAATTTACTTTTACATTTGCTAGTGAACAAAATGCGATAGGGATAAACCAATCATTTTTTTCTGAGATCGCTTGCATCTGTTAACACACCATACGTTTGCGTTCATTTCCACAAATACCTTCCAATGCCCATGCCTTGATCAGTCCTAATAAAGTCGGTAGGTAGCGTAAAATTTTATTGCCACTAATACCAGTCCTATACCTTCGATGATGTGGGACTGGTCGCCGACCATGGAGTTCGTTTACCACATCTTAACGCCTTTCTTTGAAGGCTTTTCACCTTTTATAAACTTGCGATTGTAATAAACGTTCAAAATTTTATAAAGGGTACCAGATGTCAGGAAACAAAAATGGGATGTTCATTTTTTTGAACAGTAAGAATTTTTTTGTGTTTTTTTTATTTTTTCACGCCGTGCTGTTCTCTCGTGGGTGGCACGGTTAGTATAATCACCGTCCTCCCCATACCGGTTTGAAAAGACCTGAGTTCGAATCTCGTCAAAGACGCAAGGAATTTTTATGGGCCTTTTTTTCACAGGGTTGCTGAGTTAGTCGGTCTCAGGCGAGAGGTAGCATGGGTTTTTTTCGAACAGAAAACAGAACACACGCGGTTTACAGACATATTATATACAGCGCAATATGATATATGTTATGTAACTGATGCTCTTAAAACCCTCCTAAAACAACAACAACACGCCGTGCCACGTTATTTGGTCTAGAATTGCTTGTTTAGTCTCTTTTCCGTGTCAGAGTTAGTCGGTCTCAGGAGTAGATAGCAAGTTTTTTTTTTTTTTTTTCCCCAGAAACTGAGCTTTTTCGTCCAGCAAAACAGGCAAATCGACCAGAGAATACGCAAATTACAGACATAATATATAAACGGGTATATGTAAGAAATTACGGGTGGCACTAATATAATAATTTGTTTAGTCTCTTTGTCTGCGCAATGGTATCGTAATGGTAGCGCAATGGTATCGCCACTGTCCTCCCCACACCGTGTGGAAAAGGCCCGAGTTCTAATCCCGTCGATGACGCGAAGAACTTTAGTGGGCCTTTTTTCATTCCGTGGCTCAGTTGGTCGATCTGAGGCGTAGACAGCAAGGTTCCCCCCCCCCCCAGAAACTGGGGTTTTTTTCATCCATCAAAAGAGTCCAATCGACCAGAGAACACACGCAATTTACAGACACAAACACGGGTTTATGTATTAAACTACGGGGAACCCTAATATAATAATTTTTAAAATTTGTTTAGTTCCTCTCAGAAACTTAGTTTTCAACTCTTAAAAATAGATAAACCAACCACGGAATATACGCGTAGACATAATTATATGGGGACCTTGTGACCGTCACTGCCTTGTTGCGTATTCTAAACAACAATGTAATGCTTTCAAATATTTATTTTTCAATGTAATTAGAATCGGGAGATAAACAGAGATTGAAAATTCATAACAATAAATCTGCTAAACCAATCAGCTCATAGAGAAGTACACATTCCTTTCTTTCAAGCGTATCTCAAGCAGCCAAGTGTATCAATCACCCTGGGAATGTTTTCTTAATATTTGTCATTCAAATGCATGAAGCAATCGCGGTAGCAAACGTTTCACTTCAAAAAGTTTTCGGCTTTCCACGTTTCACTGTGGAAAGCCGATTTAGGAAAAATTCTGTCTTTCCTTACGCAAACAAAACTTGTAGTGCTTTGTCTTATTCGACAGTTCGAAAAAGTCAACTCAAGAAATGAGTATGGAATTAGGACACGGAATTATTTTAATGATTCCTCAGTTGGTTAAAGATTTTTATAGAGATAAACTGAAGGATGATGCTATTGAAATGTTTTTTTTTTTGGAAAATTTCGTGGCGATGCGTACAACAATGGGTCAGGTGTATATTCCATATGGAGTGTCCCAGTTAATAATCAGGTGTACACTTTGCATTACTAAAAACTCTCCCATAAACATTTCATCATGAAAGGGATGAAAAGTATGAACAGATATGATTAAATAAATTGCACGGAAAATTTTTCGACATAACTCCATAGACGTCGAGGAACTGGCTTCTGGAAGATGAAAAAAGTTCTGTCAACGAATGACTCTCGTGTTGTTTTCTTGATATGAAAGAACTTGTAAGGTTATAATGAATGGCACTGTCCAGCTGTGATGCACGGCTGTTCCAGATGATGTAGACCTTTTTAATATGACGTTGTACCAACGATTTTTGTTGACAATACTTTGGGAAAGAGTCAGTGTTATGAGATACTAGCAGGCCATGCCAATGCATGGACGAACGGGCCCTCGTCCGGAGCTCATTTTGCTAGGGAACAAGTTCAAAATGAACTAAAATTTAAAGTGTAAGGGGCTCACAATGAGCCCTTTCCTCTGGCGCTGAATTCGATAGCAGGACTCTGCATCATCGATACAACTGCCCCTTCACTGTGACTTCACTAAACCCCTTCTTGCAACACATTAATGCTATTCTCTGGCAGGATTCTTTAAGACAAAAAAAAAAAAAAAACGAGAGAATTTATTTCACATGAAATTTATGTACAATTCTTTAAAATTATTTTAATTAATATTATCTTAAAAATGTATATTTTACCTTAAAAAATTTCAGGAGTTTCTTCACTGCCCCTCTTGCTTCCTAAAATCACCTTCGGGTCAAAGATTTTGAAGAGGTGGCAACTGTAGTTTCCATGGAAATTATCGACGTGCTATTTTTGGACGCTCATGATCACATTTGCATAGCTGCAATTTCAGATCGAAATTTGTTCAGTCTTTGTGCTTTATTTCGACAGATTAAAAATGAATGTCGCACTTACCTTTTGTTATTATCTAATAAAAGTTTTTTATTGTTTGTTCCTTCCTTAGCTTTTAAGCACCACTTTATTTTTGTATTGTAATTTTTTGTTAATAATGTTTCATCGCATTGTAAGTTTTCTAGAATATTCTCTAGTGCAGTTGAGTTGCCCGTGTTTCCCTCCTGGCAATATGACTGTACAGGAGAGGTCACTTTTCAACTTTTGCGCTCCCCTCCCCCAAACTGTTGCTTTAGTTTTTTTTTTTTTTTTTTTTTTAATGAGCAATGACAATGATGTAAGGTTTAACTTAAAAACAACACACTACAAAGTATTTTAAGGTTGTTTTTTATTAAACAATGAAAAATTTTCAGCAAAAAATATTGAAATGATTAATATTAACAACTATACAGATTTTTTCTTCAAATATCCTCCATTAGATTTTTCAGTGTCTTACACAGACGTGGCATTCTGGCGAGTAATTTTATAATAGTTCTTGACTAAGATTATTCCAAGCGATTTGCAAGATTCCCCATAAATTTTGTGAAAATTTGTGGGAGAATAGGAGACATAATTTCAAGTTACGGGGGGGGGAGATGTTTAGACTGGATTGCAGGAAGTTTTATTTTAGCCAGCGAGTTATAAATTACTGGAATAATTTACTTACATGGGTGATAGGGGCTGACAGTTTGGGGAAATTCAAAGGTCAGCTGGATAATTACCTACGGGAGGAGGGAAACGCATAGGTTGTCTATTTCCTTTTCTCTTATTAGTTATTTATTTTTTAAAACTTTTCTTCTTCTTATTATTATTTTATTTTTATTATTATTTATTTTATTTTATTATTATATTTTTTTTCTTGGCTGGTGCAGCATAAGCCATAGGCTTCCTTGCACCATGTGGCCATTGGTAATACTAATACTAAAATGGGCAGACTTCATGGACTGACGATCTAGATGATCCCATAAAAGCTATATTTGGTTTAAGTCAGGCGATTGGGGTGGCCACACCATAATTTGCAATAACCCCTCCTATTGTTTAGTTGCTAGAAAGTTCCTCCACAGCTTACTGCTATTCTTCCGGTCGTTGTCTTGTAAAATAAAATTTCTTCCACAAAGAAATCCAGACGATATTGCATTATGTTCAAGAATGTTTTTATAGCATTCTTTTCTTAAATTTCCTTTAATTCTGACGATGTAACCCGTTCCAGAAAAACAGAAGCAACCCCAGATCATGATGGAACCACCACCGTTCTTGATTGTAGGTATTAAACAATGTGGCACCATTTATTCTTCCGTTGATCGTCTCACATATACGGATCCAAAAATTTCAAAGCGATTTGCAAGGTTTTTGCTGGATTCATCCGTCCACAGTACGTTTTTTCCTCTTCAGTTGTCCAACGTTGATGATTCCTAGCCCAATCCAACTGTTTTTTTTTCGGTTTAATAGAGATTTTCGGACCCCTATACGACCATAACGTCCAGCTTGTTTTACAATGAATGTAGACATCGGAGTTTCTTTGTTGTATTGAACTCAGCTCGGATTTCAGGTGCAGTAAGAAGGTCGATTGCATTTAGTAATTAGTGTTATGGTCTTATCTTGTGCTTTCGTTGTTACACGCGGTCGTCCTGATCGTAGTTTGCCCTTTGACCTGTCAGTCCCCTTGAACCGTTGAATGGTAATTTGTACTCCTTTGAATGAAACACCTTGTTTTTTGCCAATACTTCTCGTGAAATAACTTTCTTTATACAGAGTTATAACAGCACTTCCTTTTTTTCAACATCCAGTTCCCTTATTTCTTGCCATGTTTATCACGAAACACACAAAAGTTACACTAAACACCCTTTCTGAATGACGGGTATTCGATTTTTAAGTTACAACTGTTACTCCTCAGTTATTGGCAAAACTCTAGAATTATCTACAAACTTCTATAATATTGAAACAATACTCGCACTTTCTAGTACCATCTACAACGTTCTACCTCCTCAGAAGTCTTCTGCGCTTTTCTGGAATATTCTAGAAATTTCTTAAATATTATTTTAAAGTTGGTTTTTGATTTTTATACATAATAGAAAATATTTCAATAAAAATTGGTAACCAAGTTGGGCCTGTTTTATTAAAAACTGAAAATTAAGAAAAATCAAACTTGATTCCAAATGTTTAAGCGGGAGTGTATCCCTAGGAATTAATCGATTAACATTATTCTTAGCCTCATGATTAGATACGTTTATTATTATTATATTCGTAGGGTTCTCTCCCCTCCAATCCCTGCACCTGATGCAGTTTGTAGAGATATTTATTGGCTGTTCAATGAAAGTTGGTTGTTCTCTGTTTCCAATATCTGCCGATGCTAGTAATCCATTTAGGATACCTGTGGCATTATCAGTGTTGTAAGAAGTCTGATTCAATCACGGTACTCTGACAGACTTGCTGTAGTCTCTGAAATATGAGCTCGTACCAGGGCAGGTGTGCGAGTTCCATGCGTTTCTGTGGAAAGGAAATTTTGCTGGAACGTCCAAAAATCTACTGATAAAGGTGCTCCCAATTGTCCGTTATTTTCCTTCCTTTCGTATCTAATTTATTATTATTTATTTTCTTGTGTATTAAATTTTAAAACAAAGATTTTGCTAAAAAGAGTTTTGCGTTTCGTAATTTGTGAACTGCTCCACATCTATTTGTTTAATACACTTATTTATTTAAATTAAAGGGTCGATTTTTGTATTAAAAATATAAAAGCTGTTAGAGGTGCCTATTTAAGTAAAGATAACAATAACATAAAGTATTTATTCAGTTATTCGTTCTTAATTTATTTATTAATTATTCTTAATGCCATCCGCCGTACGACATTGAATACGACAAAGGCGGTGTATTCTGCACGATAGAATTTTTTGATTCATTCGTATCCAATTCGTTGTTATTTCGAAATGGAAGAAATCTGTCTAAAATGATATGAAACAGGTGCATTTCGAACGCTTTTTACATTATATATTTTTTAATATATTAAATTAGTTTCCCCCGTTAAATAAGTTGCTTTCTGTGCGCTCTATCAATTTTCCAAATGCTTCACAAATTTGAATTACTCAGAACGAAACATCGTTGCTCGCACATAAACCACGTTATAAAATAAAATAAACCTCCAAATTATTATTTGTCTTCCCTTTTCACTGCAGGATGCGGAATAACGATAAACACAAGTATTCGTTTTATTTTTAAATTGTAAACAAATGTTCCGCGTAATGTCTGCAATTTCGCGTTAATATTTGCATTTAGGCCTAGTGAAATATTATTTCATTCTTACTTTTAATTCGATCGTGAATGGAATTTCATTTGGGCGAACCGTGCCGTTATCTAAGCAGACAACGGGAAGCTACGGCACTCATATCCACGAGTTGGAACTACAGACGGGCCGATTGCTTGTTCAGCGAGGCGTTAAAAAGCGACGATGATTTCACCGCAATAACAGTTAAACGTCACTTACATTCCATCGGTGGTCGTCTAACTCAGGTTAGGTTATGCCAAGCGTTCCGTACTAATTTATCATTTTTCCAGCCAGGGTTTCGCCGTTTCTTTAATCATACTCACATCACAGACATTCTTGGTTACTCTTTACACTGACGTTCCACGTTTGAAATGTTAAACGAATTATTTTGATTACGTGTGCATAACTGAAGCGTTAGGCCTAAATTGCTGTATGATACATAAGCTTGTCGCGCGCTACTTGCGCTCCGAATATTTGTTTTAAATTCCATCTCAGTAATAGAGGCAGTGTCATATCATGCAGTATCGCGTGACACCTTTCTGGAAATAGTAGAGGATAGTAAAGTTCCGGTTATTTGCGTATCACGTTATTGTTGTTATTGCATTGTAAAATTATATAAGGAGAAAAAGTATTTCATTTGTTTCTTTTATTTTTGAAGTATTCATAAATAGTTTATTAAAAAAAAAAAAAAAAGTGACTGTGTCTAGTTAAATAAAAGTGATACGAGATGGCGCTACTAGCCTGAAGTCGAATGATTGTAAATATGTTGTTCCCGCACGAACAACTTCTGGAAAAACTTAAGCTATATGGTATCCGTGACCATTTGCACTCATGGCTACTCAGCTATATTACTCATCGTTCCTTGAGCGTTATCATCAATCAAGTGAACTCAGACTGTTTTATACTAAGTGGAGTACCACAAGGCTCCCCCTTAGGTCCTCTTCTCTTCATTGTTTTCGTAAATGATCTTCCTTCTTTCATCTACACCTCCAATGTTCACGTTTCATCTACACCTCCAATGTTCAAGCTCTCTGTGCAGATGATCTTAAGATCTACTCAGCAGTGAAGGAAATTACCGATTCTCAACAGCTTCAATGTGGTCTCAATAAATTCTCTCTGTAGCTATCTCTGAATGGCTTGTCTGCTAACCCCCCGAAGTGCAAAGTAATCTCTTTCTCATCCTGCAGATCTCCACAACTAATAAATACGGAATACAGTATTAACTCTGTGATAATCGAAAGGTGTGACCAAGTTAACGACTTTGGGATTCTGTTTTCCAGCAGTGCTAAATTCGATGCCCATGTCCTTAAAATCACCAGCAAAGCATTCAAAACACTGGGATTCACCAAACGGAACACCTCAAAAACTACAGATATGCGGTTATCCTTTATAAAACTATTGTTATGCCAATCCTTGAATTCAGTTCACACATCTGGAATCCTCACACAAAGACTTTAACTAGCAAAATTGAAGCAGTCCAAAAAAAATTTGTCCGTTACCTTACGTACCGTAATCCTCTATTCTATCGCTCAGTGTATTATGAATTGCTGTGTGATTACTTTCATCTGAGGCCTCTGTGCACCAGAAGAGTTGGCGCCTCGGTAGCCAGGTGGGCAGGAGCGGCAGTGCGTAGCACACGCTTCTTGATTAGACCGGGGTTCGAGCCCGTGACCACCAAATACGGAGGATGCGGAAATGACCACCGCATATCCCCGGAGCAATATGGCCTTAGTTGCTAATGCTCCTAAAAACCAAATAACAAACAAACAAACAAACCAGAAGAGTTACTGCTGATATCACCCTTCTAGCCAAAGTAATCACTGGAACTTATGAAGCATCTGATATCCTTAGCAAAATCAACTTCAATCCTCCATGTAGACAAGTCAGGAACCTTACACCGTTTCGCCTTGACTCTGCCACTACGGACTTTATGAAGTTCAGTCCACTGAACAGAATCAGCAAATTACTCTCTCATTGACTTCTTTGACAACTCCCAATCACTGATGAACTCCATCCACAAGTTTGTCTCTTCTCTTAACCTGCAAAGTGACTAGCTCTCATCTAATTATTGTAGTTTTTATTATTATTTGTTTTATTATTTTTGCTATTCTCTGACTAATTAATTTATTACTTGTTTTACCGGTAACTTAACTTAATGCACTCCTCTTTTGTACATGTGATTTTAATGTTTGAATCTATATCAATGTTTACCTTCCTCTTGGATTTCATATTATTGTTATGTTTATTGTACTGATCTCAGATACACTGTTAATGGTTACCTGTTGTGTATTTTGTTATTAATAAAAATAAAAAAATAAAAAATAAAATGTATATGGACTATGACTAAAGAATGTTACCTTGTATATATTTACATGGTTGAACAAAAATCTGTTAGAAAGCGTGTAATGAGGCTGGTACACACAAAAAAAATTCTTTCACTGCTGATGAAACCGATCGTAAGATAGCTTGTTGCACCTTAGTGTCAAATTCAAATTATTATATTAGGGCCACCCGTAATTTCTTACATATGCCCATTTTATATATTATGTCTGTAAACTGCGTGTGTTCTCTGGTCGATTCGACCTGTTTATCTGGACAAAAAACCTTGTTACCTACGCCTGAGATCGACTAACTCAGCTACGGAGTGAAAAAAGCCCATTAAAGTCCCTCGCGTCATCGATGGGATTCGAGCCCGGGCCTTTCCCGCCCGGTGTGGGGAGGACGGTGACAATACCACTGCGCTATCGCTCAGACCACCTTAGTGTCAGGCTAGAATCGTAAAAAATCTCAGGAAAAATCTAAAACTCTAAGAGGAATGCCCTTAAAATCTCCTTTACAATTGCACGTTGCCTGCCACTCGTTTCGAGAGATCTGGGTTCGATTCCCTCTAATAGTTGGAAGAATTCTAGTCCCCCTCAATCGAGGCAGCAGTTAGCCGATCTCAAGAGGAGGGAGTAGGGTTCCCATGCGTTATTGGTATTTTTTTGCCTGTACAGGCAAATCAGTCCCCGAACATATACTTCTACACAAAAATATGATGCGGATGGGAGACAAACTGCAGTGGGCGAGAAAGAACACAGACAAATAAAATTCATACGCTTTACTTGCTTCCGATTTCGATAATATGGATTTTTCTGTTCCACTGAAGGTCCAGGCTGGGTACTTAACCTTATGGTTTGGACTTACGTTCAATTTAGAGGCCCACTGGTCTGTCTAAGTTGCTGATATCGTATTAATTTGTATAGCGTCACCTGAAAAAGTGAATCTGTTCATTTATAAATCTGACACATCTTCACGACAGCTGTTTCGAAACTTCATGGCTTCTCATCACTTGGTGGGTGTTCACTGTTGAGGCCTTGAATCGAATATTCTACCTTAGTTTTCAGTGGAGCAGAAGGTTAGTACTATATTAGTATTACAGTGGCTAAATAATGTAGGGAACCGACTTTTTTCTGCATCTGTAAAAAAAAAAAGTAAAAAAATTCTATCATTCATACCTTCCTCGTTGCCAAAAAGCGTCTATTCAAGTCTGTTTTGAACCTTATCAAACTGGACCACCATTGCAGGCAATTCATTCCAATGATTTACAGCATAATGCCCGAAAATAAACTTCATAACATCCAGCCTGCTGTTATCCTCAAAAATTTGTCTTTTTGCTCCCTGGTTTTTCTTTCTTTTTCCAATGTATGTATGTAGTAGTAGTGGCATGTGATGCAAGAAAGCGAGTGTATGAGCTTATGCAGCATCAGCCAAAAAAAAAAAAAAAAAAAAAAAAAAATTACAAAACAATTCCCTCTAAATGTTTGTCCCGTTCCTTCTTAAATTTATTTAACCTATCAACTTTCACAACTACAGATGGAAGTTTGTTCCAGCAATTAACCACCCGCTAGCTAAAAGCAAATTTCCGCACATCTATTCTACATCTGTCTTTTCTTAATTTGAATTTATGCCTCCTTAGTTTCGTAATCTGAACAAGTGAAGAATCCCATCAGAATTCAGCGTGATCAGCCCATTCAAGGCCTTATACATCAATCAGATCACCTCGCAGGTGCCTAGTCTCCAGCTGCTGCAATTTGCAGAATTTAAGCCTCTCCTGGTAATGAGGATTCCTTCATTTCCCTCACCAATCTTGTTGCCCTTCTCTGTACACGCTCAAGCAAATCTTCATCCTTCCTAAAATGAGGCCTCCGGACCTGTACGCAGTACTCAAGTCGTGGCCTGACCATTGCCTTATTAGCATTAGCATTAGCATTAGTAGAGGCATATGATGCAAGAAAGCAAGCTTATTCAGCATCAGCCAAAAAAAAAAAAAAAAAAAAACACACACACACCACTCCCATTTCACCCCTCCGTTCGTTCGAAATACCTGTCCAGTTGAGCTTTAAATTTGTTTAGGCTATCAACTTCAACAACAAGTGATGGAAGTCGGTTCCACCAACCAACCACCCGCTGGCCAAAGGCAAATTTCCGCACATCTATCCGACATCCGTCCTTCCTCAATTTGAATTTATGCCCTCTGAGGTGATTATTCTGAGCAAGATGAAGAATCCCATTGGCATTGAGCATGCTCAAACCATTCAAAGCCTTATATACCTCTATCAGATCACCTCGCCGGTGCCTAGTCTCCAGACTCTGTAATTTGCAAAACTTAAGCCTTTCTTCGTAAGAGCAACCCTTTGTTCCATTCACTAATCTTGTTGCCCTTCTCTGTACCCGTTCCAGCAGCTCTACATCCTGCTTGAAATGAGGTCTCCAGACCTGTATACAGTACTCAAGATGTGGCCTAACCATTGCCTTATACAAGGGAATAATCACCTCCTTATCCCTGCTAGAAAAATTCCTGTATATCATTGACAAGACACCATGAGCTACTCTTGCAGCTCGTCTGCACTGCTCAGAGAACTTCATATCTGCCTGCACAATTACCCCCAGGTCCTTTTCATTCTCCACCACTGTCAGTGTAGTACCGCAGAGTTGATACGTTGCTCTGGGGTTACTGTTTCCAATATGTAGTACTTTACATTTGTCAATGTTAAACTTCATTTGCCACCTCTCAGCCCATCTGTTCAACCTTTCCAGATCCTGTTGCAGCAGCATAGCGTCAGTAATGTCCTTAACAACCCTGCCAACCTTTGTATCATCTGCAAACTTGGACATTAAACTTGATATCCCATCATCAATATCATTCATAAACACCGAAAACAACAACGGACCCAACACTGAACCCTGAGGAACTCCACTAATAACATTAGTCCACGTTGAGCAGTGTCCATTGATTACCACTCTCTGTCTTCTGCCACTCAACCATCCCCTTATCCATAGCAGCAATTTGCCTCCAATGCCACACTGCTCCAATTTGTGCAGCAGTCTTCCATGTGCAACAGTATCAAAAGCCTTTCTAAGATCCAAATATATAATATCAAAGTTATTCCCTGCATCCAGTTCTTTTGTGACTACATCATAGTATCCAATCAAATTGGTCAGGCAAGACCTGCCCTTAACAAAACCATGCTGCGTCTGAGCTATAACTGAATTCTTGTCTAGATGATCCTGCAGTGCTTCTTTAACCAGTGCCTCCATTAATTTACCTGGAACAGAAGTTAAACTAACAGGTCTATAATTACTTGTATCAGCCTTTGATCCTCCTTTGTGAATTGGGGTTACATTTGCACATCTCCAGTCTATGGGTACCTCCCCTGAGTCCAAAGAAGCTCTGATAATTATACAGAGGGACAATCACCTCCTTTTCCCTGCTAGCAAAATTCCTATATATCATTGATAAAACCCCATGACCTGCCCTGGCAGCCTGTCTGCATTGCTCAGAAAACTTCATATCTGACAGCACAATTACTCCCAGGTCTTTTTTTTTTCATTTTCTACCACCTTAAGTGTAGTACCACACAGTTGGTACGTTTCTCTGGGGTTACTTCTACCCATATGCAGTACTTTGCATTTGCCAATGTTAAACTTCAGTTGCCACTTCTCAGCCCATCTGCCCAAATTTTCTAGATCCTGTTGCAGTAGCACACTGCCATTACTGTCATTAACAACCCTGCCAACCTTTGTATCATCTGCAAACTTCGCCACTAAGCCTGATATACCTTCATCAATAGCATTGATAAATATACAAAACAACAGTGGACCCAACACCGAACCCTGTGGGACTCCACTAATAACATTAGTCCGCGAAGAGTAGCACCCATTGATTACCACCCTCTGTCGTCTCCCACTCAACCATCCTTTTATCCATTGTAGCAACTTACCCTTAATACCATTCTGCTCCATTTGTACAATAGTCTTCCATGCGCAACAGTGTCAAAAGCTTTCTTGAAATCCAAGTATATGATATCAAAATTATTTTTTGCATCCAGTTCCTTTGTAACCACATCATAATATCCAATGTATTTGTGTAGGGCTGCACCAGAACGTTAGTTCATCTCCGCCTCGTTTATACATACATACATATATTGGAAAATTATTATCATTGTGTCTACGGTGGTACCCAGACTTCCGTCTATCTCCACCTGAAAAGCCGAATTTATGCAGAACTCTGCAAAACGGGCCTGTATGGAAGAGGCTTAACCTTATGGTTTGGACGTAAGTCCAAAATTCCTATATTATTCCTATCTTCCTATCTTAACCTCCAGGGGTCTGCATTGCCCACAATAGCAACTAAATTTCTCCATTCCCTTGATTTGCTCTCATATATAGTCTTATAATAAACCTTCTTTTTATTTTTATAATAAGCATGATAAAATAAAGCCTCATTATGCCCCACTGCCTGTATCTCTGATATGCCTTCCTACATGCAAAAACTTCTATCCTTAATCTAAATAATTCAACATTCCACCAACTAACAACACGCTTCTTAATTTGTTGTCTTTTAGAGGCACAACTCAAAGGTGTAAATAGTGAACACTGAACATAAAAAGCATATTCACCAGCATTTAAAGAATTTAAATGAAACGTGTTATCATTAGAAAATCCAAGGATAAGGACCTTGCAAAACGTGCCCAATTAATCTTCTTATAAGTAAATCTAATTAACTCTGGTTATCAAAATCTGTACTATAATTTAATATGAAAAACTAAAGATCTGTGATTACTGTTCGTGTAATCTGTTTGCACATGCCAATGACAAATTCGTCTGGATAGTCCTTGAGTCACTAAAATCAAATCTATGTTTGACTTGCCATGAACATTATTGAAAGTATGAGGCTGTCCTGGTTTATTAACTACACACATATTGTTGGAAAGAATAAAATCCTCCATCAAACGACACCTATATATTGGAAAAAGAATCTTTTTCCAATGGAAATATATCCCCCCCCGTTCACTTACTGATTTCCTTCAGAGTCTTATATACCTCTATCAGCCCGCAAGTTGTTCATTCACCAAGATTTTCGGCCTGTGCCTTCTAAGCTTTTCTTCACGTGAACATCTGTTCGCCCCCTCTTACCAATCTGGTTACCCTTCTCGGAATACTTTATAGAAGCTCTTTCTTCAAGTAGGTCCTCCAAGTCTAAATATAATAAATGCGGTCGCACCATTGTCTTATACAAAGGAATGATGACATCCCCCTCCCTACTTGTGAAGTCCTATATATATCATAGACTGGACACCATGCGCCTTGCTAGCCGCCTGTTTGCACTGCACGCAAAATTTCATGTCTAACTGTATTGCAACCCCCAATGTGTATGTTTTTTTTGTCTTGAGCCACTTTTAATTCCACCTCTTCCTATCTTATTAGTAACTTTTGGTTGTTGTTGTTGTAGGGTTTTAGGAGTATCAGCAACTTACGCCCTATTGTGCTGTATGCCGTTAAGTCGTATATAATATGTCGGTAAATTGTGTATTATTCTGTGGTCGATTTGCTGTTTTCCGGACAGCAAATTGAAAAAAAAAAAAAAAAAAAAAAAGCATAGTTTTTCCTTCGAGTTTCCGGGAATAAACACTATGCTACCGTCGCCTGAAACTGACTAACTCAGCCACCTTGCGAGAAAGGCACATAAAAATTCCTCGCGTCATTAACGGGATTGAAACTCAGGTCTTTTCCACTAGGGGTGGGAAAGACGGTGATTTTATCAATTGTGTTATCCACGAAGAATCTGAACAAATAAGATTATAATAGAGAAATTCTAGGGGCGGTTGAAAGTCATTCGTTAGCTGCCCTCTTCTCTCTCATTCCTTATACCTTTCACCCACATAATTCGTGGTATCGATTCTTACATAAGCAGTGCATGTCTTAGACCAAAAGTTTGTTGAAGAGAAGTGGGTGGAATTGTAGTGCGAATGCATCGCCGTATGGCCAGTGAATGACCTTGATCCACCTTTTAGAAATTCTCCCTACTATAATCGAACTGCTAAAATCATTTTGCTTGTGTAACAGACTCCATAACAGTACGCATAACGTGTTACATATATAATTTTATTGAAAACTCAGTACAAGTTTATCAAAGCGATACAGGAAGAAACAACACTATTATACGGGTCTCATTTTAAACCTATGTAAAACCTTTAACGACAATGCGGACAATATAGTTCATTTCTTCAAATAACACATTTTTTTTTTTTACTTTCCCACCCCTTCCCTTTCTCAAGATAAAGAGTTCGGAGATAACATGAACGTTTGATTATATCCCAGCATATACAACCTTTTATATACAACGGGTATTTTGCTTATGACTGGAGATCAACACGCTGCCATTTCAGTTCACCCCAAGTTAAACATGAACATATCTCACTTTCCCAGCTAAACAACCATAAACGTTAATGAAACCGAGAAGGAAGACTGTAGTTTTAAATATTTACATATTGTCAACATGGCCTCTTTTATACTACAACAGAGCGAACATGCGGTTAATTGGAGCTACCAACATCGGTAAAGTCTTTCACGTCTGCAATACGAAGAACAATCTCTATTAGGAACACGCGCAAGCTTCGGCCATAACACATATAAAAAATGTTCCTCGTGACAGAGGCATCTCAGCATGACAAGGAGGATTTTTTTTATGGCCTTAGCTGTAAACTGATAAAATTTGAGAGTAACAGTAGTCAGCCATATGGTTAAATCTTATAAAAAGAATAGATAACAAATTTAACGCTTCCAGATCGATATAAATAATTTAATAAACCAATGACCGTTTCAGCGTGACAGTTTTATTTACATGTGGATTTGATTTGATTTTAATAAATATTTATATTAGCATACAAAGAAGTAAAAATGTATGCTTTACCCGCATATTTTTTTATTAAATTTTGTCTTATATGTTTTCCATTTCTTTCATGCTTGACATCTGGTGCAAGGGGTTCTAATAACAATGATTGTATTCAAGTTGATATATCTTATTTCAAAGTTAAATTTTTCCCTACGACTGATATGTGGACACTTAAAGATCTCATAAAACGTTTTAAGAGGAGGGAAGATTTTAAATGCTCTGTACTTAAGTAGGATAGTCAACAGCTGTCATCGTGCAAAATCATGAACAACATAAAAAGAAAAAACAGTATATAGAAAATCTTATTTCCAACTGGATAACGTTGAGGTTTATAGGAACTTCTCCATGACAACAGATATGCAATATAACATTCCAGGAACCATTTTGCTCTTGCAATACTCAGTAACACTATGGAAGGTGACCTTCCATATTAGTTGGGACAACAGTATAAATCGTTATCTCTAACAAAGTTCAAATCTTCGTTACTTTCGTTATGACATAAGATTCTTCTTCTTTCCCACCCTTCACTCTGTTTCAGGAACTATTTACCATCCTTGCTTATGTGATAAAAGACACACAAATACTGGGCGATTTTTTATTCATTGATACACTTTAGTTGCAATATTTTTCTAATTCCCGAAGTCTTGCAATTAAAAATTCCTCAGTACACATTTGGAATCTATATTGACAACGTTTTAATGTGCTGTTTAATCCCAAACGCACGGATCCGCAGTATGCATCGAAAGAGAACTATAGATATGGAAATGGTGTGGTTAAAATGTAGACCAAATTCTGTAAAGAATTTTGTTTACCTCACAAACCAACAAAAATTACTACTTGGAGTTAAACCGTTTTAAGAAACGGTTTGCCTTCTCGGTCAGCGGAATTGACGTATGCGTGACATAGCGGATGAAGGCGGAGAAACATTATTGAGGATTCCGCAACATCATCATTGAGGTCATCAGCACAGTGAAAAAGGAAATCTCAGTTTGTGTTTTCCGTGTTTTTCAATTTCATTTAAAATGAAATTGGAGAACACAGACATTTAGTATTTTACAAAGCGATTTCTAACATTCTTAAGAACGAGCCGCACATTTTAATTTTTTTGATGAATCCCCTAACTGAAAGGTATGAGAGTCTGCATTACTTAGCACGGTGCATCGGTTGAGGTCTGAGAAGATACAAGATCTTGTTGAAATTAAACTTGAATTATGTAGATTGTCATTTTCGTAAATACACGAAAAGGAAGGTTATTCCAGAGAACAGACATAAAAGGGATGGAAGAGGAAAAGTTAGTTCTGTCAGTTTTAATTTGGACAGTGAATGAATGCTCACAAGTTGCGGCACGTGTTCGCACTGGTTTGAAGAGAGTGGGAGAATTACATATGCCAATTCAGAAAAGCAGTGCTCATCGAAGTATTTTTAGAAAAGGGATGCAGCAGAAACAGAACGTCTATGAGATAGAGAGTGGGGAGACTTTGTAAACAACGGGTCCTTAATTAACCCGACAGCCCTCCTTGAATGGAGCCAAGACGCTCGATAGAGGTTTTGGGTGCACCACCTCAGATGTGGAAACAATATTCCATGGTAGGATACATTTAAGATTTGTACAGAATGAGTAGCAGTTTAAAGGAAAAGTAAGACCGAGAGCGAAAAAGAAATCGCAGTTTTTTCTTTATGCAGAGAAATTCTTATAACGAGAAAGCAGAAGTGAGGATAATCCCTAATTGAACTCACAAGTTTCTTAAATTGGAAGGTGGAATGGAGTGTGCTATCATCAGCAAAACTATAGATAGGATTTCCAGTCAGCGGAAGAAGGATATTAATATACGACAGGGAAAAGTGTGGAAGAAAGAACCGAACCTTGAGGAATACTACCAGCATTAGTTGAGAGGTTAGAAGACATCTAATATGCCTGTAGTGAACGGTTAGGGAGAAAACTGGCTACCCAATTGAAAAAATTAGTTTGAAAGCAATACGATAGGAGCTTGTTTAGAAGACCCTTATACCAAACACTATCTTGGAAGTGTCAAGAGAAACTGCTTGAGCATCACCAAGCTTTTCCGTCGAATTTGTCTAAAGATGAGAAGTGTATGCCTGTGCATTACCAGGGGATCGACACTGACGGAATCCGTGTTGGCGATCGTTGATCAGATTGGTAGTTTCGAGATCGTTTAAAAAATTGGTGGTTGATGGATTTCTCTATTACTTTAGAAAGCGCAGAGGATATGAAAATATCCAACCAGTAAGAAATATCCAATACAGTAAGAAAAAAACCAGTGGAATAAGAAAGGTAAACAGGCGACACAAAACAGCAGCAAGCTCGGTAGCACAGGTTTTGAGAACAAGTAGATAAATGCTGTCAGGACCTGTAACTTACGTGGCATCAAAATTGTTTAGAATTCCTCTCATAGCCTTTTGGTAGAAGACCATGGGATGTACTGAGTGGTATGTGTGTAGTATGGTAGGAGATTATTTTCCAAGATAGTTGATTCAAGAATTAGTAGAAAAGTAGGATGGAATCCTCAACTAAAGACAAAGTGGGCTTTGTCTTTAGTTGAGGATGAAATAGAACCATGAAGTTTAAACAGATGGGAGTACAGATGGACAGAGGATGCAGTCAGTAAGTTCGGCAAAGGATCACGATGACTACCATTCGTAAAAGAATCAAATTTTCTACTCTTAGACCGTTCAAAATGGATCGATTAATACGTTTACATTGTTACGGGTTTTAGTTTAGGCAAAAAATGAAAACGAATATTTGGATACCAGACATTTACGATGTATTACGTAGGTGGTTCATTTAGTTGATTATGCGAAGAAGCAAAACGCTCGTGATCGACCTTTGGAAAAATCTTCAATGAGTTATAGTGTGTTGTGTCTGTTCCGGAATTGGCATATTTTTACCTGTGTTCATTAAAGATACAGTGATCACTTCTGAAGTTTATCTTGAGGTTATGCAGAATAATTTTATTTCTTTTCTTGTTGTTTGCGAAGATTTGATATAACTGAAACCTGGTTCAATTAAGACAGCGAAGAGCTCACACAGTGTTGGATTTTGTTGGCATCGTGTAGGATTTTTTTTTTTTTAGGAAAAATTTGGAAACAGCGTACTACGAGATACTTTTAAACAAATTTCCGGGCGTTAATGGGAGGTTTCGCTTGGCCACCTCTTGCCCCATTTAAACTGAGGATCTGAAAGCGGCAACATAAGAAGCGTTTCCAGTCTCTACAGAAACTTTGCAAGCTGCTGCTGCGAAAATTAATTACTTGACTTCGACATGTCATCACACGAAGAGGAGGATAAATCGAATGCGTTTCACTTTGAGAATTTCCTTAACAATCGTTTTAAATAAATTATTAACAGGGATATAATGATTGTTTTTCAGCAATTGAAATAGTTTGATAAATATAACCCTTGCATTAGCGTAATCTTCAAATCCTGCGAGGATGGAAAATACATTGTGTTCCTTGGTGGTTATTAATTATTAAAACTTGAATTGCTAAGTGTAACAATAACAACACACACCAATATAGGGTGACAGTGAAGGTACAACAGTTAAGCAACTTGGAGGATATTTGATATAACAACAAATAAACAACACGATATGTAGGAATTTCATTTGTAATAATTTGTACACTTTGCTCTTCTCTCTCCGCTGTCACGATGGAGAAAACAATTTATTAAAAATATTAAACAGGTATATTTTTGATAGGAATATTATAGTCCCAGAATAAGCAAGAATGATGGAAATGGAACTATTCAGACAAGAAGTCAAGCCATTTTTCCAATGTTGATTATTCACTGTATTAAACATACATAGCATAAAGAAATATATCGAATAATACTAAATAGTTAATAAGCATATTTCCTCTGTCTATTATGCATCATTCAAGAAGGGAAAAAAATGAGAAACTCAGAACGTCCAGTGACTATACAGAAGATTCTATTACTTTTAACCACAGACACCCTTGCATATAATCTTTCGTTGCATTCCTAACCAGATTGTATGGAACAAGAAACCGGATCTTGAAGAAAAAGGTTATTGAACCTAAAATTAGAAAGCTGTGCAGCGTATTATTTGAACATGGATAATCCAACGAGATTGCAATGCCGTATCTCCTTCCGCAATATACACTGCTTGACAAAATTAACAGAACACGTAGAAAATGTGGTGGAACTTGTGCAGCTTGCGATGACGTGGGGGAAAAATTTTGTATGGTGGTGTACTATAGAATAATGATGAAATGAGACAGCGGGAAACTTTGGAAAGTTATAAAAGACATTTATATGGGTTATATAAGAATTACCAAAAAAGGTCACATTACAGAAGTCGATACATGATGCTAGAAATTGCAGTCACATGAGAACAGTACGTATGATCTCCTTCTTTGGCAACAAATCCCATTCTTCCACCAACGCACACCTTAGCTCACCAAGTGACAGAGGAGTGGCTGTCGGCGTGCAATGCGACGCCCAAGGCCGTCTCACACATGTTCGATCGGATTTAAGTCTGTGATTGTGCTGGCCTCGGGAGTAGTTGAATATCATCAGTTTCAAGATATTCCTCCACCACTTGAACTCTATGTGCTGTGGAGTTGTCGTGCATGGGCCAACCGCGCCCCTAAAACGTCGCACATAGGGTTCGAGGATTCGCGGTACCTCTGAGCAGTTACGGTACCCCTATCAAAAACATGAAGAGGGGTGTGACCGTTGATCATTATTCCGCTCCATACGAGAACACCGCCTCCACCGTGTGTCCCTTTTTCTGATGTTGGAGGGATGGTGCCGAATTCCTCGTTATCTCTAGATGAAATAACGTCTAGAATATGTTTGTAGGCTAAAATGGGACTCCTGTTTTATTATGAATAGCGTCTTCGGCGACATTGTTCACAATAAAATATTCATGAAAAACATTTTCTGTTAATTTTGTCGAGCAATGTATTATTATAAACTGCTGTGTATCTATATATTGCTTCTAATAGTTCTGCTGAGTTTTTGCGCAAGGGATATCTTTTTCAGTCTTCTAAGCATTCTAAAATTGTGGATGTTTGTAATGTCACGTGGAACTGGTGGCTCTTTCGTGGAACAGAGAAACCAACCTTTGAAGCAGTTTTTAGAGATGGAGGACGATGTAGCAGTCGTGGATTGCCCATTTACTGAACAACCAATAATAAAATGAAGTACTGTAGTTAATTTTAAATCTAAATATGTACCAAACTCTAAACAAATCATTTTCGAAATTGCTAACGCTTGCGTCATTACTGCAAAACATATTGGTTTATAACCCACGAAACCTGAATTCAACAAACAAAGGAAAACTGTTGGAATACGTAAAACTCGATAGCGGACACGAAACATGATTAAACATTTTGGTGGAGAGTCATCTCGTAAAGAACAAACAGGTGTTTATCAAAATGTCATTTTAACTTCTTAAATTTTTTTTATCCCATCGAAAGTGGTGGACATTGTTCATAAAATCAACAAATTGATTAGAATGAGCGGGCAGTACATGCCATAAAAACAAGACAAGCAATCGATTCAAATGCCTTCGAATTATAAATATTGTATAATAGAGTATTTCCGAGAGCTCTGCTTAGTAATATAAAAACTTTGCCTTTTTGTGTGCACATCTGACACGTGATTAATTTTATACACAATATCCGCAGCTTACTCGCTTGTTTTACGATGAAAACTTTTTCATATAAAAGCAAATCTTTTAAAATAAGTGTTCACAAGTCTGAAACGGTCATCAGTAACTGAATAAATTTTTGCTGTCTGTGTGCGTCTTTAGCGCTAACCACGTGAACGATCTTGCGTCGGACGTCATTAGGAAGAAATAACTTAATCTGACAAACTGTACATCACACTTAACAGTTCCACTGCCCTGCCTCTAATGATCTCTCTCTCTCATTTTGTTTTTCGTGGAAGCCTGTTTTCCTGCCATGTCCTTGAGTAGTAGCTGGCGCAGAGTCCAGAAATCTGGACATATCTCAGTTAACTAATTTCTTTGGCTTGAAATTCTTATCCTAAACACTTAGGTACAGCATATCAGCTGTCACACGAATCGCTAAGACAGCAGCCTTGAATTTCTTCTTCCTAAAACAAACAAACAATCCATCAGTAATACTTCTTTCAAAATTTAATAATGCTATGTAAATACAACACTTTCTATTTGGCATTACCCTAAAAAAATATATTTTTATGATCGATTCTTTGATAATTTTATATAACAATATTGGTCCATTAATTTTCAGAGATGCAAAGACGTTCTGTTTTTGGAAAATTTTAAAGTGTTTCGTACATAGAAAAGTTTATAAGTATTTGTCGAAATATATGACAATCACTGTCTTCTAACTTGCGGCAAACTCTACATATGTATTTATATACTGTAGATATAGAGGGTAATAATTAGTATATACTGGGCTACTATTAATAACCGGATATCTGCATATCTATAAATAACCTTTATTTACAGGAAGTCTAATAACACGTACTAAACTTTTATCCTCTAGGATAGCCTCTAGTCTCTGTGGAACACGCTCCACCAGTTTTTAAATGTCCTCCGATATCTTCCGCTATTCGACTTTCACTGTGGCGACCCGTTCCGCTCTGTTTTTTGAAGTCTCTCTTTACACGCACTCCATCCAAAGTGGTTCTCTGTAGAATTAAGGCCAATTCTCTAGGCTAGGCAGTCCAACGTTTCGATGCTCATGTTCTCAAACCAGTCCGTCATAAAGCGAGCAATATGACATTGTAACGTTTTCCTGCTGATACAAGTAACGGCTTTCCCTGACGTGTTTTCACAACGTAGGTAATGCATTATTGTCGAGGACGTCTAGATAGACCTCGGCATTTATCGTTTTTCCCAAAACAACCAATGATCTTAGGCAAAGTATGAAAAACAGCCGCAGACTGTCACGCTGCCTCTGCCAAACTTCACTGTCGGGACGACACAGTCCGGCGGGTAGCTTTCTCCGGGTATCCGCCACACCCAAGCACGACCGTCAGACTGCTAGACCATGTACTGTACCATTATTCTTCACTCCAAAGCACAGCTATTCATTGGTCTACGGCTAAACGACGGCGGGCCTTACACTAAAGCAGGCGGCAGCTGGCATTAGTTGGGGTGATATTGGCTTGTGTGCCCTGGTGGGTAGCACAGTTGGTAGAATCGCCCTCCTCCCCACACAGGGTGGAAAAAACCTGAGTTTGAATCCTGTCGATGATATGAGGAATTTTTATGGGCCTTTTTCACAAACGTGACTGAATTAGTTGGTCTCAGGCGAAGTAGCGTGGTTTTTTCTCCCGGAAACTAGAGTTTTTTGTCCATTAAATAGGCAAATCGATCGCAGAACAGAATGCCATTTATAGAAGTAATATATATGGCGCAATATGGCCTAAGTCGCTGATGCGCTTTAAACCCTACAACATCTGGCTTGTGGACGGCTGCACGACTGTAATAATCCATATCATGCAGCGTCCTGCGCACTTTGCTGGTGCTTACGTGTCCCAGTCTTCTCACTGAGGACGTGTGTGTGTGTGTGTGTGTGTGTACGGTGCGACAACATTGATCTGAGTTCCGAGAAGACGAACCTTTGGGGACTTTCAAGTCATGTTCCGTCGGCTTCGGAAGTTTTGCGGTTTTTTGCCATGGGTGGCATATCAAAATGACTTGGCAACTCGTATGAGTTAAATGAACACGAGTTGTTTTTGAGTTGGCAATAACCATTACTCTGAATTTACTTTATTATTGAACTGCTATACCTTTTGGCATTTGTCACATTGTGGAAATACGATTTCTTTCCTAGATTCAGATTCTACCCTGACGGTGTCTAGTTACTAACAAATAAAGGTACAATAATCTCAGAAAAGGTTCTGGATAGTATCGAGTGTTACAGTAAACAGCAATATACTTCTCCTCAAGCAGCAGCAGCAGCGGTGCCGTTTATTTTAAGTGTAAGCCTGTGGAAAGCCATGCGAATTGCTTCACAATATACTGTAAGGTTGGTACATATTAATGCTTTTGCCAACTCCAGTACATTAATGTTGTATTTGCTCTAAATTTACTTGTGTTTACTTGTGTTTTCTATAACAATTGCCCTTAGATGGCGTTGGTATACAATTCAAAAAACTCCTATCGTGATGTGATTTAAGCAATTTGCTTAAATCGTTTATCACAGCACACTAAAATTGTGATATGATTTGCTAGAAGATGAAGGAGGGCATAACAGTGGGAACCCATCTGCAAGATGAAAGAAGCATCTCTCTCTCTCTCTCTCTCTCTCTCTCTCTCTCTCTCTCTCTCTCTCTCTCTCTTCTAGTTCTCTGCCCTCAGGCAGGTTCAGGGCTCCATTGACGCCATGCTACTCTATCTTGTGCTTTCCTTTTAATTATTGCATAATTTCTCTTCCCATCCAATCCATCATTCGATTTCTCCTCCCAACAGCTCTCTTCCCACACATCTTCTGCTCAATTACTTTTCTCAACATGCTTTCTCTTCTCAATACATGTCCTATAAAGTTCTTTTGCCTTCTTCTTAGTTCTTTTACTAACGTTCTCTCTTCACCTACTTTCCTAAAAACTTCCTCATTACTCACCCTGTCCACCTATTTCGCCCTCTCCATTCTTCTCCACACCCACATCTCGAATACTTCTAGCCGTCTAATTTCTTCTCTTCCCAGTGTCTATGTCTCTGAGCTATAAAGTACAACAGTCCATATTAATGTTTTCACCATTTACTTTTTTAATTCCCTCTTGAAATTTCTTCTCAATAGTTATTTTCTATTACTAAATGCCTCTTTGCCCATTGCAATTCTTGTTTTTATTTCCTCCAGGCTTTTTCAATTTTCTATCATTATGCTTCCCAAGTATCTATATCTGTCCACCTGTTCCAATATTATTCCATCTAATTTTACATTGATTCTTCTTTCTGGCCACTTTGAAATTAACATTATCTTGGTTTTCTTGGTAAGCACCTTACTGCATCTTAGATTACCATCTAAGGTGCAGTAACTCTCATAATTCGATGTACCGTAATCCACATTCTCTTTAAAAGTAAACCCACATTATTTGTATTAAGTACAACTCTACCAGGTAACGAACATTGGTGTAATTGTGTTAGTGCTTTAGTGGAGGAAGTGACAGTTTTGCATTTCAAATATTCATTTTGTGGAAGTCCGTGTTTGAAGTCGCACGCGTGATTATTAGTGAATAAACTTCGTGCCGTACACTATAGAGCAACTTGTGTTTTTAGTAGAAAATTACTTGGGAAAGAAGTTTTACGATGAATGTCAAAAAAAAAAAAAAAAAAAAAAAAAAAGGGAAAAAAAATCCCTAAAGCTAACCGTCCGTGCAAAGCTGCAATTTTCAAGATAATAAAGAAGTTTCGCGAGTGTGGATCAGTTGGGAATAAGGAACATGAAAGAAGAAGGCGTGTTCTCACACATGACACCTTAGACAACATTAGACAAACAATTTTGCAATCTCCAAGCAAATCTCTATGAAAACTCAGCATTCAAAGGGAGATATCACTTGGTTCAGCTCATTTCGCTGTAAGAAAACACCTGCAACCTTTTCCATACCGAATTCGCAGTTTGCATGAGCTTCAATTTCAGAATAAAAGATTATGATACTATCGCTGAGTTAAAAGCTTACTTCGCCCTGAAGATATTGAAATTTTGGATAAAATTTATTTTACTGACAAAGCGTGGTGAAACCAGGCTTTAGTGGCTGCGTCAACAGTCAAAATTAGTGAAATGGAACGTGAAAATCAGCACATTTTTTTACGAAACTCCCTTACACGTCCAAAAATGTGTGTGTGTGTGTGTGTGTTGTGGAATATCTTGAAGAAGGGCAGTTGGGTCCATATTTTTTTGACAAACTGTCACCTCTGTTTACAAATGCACCTTATTGTACTGCTAGAGAAGAAAGGAGACATCTGGCTCAACAGGACAATGTGGCAATCTGTAATACCGAACGCCCAACCCCTTAAAATGTTTTTCAAGAGTTTTTTGGGAAAGAATATGATCAGATGCTGTTGGCCACCTAGGTATTTTGATTTAACATCGCCAGGCTTCTTTTACTGAGGTTTTTAAAGCAGAAAGCCAGCTGAATTTCACAGATTACGAGAGTAATCTTGAAGTTCAACAACTCAAAACAAGGATTGAATATACAAAAAGGAGTATATCGACACAAACTCTTTATCGAGTATGATCAAAGAGTGGATTTATGTATTGCTAAAATGGAGGACACTTCCAGCATTGTTTATAATCTATTATTTGTTAATTATTGTGATAAAAAATTGTACTTTCCTTTGATTGTTTTTGGGTTTACTTTTAAAATGAATAAACACCCTGTACTTAGACACATTCACTATGTTATTTAAAGCATTGGAGCACTTAAGAGGAAACAACGGTTTACAAATTTGATTTTAATATGATTTCGGTTTTATTGTGGTCTATAATACAATATGTAGTCTTCGCGGAACAAAGAACTACGCAAGTGGGACTTCTGTTGAGATTGACAATATGAGGGTCCGGGTCATCATCTTAGCATTATTCTCTTGATAACACACATGATGGAGACTTTGCCAAGATGAGGGGGCATTAACCTGTTGTAGAGTCGTGCGCCATAAATTTTTTATTGTACATTTCCATCTTACAATAAGTCCTGCCTTGCATAAAATTCAGAATTAGTTTCCTAATTCTTTTGGCAACTCAGTGTATCCGTTCTCCAACAATCAAAGTCAGATTATCGGGATTCATGGGAGTATCAGTTGATTATATTAGTTATATACTTAAGTCACACGCACAGTGTACGTAAATAGCAAATTATATTCATCTTCAGAACAGCATCATGTTCAGCCCCCGAGACTTACCTACATAACAGGAACCGTCTTGCCGTTGGCTCATGTTCACCCTGTGTGACGAATGAGTTTCCAGTTCCTCTAGTAGTTCATGGGGTATGTGAGCTAGAGGGGAAAAAACAGACACACGAATTTACTTTTATCAAAGTTAACTCTATATATTATAAATATGCGCGCGCGGAGGACGTACAAAAAATAAAACAAATAAATAAATAAAATGCTACGAAGGAGGACTAAATATTGGAATTTATCAAGGAATGTTCACGAAACAGCTTTCCCTTTCAACTTCTCCAAATACCTGCAATGTCTTTCCCTTTAGAATTCATAAAACGTGGCAAAGACTCCTTTTTCGGTTTTACCTTCACTGATTGAATCTCAAGCAGAGTTAAGTGCATTATCGGCAGAAACTTAGTCTTTGCTTTAATGAGATATTGCAGGTTCTCAGTTTACATAAATGAACTCTTTTTTTTTTTTTTCACCGCTGGAGTATTATTTGACAAGCTAACCAGGAGATAGGCCATTTGTCCGGAAACTCACTCGATTACCTCCAATTACGCTAATCAGTTTACTAATGGCGCATCCAATTAGCAAAATTAGAAACGTCCGCTATATTGTTTCAGACCAGTTAGCAGATATCTGATTTATTATACTCATTGTCAGGCTAATCGTTCCGTTTTCGTGCCTTTTTTTTTTTTTTTTTCTTCTTTTTCTTTTTCTGCTGTTCGTATCGAATTTTCAAAAGGTTTGATTCAACCTCTTTTTAATTGTGCGTTGATTTTGATCGTTGTAACGCCTTCTTAATTATTATAACACTCATTTAATTCGATTAAATGTTTGCTTTTGACACCCGAATGTCATTCTCCGACAACCACCCGACTCTGCTGCTCTCAATTTATTTTTACTCTTTGAAATTTTAATTATTTTCGAGTGTCGCACAAACATATCTGCGTTTTTTACAGCTGAAATTATACAAGATAATTTAAAGATGGTCCTCTCTCGAAAAAAAAAATTATATATGTATATAAACCATTTATTTATTACTATGTTTATTAAATATTTATTTATATATCGCCCTTATGGCTAGAGCAGTGGTTACAACCGGATCAATTTCTCTACCGGATAAATTAAATTTTGAATTCTCCTAAATGAGATTTTTCAAATGAATTTTTAAGTTTAGACGATGTACAGCTTATTATATTTGCTTTTAAAGCGTTTGTATTTTCAATTTTGGATTATGTTTTGTACTAAAATATGTTTCTGTTTATATTTAATTGTTCCTTATGTGTATTTTGTGTTTTGAATCCAACAGTATCATTGGTTTTTTTCTCTATGTCAATATTTTAGGGTGTAATTTATGTTTTTGTGATATTTTTATGTATTACTTAAGTGCGTACCAATAATGTGATATATAAGCACCTGTACTATTCGTATAATGACTTGCTTTTTTGTCATAGTTTGCTGTGGCTACCAAACAAAGATGTAAGTTATCTCCAAACTCATTCTGTTACGTGTGTGGATATCATATAGGTCCGAAGCAGGTGAGGTGAAACATCATTGGTGACACCAAATAGAGGGATAGATTGCTGTACTTAGAATATGCAGAGCCTACAAACCATCACAACTACTACTACTTTTGTATGGTGGATACAGTACTCAAGATGTGGCCTAACCATGGCCTTTGTAGTATAAAGCTATGGTTAGGCTGCATATTGAGTGCTGTATACAGGTCTGGAGGCCTCACTCTAGGAATGATGTGGATCTGCTGGAACGAATGCAGAGAATGGCAACCAGATTAGTGAAGGGAACAAAAGGGTGCTCTTACCTATAATGGCTTCAATTCGGTAAATTTCAGCGTCTTGAGACCAGGCACCAGCGGGGAGATCTGATTTAGATGTTTAAACCCTTGACTGGATTGAATAAGCTGAATGTTAACGGTATTCTTCCACTTGATGAGACTCACATGAGAGGGCATAAATTCAAGTTGAGGAACGATGGTTGTCGGATAGATGTGTGGAAGTTTTCGTTCGGCCAGCGGGTGGGTGATTGTTGGAACAGGCTTCCATCTGTTATTGTGGAAGTGGATGGGATGAATAAATTCAAGGGAGAACTAGATAATTCTTGGAGGGTACGGATAAGTGTTTTTTTTTTTTTTTTTTTGGCTGATGCTATATAAGCTTGCTTTCTTGTATCATTTGCCATTACTACTACTATATCGGAGTTAAAAAAAATCTTCAGATCTAAAAGTTGTGGTATCCCTACGTGCCATCGTCTTTATTTCGGTACCATACAATGAAGACCTACCAATTCCCAATCCACCTTCTAGAGATGAGTCTTCAGAATAATGAATCTTGCGAACAGGATGAACGTTTTTATCATCCTGTTATCATCCCCTTTTTTATACAAATTTAATTTGTATGTTAATATTTAATTTGTCTACGTCCACAGTATGCGTTATTATATTTTGTTTATAATCATAATTATTTATTTAAGTTAAATTATTTATAATTACAACTATTGTATTTCTTTAACTCCTAGCCAGTTATTCGAGCTGTGATGGGTAATATTACTATGCTTTCTTCTGCACAGTCTTTGTGTAAAGATAGAAACATGAAATAGAGGATTTAATTACAATTAAACATTAAGAACATTGCATTTGAGCTATGCATACGTTTCTTTCAGTTACGCATACATTTTGTCAAACGTTGAAAAACGTGTAACTTCCTTAACTTTTGTACATAACTGCATATATATTCCAGCTTAGAGAAAATAATACAAAACTATTAGCCAGATTTTCTGTTTTTCATTAGAGCACGGAAAAGCAGTGCTCTACCTTAGATTCCTGGTTACATTATTACATTATTGTTTAAAAAAGTTGATAGTCCCTTATTAAGACTAAATTTTCTTGCTCTGCTAAATCATTGCGAAACTGAATATGTTCAGCCAGCCTCTTTCAAGCACAGTTTTTTAATTTGCTTTTCGCCATTTAAAATCTGATACTATGGATCCTGCCGAAAATAAAATAGTTTTATTATTTTATAATTTCATTGGGATTTTTTAATCTCGGTAAAATTTTAAGGTTATTCTAAAAAATTTATATCGTACATTTTGATGCAATATCTCTTTTATGATCAAAATAATTTGTTGCATATTTAGGAGCCTTCCTCTGCATTGCAGCTTAAAATAAAATTAATGTTTTGTCATGATAAAATTTGAAATCAGAAAAATTATTTTGAATTAACCTCAGTGTATATAGATTTATTCTGTTTGATTTGCGCTCAGTTTGTGCTACTTGCCTTTATTTAAAACTAATCAAACTCATTACATTTTAGGAAAATTCGAAGTTAGTCTTTTCAGATATTTTGAAATTAATTATTACGATTTATCTTTAATATTACACGCTGAATAAACTACCTGAAACGTGGCCGATTATTTATTACTCGGAGAACTGTTTGGTGCCTTTCATAAGAAAAAGCCCAAAGAACACTTCCTTCTGTTCTTCATCTTCCTCCTCTACGACCATAACTGAATTTATTTCGAAAAGCACTTCGGAAATAGCCCTAGGCGCATGCGTAAGTTCCACTATCATTTAATTTATATTCATGGGATCGAGATCTTGGTGTCCTTCTACTGCAGATGGAAGTAAAGGAAACGAACGAAAGTGCCGCTGGGGTGATGGATGGGGTCGCCGAATGCGATAATAACTCCGGCACGTATCGGCATTGTGTGGTTCACTTCGAGATTCATTAAATGGCGTGGACACTATAGGAAACAGACACTGGGAACAGAAGGGCCCGCTACTTGAGTGACAGAATAATAAATGTAAACAGGATGGAGTACAGCAGTAGATGACGTTTATTTGTAGTTCTGGCCCTCTGGATATCTTAGCCGGGATTTTGAAAGAAGTACCACAACGAAGAAAACAAGCAACTTAAGTAAATGTTTTTGCTATTCTCATTAGGTGTGGAGAATAAAATAGCAGCTCCGATTTGTGTTGTTGGGTCACGCTATGGGATTACAGTTTTTTTTTTTTTTTTTTTTTTTATCATTCTGTATGAGCAGAAGAAAGTAAGAAGATTTTCCTTCCATCGCAAATAGTGTCGTCAATTCCGCCAAAACTTATTTATTCCATTAAAAAAGTCTTTGGGGCTCCGGTATAGCCGGTACAAAGTAATTTCTTTTTGCTGTTTTAATTCGTCTTCATTCTGTGGAATTCATCGCGTCAGTAGAGAACTGAAGCATACTCCACTGACTGCACTAACTAGACTGTGCTTGACGTACTGCCTTTTCACGGTCCATGCTCTGTCATCCAATCAGAGGAAGCCCAAAAACTGCTTATTTGCGCTTGCGCGCGCGCGCACGCACACACACACACACACACTGGTAGAATTCTTTGATAAATACTCATTTCTTTCAGGCCTTAAAATACCTTCTTATTAAGACAGATTGTAAAGACTTCTTAGAAGAGACGCGCGTTAGCTTATTTACTTATGTTGGTACCAAATATCCACGACGCGTTCTGCATCTGTAACCTTCTTTAATGGAAACGTATGTTGTGTGTGGAAGGCAATTATTTTAAGAGTTGAACACGCCTATGAAAACAGCTAATTCTTCACAAACGGAAAAGTATTCTTTATGCACGACACACTCGGCTTTAAATTCCGACCGAAGAATGTTTGACTTTAATTAGCGTACAACATCCCCTGCCACGCTCTTTAGAAATGTGTAAACTTCGCACAAGAAGGAAAATTTGCGTACCTGGGTAATGGTATATGTGGATATCGGACTTTGGTGGTCTTGGTGTTCGTTTTACAGTGGCATACTGAGGTTCCTCTTGCATCTGTCAATAAAAGAAAACAATAATTGAGATTTTGATTTTTTTTTTTTCGTATGGGAATAATTAATATGAGTCTGATATACGGTAGGAAGTATGATTTAGTTAGGAGATGATTTAAATCATGGGAAATATACGTTGGGCAGTCATAAAATTAAAAGTGGAGAAGCCCTTGCGGTAGCACAGTCGATATAATCACTGTGCTTCCCACACCGCGTGGAAAAAGCCTGGGTTCGAATCCCATTAGTGACGTGGGGAAATTTTATGTTTTTTTTTTTTTTTTTTAATGCGACTAAATTGGGCGATCACAGTCGTGGGTTGCATTTGTAGCTCGGGTTTTTAGCACTACTAACTACAAAATCGATATACTGATGTCTCATAGCCTTAGTTGCTTTTGGCGCTTGAGATACAAATAGACACCCACTCAGTCATTCGCCAGAAAGTAGAGGATGTCTGACGATATTCCAAGATTGTTTCCATCGTGAAATCAGATGAGACAAATGAGAGAAAAACTATTCAGACATTATTAACATGGAATACATTATTAATATGGAATACACAACTTTCTACATTCCTAGTCTTGTTTAATTATCGGCATTCTCGGTGAGAAAAATCGAGGTTTCCTTCCTTGCCGAAAACGTTTTCTAGATGCTTCTCTTCTAATTACAACTTAGAGGAAACATATGCCCATTCTTAGGTGATCTCGTCTTCCTCTATGACCTTGCTTACGGCAATTTCTTACGTTTCGGAATACCATGTACAGCGTTAGTTTTTCCTGTGATAAGTGGTAATATAACAACGTTGTACCGTTTCCACCAGTTCTAACACGTCTTTTTTTGTGAGTGAGTGTTTTAAGCTCCAAAACAACTAAGCTGTGAGGTGTCAGTATATTGTGTCTGTAAGTTACTTATAATCTGTGGTCGATTTGCCTTTTTGCTGAACGAAAAACTTCAGTTTCCAGGAAGAAAATGTAACTCTGTCCCGAGACCGACTAACCCAGCCACGTTGTGAAAAAAAAGCTCATAAAAAAATAGATATAATAAAAATTCTGGCATCATTGAAGAGAATCGATCCTAGGTCGTTTTCACGGTGATTATCACTGTGCTATTATCTGTGCTACCGCAAGGGCAGCACAGTGGTAATAATGTCATTGAAAATTCATGTTATGCAGCAGAATTTTGAAATACACAAGCGTTTGACCATCATTTCTGATCTCTGATATATATATATATATATATATATAAAATAAATGCTGAGTTCTGCAAACATTCATTTGGGACACCTGTTCAGCGAGGTGTCCCAAATGCCATCTGATCAGTTTACTTGGAATTCTCAATGTGAACTCTTTTTCCTTTCTCTGATCGAACCTTGACTTATGTTAATCCTTTTTATCCACGACTCGATATCCAATTTCTTCTACTTCTTTTTTGATCCTCAATTTTATTAATTTTAAAAAGTTGTTTGATATGTAATTCCAATAGGATGATCACTCATTCTGATGAAACGTGGGGCTGGCTGTATTCATTAGCCCATTCTGCAGGTTTTATTTGATAATATTTGGCTCTTCCAAATGGGCATCACTAGGGATGCATAGCATACTACTGAAGTTTTATATTTTAACAATAAATGCGAAAAAATATTATATATTTACACAGGTGTGTAATGCTGCTTCTGTTGCCGAAATCTTTTGATACCATCAGCATCAAAAGATTTAACATGTTGAATCATTTCAAAACGCACTCACAGGTAACGCAGTGGTTATGATTGCTGCCCTTTCACATCGTGTGCAAAAGGCCTTGATTCAAATCTCTTCAATTCGGAAGGGATTTTTATGAGTTTTTTTCACACGTTGCCAAGTTAGATGGGTTTTTCATCCAGCAAAACAAGCAAACCGACCGTGGAATACACTCAGCAATCGAATATTTCCTGATGGGAGCTTATGCTGCTGCAATTAGGAAATAATTTTTATTATTTTTTCTGAAAGGTGGAACTGGCTTGTCAGTAACAAGTCTGTCGCATCTGTCATTCAATCATCGCAACTTCGAACTGAAAGACAGTTCGCAGTTGCGATGACTGAATTTTCTTTTCTATCCTTTATTGTGGTATTAACATATCACCAAATGTGAATATTTAGAATTATATTGATTTCCTAATTTATTATGCACTGTTTTAATTAATTTGGATGTCCAGTACGCAGGATAAGCTATGCTTATAATAAATATGGTTACGTGACCTATTGCGCTGTAAATAATTTTAAAAATGATTCATTATTTTATGGGCGTCGAGTATGACTTAACTTCCACCTGGTATCAAAAAACAGCGAGTAGCCGAATCAATATTTTTAGCAGTGCCAAAATGCCCTAATAATGTACAATGTATGCAGGTATAACAAGTAGTCAAAATTTAATGTCTTGATGTTCATGCAAAAAAAAGGTCCATACGAGTTGAAGAAGCGCACATAAACCCAGGCTGGATTTTGGTGTTCATAGACCCTAGGCACTTTTATTCCGAAATTTGCTGGAAAAAAAAAAGGGGGGGGGGGTGAAATGTTTCTTCTATTTTAACACTTTGACTCCGAATTATGTCATTTAACGCGACTCAAGTTTCAATTATAATAAATGATATACCACCTCAATTGACAGCGCGACCATCACTTCGATTCTTCTAGTCTCGAGATCATTATGAGTATTGAATTGTAGCTCCTAGAAACATGTTTTCTCAGAAAACATGTTTTCACATGTTTTCTCAGCTCGTTTTTCGTTAGTCACAGTGAAAAGAGTGAATTATTGTTTTTTTTTTTTTTTTTTTTTTTTAATTTTTGTCTTCTTTCGTAGGCCCTAGACACTGTGCCTATGGTGCCTAATGGGAAATCCGGCCCTATAAACCGCGAGCCTACTACAGAATATAAGTGTAGGAATCACTCCACCATTATGCTGGACCTTGGCAGAAATTGTATCGCAATGTGGGGATAATGTTTAGAATCCAGCTGCCATCTAGATAAATTTATAAACTTTCCAGACAGACCATTTACAAAATACAGTAAGATAGGGTGGTATGATGGAGACAAGAGATACAGCTCTCCTAACATGGAGACAAGAGATACAGCTCTCCTAACATGCACTAGCCAAAACTTCGCAGTTATTTTATTCCATCACTAGATAATATATTAGATGTCGGTGATAGATGGTGTACAGTCAGATACAATACAATACAACATAAATAAACATTCACACTATATCAAAAAATGCAATATGTATTACAGTGAATAAATTTCATTGTATATAATGTACGATTAAAAATATAACAGCCATACCGATAACATTAAGTAATATAAATAAATGGTTAAAATGTAAAAGAAAAACACATATTTCGCATCCAATATATAATATCAGTTCTACAAAAAGTCTAAAACTTTATTACTGTCAGAATGTCTTAGGCACAGTATTATTATTAAATTATTATATTCCGAAAGGAAACCACCGCAATTTTTTTAATAGTAACAAATGCGAGAATTATGGCGTGACTAGTCATTTAAAACAATATCTTACGATTTTCCCTCATTTTAATTTGAGGTGCGTGATATTAATCTCATAATAAGCTCAGTGGAAGATCATTATGGAAACTAGTTTTGTAGCGGGTCCAGAGAAGATCCCTGGAGGGGAAACGCCGCAATCGGCGAAGTAAGGTTGAGAACCAGCAATCTTCAATGTAACTAACTTGTCCACCCATTAAAATCCCCGAGACCTAGTCCAAAGCAGTGACCTCAAATATCCATTAGGTTTATATAGGAGAGGAGGATAAACTCCACCATAGATGGATTTTGACAAATGCGACTCCAAAAGCAGCTATTTCAGTTTCACTTTCTATAAACAGTTAATGTATCAATCCAAAATGGCGGATGTGTGGAAGTCGACTTACAAGCAAAGTCCGTGCAAAGACGGATTGGGCCATTCTTATTCATCTTGCATATAGATGAATGTACTTAAGTACAATAAATGTACAGCTACTATTAATTGAAAAAATATATATATTTGAAAAAAAATTGGAATCGTTACTTCAGAATTGACCGTTGCATTGATTACCCCTATCTAAGTCATATCAGACCATCAAATTGGTTAAGATGGGCCTTCCTATAATCAAACCCTGGCGCTCGTCAGGAAAGTTTAATTTCAGAAACTTAGAAAGCTGATGAAAAGCGATCGATCCAGCTACTTCGTCAACGAGTTAATCAAGCTTATTGGCCAATAATTTGCACACGAAAATCTGTCACCTGGTTTAAAAATCAAGCAAATGAGAACATCCTTAAACTTATCAGGACAAACTCCGCTGAGGGAAAAAACTATTCAGTACTTGCAAAAAAGGATTTTTTTTAAAAATTACAATTTAAAAAAAAGAAGTTTCCAGAAAGTTAGTGTAGTTTCGTAGAGCTTCCTTGAATAATTCTTTGAAATAGCAGAACCCGCATTATGGAGAATTTTCTCATGTAACATTTTTTTAAGTTTAAGTAACATTTCTTTATTAATAATATCACCAGCAAATATCGAATAAAGGTGGAAGGAACGCACAAACTCAACCTTTTGGCAATGGACTTTTCTGTTTATGAAGAATTACCACCTTCAGTTCTAGGCAGGTGCTGCCAAGGGCTAGCGCGAGCCTCTTTGTTAGCTTTCGGATAGTTTTTCGTTGTTTTAAAACAATTTTATGAGATGAGCGAGTCTCACTATGCGAGCTTCTCTCTATAATAGCGAACTGTTAATTGGTTGGTAGCAGGCTTCAGTTCTACATAAAAATGGAGCGAAAGATTTTTGTTCCACGGAGCGAAAGCCAGGACAATAAATGCAAATTTAAGACAAGAACAGCAAAAGAACTTTGTGTAATGATGTGTAAACGTGACGCTAGCAAGTTCCTGTGGAACGAAATGTATGCTACAGTCTATTTTTAGAGTTATCTGAGTATAAAATAAAGCGTTTTGTACGTAGAACAAGCGTCTGATCATCGCAGTTATTCCCATACGCAATGCCCTACTTCAAAATTCTAAAATATTAAAAAATGATAACATTTGATTATCATGCGAGTATAAATAACTTTACCGAAATATTTGATGTGATCGTTGGGAGGAAATTAATATTAAAATGTTTTGAGAACTCAATAATGTTTCCATCCACAAAATAGCCAAATTACTTTTGAAACAAATGCGTGAGAGGATTACCATTTTACTTACGATTATCTCCCATTCATCTCCATGGTAATAATCTTTTTTTATGTAGAAAGATTGCTTTTTTTTTTTTAAAGATACTAAAAACAAAACCAGAATAACTGACAGTTCTATATTAGCAAAGTTTACAATAAAATATCGGATTTCACTCCTCTGTTTCACCAAGAAAACTTTGCTGAATGTTTACAGTAAATTTTTCCAAACCTCCGACAGCGCAGATGATTTCGCTGCAGTAACGAACTTAACTGCATCCATCCGCACTTCATCTGACACCAGAGGGTTCTCTTCGTGTATCCCAAATAATGAGACAGTTCACCTCTTTACTGCTTTTACTGCTAGACGTCAGCGTGTACCGCTAACCCATCCAGTTGGTTGATGTTTTAAGATGAGAGAAGCTGATGTTGCATTTCTACACAGCGACATCTCTCTCTCTTTCTCTTGGGATTGTTCATCTAAGCAGTCTCTCCCTACAGGGAGGGAGAGCGGGGGAAAGAGAGAGAGGTAATGTCAGATTTAGGGAAAATTGTTACAAAACTCCATTATGTGCGCATGATGCATTAAACTTGCGAGCGCCACTGCACAGTCCGGAGATTTTATAGGTATTGTTAAAGAGGAAACTGATTTAGCTAGATCCATTATTGCAGAAGCCATCTGTCTCGTGTCACCCTTGTCCCATCCCTCTGGAGAAATGACGTGGAAGAGCGTCGGTATAAAGATGTGGCTCTGAAGGAAATTTTTTATTTTTATTTTTCGCCTTTCGAGATAGATCTCATTCACGAACCTCCAAGGCAGAGATGCTGTTTTAGCAGGACAAAAACTTTCATTTTCTAAAAAAAAAAACAAAAAAAAAAAAAAAAAAAACTAAATATATATAAAATATAAAGGATAACGAAGTATCCTTTCAATACCCAAGTACAAAAGGTACGAGTGCCAAACAACTTTTATCCTCTTTTCAAATAAATTTTAACTAAAAGGCTCGAAACAGATACATTTTCTTTCTTTCTACACACACGCTTGCACAGATACGTAATGTACAGCAGCTTTGTTCGTATTTCTATCTGTAATGCAATAACGTCTATAGAGAACCATAAAATGTTATATATTAGTATATTTTTACCACACTTACGTCTCTTGCAGTGTCTTCCAAACACTTCCGAGACGAAGACTCAGAGATGTGGGTTGTGGCATAAGGCGAAGGATAGTAAGCTGGTTCTGCTCGACTCGTCGGTCGCTGATAGGCCGATTTCTCAATGTCGTACATGTGAACGGACTCACGACACTGAGATTTCCTTGACCCGTACACCGACGCAGCTGGAAACAAAAGAATCGATTAGGAGGTAGAAACGTGGTCTGCCAATCAATAGAAAAGGGGTATCATAAAGGGATCTATTCTAGGGGGTTGGTTTTGTTCCCTTGGCAACGAATAAACCAATAAAATTCCGGTGTCCAGTAAAATAACAAAGACCTTTATTTCGTTGGACAGTTTTAAATTCCTTCGTGAAATGTATACAGTACGTGTACAAAAATATGAGGCAACTTCCAGAATGTGCGCAACACTCGCACCGCATCATTCCTATTTCGTAGGAAATTGTGAATATTCCAATGAATATTGACGTGTGACCTCTCATTAATTGTACAGTGGGTTTCTGACAACAAAAGGAATCAAAATTTTTTAGGAGTTTTTCAAAAATGGGAGTAGTTTTTAAGAAACTGATGCTGATGTTTCGCGACATTACTTCCAGTATCAGAGTAATGGATGGAAAATAATATGATTACACCAGAATACAGTAAATGTCGTGTAACATACACATGACACAATCGACGTGACTTCAGAATAAAATCATTAAAGAAGAATCAAATGCCAGTTGATTTACAGGGTACTGTTTCTACATTTAGTGGAGAAATATAGCACAGTTCTCATTAGAATCGAAACCACCACGCATCTGAATGACAGCAAGCGTTTTATTACACGGAATGACATAATGAGACCACATATTTCGTTATCATAATTAAAAAGACTGTCTATAGGGAAAAAAAAGGTTGGAATTAAGGTTTAAAGATTCGGCCATTGCCTTAATTCATACGATTTGGTTTTTTTCCATTTTTTTCTTAATTTGCGTAACCCATTGTCAAGGTTTCGTGTGCAGAATTTTATTGGGAATAATAATTGCATTATTCACAATTTCTGCACAACCATCCTAAAGACTAACTGCGGGGACCCTGTAAACCAACAGAAATTTCATGCCTTTTTGATAAATTTAATTTTCTGAATTCACTTTAACTGTGCATGTGTGCGAGTGTGTGTTACGTTTACTGTTTTTTCCAATGTAATAATGACGTTTTGCATCCATTTCTCAGATACCGGAAGTGACGTCACGAAATTTTGAACATAGTTTTTCTCAAAAATTGCCCTGTTTTTGAAAACTCCTGAGAACATTTGTGATTCCTTTTGTTGTCAGGAATCGATTTAAAATTTATGAGATACAATTCTAAGTCAACTGTACGTTCAAAATTTGTATATTAAAAAAATGAAACAATTTTATTATTATATTACAAAATGATTACGTTAATATTTTGTTACAGTAAATATTTCGCTTAAATATTTCAAAAAAAAAAAAAAAAACATCCGAAAGTAATATTAGTAGACAAAAGTTGAACTGTTGCTTTCACTTTATGACTATTTGAAAAGTGTCTAGGTTAACTGTAAGATGAATTATATGTACTGTATATTAAAAATAATTAGAGCCACACATACTTTGGCCTGTACTTAGAATTAACATTAATTTAGAATAAATTTAGATTTAATTTTGGATTAAAATAGGTGTAACTTAATGTCTAGCCGAAATATGTTTAAAAAATTACTGGAGATGGGTGGGTTATAACAATCTGCGCAGCAAAAGAGGAGACCCATCTCTAGATAATAAATGTGCTCTTTTTTTCGTTTAGAAAAGAAATCACATGATTTTACATTGTGCTTCTGAATATTGTACTACTATAATATAGTACTAATAAAACAAAACTGTTAATTAAGTTGTTTGTAGCATTACAGAAGCTGAGTCACATGATATTGCGCTTTAAGTTTGTTAGAACTTGCGCAGGCTGCGCACGATGAAAGATTTATGCTAACAACCAGAGCGCATTTACGCGTGCATACGAACGCTGCGACCCTCTTCTCTGGAGACTCGGAGCTAGCTTACGCTGCAGTTACTCAGCGTTTGATGTCCGCCTTCGGAAAGTGTCTCTTAGCACTCAGCTTCAGTTTCACTTGAGCACTGCAAGCCTTTGGGAGTGCTGGAATAGCGACTGTTTACTTGTAAAAGGGTCAATAAAATTAAGAGAATATCCACTGAGTCACACTAAGATGATGGTAGGCCTAGAATGAAATGAAACCGAATCAGTAAGAATCTGCAGTTTACTTAATCGTACATTGAAGAAAGGCGTAGAAATTTTGAGGAAATTTTTTGATAGCATTCTTACTGTTACGCTAAAATTGGAAAGGCTGACATTCCTTATAAAATACGTCGTGCAGTTCTCCGACTTTACTGATGAGAAATTTAAGGAGAAAATTTGAATAATAAGTTTTAAAAACCATAAGCTATATTTGTTTTATACACTTAAAAAAAAAAAAAAAAACCAATTAACTTCTATTATTCCATGGAGAAAGTCTTACTTTATTTATTTTTCTTGCATGTTCCAACAGTATTAACTGTTGATAAAGTGTTTCGGGTTTTTTTTTTTTTTCCCTTCACAAAAAAGATGCACATTCTTTGTCAGCAGTCAGGCTACATAATACTAGTCTAAATATTTATACCTGAATGTCAATATATCTCTTATATATGATTAAATCCCCAAAATTATTAGTATAAAATCAACATTGTGCTTAATTATTTAGACAAATGCGCAGAAATTAAAGATATTCCAAAACGAACGATCAACATACAGTTCTGAATTTTTCTATAAAAAAAGGTAAAGCGCAGAAGATAAGATGCGTTAAAAAATAAAATTGAAGAGGAAATAAAAGGATCAACTTACAAAATGCAATTGTCAGCCTAATTAAAAAAAAAAAAAAAAAAAAAGCTTGAGAGCTACATAGAATTTTGACCTGCGAACATATGAATTTTACAGAAACCAGAACTGGACGTAAGAAATCAGTCTTCTTCTGGTTCTATCAGTAACTATTTTTAATTTTAATTTATTTCGTGGTTATCATCGCACCATGTCTTGTCGAAATCGCGAAATATTGAAGGAATTTCGATTTCCATACAACTAAAGCTCTCAAACTTTTGAGCACAGTTGGCGAACACTGTTCGTCGTGCCCAAGCTACATAGTTTAAATAGTTTAAAAGTTTACATAGTTCAAAACAACTTAGTGCACGCGCATGAGGTTCTGTTTTAAATTACGTAAAACTGCTAAGTAAACTACGACACGTTAAAACTTGCTTCTGGAAAATCTATGGGGTGAAGGGGGGAATCATGCAGTGCAAAAGCAGAATGACTTCTTTTGATGAATTCGAACGCTCAGGATATCTATACGCAATAAAAATTGATGGAACTGTGATAAAAATTATTCGTGCCTTGTCTGCTGACTGACGAACAAAAGCAGAATGTGGTCACTGTGTCACGACCTTCAGAGAGGCCAAAAACATTAAAAAGGACTGAGAGAGAGAGAGAGAGAGAGAGAGAGAGAGAGAGAGAGAGAGAAGAGAGAGAGAGAGAGAGAGATGTGTGGTATTTGTATAATCAATCATTGTATTTTAACCAATCAGTTACATAAATATATACAGTGAAAGGAATGTTATAATGCTGATGCGACACCAACTTTGGAACTCTGTGTGTAAGGTCATAAGGGAACGTCTTTGAAAGTGATAGAATAACGACCAAATGGATGTAAGTAAAAAAAAAAAACACAGTCTGTAACTTTTTTTGATCATACTTCGATATCATATCAAAACTTATATATCATAAATTTTGAAAGCATTGTATAAATGGAGGAAAAGAGAGATAAAAATTTACTTATATGCAATATCGCAGTAAGAAATTATATGAATAAATATCTCTAAAATAATAAAAGTAGTTTAAAACCTGCATAACAGATGGCGCAATGTGACTAGCCGACTAAACAGCAATAGCAAGCAATGATCCAAGATGATGATTGTACCTTGCAGCATCGTTGTTCTCTCGTTTAAAGTTACTTTTCGATAAGAACTTATTCAAATATAATAAAATAATATCAAAAACACTGGCAAGAGATGATCCCCGAATTTTGGCATTTGGAAATTTGAGAAACAATTTCATAAAACCATGAGGTGAAAATTCAGCTGTCTTGACTCCAGAACTCATGGAAGATGCTAGTAATTGGCTACTGCAGAGTCTTCAGAGGCGATTGCGACACCTATCCTGCCAGTCTATGTGTCATATGAATCTTGCTACAGAGCAGCAGCATACAGAATAAAAGCCCTCGTGAGCACAGTTGGTATTATCACCCTCCTCCCCACAGTGGGTGGAAAAGACTCGAGTTCGAATCCCGTCAATAACGCTAGCTCTTCACACTGTGACTGAGTTAGTCGGTCTCATGAAAGAGTAGCATGGTTTTTTTCTCCTGGAAACTCGGGTTTTTTCGCTCAGCATATCGACTACAGAATACACGCAACTTACAGACATATTATATACTGTTCAGTATGGCCTAATTTGCTGACATGCTTAAAACCCTACATGTTCAACAACAACAAAAAAAACTTTACTCTTCCCACATCAATACTATCCACTTGATTAAAGAGCCAGATAAAGGAATTCGAGACATTGGAAAGGGTGCTAGATATTGTCTTTTACAGCGAGGAATCTCGATTTCAAAAATAAAAAGATCTGGAGCATCAAGCATCCACATTCGTTTCACGTGAGGTCTCTACATTGTCTTAAAATCGGTTTATGGCATGAAGCAGAAACTGTAAATTGCGAGAGTTATTTATAGATTTTTTAAGCTTTCTTCGATATGACTAGATGATTTAGAATGTCAGGAAAGTTACTTCCAGCATCGTGATCGCAGTTCGCAAGATTATTTTCTGTAGAGGAACATGATCTCGAGAACAATTCGCATTCACTTAAAGAACTTAAAAAGCGAACATTGCAAAACTTGTCAAAAACATTCCTATGCCACTTAACGCCATATTTCGCCTGTCATCCTTCCGTACTGTACGGTAAAGACCTGATTCTGCTTTTTCCCGAAACTTGCGTTTTTCGTGCAGTAAGCAGACAAACCAGCTACAGAATAGCTTACGCGCAATTTACAGACACAAAAATAAGCTGATGCCTCATGGCCTTAAGAACAAAAGAATAACATTTTAAGAACAAAAAATTCAGCAACTTTAGATGGATAAATTTACATAGGTGGTAAAGAATAAAAGTATATCAGATATTCAAACACACCATTTGAGGCAATTTTTTAGGAAATTTTGGCAATTGTTTTGTCCAAAAAAATGCCCAATGTTGTTCTGTTTTAATGTCTGATATATTTTTATTCTTTACCACGTATGTCAATTTATCCATCTAAAGTTAAAGTACCTTTGATTGGCACAAATTCTGGACACCCCAATCCAACTCAGTAAAGGTTTTGTACCCTTTACTGACATTATTTAATTTATGTCTTGTAAAAATTATTCACTGTACATGATTTGCATATATAATTTTCTTGTTTAATACTAAGTCAAGTGACAAAGAAATTATCCTGGATTGTGGCAGTATTACTACGCACATGTACAAACCTGTGTGGGTACTCTCCGAAGGACTTCGCTTCCTCATGATAAGGCAGACTAGCACAAGCACAGCGATTACCACTACCAAAGACAGAGACACTGGCAGGATGACCTCTAGTTCGAGGTAAAACGGAAGACTGTCGCCACTAACAAGTACGGTGTCAGGAGTCACGCCTTCTATAAGAGAGAAGTGGATGATTAGGGAGGGAGAGAGGAAATAAAATATAAAATGGAATTAATCAAGAAAATACCAGGTCGCTTATTACCTCTTATTAGTGGCGGCGTCATGAAAATGTATTCTGCTTCGGTCGATCCCGCTTCATTATGAGCCGTCACCTGCAATTGGTAGAGAGTGCCAGGAGATAGCCCTCCAATCCCAACCGACTGCTTCTCCGGAGAAACTCGATCTGCAAACATTGTCCAGGACTTCTGTCTTTGAGGCTTGTAATGGATTTCGTAGTGAGATATAGGGCATCCTCCGGTCTTCCAGGAATTCAACTGGATACGCACCGTTGAGGTATTAACGGATAGAAGAGTTTCTTTTTCTGGGGCTACTGGAGCTAGAAAATGCGAATGCCGTGCATAAATTGGTCAGTATTACTCAAAATTTTAAATAAAATTTCTCGGGAGAATGTTCTAGATAAGAATCATATACTTGATCACGATAACCACCCATCGATGTATTTTTATCAGGATATTGTTTTGAGCTTTGGAGAACAAACACTAAAAGATTACAAAATCGGAATTTTCAAAATGGATTCGACCATGTTAATGTATGATAAAAAAAAAAAACCTGGTGACATTTGTTTCCACTTTCGTGTCGTAAAAACTAACTTTATGATGGCCAGCGTGCTATAAAGAGGAACTTTACGATGGTTCGTATGTCACTATCACGTTATTTGAAGTGTTTGCGTTCTGGACCTGTTTGACGTCATAATCTTGGATTATCTTCTTTGCTGCTGAAGGGTATTAATGTACAACGCGCCAAGAATGTCGGAAATCAGTTTTAAAGATTTTTTCATCTTTTATTATTACCACCCAAACTGCCCATTTTGTGTTCCCGATCGTTTCTGTTTGAACGTTTAATATGCCCAGATAGATGCATATTACAATTATAGACTATCGCTACAGCTGGAGTGGAAATGATATAAAATTCTAATCTGGCTCCCAGTTGTGTGAAGAAATGGGTTACACGCAGTTCCGTGCACAATACTTCCTTCGTATATTTTACCCCCCCCACCTCCCCATCATCCACCAACGTAGTTCCAGGACTAAATCAGCAACTCTTCACTCTGTTTTTATCGGCAGAGCGCCGCATTAAACCAGGAAGTGTTTACGATATGCATTTGGGAGAGGCACGGCATTACACGTTGGCCCATGAAGCGATACAGAAGAAAGGCGTTAACGGCGAAGAGCGAAAGGATCTACGATGGAAAGATGAGATGCTAAGTGTGCAGAATCTAAATGACGAACTCTGAGCTCCACGCTCTCTCCTTCTCTCGGCATTCATTTCCTGTCTTGCCAGATTGGGAATTGATCAGGGGAGTCAGCAGTATGCACGCTGATCGCGTTGCTAACTTCATTTGGAAGCTACCGCAATCGCCGGCAACAGAACATGTGGGAATTCCAGTTTATCCTTCGCTACCTTTATCAGACTCTTGCAGCTGGTCATTTGCTACTGGCCGACACCACTACCTTTTGTTTTCAACTGCCGGTGAGTAAACACTGCGCGAGCTGTAACCGTAGATATATTCTACGCAGCTATCTTGGCCGAGCGAAGGGGAATGTCGTTTGCCGTTGGTTTTATAGCGGCACACTTGTGTTTTCATTTACAACGAACGACCAAAGCCCACTTGTCCAAAAGACACATTCGAAGAGAAATATCTGCTCTGTGAAGGAATTGGGATATCTCTTCGGGAACACGTTTATCGTTTTCGAGACGTGCCGAGCACTTGATGGGGACTATATCACCCGTCGTTGGGCAGCTTTAGATTCGTTGTGATACCATCAAAGGGAACGTAATCGTTTTAAATATATAAATTTATTTATAATTTAAAAGTTAATTTTTTAAAATTGTTTTAGACCGCTTCAGGAAATATTTGTTGGGATGCCCACACTTAGAACAATAACAGCATTAAAACAATCTTAAAAAAAGTTTAGGCATCGAAAACCATCACGGATTCGTAACTAAAGAAGAAGGAAATTTAAAAAAAAAAAATACTTTATGGTTCTATTTATAGTACTCCGGGCAACTTTTATTTAGGTAGCGCTCTTTTATTAATTCGCTTTTTTCTTTTGTTTTGACTTCCCTTACTGGTTTTGCGCAAATAATCTAATTCACGGGCTTTAATTAAATTATCTGTGCTATGTTTACAATAGCTTTCTCCCTTTTTTTGGTTTATTCATTTCAGATTACTCATTAACGTCCCGCCTTTATATATTGCACTTTGGGCATCGCAGTTACGTAAAGTGGTTTTGTCTCAAAGTAATAAAGTTCACATAAGTAAACATGCGCATAAGATTCGTGTTTATTAGTCCATTAATCTTTACATCATTGGCACTTAATCTTCTGAGAAAATGAGTGGGTATCGTGATCATTCCACCACACAGAACTGGATATATCCAAGAGGAACTCTGCGTAATTAGGCTTAACATGTAGAGTGGCTTTTTTATTATTTTTTTTTCTAACCTGTAATACCTTAATGTACGAAAATAGGGATGAACTGCAGTAAGTAGCAGCAGTTAAAGAAAGAAGCAAATAAGCGATAGCACCTGGGATGAAGAACATAATGGAATATCTCTGTATATTTTTGGCTCGTTGCCATCTCCCATACCAAGTTTCCTTTCTCTGCTCTCAACAATGTTATCTCACTGCCGGCAGCCTCCTATCACCAACCACAGATATATTACAATGGATTACTCGGGTATTAAGTGATATATGTTCAGATAATAAACGGTCTCTGTTAAGAACCAACTTCAGAAGTAAAACGAAAGGTAGAATGAACCTGGGGATTATCAAGTTCGTATAGAAAGTGGCGAATGTCCCGCAATAAATCAAGGAACGATGCAAGTAGCCCCAGATTTCAACAAGCTGCAATTCTTCTAAAAACAACTGATATAATAACGAATGTCCAAAAGGCTACGCATTCTAATTGACTTTTGCGAAGACCATACTTTCTAGTTTATCCTGTATAACGACATTCTGTTCTCTTTTACATTAATTTTTTAATGAAAGCTTATTCACATTCCATTTCTTTTCTCTAAATGACTTTTATTTATTTTGCAACTCTCTCTCACCACTTGGTAAGACCTGTAATCTTACGTCTTCCTTCCAACGAAGCGGCCGAGAATATCGAAAAGAGCAAATTGATTGCTTTTATCGAGAGAGAACTGAGCCGCTTTCAGTTGTCTCGATATATTCCCTCAAGACTATATGGGCAATACTTTTCCATTTGGAGTCAAGATAACAGATGGTGACTTTAGACATTGTTTGATTTTTGTTCCCGAAGGCATTTTAAAGAGCTATCATTTGAGTTATGCTTTGAGTGTGCGTCATTATGGAGCTCTTTTTCAAGAATATAAACTTTAAATCATAATTTGGGAGCTCGTAAAATCAAAGTGAATTTTTCACACTGGTTGTTAAGTACTGGTGATGAAAGGTTGGATCGTGGTCTGCAAGATTAACTGAGGCTTACTCCTGAAGCTCTTAAAGGATATGTAGTTTCATTGCGGTTTCATCTCCGGTATTTCTAAATTTAAGGTTGAAAAGAAAGAGTCCCAGAAATGATAATTTCCTTGAAGATTAACGGAAGGCAACCCTTGCTTCTTCGGTTATACATTTTTCTTTTTATTTTATGTAAATTAAGATAGAAAGAAAGTACAGTCTTTATACAATCACGGAAGTTCATCAATGAAGATGTTATTTTAAGTACTTGAAATCCGTTGATTGTCATGTTTTTCGTCGGTCAAGATCATTAATTTCATCGCGTTACACCTTAAAAAGATTAGTAAAATAGGAGCAGCCAGAGAAGTTCGTATTTGTCACTGGACCGAGCTCTGGTTCTCACCTGAACTTAAAGCTCTCTTCCACTAAAAAGCAGAGGTTGTATTATTGCCCATCGCATGAAATTAAGGTTTACCGCCATGCAAGAGAGAACTTTGTGAGAGCAAAGATTCAAGTCCATAAGCGAATATTTACAACCAGTTGTACCCGGCGTAAGATACGCCATCTTTCTGATTATGGCGTAAATAGTTTAATCTAGATTCTTCAATCTTCACTATTCTTGTTTAGCGGTGATATAATTCTACAGCAGTCACTTGTGGGATATATATATATATATATATATTTTTTTTTTATTAATTATTATTATTTATTTATTATTTTTTTTATCATTGTTTTATTCGGTTTTTTTTTTTTTTTTTTTTTTTTGGCTAGTGCAGCATAAGCCATAGGCTTTCTTGCACCATGCGGCCATTACTAATACTAATACTATATGCATATGTCTCTATTTGCAGTTGGTTCCCCGTCTTCTCCAACAAATATTGCAGCAACCTCCGTTTTGGATATAGGTACATTACATCGTCTCTTGTCTAAGTCCCGGTCTTCTATAAATGTTATGTGCACATTCATTGTTGGATTGGCCTGGGTTATTTGATGCATTTGTTTATATGACTCAGCAAATGGGTTAACTTGTCGCAGCACTCGTCCAACTGTTGCAGTACTTCGGCCATACACTCTTGGTTTGACTGTTTTTCAAGCTGTTTGTTGTTGCTTCAGCTAATAACAGAAGAATAGAAACCAATAAAGAAACAGAATTAAGCAATGTTCTTGCGGAGTGGGCTTCCAACACGTTCAATGACCTGGAATGGGACAAGATATAGCTGAAGTAAAAAGTAGCTTTTTCGCGGAAATAAAATGAGCACAACTCCTTCATTACTCTGACCAAGACTGATCTCACTCAGGACATCGTCTCCCAAGGCTACCGTGGAGCCCGATTGCTTCCCACTATTCATTCTCAACATCTGTAACCCCTACGTTATTGATCTACTCTTCCAAGCATATCACAAAATCCTGCAAGCCGCCAACGTACCGCCGTTGTGGAAACTTTACCTCACAAGGCCTGTGCCTAAAAAATGTCTATCCCAAGACTTCAAAGGATTACAGACGCATTTCAATTAGTTTCCACATCTGAGAAATATTAACTAATGTTAATAATAGTTATTAACAGCATTAGTATTCATACGCTACATCGGCCTAAAAAAAACTACTTGTGTGTTTCTCTCCCTCAATAGATAGGAACACTTCACACAATCCAGTCCACTCTTCCCTTGTTGTCTCACTTTATACCCCCCTGGCTGTAGCGTAATTCAGTAAAGCGAAATTTTCAACTGTATTGATTTTACTTCCTCCTCTTAGCCTCACAGACCTCAGTCAGATTCCCTCTAAGGTACCTAGTTGTCAGTCTCTATTCTCCACAAATTCTAAGTCTCTCCCATGCGCTAAAAAACTGTAAATCAATCAACCAACTTAAGTCTCTCCTCTTATAAGGCATCCATTTGGCTTGTTGTTGTCTATGGACCTTTAACACTGTTTTTTTTTTTTTAGTTTTTTTTTTTTTTTTTTAAGTCTGACTTTTGAACTTGCACATTGTTTTACAAATACCGGTATATACCCACAAATACCTTATATTGTAGAATTATAAGCGCCATATCACTACAAGAAATTAGCATTAGCATTAGTAGAGGCATTTGATGCAAGAAAGCAAGCTTATGCAGCATCAGCCAAAAAAATTAAAGTAAAATAAATAAATAAAAAATAACCACTTCCGCTTCACCCCTCTGTTCGTTCGAAATACCTGTCCAGCCGAGCCTTAAACTTATTTAGGCTATCAACTTCCACGACAAGGGATGGAAGTCTGTTCCACCTACCAACCACCCGCTGGCTAAAGGCAAATTTCCGCACATCTATCCTACATTTGTCTTTCCTCAATTTGAATTTATGCCCTCTCAGGTGATTATTCTGAGCAAGAGGAAGAATCCCATCAGCATTGAGCATGCTCAAACCATTCAAGGCTTTGTACACCTCTATCAGATCACCTCGCTGGTGCCTAGTCTCCAGACACTGTAATTCGCAAAACTTAAGCCTTTCTTCGTAAGAGTACCCCTTTGTTCCATTCACTAATCTTGTTGCCCTTCTCTGTACTCGTTCCAGCAGCTCTACATCCTTCTTGAAATGAGGTCTTCAGGCCTGTATACAGTACTCTAGGTGTGGCCTGACCATTGCCTTATACAAGGGAATAATCACCTCCTTATCCCGGCTAGAAAAATTCCTATATATCATTGACAATACACCATGAGCTACTCTTGCAGCCCGTCTGCACTGCTCAGAGAACTTCATATCTGCCTGCACAACCACCCCCAGGTCCCTTTCATTCTCTACTACTGTCAGTGTAGTACCACAGAGTTGATACGTTGCTCTGGGGTTGCTGTTTCCCATATGTAGTACTTTACATTTGTCAATGTTAAACTTCATTTGCCACCTCTCAGCCCATCTGCTCAACCTTTCCAGATCCTGTTGCAGCAGCATAGTGTCAGTAGTGTCCTTGACAACCCTGCCAACCTTCGTATCGTCTGCAAACTTGGACATTAAGCTTGATATACCATCATCAATATCATTTATAAATACAGAAAACAATAAAGGACCCAATACTGAACCCTGAGGGACTCCACTAATAACATTAGTCCACGATGAGCAGTGTCCATTGATTACCACTCTCTGTCTTCTCCCCCTCAACCACCCCTTTATCCATAGCAGCAATTTGCCTCCAATGCCACACTGCTCCAATTTGTGCAGCAGTCTTCCATGTGCAACAGTATCAAAAGCCTTTCTAAGATCCAAGTATATAATATCAAAGTTATTCCCTGCATCCAGTTCCTTTGTGACTGCATCATAGTATCCAATCAAATTGGTCAGGCAAGACTTCCCCTTAACAAAACCATGCTGTGTCTGAGCTGTAACTGAAGTCTTGTCTAGATGATCCTGCAGTGCTTCTTTAACCAGTGCCTCCATTAATTTTCCGGGAACAGAAGTTAAACTCACAGGTCTATAATTACTTGTGTCAGCCTTTATCCTCCTTTGTGAATTGGGGTCACATTTGCACATCTCCAGTCCATGGGTACCTCCCCTGAGTCCAAGGAAGCTCTCATAATTATGGCTAAGGGTTTGCTTACTTCCATTGCTGCCTCTTTTAATATAACTGGATAGATTCCATCCACCCCAGGTGCCTTTCTTGTGTTTATCTTCAACAATTTCTCCTCCACTTTACTCTCAGTTATTACAAATCATATACAGGACACTATGGGCTGTCCTTGCCCGTCACTCTATACTCCATGGAGAACTTCATAACTGTCTGGATCGTAATCCAAGAAATCCGTTACCATTTTTAATTCATCTCCTATCAATATATGAATTATTCGGGAGTTATTTTCCAAGGATGAAACCTTGCATTTATTCTTACAGGCTATCCAAGTCATCTGTAGGAGCACTGCCTGGCGCTAGCTATTAAGCTCTATTTTCCTCCCCCCTTAGTCTTCGTGTCATCTGTAGATTTTGACATCTTGATCTGCATTCTTTCGTCAATGTCATTTAAGACATTGACGAAATGTCATTTCGTCAATGTCATTTTAGTCCACTATGAGCAGTGTCCATTGATTACCACTCTCTGTCTTTTCCCACTCAACCATCCCTTTATCCATAGCAGCAATTTGCCTCCAATGTCACACTGCTCCAATTTGTGTAGCAGTCTTCCATGTGCAACAGTATCAAAAGCCTTTCTAAGATCCAAATATATAATATCAAGTTATTCCCTGCATCCAGTTCTTTTGTGACTACATCATAGTATCCGGTCAAATTGGTCAGGCAAGACTTTAACAAAACCATGCTGTGTCTGAGCTATAACTGAAGTGTTGTCTAGATGATCGTGCAGTGCTTCTTTAACTAGTGCCTCCATTAATTTTCCTGGAACAGAAGTTAAACTCACAAGTCTATAATTACTTGTGTCAGCATTTGATCCTCCTTTGTGAATTGGGTACCTCCCCTGAGTCCAAAGAAGCTCTCATAATTATGGCTAAGGGTTTGCTTACTTCCTTTGCTGCCTCCTTTAATATAACTGGATAGATCCCATCCACCCCCGGTGCCTTTTTTATGTTTATTCTCAACAATTTCTCATCCACTTTCCTCTCAGTTATAACAAAATCATCTAGCTCACTGCCAGAGTTTACTTCACCTCTGGCATTCCCCTTCCTGAATAACTCCTCATGTGTGAATGTAGATGCAAAATACTCGTTTAGTTTGTTAGCCACCTAAGCAGGATCCTCAACTGTTGAACCATCAATATCCAGTGGACCAATCTGATTCATCCCTTTCTTTCTACAGTTTACATAGGTAAAGAACTCTTTGCTGTTTTTCTTTGCATCCTTTGCCAAGGATTTCTCATAATCTGCCTTTGCCTGCCTAATCTCCTTTGTGACTTGGTTACAGACCAGCTTATATCTATCATAGGCTTCCATGTCACCCATTAATTTATATGTATCCCATGCATTTTTCTTCTCTGCCATATGTCTCATTAGTTTATCTGACATCCATTTAGGCCTAAACCTTGAACAATATTTCTTAGTTGGTATGTAAAGCCTAGTAGCTTCCAAGATACGTTCTTTGAATTCTATTCCCATTTTGAATTTGCTGTTGGTAACATCATCAGTTGGTCCCACTGTATGGAATTTAAATACTGTCTCAGACCATCGTAGTCGCCTTTACGAAAGCAAAAACCCTTCCCTTTACCCCTGATGGTAGTTACCTCTTTGAGTAAATCCCACATCAGCACACTGTGATCACTTCCACCTAGTGGTTCCTTTATCTGCAGATTCTTAATCTAGTTGCCTTCCGAACATGCTGATGTAGAAAACAATCATCCAATAAATCCACAAAAGCCTTGATAGTGTGTGAGTGACCAACCCACAAATTCCAGTCAATATCTGGGAAATTAAAATCCCCCATTATAAGACTCTCTGATGTACTGGCCCACTCCACTCTATTTCCCTGTACAGTTTCTTATTATACTCATTAGAGTCATTAGGCCTATAGCACACTCTTACTCTCAATTTCGATCTCCCAATGCTTATGTCACACCAAACTGACTCGACACTGCACTGTCCAGCTATGACGACTGGCTTCACTTCCTTGGATTTTATGTGTTTCTTAACTAATAGCATAACCCCTCCTCCCTTCCTGTCCTGTCTATCCTTTCTGTACACATTGTACTCCCCCAAATTCCAGTTCTGCATTCCTTTTATCTGTGTCTCTGATATCCCAACAATATCTGCCTTTGATGTTTTGAGCAATACCACAAATTCATCAAATTTATTTACCAAACTCCTAGCATTGGTGTACACGCAAGTATACATGCACCTGTTCCTATTCTTAGCTACCCTAACACAACCCATGTGTTTACTTGTATCGCAGTGACTCCCAGCAGTCTCTGAAATACCCTGCATCTTGTTTTCCAGGCTGCTGCTCATTCCAATAGAAGCAGTGCAAGAATCACTTTCACCTCTGCCAGCGACTACTGTTAATCTATTAGTCCGTTTATCCCCCCCCCCCAAGCTGGCAGTTTTCCAACCCGCCTAACACTGTCTCGATATCATCAGCAAATATTCTTGAACCCTTTCTATTTAAGTGTATCCCATCCCTGTAGAAGCAATCTCTCCTGTTAACAAGTACAGACCACGCTGTGAAAAATTCTAACCCTTGAGCCTTGCACATTCCCTCCAGGGCCGAATTGATCGACAAGGCTCTCATCATATGCTCCCTCCTATCGTGTCTGGGCAGAATTGCAGACACTTTCAAATTCAACCCTAATTGACGGCTTTTTTTCAACAGTGACCTGTACTTAATATACATTTATTAATAATTAATATTCATCTATATAATAATATACATCTATATTAATATACATTAATATTATAAATTAATATACATCTACAGTACAGTAAATGTAAAATTGGTTAATTTAATTTTTATTGTATTTTTTGTTTAATTCAGTATAAAAATTTCGTTTAAGAAAACTGGATATGACTGCTCTAGTTTTAAGGCATCCAGCACTTAACATCAAGGTTATAGAGGGTCGCGCAGAGCACCTGCTCAAGCAAGAATCCGTTAAATATCGCCAGGTATTTCGCACTGCTTTTACGATAAACGACTGAAAACGATCTCTTTGATAAACCAAAGTTGTATTTTTAATATCTAAAAGTTAGTGCGACTGATCTAGCAGATGGATAAAGCAGCAAAAAATGTCACGGAATTCCTCTTTAGCTACACGCCCGACGACAGTCTTCAGCGTAACAAAATGTAGATCACTTTAACCTTTCTCTATTAACTGAACGGGTCCCATAAGGTGGCAAGCAGTTTGTCATCATTTTGGCTTGCAGCGAGGCTATTCGGCTAACGTTCTTTCGTCTTGTGTGACTATCTTTCTGTTGCCAACTCAGTTCCTTACTGCTGCATAGTCATAGCTATTTCCTTACATAATTTATCATTTAATGATATAATGGAACTTTGGATTATAGAGGACAAATTCGAATAAACACGAACTATCAGAAATTCACACTTTATGAGTGCGACAAGTCGTACCAACAGACTGAACTCAGGAAGAATAATCGATACGTTCTAGAAATAATTTATTTCGGGAATATAATGGGAGAATTTGCGAAGTTAAAAACAAAACTAAAATATAACGAAGAAAATAAAGAAAAAGCGGAGAGGGCAGTCTTACGTTTATTTTGAGAAATAAAGATATGGTCGCTGTTCTAAACCGTGTGGAAAATGAATGGATGGGAGGAACCCTTGCGGGCTATTTTTTTTTTTTTTTTTTTTTTTTTTTACACTGTGGCTGAAGTAGTCTGTTTCGAATAAAGATTGTATACTATTCTCCCTCCTGGGAAACTTAGGTTTTTCACCCACCAAAACATGAAAACTGACCAAAGAATGCACACAATTTGTGGCCTTCGTTTCCTTTTCACAAAATTGAAAAACAACCAAATCTTGCACAGCGAATGGAAGCAGGTCCAGTTTTCCATAGAAAAAGTTCTTCAGAAAAATTTTATTTCAGTCGAACACACGTGCACAGAGTAAAATAAAATTTGTTTATATACTCCGGCACGACAACCAAGTCAGGAGAGTTTACAGTAAATCGTCAATACAAATATTTATCGTATTTAGTAGTCACGGGCTTGAACTCCGGTCCACTCAAGGAACGCGTGCTATGCATTCTCGCTCCTGACCACTGGGATACGTCAGACCGTAGTTGCAAAAAGAGCTTTTAATTCAAAAGCGTAATACATAAAAGGCCTACATTAAGTTAAATCCTTTTGGGCATACTTTCTTCTGACTTCCGGTGGGTTCTGGCCGGAATTTGCCTCTATTCATCCTGGAGATGTTCGGTAAAGTTCTGATCGTGCTCAGATCCGGCCAGTCTAATTTTTTGAGTGTCCGCAAAGCAGTCAGGTATAACAAGAAATTTTGTGCTGCACTGACAGGGCCCATTTCAATAATACAACCACAGTTAGGTAGTGCATAATTGCCCAAAACGTTCGAATAGGTAATGGACTTCGTGATTTAAGACACTGCCACCAAATACGGAGGATGCGGAAAGGTCAGGGAATGATCACCGCATATCCCAGAGCAATATGGCCTTAGTTGCTAATGCTCCTAAAAACCAAATAACAACAACAATACTGCTACCAACTGACCAAGTCTGAAATAGCCTAAACAGTTCCATACAGTCAGACCACCTTTACCAAACTTCATAGTTGGAAAGATCTACTCTTGACAGGAAGCGCTGTCCATTCCGTAGTGACGGATGTCAGTACGTCAACTGTATGAATCCTATGGCCTCCTTGGTTTTGTTCTGTGACGTTTTCCGACAGTCGTTAGGTATATTAGTCTTCCATCCTTTATTAACGTCCACCACAATAGATTTTGAGAGGTTTAGATGAGTTGCAGTTTGGTACAAAAAGATTACTGATATGGCTTCCATCCACCATTATACTTTGACAATTTGTAAGTTCGGATCCATGACCGATATTGGCTAATGTGCTGCTCTGTACAGGCAGACCCACGAGATATCCACGCACGGGAAAGTTCTGGCACAGTTCACAATAGTCGTGAAGGAGTGTCCACGTTGTGAAATAAGCCCATAAAAATTCTTCGTATCATTTACGGGATTTGAACCTTTTCCGCTCTCTATGATATTCAAGTTTCGAAGAGTAAACCTATATTTTCAACCTTGATTCTCATTAAATACCTAATAGAGAAATACGTGGATATATTACTCTAAAAATGACACAGAAAGTGAGAATAAGAAGCGATACATGCACACTCACCTCTTCCACTGGTACGGCTGAACACGATATCACTGGACTCTCCTGTTCCTATGGCGTTAAAAGGAGTAATGTACACCTCATAACGTTGTCCGCATTGTAGTTCGTTGAGGATATAAGTGTCCTGCTCCCCACTCACTTCCATTTCCTTCCAAGAGCCGTATTCTCGCTTGTAATGAATAATGAATCCTACAATATGCAGAATGAGCGTACCTTAGGGAGGATACGTAAAACAACTATATAAAGTTTAAACTATACAAACATGGAAGTATCTGTGCACTGCATTTTTAGAAATATACACTATCGCCGAAAAGTTTGTAATCACGTTTCACTTTTATTAAATTTTCTAAGTTTTTATTAAAATAGGACCAACTTTTTTACCAATGTTTATTAAAATATTTTCTATTATGTATAAAAATCACAAAACTGAAATAATATTTAAGAAATTTCTGGAATATTCGAAAATATTCAGAAAGGTGTAGAAGACTGCTGAATGTGGTAAAACGTTGTAGATAATTCTAGCATATTCTAGAAAGTGGGAATATTGTTTTTATGTTACAGAAGATAGTAAATGATTCTAGAGTGTTTTTGAGTAATATAAATTGAGGAGTAAGAGTTGTAACTTATAAGATCAAACATCCGTTATTCAGAAAAAGTGTTTGTTTGGTGTAAGTTTTGTGTTTCGTGATAAACATGGCAAGAAATAAGGAACTGATTGTTGAAAAAGGAAGTGCTATTATAACTCTATATAAAGAAAGCTATTCCATGAGAAGTACTGGCAAAAAACTTCATGTAAGGGAGTGCAAACTACCAGTCGACGATTCAAGCAGATTGGTAGTTTAAAGGACAGACCATTATTAGGATGACTGCATGTAACAACCGAAGAACAAGATAAGACGATAACACTGATTTCTAAATGCATTGACCACTTACACCAGAGCTGATTCAATAGAACAGAGAAACTCCCGTGTTGACATCCACTGTAGAACAAGCTGAACTTCATGGTCGTGTAGCGATCCGAAAATCTTATTAAAACCAGAAAATCGAAAGAAACGATTGGCTTGGACCGAGAGCCACCAGCATTGGACGATTGAAGAGTGGAAAATTTACTGTGGACGGATGAATCCAAATTTTGAAATTTTTGGATCCAAGCTTAGAGTTTGTGACACGATCAATGGAAGGAAAATGGTGCCACATTGTTTAATGCCTTACAGTAAGCACGGTGGTGGTTCCATGATCTGAGATTGCTTCTGTTATTCTGGAATGAATGACATTGCCAGAATTGAAGGAATTTTAAATAAAGAAGGCTATAAACACATTCTTGAACGTAATGCAATATCCTCTAGACTTCGACTTTGTGGAATAAATTTTATATTAAAACGAGACAATGACTCGACGCATATCTCTAAGCTTTGCAGGGACTTTTTGGCAACTAAACAGGAGGGGATATTGCAAATTATGGTGTGGTCACCCCAATCGCCTGACTTAAACCCAATATAGCTTTTATGGAATCACCTAGATCTTCGCGTCCGTGAAGTCTGCCCATCTTCATAAAATTTATGGGAAACCTTGCAGATCGCTTGGAATAATATTAGTGAAGATACTATCATGTAAAACCCCTAGCATTGATGCTGTTATGGGTATTACATCAGTCCTCCATATAAAACCTAATTTATATTTCTGTTCGTTGGTTGCAATAAACATATATTATACATATATTATAAAACTGATCGCCAGATTGCTATGTCAGTGTAAGGCAGTGATAAAATCTCGTGAAAGATATTTTGATGAAAAATCAGTATAGTTGTTAATATTAATCATTTCAATATATTTTGCTGTAAAATTTTTTCAGTACTTAAAAATCTTAAAATACTTTGTAGTGCGCTGTTTTATATTAAACCTTACATTGTCATAGCTATTAACGAAAACTATTGTCATTCGCTGTGATTCCAAACTTTTAGGCGAGAGTGTATTTCATACACCGTTCACAAAACAGTTTTTCAATAGTCTGTTACTACACTGGTGTGCAAAACTTAAGGACCAACACTATTTCTAAAGGTTACAACCACAAAACGTTTACTTAAGGTACTCTTTACTGATGAGAGTATTAGTATTAGTATTAGTAATGGCCGCATGGTGCAAGAAAACCTATGGCTTATGCTGCACCCCATCACAAAAAAAAAAAAAAAAAAAAAAAACCGGAATAAAACAATGATAAAAAAAATAATAAATAAATAAATAAATAATAATAATTAATAAAAGAAAAGGAAATTAAGCCTATCATCCTATGCGTTTCCCTCACCCAAAGGTACTATCCAGATGATCTTTGAATTTCTCCAAACTGTCAGCCTCTACCACCCGTGTAGGCAACTTATTCCAATAATTTATAACTCGCTGGCTAAAATAAAACTTCCTGCAGTCCAATCTAAACATTTCCCCCTAACTTGAATTTATGTCTCCTAGTTCTAGCATCATTTATAATCTTGAAAATTTCGTCCTCATTCATTTTACTGATGCCTCTCAGAGCCTTAAACACCTCAATCAAATCTCTTCTAAGGTGTCTAGTTTCCAAACTCTGCAACCCACATATTCGAAGTCTTTCTTCATAAGGACGCCCTTTTGCCGATCTCACCAGGCGAGTTACCCGTCTTTGCACCCTTTCAAGAAGCTCGATGTCTTTCTTTAGGTGCTGTCTCCATACTTGAACACAGTATTCCAAATGTGGTCTAAAAAAGCCTTCTATAATGGGATTATCAAGTCCCTATCTCTACTTGCAAAAGTTCGATAGATCATCGATAGGACACCATGGGCCTTCCTTGCAATCTGTTTACAATGCTCGGAGAATTTCATGTCTGACCGTATCGTAACACCCAAGTCCCTTTCCTCCAGTACTGGGTTTAGTTGAACTCCACCAAGTGAATAAGTTATTTTGGGATTACTGTTTTCCAGGTCTAATACCTTACACTTTGTTGGATTAAAGCATAGCTGCCATTTTTCTGACCATTCCTGAAGTCTATCTAGGTCTCTCTGAAGAAGCTCAGCATCATTAAATACTCTACTCTAGAGTAGATTCAGTCTCAGCAGCGATTCTGGATGTCAGCTAATCTGGCGAGAGGTTGGCACACGGTATCGCCCCGGAAACATCACTGAAAGTGATCGATATGGCGGTCGAGGTGTTCTCGTCTGGGAAGGCGTTATCTTGGATGGACGTACACAACTCCAGATACTGGAAGGCGGTACTGTAACCGGCGCACGCTACTGTACTGAGGTAATCCTTCCCCATTTGCGTCTGTTCTGAGGCGTCATTGGCCCCGAGTTCGTGTTTATGGATGATAACGCCACACCCCATCACAATGCAGCTGTGATATTGTTTAGGAAAGTGAGGACATTGTTCGTATGGATTGGCCTGGCCGTTCCGCCGATCGAAATCCATTCGAACACATATGGGATGCTCTGGGGAGACGCCTAGCGGTACGTCCAAACCCACCAGAAAATGTTCACCCGCTGAAAATGGCGCTGACAGAGGAATGGACGATGTTACCGCAAGAACTTATTAACAACACTGTTCTAAGTATGGACAGGCGGCGCAAAGCCTGCATCGACATTAGGGGTGGCCATATCTCTACTGAGGACCACCTCTTCCCTTTGTTCCATCTTTGGCAGTGATGCATCTGTACCAAGGCAGCCAGTGCTATGTTGCCAACTTTGAAAATCCTTCTGTACCGCATTGTTTCTTTCCGTTGTTGTTTTCTTCATCATTTCTCTACCTCACGAGGTTCCTTTGGCATGCTTTTCCCATATCCAGGCCACTCCTTTGAGAAGATACAGGTGAAAACCTAACTGGTCCTTAAATTTTGCACACCAGTGTAGTTCTCTCATAGAAATTCCTTTTATGTGACTTATATTAAGGTTATTTTCGAATATAAACGACAGATGGGATAACCATAGAAAGTTTTCTTGAATGTATAATTCTCCAGAAATCGTAATGGGCTTTTTATATGATTAATTTTTACCATTAAAAGAATAAAATTTCAAGGAAGTTCGAGAGATGATCTGACATCTCGATGACAAGATCGCTTTCTAATAACCATTGTGATCTCGAAACCATCATCAGCGTTTCTTTATTAAGTCTATGGGCGTTGGCGGTCTCGCGAGAATCACTGTTCTGTTTACAGAATATCTTTCCTTATTATCATTGTGCAACTATTAAGACTAATTCAGACTAAGGGAGAATAGACAGAATTGGGGCGTTGCAATGACGACATTACTTACCATCAACGGGATTGGTGTCTGCAGGATCCCTCTGCCACTTCATAGTTATGGAAGAAGCGGTAACGAAGGTAACACCTAGTGCCGGAGGTCTTGGAGGATCTGTAAAAATTAAACAGAAAAACAGAAGGCACAAAAAAGTTCATTTTTATTTCGTGTGACAAGAAATAAGTGTATTTCGAAAGAAGGGTTTTGGCAAGATTTACGAAGGAGTAATGGCTTTTACTGTCAGATGGAGTCATGCGAGACTATTCGTTGAACATGAGCGTCGAGTTTCCACTGCGATCTACCTGGATTTATGAGTTCAATTAACAGTCCGAACCTGATAAAGAGTAACTTAGTTCCGAAAATTGACTCGCCCGCCTAATGGAATGTCCGGCGAAGTCAGATATGTCCAAAAGATAGTTCGGTAATTACTTATCATTCGTTCGTGGCATTGATTTGCAAAGAGCTATTATGGTACGTTTTCCTGGTATTGATCTGCGAAGGTTGGGGGCCCATTATGGCACTATTTCCGTGCACAATTCAGTTAATGGCTAATCCCAGAGGATGACAAATCACATTCGCTGCGTCACTTAAACCTCACTTGGAGGAAATGATGGTTTCCAAACGAACTGCCGTAAATCTAACCCGTCGCTTAGATAATCACATCCATCCTTCTCCCCAACGGCTAACATTATTCTTAAAATGCGTGTGTTGGGAGCAGTGTGATGGGCAGCTCTGAGGAGGAAGTTAATTCCCGCGATAACTACACACCGTGGAGTCTTCATACTCTCCTGTGTGGTTAAAGTCGCTGGATGGAACTGTCAGCCTGTCAACAAGCCCTGCCAAGTTCCGTCCAAACAGTAAGATTCACCCATCAGCCATATAATTACCAATTAAAACGATATTCCGTTGTCTTCGGAGAGTGTGACCCGAGCGCGAAGATGTTTGTGACGTGCAAAGATTCAAATCGTACTCGGTCAGCTGAATTAACCCGACTTCGCATTCCATTTCGAATTTCCCATCGCTCGTGAAATTTCATCTACAAAACAAAGCACGTAAAGTGTATTCACTTACAGATAACTGATTCTGAAATCCAATCGAAATTCATTAAAGAGGATTCTGCGCATTAGGTGTTTGAAGTGATTCCAGCCATTGCCGTATGCTTTAATTAGGAGGAAAATGCAGGAGATATTGAAACCAGAAAAGAGAAACTAACTTAAAGAAGATTTAGTGTTATCTACGAGTAAATACAGGATGATTCAAAATTTGTGGAACCCAAATATCGCTTATTAAACTTTTATCGCTCATTTTACTATCAGGTTAAGCAGTCTAGTAATTATATTAACTATAATGATAATCAATAATTATAAAAATTATGATAAATGTTGAAATTGTCCACCTTCTCGAATACATGTACGGTCTCTCTATGATATGAATGTCATTCTGTATGTTGGTTGGCTTTCAGTTCCTCCAACGTGCTGGGATTATTTTTATACACTTTGTTATTTGTGTGCCTGTTGTCTGGTATTTGCTCAATTTGTTTCGTTAAATTTTGCAACTATTATTGCTGTAAATATAACTGTATTCTGTATACAGTTAGGGGTTATTCTGTATAAAGTTTTAATAAAATTTAAATTTCTGTGGACAGATGAACTGAACTTAATAGTTTCTGAGTTGAATCTGTACAAAGTAACTTTATTTGGGTTTAAGTATGTTAGCACTTTTACGGCTGTTGTCTTCACCACATCCGTCAGAATGTAATAACTCAACTTCTAATGGATGGATTTTCGTAAAGTTTTATATTTAGATCTTTTAGAAAGATTTGTCGAGCCATTCCAAGTTTCAATATAATCAAACGAATAGAAACCTGGAAATTATTATTTCTTCGTATGCTCATCCATCCGTCCGCATGTAGTAACGTGACTTCCATATAATGGATTTTCACAAAATTTTATATTTAGATCTTTCAGAAAGATTTGTCGAGTTTCCCAAATTTCATTAAAACTGGACCAATAAAAATCCAGCAATTATTGTTTTTATTGCTTTTGCTTTTTTTTTTTTTTTTTCATGCAAATCACATAGATTATTTGTTAGATAGTATGAATCAGAGCTGTAATACTCAATATGTTCTACATTGATAATAATATTAGTAAATTAATAAGAGGAGTTTACCTCAATATAGTACGTGGAACACTTCCGTATGATACCCTCCAGGAATAGATTAATTTCTGGAATAGATTATTCGTATAACGTATATTGCAGCTGAAGCACTGGATATTATGTTTGCTGCAGTGCGTTGGTTGGAAGGATGACTGGGCAGTGTGGGGGATGCGCAGAAAAGAAAGTGTTCTCGGTTCGCGCATAAAAAGTCGTTACATTTCGCACGTTTTTTTGCTATAAATTAGCTCTTTTATTTTTGTACGAATTTTGATTCACCCTTTATTATTTATGCATTATATCTTATCTCTCTTCTTTACCTTTATAATGTTTTAACCAGAACAGTTGTGGCTAACTTACCTTCTTTTAGCGTTTCCGTTGGAATGTCGTCTGACGGCGGGCCGGCACCCTTGGCGTTAAAAGCCTGTACTCGAATTTTGTAGCTTGTCGACCGGCGAAGATTTGTAAGGATAGTTTGTGTTTTGGCATCATCCTTTATCTCTAATGTCTTATAGATGTACGGTTCCGTAGTTTCGACCTGTCTGTAACCGATGTAATAGCCCCGGATGGTACCAAACTGAAGTGTCTCCCCTGGTGGCTGTTCGGAAGAAACACAGAGTAAATTGTGGAGTACTTTTCAAGATAAAATAACATATAGCAGTCCGTACGCATTCCTTTTCTGTAATATATACAAGAAAGGATAGAAAAGAGACAAATGCACGGCTGGTGTTTATACAGTAGTTAGCAAAATATTGGAAATATGCCTTTTATATATATATATATATATATATATATATATATATATATACCGCCTTATATATATATATATATATACCGCCTTACAAATTAATATTTTTACGGATTATAGAGATTAGTTACTAACAAAGATATTGTATTCATTAGTTTTCAAAAGTTCTTAAAATTACGAACCAGTTACTGTAGAATTGTATACGTTGAAAGAGAAAGACAATTAACAAGAAAATGGATTTCCCATTTTTCCCGCAGTGAACACCATTATTTGAATAGAGAAAGATTTAAGGAAGATTAAGAGAGTCGAAAAAGAAAAAAAAATCCAACTAATCCTCCAATTTAATGATAGTGACAAATGGGCCTGGAGTACTGGGGTCCATAGTTTAACAGATATTTATTTAAAGTATACCCAGTAAAATAAAATAAAATAAAATATTTCCAGAAGCTTTCGGAACTCGTGTCCCTTTCTCAACTGACAGAATTTTTAAATACATTTAAAAATTCTGTCAGTTGAGAAAGGGACACGAGTTCCGAAAGCTTCTGGAAATATTTTATTTTATTTTATTTTACTGGGTATACTTTAAATAAATATCTGTTAAACCTCCAATTTAACTTCATTCAAGCTAAGAAAAGATCGTAATCTCTATTTTCCACTGCTGATAAGGATCTAAAAAAACAAAACCATAAACTAGGTAGATATGAAAATGGTGAGAATTCAGTCGTGTGCAGAAGAAAAATGGTACATATTCGCTAAAGGATCGCTATAATTAAAATTAACTGATAAAAGACGCAATCAAAACACGAAAAGTTTATTACAACCCGGATTAAGCCGTATGATAAGCGATTGTAGAAAAATGAAAGATAAACAAGAGAAGATTTGATAGAAGACTGTTATATAAACTACGCAGCTTTTTTCTTTCGAATTATAATTGAAAAATCGCACAAAATAATTTCCAGATAGATGATTCTAATTATGGTGCCTTTGGGGGGGGTCGTTTTTTTTCCCGCTTCTTGCGACGACAATTAAATGCATGTTTGCTGATGTAGTAGAATAAGCAAAAGTATCAGTCGTGTTTGTTATACGTGATAAAAATTATCTTTGATTGCATTCTCCTATTTCCAACTATTTTTCATTTCTCAGAGACGCGCCTATCGATTTTCATCTGCTAAGCGCGCGCGCACACACACACGGATATATGGCTTCTCATCTATTACACTGCACTGTTGGGTTTCACTTAACTCGAGGGATAGTGTGGCATCTGCTTTTCAAATGAGCATCGATTGCCGTGTTATTATTTACGATGTGAAGAACAGCTCATTTGACCTGCCAAATACCCAAGAGGAGCCCTGCGTGATTACGTATTCGTAGACAAACTTTTCGCCATTGTTTTGTAGAACCTTGACAGTTTAAATTGATCGTAGATCAATTTATATTTATGGATTCGAGATGATAAAGGTTTCGCTGTATCCGATCATTTGGTTGAATGATTTTTTCCCCAGCCAAATAAATGCCACACTTTTAATAAATCTGTGTATGCCAACTCCATATTTCTGCTGCATGAATTTGTACATTTGTATTGTAGAAATGAATACTTGAAATGAAATGAATGGTCAGAGATGTCAAATATATGATGCGGGAACATATGGTGGATGATGCGTTAGAGCATCTGTCACACGTGCCATTAAAGGGTGAATTAAGTTTCAGCTTTAGTTTTCCATTGTGATTTTGTTGATTGGAGAGCAACATTATCGAGGCAAAACTTTTCAAATTGTTTTTGAGGAAAGTCTGTGGAGGTTTAACTTAAAAAGTTGAAGTGAAAACTCGCATCATTTTTTGTTTCTGGAAAAAAAAAAAAAAAAAAAAAGCCAAAATTAAACATGATAAACTCAAATGGAAATGCAAAGCAGACGACGCTTTGGCTACATTTCACAAGATCATACGACAGAATATTAGTCGACTGACAATATATGAGGTGTGATCAAAAAGTTCGGGAGACTTGTATCTTGAAATTTCAGCGCCGAAGCGAGTTGCGACTTGTAACATGTTAGGCGACTCGTCTATACAGGGTGTCTCAAAAATATTGGTATAAACGTTTAAGGGAGGTAGGTAACATCTAAAGGAATGTGAATCGCATAGGAACCCATAACCAGAAACGTCATGGGAAAGTAGTAGCAGAGGCACAAGAAGCAGAAATGACACAAGACAGTAATTAGTGGCAAACGTTTATTTGACATAATATTAACAATGCAGTACGAGATGGATGCATTTCATGATGTTACAACAGATGCTCGGAGGTTCCACCATGAGACGCGATGCACGCGTGACACCGACGCAGCATGGATTGGCAGACACGGTCGAACACACCTGGAGTTTCTTTGACAGTAGCAGCAGTGCAGACGAGTCTCGCCACGAGATCCATTTCCATCTCTACAGGCGATTCATACACGATAGATCTGAGGGGCCCCCACAGAAAGAAACCAAGGCTCAATAAATCAAGTGAGCGTGGAGGCCAGGCAATGGGTCCACCACAGCCAATCCATCGACGCCCAAAACGCCTGTTCAAATGGTCACGAACACACCTTCCGTAATGGGCAGGCGCCCTGTCATGTTGAAATCAAATGTTGCGTCTCACATTTGCTGGAACATCGTCAAGTAACCCTGGTATAACTTGTTCAAGAAAGATCCGATATTTAGAAGAGTTCATGTGGGATGGTAACAGGTATGGGCCGACTAAGCAGTCACCGACCATACCTACCCACACATTTATTGCGAAGCGATGTTGTGCCGCATGGGGGCGCAACCGTGTGGGCCCTCTGTTAATCCATACACTAGGTGCATGTCTGCCAGCTCACAGTTCGTATATCGATGCATGCTCTTCGTGCGGGGCCTACTGCTTGAATGAGTAAACCAGCAATTTTCCCTCTCGCGAACTGATGAACAGCACCGTGTACCCACATAATCTGATGTTTCCAGTTATGGGTTCCTATGCGATTCACATTCCTTTAGATGTTATCTACCTCCTCTAAACGTTTGTACTGTACCAATATTTTTGAGACACCCTGTATATGAATCACTGGTTTATCTGCAGTCATTCTGAAGTATCGTGCGTTGAAGGTGTTTTATGTGTTTCGTTGGATATTTGACTGATCAGGGAATTTATACAAAATTTGATTTTACTGTGCAGGGAATTTATATCAAATTTTGTTTCAAAAGGGCAACAGAAACCCACGAAATGTTAGTTAAAAATGGCTTTCCAAGAAGTAGCTGTGTGTCGTTTGAAGACTTTTTAGTGGTTCGAATTCGCTTATCCCTCGAAAATGATTCTGCTTCCCGTCCGCAACTTCAAAAACCAGTGGTTCAATCGCTTGTGTTTGTGATTTGATCACGTGTGATGGACGTTTAACCATCCGGGAAGTCGCTAGTGAAATTCATATTTCTTATGAGATATGTCAATTTTATGGAAATTTTTATGAATTTTATATAAAAAAATCTAAAATCGCAGCTGTGATTCATGTTCTATTGAAAACTGCGCTTTAAAAATCGAAATTCTCTATATAAAATAGATGGTATTAAGTTATATTTTAATCTAAGAAACCTGGCATTCTTTACTGAACATTAGACTTATCCATCAAGAGATCTCATCATTGTGCTTAATATTAGGTATTGTTGACATACGATTAGGCTTAGATATCAGTTGTACTCAACTGTTGCTTTACTCATCTAGGAAACGTTACATATGCCATTATTCGTCTAGCGTTTCACTATTAAGCCGGGTAAGAGCTGTTACCTTACTTTTCAAACAGCCCTTTGTACGTAAAAATTACTAAAATACAGTGTAAATGTTGTAAGCATTAGTGTGAATATTAAAATGGCACAATGATGCTAGGAAGCAAACTGCAACAACCAGAGAAAAAAGAATAACTCATATTTTTCCCATCGTCAAAAAGTGCCTGTTGAATTCTTCCTTGAATTTATTAACTCTCTGCCTTGGCCACTTCTGCAAACAATTTATTCCAACGTCCCACAACTCGCTGCCCGAAGGTAAACCTCATATGGGCAAATCTGCTATCCCTGTTCCCTAATATTATATAGTTGTACTCCCTGGTTCTTGCCTTTCACCCATTCATTTTATTAATCTCCTCAAGACCTTATACACCTCAATCAGATATCCTTTAATGTGTCCAGTTGCTAAACTCTAAAGATCATATTTTAATTTTAAGTTGTTAAAATACTGTCTGTCGGTTACCATCATTAGAATGTAAATTAAAAAAAAAAAATTAAAACAGCCGAATATAAGTGTAAGGAAAAAATTAAATGACAATTAAAAAATTGTGTCATTTAGAATATTGATAGTTTAACCGTATAGAAACAATTGGATCCGGTTATCAGAGACCAAATCGGGAAAGAGGTTAGAGAATGTATGATGAAATAGTTCAGTTTCAAATATTCACATTTTCTAAGGTCCTTTTGTATAGGTTTCGAAGAATTCTTTGTTGCCTACACTGTACAGACAAAGAAAATTATTCGGCTGAGTCATACACATTCTCATTACGACAGGTATTAAATTACGTACAGTAAGTTTGGCAAAACGTGTGTAGCATACAACGACCTCTGCTGTTCGTTCGGGTGGGTTGTCGTGCTTTAATGCTTGCAAGTGTTTCGGAAGAAACTCGGACATCGTTCACCGATTCGGACGTGAGCGTCTGGCACGGTGACCTCAGTAAGACGCACAAATATCTAATACAGCGATGTTCGCGTCATAACAACCGCACTTTGAAAGAATAAATTCTGTCCCCGCAAACCTGGCTGGTGTTGAGAAAAGGATCGGGTATGTTGTGTATCGGAGCGCACAGCCTTCCTACGGTTGGCCTGAGCATAGCTGTGTAACATATGTTACCCTCACCAGACTCTGTACAACGCGCGCGCGTCTAGGCTACGTGCTCACTTGCGCAGGTATTGGAGAAGGAGCCAGCTGTTGTCGCTGTGCGTTGTAATCGATCCGCGTAATGCTAGCGTAGGTAACCTTGCCTCACGATGACCGCCAGCGTTCATTACCTAATCGAAGCCGAAAACGCGGAGATACGAATCTCTTGTGTGTCCGTAATCCGCATAATGTTCCTGCACTTCTCCAAAGTTGGTCCGATCCAGCGGAGTTACAAGTAGTAAGAACTTTGGGGAGTATGGTTACAGTGTGCGAGCACACGCTCCTAAGCGACAACCTTGCAGCTTACGAGCAGAATAGTTTGGTGGATATACAACACTTGCACGAGTTAGAAAACAGACTTCCTTGTTCGGCAGACGAAAGTTATGCGCGTCTGCAGATGGCCGCATGGTCGATTTACTCTGAACTTTCCCCGTGCATCGCAAAAAATATGTATTTCTCTTTTTTTATTATTATTATTTATTTAATCAAAATTGAACCAAGATGGCCCCGCCCCTGTACTACCAATCAGTTAGAATGTTAATTACCCAACAGAGATTTGATAACTAGAAAGAATTTTGTTCTCTTTCAAATAAATTCATGTGGACTTTATAACTCAGAAATCGTCCACAGGTCATCACATAAAGTACAGGGCAATGCAATGACAGATGAGAATAAGTTCTTTACGACTGCTACTCAGTGAACACAAGTTAAACTAGAAGGGCTCGAACCACATATTCGAGCCCTTCGAATGCCAAATTTATCAGTACCCTTCCATGTAGTCAGGAATGGTCAGGTACCAAGTGAAAACGGGAACAGCACTGATGAGCTCCACACACCACTGTAACAATGCAGAAAGACAAGACACGCTGACTGTCTAGATTTCCAACGGAAGGAAGTGTTCGACAAGATCCTCTCCCGATATGTTTTGCAGCATCCATTTCTAAAGTATTAAATATTTGTAGGGAGCTGGATGAAAACATCCTTTCCAGAGATGCAAGCCGAAGTAAGTGGCTTGCTTTCTGGAAAGGAGATGCAAGCCACTTACCTGGCTCTCCTTAGCCCAGTGCAGTGGTGTCCAGCCTTTTTCCGTATAGGGGCCGTATTCAGAGTTAGAATTTTTTTCGCGAGCCGCATTGAATGATTCGAGAAAAATTAAGTGTGTTACATTTTCACTGAAGGTACTCCGCATACACTTTTGTGCAGCCACAAAGATCAAGCAGAAGGCGCGCCATAATTGGAGTCCGGGAACATTTTGATAGCAACATACAGACCTCGTACACACAGACGCTTCTGATGGGGCATGTGCATATTTGAAACAAAAAAAATATATATATAAAATAAAATAAAATAAATAAATAAAAGAAATAGAATTCACGACACCAACACGTGGCTTTGTAACTTCAACACTCTCACATATTCGCCGCAACGAGCGCCAGTCTTTTTTAAATTCGTTTATTTCCACTTATTTTAGCGTCGAATGTACACGGTTCTTGAAATAATTAAAAAAAAAATTGAAATGCTGTTGTAGTTCACTTTCCGCGTGGGCCTTATAAAAGTTATTCACGGGCCAGATATGGCCCGCAGTTTGGACACCACTGGTCTAGTCGGTACCAGAGCACATGCCACCCACTGGCTTCTGCTCTTGGCCCGTGGAGGCGAGCCCGAACGGGAAATCATTGGGTGGATAGAAACGTTCCAAATGTATCACGTATTGATAAAATCCCACCCTGTTATCCATGGAACAGGATCATAACAGGCAGTCATCCGAAGAAGATCAGGTCAAGTCAAAGACTGCACAAGATTGGTGTAAACGGTATTCAACTAGGAATTTATTTTATACTATTAACTATTATTATATATATATTTTTATTTGATTTTTAAAATTTGAATTCTGGATTCAGGGTTATGAAGAAATTTTCTTATAAAATGTATTTTATAAGAAAATACATTTAAGAGGATGAGTTTTATAGATTGTTAATGATATATTTAAGAAAAATTATTTTGTGAATTTTGAAAAGTTCAAATTATTCTTGAAAAATCAAAGCAGACAGGTGAAGTTTCTGAAACACAAACAAACAAAAAATCCGCTCGGTTCAATTAAGGAAATATACACTACGGTGAAAATCTCTGTCTACAAAATTCAAAGAGGATCTGTATTTATGAAAGAAAAAAAAAAAAAATTGAGAAATAAAATATTGTGGGTGCAAAAATTTATTAATATTTTATGCAAAATACAGTAAGTAAGGCGAAAAATTAATATACAATATAAATATACAAAAATTTAAAAAGTTCAAAAAATTATGATCCTGTTAGGAAGATATAGTGGGAAATGCATTTAATAAAGGTAAAGCGGATGGAAAGTCTCCAAAGTGCTCATGTTATAAACGTATGAGAAGCAGTATTTCCTCCAATATGCGTTTGTATAAAAGTCGGAACTGTGATTCACTTAATAATGGTTTATTTATAACATAGGACAATAACCGGAAGTTTATTTCATACTTTACCCACATTCTATACAATATTTGGATCCTCCACTTTGCCGGTAACATATGCAATAAAATCCAATGTAAATATAAAATAAATAATATATTAAAAAAAACCCCTAAAAACATTACACCCAATTTGAATACCATTAAGAATATTTACATCAAAACGATATATACACTTTCAACCCATAATTTTGAGGCATTTTTCCTATACATTCTATTTACATAATCCTTAAACGCCCTATAATTCTTTATGGAGGCAAAAAATTCACATGGCTGCCAATCCGTTGCTTCAATTTCCTGAAGCATTTGTGTCCTCTCCTGCTCAAAAAGCACACAGTCCCTCATAACACTCCGTATCATCTATCTCACCGCATAAACATAACCCAGATGGTTCCACTCCCAACTCATATAACCTCTTACGGAATCAGTCTCCTGTTACCACGATTGTTGGTCGCAGATCTAAGTCAGGCCAACCCAAACAATTCCTTACTATTGTAACCACATGCAGAAAGGCATAAATGATCCACCTGGCCCTTTTTTGGGCCAGGAGGCAAACATGTTCGGGCTCCTACTTAATTAATGAAAATTGCAAAAACAGGAGACAGCCAAAGACGCCGAGCCTAGAGGCAATTGCCTTGCCTGCGTACATGGTAGCTACGCCGCTGGATCTACCCATTTTCGGAAATGGTCCACCGAGTTTGTCAAATTGTCAATTTTCAACTGAATTCGCTTCTATTTATTCTTCATATATTGTCTGCCAATATACCTTACTATGATCTGACAAAGCACATACTTATAATCTATAATTAGTTGGAATGTTCTTCAACTTAGCATATTCTAAATACCTTCACATAAGTATCAAGTCGGCAGGCACTTTCCCAGCCATAACATCGGGTCATCCCCAGAAGGGCAAATCTCTGGGTAGAGATCAGTTGTCTCTTAACTGTTACTAGCTCTGTGCCCCCCACTCCTCCAGCATATGTTAGTATGGGTTCAAAAATACATTAATAGAGCAGCTCAAGATACCTTCCTCTCAATCCCCCCTCCACTCTACTCTTACATTTCTTCTAATTTTAGTATAAATAATTTTCACTGTTTCTTTAATATATTTTTCGTGAGGGACAAAGGTCAGTCTCTCATCCAAAACAACACCAAAATAATAGAGACATATTTCAAAGACATTTGAAATTTGTCTCTATTTAATAATAGAAACACAGTATTTCAAAGACCTGATGAGAGAGCGAAGCTCTATTCACACTGAACTTCCTTTCAACGTTATTGTATACGACTTAGCGACTAACAGCTCCAATTTATTCTCTCTTACCCATTCATATACTTTATCCATTAGTTTACCTTCTCGTTTTTCCTTGAGTTTCCCTTTATCAGAATCATTAAGTCGTCAGCATAGGCAAAGGGTTCCGAGCCTTCCCGCTGTCCACTTGATAACTCTTCTATTATAATTCCACAATCATCCATTATAATTCGGCAGTAACTCATCCATTGTAATCCCACAAGGTTCAACAGGAGCCACTGTGGAGATCTTCAGTGAATTCAATATTCATTTCCCAAGGTGAGACTTCATGTATGAGGTTAGATTCCAGATGAAAGAGACATAAAATGGAATGATCTTAAGATACCAGTGAAGATACTGGACAGTGACATCCGACAAGCTCCTGGCTTATGGATCAGAAAGCACCAAGTGTGTTTAAAATGATGTTGAAAGTGAGCTCTCCATCCCACACCAGTCCAAGATCAAGGTGATCACAGCGGGTTTTGACTGAGATCATCTTAATATAATATCAACGGTATTTACGGTTTCTTTTTTGTAATTGGTACCTGAGCTGATTTTGAATAATTTATATATGTATACAGTAATTATATACAGGGTGATTCACTACCAGTGCGACAAACTTGCAGGAGGTGTAGGGGCCACAAAGATGAATCGGAATCACATAGCATTGCAGGGTCCGAAATGCCTTCATCATGCGGTAGAGGACGTTGAACGGGAGGTCGCATGAACAGCGATCCCGCTGGAAGTCAGCATTTGCGAACCGTTTCTGTTGAAGAAACCAAGTAGCAAAAGTCCTCCGGAGTGGATAATCCGCAGGCTCCAATGATTGGACGCGTTGCAGATGGTATGAACTCATTTGGTTTGTTGACAGTATCCTCCATACAGTGGATTGGGAAATACCCAATCGTTGGCCTATCGCTCGAGTACTCGTATTCGGATTGCCTTCTGCAAGACGTAGGACATTCTCCTCATTGTCTGGCGTCCTCGTCGTTCGCTCTCGATTCATGGTACCTCTCGTGAAATAACCAGTCTCACGTAACCTTCTGTGCACACGTGCGAAAATCGTATGACGAGGAGCACGCCTGTGCTGGAAACGTTCCTGGTACAAGCGCAGAGCGGCGCGCCCGTTACAGTCCGCAGCTCCACACGCGAGGTGCATGTCGGCCAGTTCAACGTTTGAATACTCGTCCATCCTACTGTCTCGGGAACCGGTTCGCAAATGCTGATTTCACGCGACCTCCCGTTCAACGTGTTCTACCTCATGACGAAGGCATTTCGGACCCTGCAATGCTATGTGATTCCGATTCGTCTTTGTGCTCCCTACATTTCCTGCAAGTTTGTCGCACTGGCAGTGACTCACCCTGTATATATAGGGTCGTTATTAAGTTATTTTCCACTTTTAAAAATGAATAATTCGAAAAGCATAGGTCGTATCGGATTCCACTTTTAGGCTTAGGAATTAGGTAGCCTTCTTTAGTCTTTTTCGAAACCGTTTAAAATTTGATACTGTTGTTGACGAGGAAGCCTTGAGATATTTTTCTGTCTTTGATACGCTTTGGGGGCTGCAATAATATTATCGCCATTTGTGTAATGAAGTTTAATTAAAAGTGCTTTATCTTTAGGCAGTATTTTAAAACGAACTTGACTGGATTTCATTACTTAAATTAGGGCTACAGCTTCAAGCTTTTTATTCTTGACGATGAAGAATCAAATAGTTATTAAAAGAATCGTTATCAAAGAATTATTAAAAGAATTGATGAAGGATCGTTATTAAAACGAATGACTCTGATCCCAGAGTCATTTACTTTTAATAACGAACACAAAATCTAATATGTTTATTGGAGTGAATAAATCCCTTAGCCAGTGGTTCGAAATTTGACCACGAAATAAATGGGTGGTCAATTTTTTTTTTCTTTTATTTGACACATCTTAAATATAACCTTCGTTGCGTTAACTTTTGCAGTCAACCGTCAGGGGACGCTGTGGTCCCTTCATTGACGACGACAGTGCTCATGTGCTCTTTAGAAACTACAGCTGTTCACGTAGTCAACCTTAAGTAGCTAATATTGTTTTTAATCCGATAACATTACCCAATAGGCGAATCCATTAAAAACAAGAGACACTGTTGTGACATTTTGGAACTTACTGGTTCCGAAATCGGTCGTTTCCATCATGAGACAGCAGGTAGCCGTATTTAGCAACCTTGTGTCGAGCGGAAAACACATTTATCGAATCTTAACGATAGATCCAAGCAGGGAGATCGGAAGAAAGCTTCCGATTGGAAACGTAACTTATATTACGTGGATATTAAGCACTTATAGAAAGGCTACGTGAAGCCAAGCCAATATTATAATATGGTAATTATAATAATATTGGACGATCATTTGAAATGGTACCTACCCTTTTATTAATTTCAAATGTCACCGTTACTGAAGAGACCACAGCTTCCCTGACGGCTGACTAAAAAGTTAACTCAGAGAAACGTTATATTTAAAGTTGTTTCAAACATTGCAATATATCTGCTTTTTAAACATCTCTTTATTAATTGTTGTTGTTGTGGGATTTTATGCGCATCAGCGACTAAGGCCATATTGCTCCGTGTTTAGTGTCTGTAAATTGCGTGCGTTCTCTGGTCGATTTTCTGTTTGCTGAACGAAAAACCAGAGTTTTTTCTGGGAGAAAAAGCCATGCTGTCCTCGCCTGAGACCGACTAACTCAGCCACGTTGTGAAAAAGATCCATTTTAAAACTTGCTCATATAACCGATGGGGACCGGAACTCAGGTCTTTTCTACCCGGTGTGGGAGAACGGTGATCCTACCAACTGTGCTACCAATGAGGTCCTTTATTAATTATAATTTTTGTATTGTTTAAAACATACATTGATTACAATTCAAAAATGGTTTTGCATTGCAACCTGTAATTTTTGAGTTATTAAGTTTTAAAAGTGAGAATTCTAAACAAGCCATTCCAAACTGTTTTTCTCCGTTACAGTTACATTTTCTCCATACCGATATAACTAAACTAAATGAAGTGATGTTCTTTTCAGATAATTTGACCTTTTATCTACGTGATCCTTATGAAAAGTTGTTTTGGTAACTTGACCATTTACGACGATGAGGTTAGTTTTTCTAACGTATCAAACAATAAAATCTCATACCTGGTCACCTCTATTCGATTTAAAGCATTCAAAAATTGTACTGTCGATAATGGAGGATGGACATTGTGATTGACAAAAATTGTAGAGTTCTTTTATTGGTGAAAGTTAGTATTAGTAAGGCCAAAGGACGTAAGGAAACAGATTTTTTCGGCCTCAGTGACAAAAAAAAAAAAAAAAAAAAACCTCCGAATATTCATATTATTCCCATTTCCACAAGGAAACTTAATTTCTCCTTTTAACTTTTTGTCACGTTCACTGCCTCAGCAACTTGGGAGACAACTTATTCCGATGTCTGACAACCTGCTGCCCATAAGTGAACTTCATGAGATACTAATCTGGTTGCCTTTCTCTGAACCCTCTTCAGAGGTGGGGTATAATATTTCAAATGCTGTCTAACCATCTTGTAGCCATCTAACAAAGGTCCTATAAATCACGGGCAGGCCACCCGTAATTTATAGCGATTCAATCTGACAATTTCACGTCAGATTGAATCGCCTAGGTCTTTTTCGTCATGAACCAGTTTTAGCTTCTCTGTCCCTAGCTTTTAGGTGACTCCAGGGTTTCTTTTCCCCAAATGGCTAATCTTACAGTCATAAGCATTAAACTTTAGTTGCCATTCCTCAGATCGAAGTCGTTCTGAAGTAATATGGTCTAGCTCGAATTGTTAACCATCCTCCAAATCATTAGCAAACTTAGAAAGTTTCCCTTGGATACCTTCATTGATATCATTTATGAAAATTAGAAAGAAGAGGGGACCCAACGCCGATCCCTTGTTTCACTGTTTAGATGTCGCACATTTAATTTTTCGCAGCAGCCATTGTAGGATGGTGAGAGTTCAACGATCGCGAATCTATACACGAAGAATCTAGAACTTTTTTTTGAGGCATCTTCATGAAGAGGTTGTCACGTGACAAAATAGCCTTTTTTTTTTTTTTTAAAGAAGATAATCGCACTCCAATTTTAGTCAGCGTCACCAGTTCCATCGTCACATTTCCGATGAATTTATCTATAGTGTGTCGATTACCAAATGTCGCCCTATTTGCATCCAGCAGAAAAGTTCATCCGTTTGTCAATGATTAAACCACAAACTTCTAGCTGAAAGAGACTAATCAATAAGTACAAGAATAAAAAAAAGGGAGTGCCAACATTAAAAATCCTAGCGATTAATAAACCTTTGTTAGAGCTGAGGGAAGTGTAATTAGGAACAAACAATCACTTGCCATTTTTATAAATTACAATTAGTTTGTCTGAAAGAAATAAATGGTAGAAATGATTAATGATACAAAACACTGGGACACATTCATCTGGAACTAATTCTGGTGCCTTACCCCTTCCGCAGTGGACGAGATAACTTTACACTATCTGATGACGTACAGTTAACGCTGTGCTAAGTAATTTCGTGTTTCGGAATTAAGCTTATGAAGTTGATGAGGCATGTGGTAATAATGGTTGCAAACAGCGAAGAAAAACTCTTCTATTAACCCACTCGTCCAAAAGAACACAAATTATTATTGAGAAATTGTTGATAGTGAGGTGAGTAATTGTTGAAATGAACATTGTTGGTTTACTGACGTTTGAAATGGGCTGTTGTACGCATGCGCTCTTGTAACACGCATTTTTCCTTTCTTTATCGACATCCACATTTTGACGTTTTCTAATAATACTGCATGTAGTGTTTACGGTACAAGCTATTCGGAATCAATCGAAGGGCTGCGAAACAATATATTCACTGCTTCCACATAATAGCGAATGATATATTCCGTCTAGGTAAGCATTTCTTAGGCGATGAAATAACCTCTCGCATTTTTCTTGGGTATTTGCATCTAAAACGAAAATCGCATTCCTCGCGCAAAAGGGAAGATGCTTTGGCATTAACATCAGTGCGAGAACGTGACAGCGTTAACAACGAAAGGAGAAGTTCGAGTAAGGGATAGTTGTAACGAATGTGGGGTGTTTAATGACGGTTTACGAAAAAGGGATGGAATTCAGCGCACGCTAAAATGGTAAATATGTGAAATGCTTTTATAATCGCCGTGAAAAGTGCTTTCAGTTCAAATTCAGCAAAAGAAAAAAAAAAAAAAAAAAAAAAAACGAAAGTTAAAACTGAAGTGAACAGAACGAGCACGCATGCGATAGTAGTCAGAATCGTAATTGCGATCTATTGTATCGCCCAAACTAATTTTACCTAGATGGCGCTGTATGCAGAGTGGAGCTATTCATTTTGCGATTGGCTGACTTGATATCAGACGACTTTGCGTGTTTCGTCGATCAGTCTGGGCTGATGACATCGTTAGGCTTAAGTGCTAATTGTTTCATGAGACTATAATGTTTTTGCAACGGTCGCTAATGCTGGGTTGTCCGCTTTCTCGTGCACTTGCATGCCGTCTTGTATTGACTTGACAGAAGCTAATCCTCTTCTGGAGAGTTAGCCTCTTGCGGTCGATGTGTGTGAGGAGAAAGCTTGCAATCGTAGAAGAGAGGATTTTTGCCTTTTTTTTTCCCTCCCCCCTTAGGGAAATCATCGATGAGTTTAATAGACTGGCCTAGTGACACGGAAATTTCTACACCATCCTAGAGAGAGCTCAAGTTGTCTTCTGAGAGATTACATTGCCTGTTCTAGCAGTTCGCTAACAAGCTGCTTCGAGATACACCACCTTATTGTGGAAATGGGTTTGCCAAGATCTGATTAGCAATATTTCATACACACGACACAAACGATATCGGTGGATAAAAATGAAACTTCTTTAACCAAAACTAAAGTCATTTATCAAACGAACAGAATTTTCAAACAAAAAGATGCTTTTAACCCTTCAAATATTCAATGGAACTGTTACATGAATTGCAATATTTTGATATTCATCAGTGTTAGGAGTGATCTATTTTTATTTGCAACGACTGCCACTAGAGGGAGACACCAACTGTTGTATCGAGAATAACCAAAAAGAAACAGTTAAATATTTATTATTTTAATTTTAAAGCAATTTTTGTCTGGTTACAGTGTTTAAAATAAGTTGGGGTGCAAAAGTGGGATACTTTTTCTGCTTGAATTTTATACGACATGAAATTTTACTAATTATTAACCAAATTATATTAACACTTGCATATCATGTGCGAAAATTACCGCCAACGGAAATCAAGTTAAACTTGTGAAGTGCTACCGCTGCCTGCACCCAAGTATTAATTAAATATACATGAACAAACTAAACAGTTCAAATTAAACAGCAAGAGTCGATACTCATCCAGAGAAATACAACAGCGTGGAATCCTGCAAAGATAGGCTCAACTTGCAGTCCGAAATAATGCACAGCCATGCATAAATCCCAATAGAAAATACCGGAACCCACTCCAAGATGAATAACAATATAAAAGGAAGATTGGAGGAACCACAGTAATGACTTAGTCAGAAGGCATCATCCATTGATTGGTCGCCTGGCTGTTTCACCAAAGGATTTTCAAAAGAGTTTTCAGCAACTCGAGGTAGGCATGTTCCAGACTGTCTTAACAGAGCCATGTTGTGTAATTATATATCTTCGGGTGTGTTTTACTAATATTCAACAAAAACGCTAAAAATTAGAGAAGATACGTTTCTTTTTGCTACTTGTTAACAGCTTTTGAACGGCTGGTTATTAATGAACATTACTCTGTTTAAACGGATTCTTTATTATTTTACCATACTGTGTGGAACGTATTTTAGTTGTCAGAAGGCAAATTCTGGGTTTTATTTATTGCAGCAGCTTTAGCTACTCAAGAAAACGGTTAACATTAGGGAGAGTTCATTTCCCAAATCACAGCGCTTCCGTTTACTTCTAAAAACTTCTGCCGGTAACGACCAGTCGTTCATTTAACAGACAAAGAAAACATACGAGTTTTACGAAGTGAAAGAAAATCTTTGAAAAGAGCAAAACATAAGTGTGATATTGATCGCTCGATTCCCCTCAGTTCGCTTAATTTTCTCAAGTGAGGAAGAAGAAAGCACACTAACACACCACACGCTAGAGAGCAGAGAGAAAATACTTGACATCGATTTAATAATATTGAAAAGAACATGACTTTTGAGCTAATGGCTTCTCCTTATAACTTTTTCCCTTTTTTTATTTTTTTACACTACACAAACGATATAATTCATGCTTTATCCACTTTCTTAAACTATTGCTCTCAGTCTCTCTAAACGGTCTATTTTTCTGCCATACATCTTACGCTACCGTTTTAAAATGCACAACGTGTTAGCGTGTTCTCCCCCCCCGTCCCCTGGTAAAGTCATTATTTGCACACGTCACCAGCAAATAGCAAAGACATTTTGTTCCATCACAGCTATTTGCGCAGTCTAATGCCGAAAGTTAAAATGCGTTGCAGTAGTCGGAATCTGCCCTTTTTCTGCTAATGAAAGTTCATTACGACCTTCATTCTCTCACGATCCTGCCTTTTATTTATATCAATCTCTTTTCCAACGCGAGCATTTGAATCGCAGTCATTTAGCTTTATTGGGGATTCTTATCTTTTAATTCACTGTCGCTAGGACCTCGCCATTGTCGATAGCGAACTAACCAACACGAGCACATCTGGCGTAACCGCTTGGTCGCACGAATTCCATGCAGTACCTATCTACCTTCCTCACCTCCTTTCATCGATCTTCGTATATATAAACCTATATGAGAACAAGGGATGCGTTAAACACACCTGTCGCCCTTTCTTCGAGCATCTTTTGTTTGACATTCGCACATATTTCATTAAATGAGTAATCAATACGTTAACCGAAAACAAAGCAGACGATAGGTTACATACAGACGATAAGCAAGCCCACTTTTTTTCCCCATTACATTAACATTTCATTTTATATTTCCCGTTGCTATTATTTCTAACTTCAACAAGCTTTTTTTATTGCTGACTTTTTTTTTTAAGAGACTTCAGCAATTTAAATTCGTACTTTAATGCCGGCTTGAAAAAAAAAAAAAAAAAAAAAAATGCTTGTAACATATTGTACTTTGTACCCAGCAAAATTTTGTATCCGGATGCAGTTTTTTCTTGTTTGCGTTTTGGTGTGTGTGTGTGGAATATATTGTTTTTTTTTTTACTGAGATTTGGTCGTAGGCTCTGTAAATCACCTCTCAGCAACTGCAAAGTAGAGCACGCGAACAAACACAACGAGCTTACTCGGCAAATCACGGGAAAACGCGTTAGCCAGCGCGAGAATGACAAGTAAGAGAAAACGTACGTCTGCTTCACTTTGTCGTCTATACGATTAAATAATGCGTCGTTAAATGTTGCATTTTGTTTGCCCTTCACCAAAACGAATTAAATACCGCATTAAGGAAAATTTAATTGTGAGGAAAGGAGTTTTTTTTTTCCCGCTTCAAAAGTAAATAGTAAATTTTATAAAACGATGTTTCGAGGTTTTTTCTTCTGCTTAGGTTTTTACCAACTGAAATATCAATATAATTTATAATATGCGATTACTGTGGTTTATTGTGAATCGTTTATGTTTTTCGGTGAGGGGGAATAATTTGAAAGAGGGTGTTTATTTTACAATTATGTATTTATTATTTATAGTTGTATTATTTCTTCACCACTTTGATTATCTTTTTTTCTTTAGTTTGTTCTATCTCTCTATACGTACATTACCTTATCTCTGACAGTTTTGTTACAAAGACAGACCAATTGTGGCCTGTTTGTCTCCCCTCAAAACACTAAGCCCACAATGCAACCTGGTTGCTACTTTAATTCTCGATGTGGTCAGAAGATCAAATAGACATGGCGGGTGGGGGGGGCATTCCTTCGTAGGTAGTACCGCCGTCCTTCCTTCCTACACCGGGTGTAAAAGACCTAAGTTCGAATCCCGTCGATGATGTGAGGAATTTTTATGGGCCTTTTTCATAACGCTGAGTTAGTCGGTCTCATGCGAGGGTAGCATGATTTTTTCTCCCGGAAACTCGAGTTTTTACTTGACAAAACAGAAAATCGAGTATAGAACACGCAATTTACATGATGCTCCTTAATTGTTGATGCTCCTACTCCAACAACTATTACTACATTCCCATTATTCTTATCTACGTTTACTTTCAGCTTATATTATTATGATATTTATTTTCAATATTTGCTTTACCGTCACGCTTCACCAATAATTTGTTAAGCCTTTGTGTTTTTAGAGTTCTGAAAAGAAAAAAAGAAACACTAAACCAAGCTATGAATATCCTTCTCATTTGAGGTTAAACTTGGTAAGGAACGAATCTGCTCCTATGTACCAAGCCACCTAAAAATAAATAAGACAAAACAGAGCAACACACCTCCAACAACGCGAATGCAACACCCAGGGAAACGTTGTTGTTGTAGGATTTTAGGCGCATTAGCGACTTAGCCCATATTACGTTATTGTATTATGTCTGTAGTCTGTGGATTTCGTTTTCGTTGTGGCCGATTTGGCTGTTTATGGACGAAAACCCGAGTTTTCGGAAGTAAAATACCACGAAACTCTCGTCTGAGACTGACTGACTCAGCCACATTGTGAAAAAGGTTCATCAAAATTCCTCGCGTCATTGATGAGATTCAAACCTGGGCCTTTCCCCATCCGGCGTGGAGAGAACGGTGCGTATATGCACTGTGCTCCCCACGAAGATCCAAGGAGATGCACGTCTACACTCACCTAAGAATGTACACCACTTTTTTAAAGTGGTGCTGATTCTTCGCTCTGTTTTGTCTTCCTTATTTTATTTCATTTTTAGGTGGCTTAGTACACACGAGAAGAATCGCTCTTTCCCAAGTTTAACTTCAAAAGACAGCAAAGGTTCGCTGTGTTCGAAGCGTGGTTTAGTTTTCTTTTTCATAACTCGTAGTAATACTACCACATCAGTCCACATATAGTGAAGTTCTATTTTATTTCTCCATCTTTCATACATTTTCTTCTTTTTTTCCCCTATCTTTCACAGCTATAAATATTAATTTGAAATGCACCCCTGCTCGTATATTTGAATGCTAACAGCATTCAAATATACGAGCAGGGGTGCATTTCAAAATAAAAGACCCAACCAACCAATAAATGATACAGTCTATCTTAATATTCACTTTCAAATTCATTAAAACTTTACTCATATTAACAGTATATTAGCCCCCCCCCCTCTCCTTTTCTACTGTAATTGTCAGTGCTTACACAACTGTTATTGTTTATTGGCAGCTCCTGGAACACTTAGTTTTTTTTTTTTTTTTCTTTATATACCCTCTTCTATCTCCATCGTCCGGACCATCCTCTTAACCGAAGAATCTTTCATTCTCTCTCTCCGTAAACCATTATGCTTTCATTTCTCTAGTTCTTCTGGATATCTGGACACCTGAGCTCAACCAGGCGATTTCGATACATTTATGCTTTAGTCCATAATAAGCAACAGGTCGCAATCCGCCAATGGAATACTACACTCGATTCTGGCAATCGACTGCCCCTCTTTTGCCATGTTTGGTCTTTTCACATCACTATTAATTTTGTTTTTTACTACTAACCGTTAAAGAGCGCTTTTTCACTGTTAAACGCTGCTTTCCATTTCTTTTCTTTACCTGAGGTAAGTTGCGAGCGGGCCTGTCCTGGGCACTATATGCACGCTTAAAACTACATCTTCGCTCCTCAAAATCAAACTACCAACCTCGTTCCAAAATTAATAAAAATTTGTGAAAAATGAAATTTTATTTTGTGATTTTTGAAGAAACCTCTCGCGTGATGGAAACAAAAGGAAGTAATTTTTGAAATCAGCATTAGAAAATGATTCAGAAACACCCTTTTCTGAGAAAACATCAGTGAATGTTTTTCAAAATGCAGAGTAGTGGTGTGATTAGATGGGAGGGATTTGTCACTCTTTCTAGGAACCGGATGGATATGAACAAAATTCCAAGCAGAAAGAAAAACACCAAATGGAGTAAGAGAACGTAAAAAAGGCGATAAGGAAGAAGGGCAAGTGAGGAGCACAGATTTTGAGAACAAGTGAAGAAATAACATCAGGACTGGCGCTTTTTAAAGTCTTCCGACATTCTTTTGACGGAAGACCACAGGATGCATTGAGTGGAATGTACTGGGAATGGTATGAGATGATTTACGGAAATCGTCAATGCAAGAGTTAGAAGAAAAGTAGGATGCTAGTAAGTCGGCTTTATCTTTAGCTGAGGAGGCAACTGAACTATCAGGTTTAATAGAGGTGAAAGTATAAATGGGGAAAAGTTGCAGTCAGTGCAAACTTTGCAAAGGATCAGTATGCTCGACTACCGTTTGGACAAGAATCAAGTTTACTACTCTTAGCCTGTTCAAAATCTACTTTGGACTGATTAATAGCTGCATAATGTAATATAAATATAATACTTGTAACACTAGAAGTCTTAAAGTTCTATAAACCATAATAACATAATCTTGAAATAGAAAATATTTTACCAGTTATTTAAATAAAATATAATAAACCAGTAACTCACTTCCCATTCCACGCTGATAGTCGTTGACGAAAGAGGCTTCACTTTCACATGTAGGGGCGGTCCACCAGGAGCTGTAAGGAAAGATATACAGTCAGCTTAGTGCTTAGAGAATATATAGGTGGTACGAAGAACTATAAAGGTTAGGAAAGCCTCTCATGAAACTTAAAACTCCAGATAAAACCTGATTTTCTTCATTCGGCCCAAGTGGCCTTTCTTTAAAAAAAAAAAAAAAAAAAAAAAAAAACATAGCTATCTAAATAAACAACGCTTGAATCCAGAAAGTTAAATTAAACAAACTCTGATCTCATTTCAGATGAAAACTTCAATTCTTTTTCAGCACTTCAAAGAAAGCAAAAATCAAAACATTAGCATCATTATAGATTAAAACAGGAACTTATTGGTATCACTGTTCCCGAATAATCATCCAGTGTACTCAACGATGCATAACACCAGTTTTATGCATGCACCGGTGATCTTGTCTTTTGCCCCATCCAGTAAATAATTGGAAATTCTCATTATTGAGTACTGGATCCTCCGGTAGCCTAATAAAGTCATCCGGAACCATCCAACCTCCTCCAAGTCAGCAATAAAAATATATGTCGAGATGCCTTAACAGTAAATGAAACCCCAGACAACATTTCGGATCAAAGCTGGACGGCTCCCGCAGACGAAAAAAAAAATACATGTCTGGGAAAACCCGGACGTATAGTAATCCTAATTAAGTAGACACTCGTATAAGTTGAGGGTTACTACTCACATCAAAGGGAACAAGGCGTTAGACAGCAGTTACATCCGCTGATCTTCTGTATCACATGGGAAAGGCTTGAGTTCAAATCCTGTTTCGATGTGAGGGACTTTTAATGGGATTATTTACACCACAGCCGAAACGGAACGTTTGTTTTTGACTTGGCTTTTCTGTTCAGAACGCTTTCATGAAAGCTATACGACAGTCTGTTAAGAAGAAAGTTCAAGTTTCCAATTCAAACCTGGTGGACCAGGGAACTCACCCAAGCCAAAAAGGCTGTCCATAACGTCAGCCGGAATTTTCAACATAGACGTAGACCTCGGTCTATTGGAGAAGTTAATTGACTTCAAGACATTTAGAAAAACCTTAAACGGAAATGTGTTAAAGTTATCTACGAAATTAAAATGGCAACGTGGAAGAAATATATAGCTGACACAGGAAACCCGTGAGGCCTCATTTATAAGCTGTCTAGGGATAGCTTATAAATGAGACCAGACATTTACAACACAGTCATAACAAACGTAGAAGAAACAAAAACTTGGACAGAAACCGTAAATAAAATTCTGGGCGCCATATTCCAACAAGATGGTGTTACTACTGATTCTGTTACTCACCAACAAAACGCGGCAACTGAATGTGAATTTTATTTCTCCGATTAGTACAACGCCATTTTTTCAGGAAGAAGTCGATTTTGCTCTCTGAAAAATAAAGTTAAACAAATGTCCGGGGTCAAATTTGTTGGCGGGATAATTTATAATAAAATTTCATCAGATTAAACTTTCTATCTTACTGTTATTTGTTTATCAAATGTCTACAACAGGCAGTTTTTCTCACATACTGGAAGTCAGCACTTTTAAAAATACTCCTGAAACCTGGTAAATCTGCATCTGAACCAAGATTTTACAGACCAATCTTTTGTTGGCGAATCTTGGAAAGGTTTTATGAAAACTACTGTCCTTTCGAATTAATTCCATAACTGTTCGCTAGCAAAAAATCAGGCTCTCATAGAGCTTATCTGTCTCATCGATTCTACCAGGCACAAGTATCCTTTAGTGATCTTCGTTAACTTTCAGGGCGCTTTCGACTCACTTTGTTGGGAAAGCGTCTTCGAGAGTCTTAGGCTTGCTAACTGCTCTTTGCAGCTGTTTAATATTATTAGGATATTAAATCTTTAATATTTAATATCTTAAACAGAATGGTGGCAGTCATGACAAAATATAATGCCGTATCATTCTGTTACTCGTGGAAGCCCCAAGGGTCAATACTGGACCGCTTACATACTGGAAGTCAGCACTTTTAAAAATACTCCTGAAACCTGGTAAATCTGCATCTGAACCAAGATTTTACAGACCAATCTTTTGTTGGCGAATCTTGGAAAGGTTTTATGAAAACTACTGTCCTTTCGAATTAATTCCATAACTGTTCGCTAGCAAAAAATCAGGCTCTCATAGAGCTTATCTGTCTCATCGATTCTACCAGGCACAAGTATCCTTTAGTGATCTTCGTTAACTTTCAGGGCGCTTTCGACTCACTTTGTTGGGAAAGCGTCTTCGAGAGTCTTAGGCTTGATAACTGCTCTTTGCAGCTGTTTAATATTATTAGGATATGTATATAAAGTGCTTAGCATCATAATACACAGCCATTTCTGAATAAACAGAAAATTTTTAAGGTGGCATCGTTTTAGGTTATATCTCATATTGTGAATGCCTTCACAACGAGTTGCCATGATATTGCACTACTTCGAATAAGTAACGCTTCACCTAAGGAGAAGACTAGTGTTACTTATTCTCAGATAGGTACCACCACCCAGACAGCACTGTTTCAGGGCTATTGATGTATGTATGTGAATATCTACTCGAATATCCACTTGTCCCTATTAGACTTAGAAAAGCAAAAAAGGTAGAGGGAAAGTTATAGTAGGAGTGGAAGAGGAAAAGAAACAGTGTAGAAGAATGAAAGGGACAGTAACTCCTTCAACTCACACCACTCAAAAACTCATAAACTCCTCGAATAGGCAACGCTTCCCCAGTGGAGAAGGCTGTTGTTACCTATTCTCGGAAACTCCGGACATCATCAAGCTCCCCCTAGCAGCACTGTTTCAGGGCTATTTGGCCCTTCGTCAGTGAGTGGGTAGGTACCCAAGTGATGCAATGATGGCAAAAACAGTTATGAAGTATAACTCCACAATATGAGAGATGCCTGATGGTGTATGATGTATTTAGACTAAGGCGCATTTAGGGCTAGAGCCTCAAGCTGCGAACAAATTTAGACTATGTATATAAAGTGCTTAGCATCATAATACACAGCCATTTCTGAATAAACAGAAAATTTTTAAGGTGGCATCGTTTTAGGTTATATCTCATATTGTGAATGCCTTCACAACGAGTTGCCATGATATTGCACTACTTCGAATAAGTAACGCTTATTCGTAACGCTAGAGCCTCAAGCTGTTCGCAGCTTGAGGCTCTAGCCCTAAATGCGCCTTAGTCTAAATACATCATACACCATCAGGCATCTCTCATATTGTGGAGTTATACTTCATAACTGTTTTTGCCATCATTGCATCACTTGGGTACCTACCCACTCACTGACGAAGGGCCAAATAGCCCTGAAACAGTGCTGTCTGGGTGGTGGTACCTATCTGAGAATAAGTAACACTAGTCTTCTCCTTAGGTGAAGCGTTACTTATTCGAAGTAGTGCAATATCATGGCAACTCGTTGTGAAGGCATTCACAATATGAGATATAACCTAAAACGATGCCACCTTAAAATTTTTCTGTTTATTCAGAAATGGCTGTGTATTATGATGCTAAGCACTTTTTATACATAGTCTAAATTTGTTCGCAGCTTGAGGCTCTAGCCCTAAATGCGCCTTAGTCTATTATTAGGATATTAAATCTTTAATATTTAATATCTTAAACAGAATGGTGGCAGTCATGACAAAATATAATGCCGTATCATTCTGTTACTCGTGGAAGCCCCAAGGGTCAATACTGGACCGCTTACATGGCATTACTGCATGTTAGCGTCTGCCGACGATTTGGCATTGATCTATGGAAATTACTGTGGCCAACTGAAAAGAAATGCAAACTTTTTTATGCAGCAGTTGACAAGCTGGTACGAGGATAATAAATTAAAAATATCAACGACGAAGACTAGAACGATGGTATTCAAAAGTTTTCTCTCTCTCTTTGACAAGACTACCTTTCCCCCTTTGATCAGAGTCAATAATACGTCCATTCCGATGGTGACCACTACTTTGTTTCTTGGCTTGAAAGTAGACAGTCGTCTAACATTCTATCCATCCGCACATAGCATACCTAATTGAAAATATTAAGTCCTTTTCATCAAATCTCATAAGAATATCTAGGCAAGAGTGGGCTCTCAATCATCGGACCATGAATATCTTGTACAAGACAGTTATCCTTCCAATTCCATCGTAAGCGGCAGCGGCCTAGTTTTCGAGAGCCAAGCTGTTAACCTATCAAAGGAAATTAGGATCATTACAAAGATGTTTTCTGCTTGCTTTAAACTGTGCCTGCAGAACAGTATACACTGCCGCTCTTCAGGTAATTTCTGGCCCCGTCCCCTCTGGACTTCTATCTGATTCACAGCATATCATAAATAAAACGCCAATCGAATTTTATGGTATCATCACAAATACTTCAGCCGACCGAAAGTCAGAGAAGGCAGCACGTTGTTTACAGAGTTTGTTTCTCAGATTACAAGATAGATAGATGGATGGACAGACTGCCCATAGGGGCTAATAAGTTCATAAGAAATTCATAAGCAGTTCATAACAAATGTTCCTTTACTAAATAAGTCTATAGAAAAATAGTTCATCCCAGTCTTTTCACAAATTATATCATCAGTGGGCACGGGCCAATCAGCGCTAAAATAATTTTTTTTCATCTCTGTGACTCGAACCACTGCTTTTATAGGCTCTAGAGGGAGCATCTGTCGTATTACTGCCTGATTTATGGAGATCTGATACAACAACTATTTTCTGTCACACAAATATATCATACAAGTCAGGAGCACAAATTCATTGAAGATCCTGTATTGTATTCCAGTATTTTCAAATTACGCCAAAGCTTTACTTGACGGAAGACGCTCCTGAGTCAGTCCTCTAACAACTTGAGGCAAACTTAATGGCAATAATTGATTAGGAAAAACCTACTGAGCGGTTCTCCAGGGATGGTATAGTCACATCGCTTGACTATAAGTAATTTTCCTTTAAAACATGTGATATTGTAAATAATAGTTACAGCAAGTTCATGTTGGACAGTGCATGTCATGTCTACTGTCAAAACTTGTTTTCACTTAGATTGATTGTCTTTTGATTTTTAGCTGTGAATAAATGAGCTGCTATCTTCATAATGTTATGCGATTAGAGTTCCACTGCCTTTGGCACTCTCTTTCCTTTTCCCTCTTTTTTAATTTTATTAATAATTTTCTTAATAATTTTACTATAGTTTTTATCATACACTTCTATTTCTTGTATTTCTATTTTATATTATTTTTTAAAATTATTATTTTTATTTTTCTTTTTTTCTCTGTCCTTTACTTTTTTTTCTGGGACCACATTCACAGGGTTTGGCTTCTACCTTACTGTGGATGCGGGATCTCTAGATTAGTCCTTTTGGGCTGGTCAGTACGTGCACAGTTGCAGCCCGCATCCTCGTGGCATGGACTAAGAAGCAGCCTTCCTTGTGATTGCTGCTTTCTGGTAACAAAGAACCCAGAAGCAACTAAACAATAGAAAAACACATGTGCACTCATTTCTGGCCATTTTAAAGAGTTCATCATTCATCACAAAGTGCTCTAGTGGAGTTGAGCTAGCGTTCAAGAGGCGCCCTACCTAAGACAAATGTCACATCACAACCGAGGTAAGTCGGTCTCGATTGAAGACCTGTATGCATTTTATTGACTTTATTACCCTTGGACATAGATGCACTTATAGAAGAATAATACACAATGTTTACTGGGAAATCTGTAAAGGAGTTTGGTGACACTTGCCCAGCGACAATCGGGCTTTTAAAATTTATGCAGCCATTTTCAGTTTGTCCCATTGCTTTATTTTTCGGCTTATTTCCGTATTAAAGCTATACTTATCGGAATGTTTTTCTCACTGCAATCTGTAAATCACTTCAATAAAGCATTGACCAATCTCTTGATATTCTGCTACCCAAATTCTCTTTGGTTATCTTCCACAGAGTCCATAAGTTTTAAAATTGTTTCTTTGTTTTTGGACTTGGTTGACAGCGTAATGCCAGGGATTGTAAATTCTTTGACAACATCCTATTTTTCACACAACGTTTCTACAGTTTTTATCTCTTTCTCTCTTCGTTTAGCGATAGTGTCTTCACTTTCTGCTTGATAGCCACGATTTGCAAAAACGATAAAAAAAAAATAAATAAATAAGAAAGGGAGATAGAGCAAACAATTGACGCATGCACCGAGAGAATGAAAGGCGGATTGAGTAGCTGAAGAACGGTGTCATATCCCTATGAGATGCGAGGTGTGGGATTGCAAGCCAGAGTTAACAGTGAATTGGATTAAATCAGCTACGTGGAGAAACTTCTCAGTTGGCAGCTCTCGTAACGGAACAGAAATGCTTGCTTTATGCATTTCTGTTCAAAGTATACAACAGATAACTGAATATGTTTAACAGTTGTATTCGTAAATGGAAACTCTGATTTACTAACTTAAGAATAATAAAGATATAAACTAGAGTATATTTTATGAATTTATAATAAAACTGAATTAACAAAATTCTTAAATTTCTTCTTTTAGAACAGCGGAATAATCGGGTAATTTCGGAAGTAGAAGTCGATACCAGACACTGCTTATATCTTACGTAGATCCAAAACAGTTCACTCATCTCTGTGTCAAGATTAGGAAGGAATACAGTATGGTGAGTTAAAAACAACAAAATGAAATAAACTTTGTATACTTATTGAAAAGTAGTGGGATTAGAAAAACAATTTTTTAATTAATATTTTAAGATGTGGTTCATAAAAGAAGCATACGAAATTTGAGTCTTATTAAAATATTAATATTATTAAAACAAAATAAAATATTAACATAAACTGCCACGCTAACATTAAAACCACACATACTACGCAAACATTTGCATGTGACCACGGAAATTTCCGCATTTAATGTTCAGTCTTCAGCAACCATTATTGAAGGATAATTACTGGATAAAAATGTTCAGTCTTCAGCAACCATTATTGAAGATCATTGCAGTACCTACTTTATATTATGATCACAAAAGCACGTAAGTAAAAATTCTGAACAGTCTGCAAATTTGGCAGAACTGGTCTATTTTGAAAATGTAGTAATCAAATTTTTACTGCGCCGTTAAGATAGATAAGGTTCCATTTATATCTCTAGTACCCGAGTATCTTCAGATACTAGGTGTATCTGAGGACATTGGGTCCTTAGACATTCGAATATAAGGAGGAATGAAGGAATATCTTGTGTGGCTTGGGAATATGCCGTGGAATATAGAAAACTTGAAATATGCAATCCGCCTGGAATCATCATTCATTACTTGAATCCAACGCGCCACCCGAGCCAAAGTCCATCTACATAATAAACATAGCATTATGATAATGCCAAAAACATTTTAAAACGTAATTTTGCAAAGTGCAAATAAAAGAAGTTACCTATAGAAATAAATATTAATAAGGTAGTCTCAACTCAACTGATGACTAGCAATAGAGCTTGGCTACTCCGTATCGCACATGGGCTAACGCATTGTGTCATCCAGTCTCCAATCCTGAATCTATTTTAAGTGCATCTCTCACTAATGGCATTGCTGCTCTGCTTGTTCGTCTTTTGGATCATCTTCCTTTTCGATAAATGGAGTTTTGTATAAATTTGATGTTTGAAATCGTAATAAAATTCATCCATTAAATTCAATTTTGTTGTCTACAGGGTGGTTGTAAAGTCCGTTTTCACCTTTAAAAATTGATAACTCAAAAACTATTGGTCGTATCGAAAGACGTTTTTACGTTGTAATCAGTAGAGATGAAATTTTTTTTAAAACAATAAAAAATAGTTCGAAATTTGACCACCAGGAGGCTAAGGAATTTATTGCTCCAACAGACAAATTAGCTTTTATGTCCTGAATGACTCTAGGATCTGAGAATTCCGTTTGCTTATTGCAGTCTTATTCTTCGTCGTCAAGACCTACTTAAGCCTTAACTGAAGTAAACAAGTCCAGTCAAGTTCGCTTTAAAACGTTGCCTAAAGATAAAGAACTTTTAATTATAATTCATTTCTAGAATGGGAATAGTGTCATTGCAGCTCTTAGAGCATATCAAAGACAGGAAAATGTCTCAAGCCTTCCTTGTTCGAAAGGCGTTTCGAAGAAGGATAAGCCTAGAAGAGGTCGACCATCAGCATCGCAAGAAGTAATTAAAAGAATTGATGAGAGGCAACAATAACAACAAGCCCGATTAAATTCGTCGAGATTATATAGTGCTCGCCATACATCTCGTGTGACTGGTTTTCCCTGGAGCATGGTATGCAAAACATTGAAGGTTGGCCTCCATCAGTTTCCTTATAAAATCAAATATCTGCGTCGATTGAAACCACAAGAGCTGTTGTGAATTTGCCCAGTGGATGGCTGACAAGATTACGAAGGATCCGGGAAATTTTAACATAGCAAAGCTCCTGGTGGTCAAATTTCTAACTAAGTTTTTATTTCTTTAAAAAACTGTCACACATGTTGATTATAATGCAAAAAATGTTTTTTTTGAGCTTTTCAGTTATTATTTTTTATAAGTTGGAAAGGATATCATAACCACCATGTATATTGAATAGACTGGAGTACCACTTTTAAGCATTAATCGAAATGTACGCATTTTATTACATTACTAAGTAGTGATATATTATTCTAACCTGTGCCCATCTGTAAACAACGAGTGATGCGGTTTCCAGTTATTCACTCCAATAAATCACTCCACTGAGTTGTATCTGTATATCGTAAATAGAGTGCGATATACAAATATAGTTCATTGTACTTGCTTTCAGGACCAGTAAAAAAAATCTACCGTACACGAGTCACACGCAAAAGAACACTCAATAATAATGATTAACGATCAAATTTAGATAATACACCATCGTACCTTCTTCTTCCGTTTCTACTGTAACAGGCTGACTTGGTTCGCTTTCGCCTACAGAGTTAACAGCAGAAATCCTGAAAGCATAGGTAGTTCTGGGAACCAACCCGCTGACCGCCCACGTAGTTTCAGAAGGAGGGACACTAAGCCGTTTGGTCGATCCTCTTCTAGCCGCTAGAGAAATGAAATTCTTATTAAAATCACTCTAGTTTTAGAATATGCAGTATATTTTTTTGTAGCTAGATAAATGAATTAAAAACATATATTCAAAGTAACTGATAAAAAAAAAACAAACACGTTTTTAGGAAAGGTAAAAGAAATTTCCCCATTTGTTGAATTTCTTGGACTTCTTCATGTGGCTCAAAATAGCAAGTCGAAAGTAACTTTCCTTTAAACTAAATCCTACAGAACGTATCCTATTTATTTTAAACACTCCCATTTTAATAATTAATACGCTGTAAGATAACTTTAGAGAATTTTACCTTCTTCCTGAGATTTATTCTTGACTTCCTCGTATTGAAGGAGATATTTCAGGAGACGACTGTTTCCACTGTAAGGTGGAGACCACGCCAACTGCACTGTCCGACTAGTGAATCTGGCAATACGTAGATCTTGGGGACTATCTGGTTGTTCTAAACAATAAAGGAGCCAAGGGATGAAGATGGTGAGTCGAAATTCTCAAAATCAGGTTAAGATAAGCAGTTTAGTAAAAATTAATCTTTTAATAATAGATTTATTGTTGAATAGAAGATTTAACCATTTTCTCCCATCATAAGTTCAAGGCTTTCAAGAGGAAGACAAATTTATAATCTATATAGACCATTTTATGAAACCGAAGCCATAAAACTCTTCAATTCAACTTGGCAACTGTTTATATCTGAACAACTTCCTCTGATGCACAATAGTTACGCAAAAGTTACACTTATCCTTTTAGGTCCTTTAAGAGTCCAGTTCAAATAATTTCAAGCCACGAGTCTTTTCTCTAAGTTAGAATTTTTTCGGGTTAATGAATTCAAAATGAAAATTGTGTTTTTCGGTTCCCGAGCAGAACTCTCGATTGGATCATCAGCAGCAATAGTGGTTGCATACGTCCGTTACTTTGTTAGAACGTAATTTTTTAAAAAATATTTTTTGGAGTTTCGCATGAATTGAGTTCTCAGAATCTCTAAAAGAGTCCTTTTGTTTTCGCTCCTATTCACAAACTCCGAGAACTTCATATTTTAGCAACGCGTGATATGCAAATGAGAATAGAGTGCCAAGTGTTGCAATAAAGGCTGAACGATTATCCAATAATAGAAGCGCTTTAAGTTATGCTTTTGGGCAGATAAAAGTTTTAACTACAAAGGCACCATTAATTCTCATCGATGAAGGTACTAATATGAATCAAAAAGTGTATCAGTCATAAATCCTGGAGGCAGTTATGCTTCTGAAAATCACTTTTGGACTCTAGTAAGACCGTTATAAATTTCAATAGCGGCATCGGTTCATTTTTCCAGAATTTCTTCTCTTCCAAGGATTGGTTCTCATATTTGTGAAAAGTAGAAACGAATTCATTCTGGCCTATGCGGACAAATAAAAAAGCATATTTGTCTAGAAAAGCTTAATCCTTAATGTTATTTAAAATAGTTTGCATTCTATTATGTAATTTACAAAATAATATAAACATAAAAAAAATGAATGAACAACTTCCAGTAAATTAGATTATTCAATTTTGGCTGATATGGAAAGTGAACAGACCTTGTATAATCAACTGGATGTGTTTGTCATCCTTTCCGTAGGCATTAGAGGCTACACAGGTAAAGAGGGACGAATGTCCCCTGTCTACACCATGAACCACAAGTTCGGATAGCGTACCGTTGTTGAAAACTGTTTCCACAAGGGTATATCTGCCAACAGAAAAACACCAGATCATAGTCTAACCAAAATGCCAAACTTACAATGGAAATTTTATTAATAATAACATTTAAAACACAAATTTATGTCTTCGAAGTAATTTTATTAAAAATTAAGCAACCGAATAGATTTTACTAACGTTATGAATTGCTAATGAGATGATTACTGTTTTAATTAACTGACTATTATGAGCGCAAACACATTCTAGCCAGTGAGAGAAGTTAGGCACCCTGTTGAATATCGCCAGCAGTTCTGTTACATGTTGCACGTTCCGGTCTATCAATGCTGCTGGCGAACGTTATTTAAATCTTATCGGCAATAGGAGACACTGGAAAGATTTTGCTGTAAGATATCTCACGCCGACCATAATCGAAGGATTAAGCAGACTGTTTGAAAAAAAAGCGCCCAGAAAAGCCTGGGGATTGCTTGAGGATTTATGTCTCTAAAATCGACAACTATTTTTAAGTGTCGTGGAAACGGTCTAATCCGTTACATCAATGCGACATCCCTTAGCTTGGCTTGACGTCACTGGGAATGTATTGTCGGGTCTAAAACTCCAGTGAATTCTTTCCGCGGACACAGAAACGAGAATTCTTTAGCAAACAATTCGAGTTTGCTTTCACTAACGGTTGGTCAAATACGGAAGTAAATTTACAGCTACATTCTTCAAGATTTATGTACTTTAATTCACAAGTTAGTGATTAAAAATAGTGGTGCTGGTCAGTTGAAGCTACTGATAACAGCTGCTGTGGGTTTAATTTAAATTTGGTTAACTCCAACGAGCCCTCGCGTGTAGCACAGTGGTATAATCACCGTACTCCCAGACACCCATTGGAAAATGTCCAGGTTCAAATACAGTCAATGATGCAATGAATTTTTATGGTTTTTCCACAACGTGAATAATATATTGACGCCTCCAACAAGGGGGGGGGGGGTTCAAACAGTGTCCATCTATAGTAGGTGAGCTTGTCTGTAACCTGTGCTCTATTCCATTGACATTGATCTTAGGGCGGTTAAAACATTCAGATGAAGTTTGTGTCTCTCAATATAGTTTGTAGCGATGGAATCATGAAATGGATGTCCAAAGAAGCATTCCGAAAATAATGAAGATTAAAATGAAGGAGTGACTGAAAAATTATTTTCTGTTCGTCACAAAGTGATGAATGAATGAAACTGCAAGAGATCTCTTATTGTACGTCAATTTTTTATGAGAAGAAGTGATTGTGGATGTTGTTATTCGTTGTTTGACATTAGCAACTAGAGGATAAATCATTAAAATGGTTAACATCTGCGTTAGCACCAGGGAAGATGCAGATGCTGGTATCTCCTAAAAAACCCTCTCTGTCTTTAATCGGCTGGACGGAATCCAGAGACAACGTCTTCTGAATTAAGATAGTTGCTTTTTTTGATACGACAACGCCTCTATACATATAACTAATATGATTGTATTATTAGTGAACTTGGGTAGAGGTGCATGCCCATTAAAATTTAGATTTGCCATCCTTTGACTTCCGTCTATTTGCACTGCTTAGGAGTCAAGAAATTTGAGTCGAATGATGAAATGAAAAATACAATCCTATAGTGGTGTCATTACTAACCGAAGTATTTCTTCGAAACTGGAATAAAAAACTTCTAGGACTCATAGTACAATTGCAATCACACTCTAAATATGATTGCAATTTTATTTTTCTGTGTTGGCTGTTCGATTTAACAACAACAACAAAAAAAGTCCTTGTCAGATCTGATCCCCCACACGTAGAATAGTGAAAGTGTGTTGGTCCTCTTTGCTGTTCTACCTCCGTGGCTGAGTAGTCGGTCTCAGGCGTAGATAGTAAGGTTTTCCCCCAAGAAACTGTGGTTTTTCGTCCAGCAAATCAGATAAATCAACCATAGAACACACGCAATTAACAGACACAGGATATACAGCACGGCATACGCCGACGAGCCAAAATATTATGACCACCTACCTAATACGATGTTGGTCCCCACGTGCATAGTGTTTTGTGGAAGGCGCCACCGGTGGTTTCCCACATCTGCACCATGGTACTTTGTGAAGAATTTACAGAATCTCTGTAAAAGCCAGACAAAGTGTGGTGTCTGGTTTGTGACAGAGTTGTGCTGTGGTCTGTTGTTCTGTCTCTGGCTGCTTAGCCGCAAGGCCCCTAAGGGAACCCCACGTTGCCCGCCACCACCACTGGGAGGTAAGCCAGGCTGCCCATTATACTCTGGCTGGCCTCTGCCAGGGTTGCCTAAGCTTCCTGACGGAGACCAAAAAAAAAAAAAAAATAAATAAATAAAATAAAAATAATAAAAATAAAGTAACAGATTAAAAAAAATAATAATAAATAAAATAAATAAATAAAATAAAAATAATAAAACATGCAGCCAAAACAGCTCGTATCCGGCGAGGCATGGATGCTACAAAATTTCTAAATGTGTCTTGTGGTATCTGGCACCAACACGTAACTAGCAGATCTTTTAACTCCGGTAAGATCCTTTAACTCCTGTAATACCATTGCTATGAAAGGATGTACCTGGTCAGCAATGATGTTTAGATAGGTGGTAGACGTCAGGTGCCCCGCACATGGATGGCTGGACCCAGGGTATCCCAGCAGAACATCGCCCAAAGCATGGCACCGGCTTGTTTTCGTCTCACGATGCATCCAAGCGCCATCACTTCTCCAGGTAAAGGGCGCACATGTACCCGGTCGTCCACATGGTGCAACAGAAAATGTGATTCCTCGGACCAGACGACTTTCTTCCAATCACTCAAGGTTCAGTTTCAATGCTCGCGTGCCCATTGTAGGCGCTGTCGCCGGTGAACCGTCGTTAGCATGGGCACTCGGAGCGGCCTGTGGCTATGCAGCCCCATTTTCAGCGGGGTTCGATGTACTGTGTGTTGTGACACATTACTCCCGTCACCAGCATTCCAATTACCGGCGAGCTGCGCCACAGTCGCCCTTCTGTTGCTACGTACCATCCGGGAGAGCCTTCGCCCACCTCGAGCATCGATGAGCCGTGGTCGTCCAACACCTCGCCGGCGGTTCGTGGGTTTCCCCTCCTTGCACCACTTTCGGTAGGTACTAACCACCGCTGACCGTGAGCATCCCACCAGCCGTGCCGTTTCGGATATGCTCTGACCAGTCGTTTGGCCATTACAATTTGGCCTTTGTCAAACTCGCTGAAGTCCGTTGCCTTTCCCATCTGAAGAACAAGAGTAACACTTATTAACGGAGCTCAGTATCAGGTGTTTTTTTATACCGTGTCTGAGACCCGCGCACGCTCCGTAGTTCACCTACAGTTGCTTCGATTTGCATAAAGACTCGCTGGTCGTAATGTTTTGGCTCATCGGTGTGTTAATTTAAATATTCGGATGGCCTAATATAATAGTTTAGTAGTTTGCTATTCTACGATTGTCGTCCTCCTATACCGTGAGGAGAAGTCCTGGCTTCGAATCCTATCTCAGCAGGAGGAAGTTTTATCGCCTTTTATTCACAACGTGGCCAACTTAATCGGTTTTGGGGTTGCATTCTCATTCCTCCCGAAAATTCGGCCGTCCAGCAAACAGAAACTGACCGAAGAACATTCGCCATACTGATACAGGTGTCCCATAACTGTAGTTGCTTTTCCAAGTCTATGGGGAAAAAAGTCTCTTTAAATGGTTTCAGTTCTCCTATAAGTAGCGAACTTTCGATTTTTTATTTTATTAAAATTTAATTCTTTTGAAGTCGCAAACATCATGCCAGATGAATAGTATATGCTACAAGGATATGAATTATAAAAGAAGAGAATTAATAAGGTTTACGTTATCATAATTATTAAATGATAATATTGGGTAATAAAACCAATATGGTATGTACAAATCGTTACACTGTTAGGTGTTTGTTAAGCACCAAATCATCTAAGGCTATGAGTTGTCAGCAGTATTGTATCTTTAGATGCGTGATTTCTTTTGGTAATTTGCTGTTTGCTGTTATTTTTATAAGATATAATTTTGGTGCGCAACAAAACATATTTTTCTAATTTCATTTTATTAGAACACGTTACTTTCTTACCCAGCCGCAGAGTAGATTAACCCATCTTAATTAATATAACCGCACCGTTTCCTTGTTTTTCCCTAAACGACTGTCCTAATACATCGGCCAGTACTGTACATATGCATGTTAGAAGGGAGATTTTGCTCTACCAGGAGCCTAATTTAGTTGCAGGAAGTAAGCACTAGTTTAGGTCCGTCCTCAAGTTTCTACGAACTAATTTATCCTTCGCTATCCAAATCAGCTTACCGCGCGCTGCTCAGATGGTCGACTAATCGGGTGTGCAGGAGATATTACTGTCCCCATGAATTCCCGGATATATATTCGGGTCGTCGTTTCAAAGTGCCGACAGTAATGTGAACTCGGAAAATCCGGCTTGCAAACCAAGGCGTCGGCGGGCATCAAGTAAAGGGGAAAACTAATTAGCGAAATTAATTAGTTATCGAGTTGTTCAGGTAGCGTGCAGATGGGTGCAGACCGGAGAAGCCTGTACATAATAGCAATAGATGGGCGTGGTATTTTCCTCGTTCAGATAGTAGCGCATTGCAATAAAATCGGGGGCCGGGCAGAGGAGGTTCGACCGGTGCCATATTTACAGCACTGCACAAGGCTTCGATGGCAATTAAGCTCCGATTTCCAGACACATTTATGGAAAATTCGTTAGTGTAAACGAGCTAATATTTTCAAGCGTACTGTAGAACAATTCATTACGACAGAATATTGTTACATGATTAGAAAGTGTACTTCTACATGAGCGTCACAAGATGCATCGTTACACGCTACATTATGTAACTCCCCCAAACCAAATGCTACTAAACCAATCAGTGTTCCTTTGACATAATAATTCGTTTGATCATAATTTCAAATGCGCTTCAGTAGGATTGCCGTCCTCCCCACAGTGGGTGGAAAAGACCTCAGTTCGAGTACCGTCAATAACGTGAGGAATTTTTATGGGCCTTTTTAACAACGTGGCTGAGTTAGTCGGTCTCAGCCGAGGGTAACATGGTTTTTCTCCCGGAAACTCGGGTTTTTCATTCAGCAAACAGAAAATCTACCTGAGAACACATGCAATTTACATACAGGGTGATTCACTACCGGTGCGACAAACTTGCAGGAGGTGTAGGGGGCACAAAGACGAATCGGAATCACATAGCATTGCAGGGTCTGAAATGCCTTCGTCATGCGGTAGAGGACGTTCAACGACCTCTACCGCATGACGTCCTCTTCCAGCGGGTCGCGTGAACAGCGATCCCGCCGGAAGTCAGCATTTGCGAACCGTTTCTGTTGAAGAAACCAAGTAGCAAAAGTCCTCCGGAGTGGATAATCCGCAGGCCCCAATGATTGGACGCGTTGTAGATGGTATGAACTCATTTGGTTTGTTGACAGTATCCTCCATACAGTGGATTGGGAAATACCCAATCGTTGGCCTATCGCTCGAGTACCCGTACTCGGATTGCCTTCTGCAAGACGTAGGACATTCTCCTCATTGTCTGGCGTCCTCGTCGTTCGCTCTCGATTCATGGTACCTCTCGTGAAATAACCAGTCTCACGTAACCTTCTGTGCAGACGTGCGAAAATCGTATGATGAGGAGCACGCCTGTGCTGGAAACGTTCCTGGTACAAGCGCAGAGCGGCGCGCCCGTTACAGTACGCAGCTCCATACGCGAGGTGCATGTCGGCCAGTTCAACGTTTGAATACTCGTCCAGCCTACTGCCTCGGGAACCGGTTCGCAAATGCTGACTTCCAGCGGGATCGCTGTTCACGCAACCTCCCGTTCAACGTCCTCTACCGCATGACGAAGGCATTTCGGACCCTGCAATGCTATGTGATTCCGATTCGTCTTTGTGCCCCCTACACCTCCTGCAAGTTTGTCGCACTCGTAGTGAATCACCCTGTATAATATACACGGAGTAGTATGGCTTTAGTCGCTAAGGCTGCTAACCCCCTACTACAACAACTTTAATTCAGAAATATTTAACCAAAGTTCGCTTAAAAGATCTCCATTACATATTTTTCCCGTAATTTATAATGATAATTTCATTACAGAGATAGTACTATACATTACAGCATGAAACAGAGCCCACCACGTCTATGTTTAATTCTTCCCCTTCCCTGATGACAGGATTCCACAGTGAGTGCAGAAACGTTGCCAACATTCTAATTCAATTTACTTAATTTACTGTGTTTTTCAGTTGTGAGCAGCACAATTATAACCGTTCATCCTGTCAGAGCAACTCGTAGTAATACAGTACGCTAAAGTTTGGATAACGGTTAATTAACGAGCGAAGTATTTATTAGTTACTTTGAATAAATTTCTTTTTGAGATAACAAAATTAAAAAATATATACTTTTTGAAGGCATGTAAAGATTCTGTTCGTTTTTATGAATATTTCTCGTTCAAAGAACAGAAAAACGTTTAAGAACACCCTGATCAGAGAAAAAAAAGTGATGTTTCTTAAAAGCTGATCCTGTTGGATACAATGACAACTGAAGTATTGAAGAGAGGGCAAAAAAAAAAATCGTGAAATTTGTGAATAAAACTTTGACAGTATTTTCTGCTCAAATACTGAAACGTAAATCAGCCGGAAGGCCCTTCAAACGTTCACATGAGAGGGATTTTTCCCATAAGAAAATGTCTGCCATGCTTTGTCTGTAGACTTTTCTTTATGGGAACTTATAATTCATACCTATACTTGCTGAAGCGTTTTAATACTTCAATGTCAAGAAACTTCCAACCTGCTTAAGGACAAAAACTGTCATATTAGAGCCATCTGAGAGCTCATCTGCCCATGTGTATTATGTCCATAAGTTGCGGGTTTTCTCTTTTTTTGTTTTGCTGGACGAAAAACTCGAGTTTTCGGGGAGGGGGGACCTTGCTATCGACGTCTAAGATCGACTAACTTAGTCACAGAATAAAAATGCCCATAAAAGTTCCTTAAGACTTCCAAACTTAGCTTGAAACTTTGGAACGCTTTTAAAAGACATCCTCTTCAGAGCGCAAGACTGGTATAAGTTCTACAAAACAGATTTTCCGTTACCCCCCCACCCTCTTTGACATGTTCTTTTTGGGTCATCCTGTGTACTATTAGCATTAGTATTAATATCAACATTATACTGTATTCTTCTTCAAACAGATTTGGATCTATTGTGAGTGTGGGCTGAAAAATGGTAGCTAAAGTTTAATGCTACCAAACGCACTGGGAAACAAAAATCCAGGATTAGTTAGAGAGAGAGAGAGAGAGAGAGAGAGAGAGGAATTAAAGGATTACTGGATAAGATAGACTTGGAGGATTAATAAAAAGGCATGAAGTTGTTAAATATGCGCTGTATGCAGGCGACAAAAAAAGCACGTGGGTTCTATCTATGATTTATCGGAATTTTGCAAGGAGAGAGAGCGCCTTATTATCTTCCCCTATAACACTATGGTGAGGCACCACTTTGAATATTGTCTCCAAGTCTGGAGATAATATTCAAAGGGCCACCCTTGCCTTCATTGTGGAATATTGGAATAAGTTGTTTGCAAGGGTGGCCCGAGTTTAGTAGAATTCAAGAAAGAATTGGATAGTAATGATATGATTTTTTGGTTTTATTTTATTTTTCTGTAGATTAAGAATAAGTTTGCTTCCTTGCATCATTATGTCATTTTAATAGTAATACTAATGCTTGCATATTATATCATTAGAGGGTTGCTCAAAGTCACCCATTTCATGGAAGCTATGCACAATTTCTAGAAATTTTGTAATGTAATTTCCTGTTGCAATTACCTATTGATTCTCCTTCTTTTTAGCCAGTATAAGGAACGTTCATCTTTAACATACAGGTAAGTTGATACTTGCGTAACAAATTCAACAATAATTGTGGTACAGGACTTTCATGTATATAGCTTTAGCATTAATCAAAATGCTAATAGGTTTTTTTTTATTTATGGCTGTGTGTATTATTTGTATTTTTAATACAAAATTTACGGCTGTATGTATTTTTGTATTTTAAATACAAAAATACATAAACACTCTATTTACAATCATTCGAACCTGTGTAAGAAACTCCAGCAGAAAATGGAGCTTCTCTTACAAAATTGTAAAACGCAACAAAACTCTCAAGACTCAAAAGTAAAAGAAATGCATGTATGCACACTCAATGACATTTATATGTGTGTATGGCCTGTTTGTAGCGGCTCCAGGACCTGGGTCCATCTCCGCAAATTGTCTCTGTCTTGACTACAGAATCTGTATAAAGGGCCTGAAATATGAGCAGCCAATACCTGAGCAACTGCTGCCTGATGCCCGTCCCAAGGCACGTGGAGCCGGGCATAATCTACTATCTGCTCCTCAGTAGTGCGCTAAAATCCCGTATCCACTGGAGGTAGTGCAATACCAGTGGATGCCAGCAATCCCGTACTCAAGATGCCCAGTCTTGAGTACCAGCAGAAAGAAAAAAATATATAATAAAAAAATAAAAATAAAATAATTAATAAATAAATAAATAAATAATAATAATCATACAATACAATAATAATAATAAATAAATAAATAATAATAATAATAATAATAAAAAACACCAGTGGTTGACATCTCTGAACAACCTCAGAGATCAAAAGAATTCAAGTCCAGGATGACTGGTAGGTGACACAGGGAACAGCTCAGCAAAAGCTTGTTGAATTATCCAGTGTGGTGAAGCATCTGCATTCTTCTGCTGAAGACGTCTTTGGTGAAGATTTGAAGGGCTTGAAAGTTAGTCACATTTTCAATTAAGGCTTTAAGATTGCCTTCTGAGATGTTCTGGACCTTATTTTTAAGTGTTGTCCGTTGTTCTTCTTAGTTAGGGCAGGACAATAGGATGTGGTTCCAGGATTCCTCTTCCCCACAGGAGCAATGAGAATTTGTCGCCAGTCCGAATTTGGAGACAGATCGCTTGTAGGAGGCGTAGATAATGGTTAGGAGGCAGCAAATGACGTGTGTCTCCGTGGTCACCTGACCGCAAGTACAAACCCATAGCGCATTTTCCTGACCTTGATCTGTAGTCGGAAGCGGTAGATAGCTCTGGTCAGCAGTGAGTAGCAAAACAGCAAATTTTGCAGTATGAGAAAACTATAAATAATAAATACCTGGATGTCTAAGTCGCCACACAATGGGTATCCTCTTGTTCAGCGTCAATTTAGGAATACACCAACATCAAAATCGTCATATAAATATAAGCATAATTCTGTTAATTTAACTGATTAACCGGAGGTACAAAGACACACAGCCGTACTGCTAATAGGGTTATTATTTATTTATTATTATTATTATTGTCTTTGGTGGCCCCTAGAGATTTGTCCAAATCCACCTAATATACTTGATTTTATTATCCTTATACAGGATACCTAGCCACCAGAGAGCAGTCATCACCTAGGATAACTGCTACCTGATGCTCGTCCTTATGTACGTGGAGAAAGCAACTTCAAAAGGCGAACTGTACTGTCTGTGCTGACCGCACAAAATTCCCGCACCCTCTGCTGGAAGTGCTAGACCAGAGGGCGCCAGCAATCCCACCCCCAAGCCGCCCAAGCCTGAGAGCAAAAAAAAAAAAAACCCTCTACCCCCCCCCCACCCAAATCTCACCCTGGCAATTTATCCCGCACTATGTTAATTTCCACAGTGCCAGCAAACGAAAAAAAAAAAAGTAATAATAAACTAAATAAATAAATTAATTAAAAAAAAAACAGGATAATAGGATGGCGGGAGAGAGGGAAAAAATAAATAAATAATAATAAATAAAAAAAATCCTATACAGTAAACATCTATTAGTTTACTTACAAATATCCAGGCTGATAACTGTCTTCTTTTTAGAAATACAGAAATAGCAAACCTTTGAAAAGCAACAAACTTATTATAATCTGACAAGTAGTTATTTTCATTTCCATATTTCAAATCACTAATTACATTCTTTAATTGAGCTCTGTAATTCTCATACAACAAACAATCATACAATACATGGCACCGAGTTTTTTCAACACCACATACACAGTAAGGGTTTGACTTTAATCCAAAATAATATAATTTACTATTCAAAGAACCATGCCCTGTTAACAAAAAAGAAGTCTCCATACTAGGAAAAAACCACTTGTTCAGTTTAAAACATGAAAAAGAAACATTTGGAATAAAATGTCTGGTGACCGCACCAGTAATACTATCCGTCCATCTGGCTTGCCAGATTTCCATTAGCTTCGCATATATTCTTTTCTTTTCAACCTTAACATCAGTGTTAAGGTCACACACAATGTTTAAACACGTGAAATTATTACGCTTCCTAATATGGTAACAGAAAGCTCTATATATTATAAAAAGATCTAACGGCATGTGGCCCGCTAATACTTGTAGGGCATTTGTTGACACAGTTCTGCAAACCCTCTGAATTACCAACAGCATTGTTCTTTGCACAGAATTTAACTTGGCTTTAAACTTAACCTTATTCACACAAGTTACCAACACTGATGATACATAAGTCACTATTGGCAGAAAAACTGCCGTATAATAAAGATTTAAAACTGATCTACGTAACCTCCACTCTGATCTAGAAATCCGTATTACTGCTGCGCTAAAACGCTTAATTTTGTTCATCAAATAATTCAGATGTGGTACTAAAGTTAACCTAGCATCTAATAAAACACCTAGATACTTAGTTTGGGTAACAAATTTAATTTGCTTACAATTTAACAAAACTTTTGGTGGTCGATTGATATCAAGGTGACCTTTAACTAACATCATGACTGTTTTTTCTTCTGAAACTGTTAATTTATTTACAGTAGCCCATGATGTTAGACTCTGAAGAACCATTGCGGCCTTCTCTTCAATATCCCTTGAGTTACCAGGCACACAGATAAGCAGATCATCCGCAAATGCTATTTTATGGCAAACTGTTTGTCTCAATTTAAGCCATTGGTTCAGAACCAAATTCCAAAATAGGGGACCCAACACAGATCCTTGTGGGCATCCCCTAGACACTAATTTCCTATAAGTTAAATGCTGTGCCCTTACAATTATCTGCCTTGAAGTTAAATAGCTTGTTACAACCCGGTATATTTTCCCTGGACAATGGAGCTGTCTTAACGAGTAAAGAATACTCTCGTGCCAGACTGAATCAAAAGCTCCTGCAAAGTCAATGAACAGAGCAAGAACATATTTACTGTCTGCATTTTAACGTAAAGCACTAAATCATTAATCGCGTCCTCAGTAGATTTGGATTTTCTAAAACCATACTGAAATGGCAACTCAATGTGGTGTAAATTCATGAATTCACTTAATCGCTGGAAAATCAATCTCTCAAACAACTTGCCTAGGTTAGGTAACAGCGATATTGGTCGAAAGCTCCTGGGGCTTGTTTTTTCTTTACCTTGTTTTGGCAACAATTTCAGAAGAGCACATTTCCAGAAAACAGGAAATGTGCCTTCCAATAGACATTTGTTATACATATTAAGCTAATAGGGTTGATCTCCCAACCTACCATCTGGAACTCGTGCTCCAAGAGGAACCCACGACCTCGTGCCCTCTTGGGTAGCACAGTTGGTAGGATCGCCGACTGTGCTACCCAAGAGGGCAGCACAGTTGGTAGGATCGCCGTCCTCCCCACACCAGGTAGAAAGAACAGTTCGAATCCCGTCGATGATGGGAGGAATTTTTATGGTTCTTTTTCACAACGTGGCTGAGTTAGTCGGTCTCAGGAAAGGGTAGCATGTTTTTTTCTCCCGAAAAATCGACCTCAGAACACACGCAATTTACAGCCAATACACATGGAGCAACATGGCCTTAGTCGCTGATGCTCCTAAAAAACCCAATAAGAACAACAACAACAACCTCGTCTCAGATCCACTCGGATGCTAGTCAGTCATATTAACAAGCTTGCCCTGGTGGATAGATTCCTTCCCAACTAAATTCTCGACACGCTCAGCAAAACAGACCTGCACAAGTTGGTGAAAGAATAAAAGTACGTACAGACAAAAGCATTCTCCTTGCCGTAGAGACCCCTCCATCATAATCAAAGTAAGAGCTGTCTCTGTCCATACATTATGTCTGCAATTAGTCCCATTAATATTGTATATTTGTCGTCCATATTATATTAACGTATTCTCCTATTAATTGTTATGTGGTACTTAAAGTGCCTCACTGAAATTGTAAATCTCTGGCATTCCGATTCCGTGAAGGGATTTATGTGGTTTCTCTTTCCATAATGAAGATTATATTTATTTATTTAATTGATAATTTTGCCCCTTATGCGTGTTGTTCTGTTATAAGACGCGTGTAAGTCGTTAACGTAATGTGAAGCTGTTATGGAGCTAGTGTGGATAATTTTGAACAATAAAATAAAAGACTGGACACTATTGTGCTATTAATGATTCTCAGTCATTCTCAAGCACAGTTGCCGAAAATCATAAAAGTATTTTTGAAGTATCCAATGGGACTGTGCATCATAAAGAATGCAAGTTATACTGAAAGGGCAGAATTCATGGGATACCTGGTTCTTGGGTAACGCGACGCTGTCACCCCTCTTGCTAGTGGACGAATCCACCGCTTGACAGGTATATTAACAGGAAAATTAAACAGAGTATGGGGATTGGTTGCGAGTCCTTGGGGGAGGCGTTCCAAACTTGAGGGAAAAAGAAAAGTTCGGGGGGAGTAATTGAGCAAGTATCCACTCCGTATCTGACTTCTCTGTGGTCTAAGGGGAGAAAGGTCGTGAGTTTGCGGGTTGAAGTGGAAGTAGAGATATTTTTTGGTGGTCAGAGTTCACATCTCGTGGTAGCAAAATGAAGAAGAAAAAGGGAAAAAAACGTGAGAGAAAGAAAGCCTTGTCTGGCATCGGAAAGCAGTGATAGGCCGTGAAGGCGGTGGTTAAGGTTAAAGCAGACAAGAAGAGAAAGGAAGCCTGGTCCGGCATCGGAGGGCAGTGATAGGGTAATCGGCGTCCCTAGCAACGAAATCGCAAGGTGTAACTCCAAAGTTTTGTAGTATAAGAGAGTACACTTGTGTCTAGGGTCCAGCCCATTGGAAATGGCCAGTTGTGCAGATATGTGCGCCGAGAAGAGAAAGAAAGCCTTGTCCGGCATCGGAAGGCAGTGTGCCCAAGAAATGGAACAAAGCCTCTGTAAGGAATTGAGTGATAGACCTTTTAAAAAAAGGAACATTCCTGTTGTATTAGGCAAGTTAGTTACTAAGGTTGAGATAATTTGTTATGAATGTAAATGATTATGAAATAACGTAAGAGTGGTACAGGGAATGACTAAGATGATAACTAGAAAGTAATTAAGGTAGAATGGGTGATCTATAGTGAATATTATTGAGGTAAGAGAATACCAGTTATATACCTTTCATGTGTTTAGGCTAGAAACAAATATTAAGGGTTGAAATGAGTTTTACTGATGTAAGTGATAAAACTCAGTAATGTAAGAGAATGAGTGAGTAATTATCGAGGATTCGTATTAAGTAAGATACAACTGATACAAACTGATGTTAATAATTTTTAAATTGAGAATAGTTGACGAGAGAGAGATAGTGTAGTGTACTGTAGTATGGTTTATATATATATATATATACACAGGGAGTCTCAAAAATACACTGCATAACTTCAGGAATGAGTTCCTCATATGTAGACAATAAAAATACAGTATTTTATATCAACATAGTTCCGGAAATGCTTGGTTCTCGAGTTATTAACTGGAATGTCTTATCTCCAGCAGGTGATATGCACGGTGGCGCTCCCGCACATTTCAGCCACCTAGCCCGCAATTACCTGAATCGAAGGTTTCCTGGTCGGTGGATAGGTAGAGGTGGACCAACTGCCTGGCCTCCACGCTCATCTGATTTAAACCCACTAGATTACTTCTTGTGGGACCATTTAAAGTCATTGGTGTATTCCACTCCGGGTAGCTGATGAGGAAACTCTCCGCAATCGAATTGGGGCAGGTTGTGAGCCAATACGAAACATGCCAGGAATTTGGCATCATCTTCGCGAGTCCACGAGACGTCGATGTCAGGCCTATATTCAGGCAGAAGGTGGACATTTTGAGCAATTACTATTAAGGTGATGTGAATAGTTAAGTGTCATAGACAGACCTTCAAAACTCGGAAACCAAGCATTTCCGGAACTATGTTGATATAAAATATTTTTATTGTCTACATATGAGGAACTCATTCCTGAAGTTATGCCGTGTATTTTTGAGACACCCTGTATATAGAAATTGATATGCATATATGTAGTTTGTTTTTTTATGTAAATATTGTATATAATGTTCATTAAAGGTGTGTAAATGTTTTGTAAATAATTGTGTGTCTTTAATGTTCTGCTAACATCCGCTTTACATACCCTACAATCTAGACTTTTCTGTGAATTGCAGTCAGATTTGCGTTTTGTGGAGTGGGCTTCAGTAGGGTGACTTCAGTAGGGTGGAAGTCAAAACAAACAAAACTCAACAACAAGAAGAAGAATAATAATATCCCCCCCCCCCCACACACAACACGAAAACAAGCCCCACAACATTACATCTCCTTCGACTGCCTGTACTGTTGGTACCCAATAGAATGGTTCCAGTACTTCATGTAGTTTCCTTTATATATTCATTCTTCCATCCGTGCTGAAAGGCAGGAGACATTAGAGCCTATGACTTGCCTCCAGTCCTCCTCGGCGCATTCTTTGCGTTTCTGGCAGGAGTGAAGCCATATTTTCCGACTGGTGTCTGAGATCAGTGACTTTCGTAAAGGCCCCTACTACTGTAGTGCATTCTTTGTGGGTACAGATGCCTTGTGAGGTCTGAGCGTTAAATGCAGGTTAATTGTTCCGGTTTTGGCGAATATTAAGTTGATGATTACACCTGTTAAGTGCTTATCGACAATCATACCTCTTTCGAAGTCTGATAGATTCCGCCCCTTCTTCGCTTCCGGTGAACTTACTTTGGCACTAGTCAGATCACTTGGCTTTATAGTGTCTTCCTGCACACGTCACATACCATATGACGTCTTCGATTTACATATTTTTGCATAGACTGTTGCATATAGTCCAAACCTCCATGGTCCCAATAAAGTATCCATGACCATGGAGGTTTGTGCTGTACATATTACAGGAAATGACAGGATTTCAAAGTAATTTTCAGTGAGCATGAATAATATCAGCGTGGACAATACTATAAATGATATCACAACTCCGCCATATTATTGGTTTCGGTGATACTAATAAATGAAAGAAAAGGATGTGGACCATTAGTAGTTTACTGCTCAGTAGTATTTCTGTACATGCATTTTTGCTGTACTTCAATTTCTCCAATATCTTGTTGATAACAAACATTGTATGTGTTGTATTATAAACGCAGACAATTCATTTCCGGACAGTTCTTATTGATCTTTGTGTCGATTCATTATGTTGTAGTTATTTCTGTATTAAAGGGCCGCGAAGGTAATTTAGATAAGACCTTTATTACAGAAATGACAATCCCCGCATTTGTCATTACTTTCAACAGGAGTTAATGGCAGCCGTTTAATTTCGTACACTGATTCTTGGCTGAATCTGTGTTTGCGCGTGGACAATTATACACCGTCCTGATGCACACCAGTTATGTGTGCTACCGGTTCCAGGACGGTATCCTATCGCCTTCATACCAAGTTGAGATGTAAACTTAGTTTTGCAGTAGCTGATAGAAACTGCAGCTTCTTCTTAACCAGCCGTCTTCCTATTTCACAGGAAGGAATATTTTGTTTTTTGTTCGCAGAGGGACCCGCTATCTTTACGACTCTTATGTCAACCATTTTCATCCCATCAGAAGATAGTCTATGGTTCTACCTAGGGCTTACAATACCGGTCAAAATCTTAATACCGGTATTTCGGTATATTCAATTTATGAAACCGGGATACCGGTATTAATACCGATATTCCAAAAACAAACGTTTTTCTCAAATTTTGATGATAATTAGGCGCAATAAAGTAAGGAAAAAACAAGTACTGTAATTACTTGAATTCATGTTTTAAATACAGTTTTATTGCAATAATAAATATTCTGAAAAAACAATCATTAAAATACAGTTATTCTAAAAATTAAGAAATACATATTGTTACTGCAAAGTTCAGTTATGTTTAAGCATCCACATACCTGTCCGGCGCCTCCGTAGCCAGGAGCAGCAGTGCGTAGCACACGCTTCTTGATGAGACCGGGGTTCGAGCCCGTGACCACCAAATACGGAGGATGCGGAAAGGTCAGGGAATGACCACCGCATATCTCCGGAGCAATATAGCCTTAGTTGCTAATGCTCCTAAAAACCAAATAACAACAACAACCTGTCCGAATAAATTGAGCTTTTAAGAAACATAAGCAATCAATAGTATGATCGTTTAAAATGGATCTAATTTTGGTACATATTTGATTAGCTGCAGAAAACTCCCTTTCGGATTCTATTCTGGTACTGAGATAATCGTAGACGATCTCAGTCCATATTTTCTAGGCTTTGAACTTTTTTAGCAAAAATAGTTCATCTTTTAAAATCTCATTGGAGACAGGCAATTTCTTATTTTGGAAAGAATTTGCGGAACACTGATGTTCTGTTCCATGTTGGTCTTTCACGGTTGAATTTCACTATAGTATCTTTACTGAGTCTGGGAGAGAGCAAAGAGTGGGGTTTAAAGAAGAGAGCAAAGAGCACAGTTAAGGAATTCTGCAAAGAACAGAAGGACAAATCAGATTGGACCCTTATGTAATGGACGTGGGGTAGTATAGATGAAGTTGCAGATGAATTCAACAGTTACTTTGCATCGCTATTTACATAAAAAACCACCTTCGTGTCAATGAGATATTATGGAAGTGAAGTTGAAAAAAATTTAATTAATGATGTTGAAATTTCAAATGATTATTTAATGAGAACTTTCGCGCCTACAGGCGAGTAAGGCTCCTGTGGTTGATGGCATATACTACCCTATAATCTTAAAGGAGACGGCAAGTGAGTGCGTTGAACCATTAAGGCTAGTTATGAAAGCATCACTGGACAGGAAAGATTCCGTTGGATTGTTGTAAATTGGAACATAAAGGCGATTCTAGGAGTGTAACTGGAAATTACCGACCGGCCAGTCTAACTTCAGTAGTAGGGAAAATCATGGAAGCAATGATCAAGAGTGGAATTCAGGATCATTTAGATGGAAATGGAATTCTTTAGGATGGTTTTGTAAAGGGAAAATCATGTTTAATTAATCTGGTTAGCTATTTTGACATGGTCACTCAAGAGCTGGACTTTGGGAATAATTTCGACATTGTTTATTTGGATTTCAGCAAAACATTTGACTCAGTCCCACATGAGGGGTTACATTATAAGTTGGAGCAGGCTGGAATCATAGGGAAAATCCTTAGATGGATAGCACGATGGCTTGAGGGCACCAGGCAGAGGGATTGTGATAAATGGTTATTCCTCAGATTGGCTTAATATAAGACCACTGTTGTTTTTGATTATCTCAAATGACATCTATGAAGGGATGGAGAGCGTGAGGTCTAAACTTGCAGTTGATGTAAAGATCAGTAGAGTAGTTAATGATCGCCGCCAAGCAGAGCTTCTTCAGAGTAACCCAGATAGAGTTCCGGGATGGTCAGAAAAGTGGCAGCTATGCTTTAATTCAGCAAAATGCAAGGTCTTACACCTGGAGAACAGCAACCCCAAAATAATTTATACACTTGGTGGAGTTGAACTAAAGTCAGTAGTGGAGGAACGGGACTTCGGAGTTACGATAAGGTCAGACATGAAGTTGTCCGAGAATTGTGGACAGGTTGCAATGTTGCATGGTGTCCTATCGATGATTTATCGAACATTTGCTAGTAGAGATAACGATGTCATAATCACATAAAGGTGATTTTATAATCTTATGCGATTAAATTATAAGCAATTATTTTTTTAAAATTAGTACCGAAAAACCGGTATTTTTTGTATCAATACCGGAAAAAAATGACCGGATCCCGGTATTGTAAGCCCTAGTTCTACCTCAAATATGTGCGAGATTCAACTGGAACTTTTTTTTGGATAGCGCAACTTCGTGTGTTCTTTATTTGAGATAAAGACAACGGCTTTAGTCGAGCAATCTCGGCAAATATTTAGTAAATAGTTAAGCACAAAACCTTTCGTTCTGTATATGCTTGAAGTATTGAGACCAATGTGACCGATGCGTTAAAAAATTCCCCCACCAACAACATCCTAGTAATATTCAAGGAAAAATCGTATACCTCCGACTCAGACCCGACAACCCAGTTCCGGTTGAAAATTCCTCATTAAGTCTCACAAATCTTTGATAGAACTTAAGCCTAGACCATGGAGTATAACTAGAATATAACGAGTGATTTATGATGCTGTATATTCGGATATAAAGCCAAACCACATTTAAAATTTGAATATACTTACTTAGAATTCGATTTAGGGTCTAATTTTTGCTTATCTTTTAGCCACGTCAAAGTCAAAGGTCTGTCTCCAAATGCCTGACAAGATAACTTTGCGTTTTCGCCTTTCTTGGTTATTTCTGCTTGGAACTTTGTTTTAAAATGAGCCGCCACTAGAAGAAACGAAAAAAGAAAAAATAAAGAAAGAAAGAAAGAAAGAAAGACAGTAATGAATGAAATGTAACAGATTACCGGTCACTCTGTTTTCATGCAGCGATCAATTTTATTTGGTTTTTCTTTAAAACAAAAAAGAACAACTCGCACACAACAAATGAACAGTCAAATAGAGAAAAGGCTTACCATGAACTGACAATCGAATCACCTTGCTTAAATCAGAGCCAATCCCATTAGATGCCTGACACAGATAATAACCTTCGTCTTCTTCGGTGACGTCCAGGATGGTGAGCGATCCATTCTCGAATACGTGCACGTGCGACGTACTGCTTACAGGCTTGTAGTTTTGAGGAACTTTTCCTGCAACAGAGTTAAGCCTAACTTGAGAAATTCTAGAAACAAGAGAGTAACGCGAGACAGTCTTTGTAATCAACTTTATTAAAAACTATAGGCTCGTCTTTAAAGTTTTCAAAATTCTCGTTTAGTATATTTAAAATGATCTAGCGCGATATGGGATTATCGTACCGGCAACGGAAAAGCCTGGAAATTTCTGATCTACTATTTAATAGTTGCAGATCTTTCCAGGAAATTTCCGGCGTAAGTTTTTGCACGCGTACAAATCGTTGGTACTTTTAGGAGGCTGGACAAATTAATAGTCTTTTATCCTGGTCTGGTCTTTGTGGTTTGTTTACGTTCGCAGGCTGCGTAACTCTTGTACTTTTAACTAAGCGATGTAGTTATTTGAAATTTATTACAGTAGAAGCAGCTCTGTTTTATACTCTTGCATTGTCTTTTGCTGTTGAATCAGGAAATTCCGGCTTCTCCACAAAGACGAGCAGAGATAGGGCTGAGTGGTGAAGGGTAGGGGTGGGGGAAGAAGTTATCCTTATTAAAAGCAATTTACCTTGTTCAAAATTTTTCCTCTCGGGTGATTACCTAACATGCCGGAAATGTGACTCATCCTTTATGTGTAGCCTTGGAAAACTTTGACGTAACCTCAAGCAGTGAAATTGGATCAATAAATAATGCTCAAGTATCCGCTGTTGTCTCTATAATCTCTAAAAATCTCGCATCTTGTTTTCTTTTTTCCTTGTTATACGGCGTAAAAAAGAATGCTACAATTTTCTTCTACTGTGCGTCCGAAAAAAAGCTGTGGTGCTTCTATTTCACTATACACTTACGCCATCTGGTGTTTGTACTGAGATTGCTTATGCCGCATTTAATTTGTTGAGAGAGAGATTAAGAACCGCTTATCAGATTTGTTTTCTGATGGACGTTTTCGTAGATACCACACTTGAGAAGCATGGTTTCAGCCGAATAACGCAATTTACAGAAACACGAAAGAATTTATCTTGATAACGTTCACTTCTGGTACGCGATAAAGTTGCAACTGGAAGCTGTATCCAAGAAAGGGTTCAAAACTGGAGAAGGCTATTTGAGGCTGCGGGTATCTGTGATTAAATCTGACAGAACGTCACTATCCCAAGCAACTCTTGGTGTGGACAACGTATTTCCGATATGGAATCTGTAATGTGCCTGTAAATGGCTAAACTAATATCCCGGCATATGTACCCGGCTATCCGGAGACGCCCCAACAAGTCGTTTATTTTCTGGAGTCGATCGATCGGAAGAAAGAAGTTACTCTCACAATTTATGGTCCTCGTGTTACAGCCCGAGGTCTGAAACTAGTGCGACGCTACGTGCAGTACATCCCTCCCCGGAGAAGGCAAGGTTAGAAGTAGTTAACTGTAGGTGGAGCGAAAGGACCAAATTACACGAAAAACAGCTCGAAATTTTGGTTAGCGATATTTTACTGAAAAAAAAAAAAAAAAGTTAATTTGCTACTAAAATTAACTACTCCGTGTAAGAAAAATGCCGAGTGGGTAATTTCATCCCAGCTCTTGACTCTGTACCTCTTTTTTATTTCAATTCTTTTCTTGCGTTTATCTCTTTCTTTCTTTCTTTCTGTCTTTTCAAAATTCTTTTTATTTATCTTCAGTTACTTGCTTTCTCGTTTTCTTTTTCTGTCCATTTGTATCCCTAACTTCTTTCCCCCCCCCCTTTTCCTAGTCCGTTTCTTTCTATTTTGCAAACTTTTAAAAAACAGTTATCCATTGCTTTCAACTTCTCGAAGTGAAGGACTCAACAAACTAAAAACTTTTTGTACCGCAAAAAAAAACTTCTTTAACTTCATAATACCTTTATTTACCTGATACCGTAATTAGCTGAAAATTAATCACATTCTTGGAAATTTTTGATGCATCTATTCAAGCCATAGTGCGTCGGTTCCAGTGGTAATTGAGTTCACACTGTTTTTTGAATATCCGTATACTTGTTCACGCCCTATTTTCTTGTTGGGCGGGCTGTAAAATCTGGAATAACCCCGGAAAAAAGCCTACTCCCTCCTAAAGATGCTTAACTACATCTTTTTAAGAATTCTCCAATTATCTGACGAAAATCGATGCACGTTTGATTTCAGCCATTCCAAGTTTGGATCATTATCAGTATTAGTGCCACCAGATTCCAGGGCGACTGAATGATCACCCAGTTACGAAATATTGTATTTTAATTTTTTTGCTCTTTTTTAAATATCTTTCATTGTCTTTACCTTTGTTATATTCTTCTTCTTGGAAATTTCGGAAGAAATCCTAGCGACGAGGTGGAGATGCAAGAAACGTTGAGAAAGATGAAGGTTCTAACCGTCAGTAACTCAACAATTCAGCTATTAGTAAAACATGAGCTGCCAGGGAGAAGGAACTTTAAATGTATAGGAAATAAAACGGAAAATTCACTCCCACTTTCAAAGTTTACAATTCATAAACGAAATGGAAAAATTTTGGCTCTTTTCGCATGCACTCACCTGTTGCCTTTCGCCAGTTTAACCTGGTCGGAGGAAACCCATCGGCTTGACAATCGATCGTTACATCTCTTCCCATGGCAACGTTGGTATCTGTAGGCTCCACTTTCCATCTTGGAGGAACTGGAACGATATGGAAAATTTCTAAGATCAAGAAAGGCTAAATATTGATGTAATAAATGGCCACCACAGCAGATATATCATAGTTACATAATATAAATGGATTGCAGATTTATCACCATCAGATTCGAGGATGAACCTGCATAACAGATTATTAATTGTTCCAGCCTGAATCAGATACAATATCACAAAAAATTCATCTTTTGAAAAGTTAAGAACTGAGATCATAAAAAGAACCACCGGTACCATTCGTGGTATTTACTACATTTTGTGTTTGAAGTTCATTAATCCAGAGATATGCATTTCCGGGTAGTTTAATGACCAAAGTTCAAGTTAATTACCATTACTTCTTCCTCGCTTGACAAGCTATTTCATACCGGTGTATTGAAGAGCACAAAACAAGATCCCAATAATTGAATGCCTGATAATTTTTGTAAAGTTCTATTACAATCAATTTCTATCATAAAATATCGACTTGGGAGCGGATAATTGTTCACCGCTTGTGGCTCCCTCTTTTTTTTATGTAATTAGTCACAGGTTTGTGCGGTGATACAGGAAGTGTTAGGGATGTTGAAGGCAATACCAGGTCTTCCGCTTCGATGATTGATGCGCGGCTAATAGACTCCTTCATGGCATCCCATAGGTGGCCAGAAGTGGTTATTTTAGTGCATATGCTGGTTGATTGATTCGCGAATTTCGGAAAACTTTAAGCATGTTTCTTACATACATCATCTCCATTGATCATATAGCCTGACATGGAGAGTTTTATAGACGGGAATTACAGTCCAGTAGAGTAGACAAGTATGGGTCTTCTCTGGCTGGAATTATTGGTTATTAAAGCCACCAGTGAGAAGAGTGATTTATAGTTGGTAGAGGAGGAACGCCAACACATGTTGCGGAAAAGGTTTGACAAATGTAGGTAATGATTGGTATCTGAGTGTACAGAAGCACACATAGATCGTGTGATAAATAGCGTTTGTGGATATATTGGGGAGAAAAAGACAAAATGAGTATTGAAAATAATTTGTGGCGATCGAATATTTACGAACTGCGATTTATACTAATGGATAAGTCGCTGCTTGACGTTTATTGGTCTCCAGTTTTATTATTTAAACTGAACACGGAGCAAAATGTACAGAAGTGAAATATAGAAAAATAAAGTGGGTGATAACCGAAATAGAAGTTCAGATGGTAGGGAAATCGGTAGTTTATAACGAGGGCCGTCGCCCAAAATGTATTTATCTTTAAAAACAAGTTAGTTAACGTAAGCAGTGCGTTGCATTTCAAGCGCGTTACCACATAGTAATAATTCATGATTTATAACAAAAAAAATATGGAGCAAAAAGCACCGACTTTTATGCCCGAAACGAGAAAATTTTGTTTCTACTCATTCGCCACATTGCCCATTCATTCTTCTAACCCACGCATGGCAATAAACATATCCATTGCTTCAGCTACGATATACAATACGTATATGGATAGCCTATGTGATATGCATGAAAAAAAATATATTTTTTGTTATGAAACCCCCCAAACACGAAAGGTATAAAAACCTATAGTACTTAGTACTGTGCATGGGTTGAAGGGGATGAGGAAGGAGGGAATGATAATAATAAATTTCTGGATTTCTATTGGTCTGCTTTTAATGAGTTGGCTCCACAAATGTTTATAGAAGGCCCAAATAAAAAAAAAATTCATAAAAAGTATATCCACTGGGAGTCGAGTTGTTACATGAGGGCAGACGGACATGTGAAGACAATAAGCACATTATACATACACTTTCGCCTAAAAGTTTGGAATCACGTTTTAATTTTCAAAATTTTTTATTAAGAGGACCAACATGTTTACCAATTTTATTAAAATATTTTCTGTTACGTATAAAAATCAAAAAAAAAAAAAAAAAAAACCCTTAAATAATAATTAAAAAATTTCTAGAATATTCCGAAAAGGTGCAGAAGATTCCTGAATGTGGTAAAACGTTGCAGGTGACTCTAGAAAGTACGAGTATTGTTTCAATATTATAGAAGATTACAGATGATTCTAGAGTGTTTCGCAATAATATAAATTGAAGAGTAAAAGCTGTAACATAAATCGAACACCTTTCATTCAGAAACAGTGTTTAGTGTAAGTTTTTTTTTTTTGTTTCGCGATAAACATGGCAAAAAATAAGGAACCGAGCGTTGAAAAAAGAAATGCTATTATAACTCTGTATAAAGAAAGTTATTCCATGAGAACTATTGGCAAAAAGCTAGGTGTTTCATTTAAAGGAGTACAACTACCATTCGACGATTCAAGGAGATTGGCAGTTGAAAGGACAGACCACGATCAGGACGACCGCGCGTAACGACAGAAGCACAAGATAAGACCATAACACTGATTTCTAAACGCAATCGATGAATTATTGCACCTGATATCCGAGCTGAGTTCAAATTGGAACAGAGAAATTCCCGTGTAAAACCACTATAAAACTTCGTCTTAAACAAGCCTTCGTCTTCATGGTTATGCAGCTATCCGAATGGCTTTATAAAACCGAAAAATCGAAAGAAACCGGTTAGTTTGGGATAAGAGCCATCAATATTACACAATTGAAGAATGGAAAAAACGTACTGATGACTGATGAATCCAAATTTGAAATTTTTGGATCCAAGCGTAGAGTTTATGTGAAACGATCTAGGGAAGAAGAAATGGTGCCACATTATTTAGTGTCAACAGTCAAGCAGGTTGGTGGTTCCATCATTATCTGGGGTTGCTTCTGTTTTTCTCGAGTGGATGACATCTTCAGAATTGAAGAAATTTTAAGAAAAGAAGACTATAAAAACATTCTTGAATGTAATGTTGGACTTAGACTTTGTGGAAGAAATTTTATATTACAAAACAATGACCCGAAGCATAGCTCTATGCTGTGCAGGCAAAAAAAAAAAAAAAAAAAACTGCAGCCAATTTCAATCCACTGCAGGATGGAATCTTCCTCAATGATTCACGTTGAGGGAAATGGACCATAATCTGCCACGCTGGATCATAGTGTGCATAGTGTTAGGGTCGGGCGCCACCTGTAGTTTCCCATATCTGTGCCATATGTACGCTGTGAAGAAATACAGAACGCTGTAAATACCAGAAAAGTGTTGTGTGTTGAATGCGTAGTATTATGTTGGGTTCTGTTGTGTGTCTTGGAATTTGGCCCCTGATGGGACTCCACTTGCCCGCACACACACCACTAGGATGTAGCCAGGCTGCCCATTATTCTCTGGCAGGTCTCCGTCAGGGTCGCCTGAGCTTCCTGAACGGAGACCATTTTTTTTTATAAAATAAAAAAAAAATAATAATAAAATAAAAATAAGGTAAAGTGCGGCATACAGGGTGTACAGAAGAAGGCGCGCCTCCGTAACCAGGTGGAAAGGAGCAGCAGTGCGGTAGTACACGCTTCTTGATTAGACCGGGGTTCAAGCCCGTCACCACCAAATACGGAGAATGCGGAAAGGTCAGGGAATGACCACCGCATATCCCGGAGCAATATGGCCTTAGTTGCTAATGCTCCAAAAAAACCAAATAACAAATAACAGCAGTACAGAAGAAGATGGGGGGATGAAAGTAAGAGTAAGGGGATGCAGGTGAAGGCATCCCCTAAATTGACAGTGGAGCGTACGCCCCACCAGGCGAAAAGGGGGAGAGGATAACCCCAGAAGGATAGAAAAGCCACGCAGCGAGAGTGCTGAGTGTGACCTATATTTGGCGGTGGAGTGGTCAAGACCACTGGAGCCTACCCAACCATGTGGGTGAGTTGGCAGGTAGTCCTACCCCGGATGTTCCAGGATTAGAAAGTCGATGTTGATAAAACGGTCAAGTAGAGATTTTTATTTCTGATTTGAGTAAGTCCCTCACGGGTTTGTATCCCTAGTTTGAGCTGGTTGTAGAGTCCTTCGCCTAGCAAAGAGGTTTTGTGCGTACTCCGTTAGTAATTTGTAGTATTCTTCGTCAGAAATGAACAGGTGCTCCTATCCTTGAGGTATGTGGCAGGTGTATAGTGTTCCTCGAAGATCGTCATAAACTGGGCAGTTATAAAGAAGATAGACACAATCTTCATTTTCTCCACATGTACAGTAGGGGTTATTGACGATTTCCAAGGTAGTCAACTTATGATTTATAGAGCCGTGTCCTGTTATAATATATGTATGGTAGAGACCAGGAGAGAACCAAGGCGGCGACTTAGGATAAACAAGTTTGACGTCCGGGATGAATTTCTTAGTTATTAGGCCCTTGTCCGTCTCTTCCCATCTTGCCTGCCAGATTTGTAGTAGCATGGCAGCTAGTTTCTTCTTTCCTTGCTTACAGTCAGTGTGGGTGTCGATTGATGGTAGCTGGGATGCCCCGCGACAAGCAGTAGTGCAGTCCTCGACGGATAACCTCCAAGTCAAGAGGGAGGACACTGGCAAGAACCTGGAGGGTCGGAGAGCTTACTGTGCAGCAGGCCCTGGTAATGGCGAGCAATATACTCCACTGAATTGTTTCTAGTTTGCGTTTATTGAGAACAATTATTGTTCTATGGTACCAAATCCCGGATCCGCATGTAATAACAGGGAGGAAATAGTTTTATACAGGAGTTTGAGTGTTCTCCAGTTCAGTCCTCAGTCACACCTGCTTACTCGGACAATTAGAGCTATATAATTTTTGATTTTGACTTGAAGGTAAGGTATGAGAGGTGCGGGAAGAAGGAGCGCTTCGAATCCAGGATAATGCCCAGGTGTTTTAGGGAGGTTGCCAGCATGATGGTTTTTCCTTGTACCTTGATCTGAGGAGGCCTTGATTTTTGCAGGGTGCCTTTGAGAAGTATGGATTGTGCCTTCTGTGTGGAAATCTGGAGCTTGTGTAGAGTCGCCCTGTCCTGTAAGATCTGTAGTGCTTGATTGCCATTGGCCTCGAGAGCTGCTCTGGTATCCGCTGCGATGGAGATAGTAATGTCATCAGCGAATGCTTGGATAGTAACAGGGCCCAGATCCAGGCCAATAATTCATCGAGGACGATGTTCCAGAGGAAAGGTTTGTTTGTTTGTTTCGGAATTTATTGGGCGCATCGGCAACTATGGCCATAGTGCGCCACCAGAGGAAAGGGCCGAGGACCGAGCCCTATGGGCAGCCTCTGTAGACAGACTTGGTGAGCTTCTGGTATGGTGAGGAAATGGTGATCTTCCTGTTAGAAAGGTAATTTTGTATACACTTGTACAAGTTGGCTGGTATGCGTGCCAGTCTTAGCCTACGAAAAACGCTTGGCTTTGCCGGGGCCATGTCAAAGGTCCCGTCAAAGTCAATGATTATGAGGAGAAAGTACTTGTAATTAGTGTTGGCTGCAGCTTGGGTTATTTGGTAGAGAGCGTCCTGGGCGAAATCCATACTGTGAATTGGATTGTAGGCCACAGCTTCTGTACAGTGCGTTAGGAGTCTGGTATGGAGGAGGCGTTCAACTAGCTTGCTCAATGTGGACAGGAAGGCAATGGGCCAGTACGAGGTAGGCTGTTCTGGGGGCTTCCATGGGTTTTTGAGTATTAACTTTAGTTCAGCTATTTTCCAGCTTTCTGGGACGGATCCCTGGGTTAGGCATTTATTGAACAGGTTAAGCAGAAATTGCGGATTTACCTGGGCGGCCTTTTTTAGTATTCCTGGGGATTTTTTATCCTTCATTTTGCCAGGGGCTTGCTGAAATTCTTTAATGTTAAATTCTTCCTCCACAGAGTCAATGTGGTAATTGTCATTATCTAGACAAATTTGCTGCTGTCGTGTTGTGAGAAGATCGGTGTCGCTGATAAAGAGGGTATCCAAGTTGGCAGATCGACGGTATTTAGCAGTCAGGGACTTGAACCCTGGTCTACTCAAAGAGCGTGTGCTGTAGCACTCCTGCGGAGGCCGCTACTTTCTAGCAACTAACCAACAGGGGGGGGTATTGCAACTTATGTGCCCACCCCAATCTCCTGACTTAAACCCAACAAAGCTTTTTTGGGATCATCTATACCGCCAAGTCCGTTAAGTCTGCCCATCTTCAAAACATTTATGGGAAACCTTGCAGATCGCTTGGAATAATGTTAGTGAAGACACTATTTATAAAATTAATCGGCAGAATGACGCGTCTGTGTAAGGATGTGATAAAAACTGTTTAAGGCTGAGATAAAAACTCATGGAGGATATTTTAATTAAAAATTAGTATAGTTGTTAATATGAATCATTTCAATATTTTTTGACGTTAAAAACGTTTTTACTGGCGTTATTCCAAAAATTTTGAAACGAAAAACCGTCATGCGAAAAGCGTTACGGAAGTCACGTCATCTTCAGCTTCCACCAGAAGCGAATTATTGTAACTTGTATTGTTGGAATCATACTTGTACGATGGCAACAATCATTTATCTTCTATTGGACCAAATTTAATGAAATTTTGCACGGAGCTTCATCTTAGCTCTATACTAGAGGAAAATCTCTTAAACATCTGAAAATTGCAGTAATGCCTGGAAATGCGTTAATTCGAAAACGCATCTGGTTTCAATTAAACTCTGAGGCTGGAAAAGAGCTCTGCACATTTATGAAAACATTCTTCAACTTGGACTCGTCATTAGATCTTTCGATAAATACTACACGTAATGGAACAACTATAGATGGTGTGTTTAGTCGTGAACTAAAATATCTCTTCAATGTAAAAATTATATATCTTACTTTAGTCATCACAGAACAATACTTTCAGTAACCGATATGTAATTATTATTAATAAAATAAAAACATCGTTATATTATTATCCATGAATTTTATTAGTATCTGAAAATTAAAACGTTTTTAACTCCTGCCGATGACTCTTAAATGTAAAACACATTAAATATGTTAGCGGCAGGACACTAACTGGTACAGAATTTATTTCTATAAATACTCCGTTATGTTCTATATTAAACCTTACGTTGTCATAAATAATTAAAAAATAAATAAATAACGAAAACTGTTGTCAAAGCAGAAAAGGGAAAGCATTGAGAAAACAGCGTTGGACTGTTTTGCGCATGCCTCACCACCAAATAGGCGTTTTTACCGTTGCCGTTCTTTTACCCCGTTGGAAAAGACTTGGACCAAATCTCGTCTAGACGGGAGGGAGAAACTGAGGGAAAATAATTTTGAATGATCCTCGTACTCTTTCTCTCTTTCAAAAAACCAACTGACACACCTTTTCGGAAGGTTTGTATTATGTTTTGAATTAGCGTATTCTATGGTCTTTATTCTTGTTTTGAGGGTTGAAAAACCGAGTTTATGGGAGAGGGAAGTAAAAAATACGAATTTCCGGTAGAAAAAATCAAGCAGCCCTCGGCCGAGATCGACGAAATCAACCACGTTGTGAAAAAAAAAAAAAAATAAAATAAATAAAAAATAAATAAATAAATAATAAAAATTATTTGCGTCATTGCCAGGATCTGAACTCACCCCTTCTTTTCTTCACCAGGGTGTGGGAGGAAAATGATTATAACCATCGTAATGCCGCGAGCGCCATCGTGTAGAAAAACAGGAATCGTAACCACTGTACAGCCATGAGGGGCATGAATCAGAAGAGGTAGTTGTTAAAATGTATTTAAAGTTGTCGAAACAAGTTGTCAGTTTAAAAATGACAAAAGCTGTTCCCATGTACATAAAAATGAAATACGACAGCCTATAAACAAACCCTTGTACTGCATGTAGTTTATTTGCTTTTTGAATTAATTAACTTTTATCGAATAGTGTTTGCACAATATTTTCAAAATAATTTGTCCAAACAACTGAATATCCACTTGAATGTGAAACGACATAAAAGAAATCGCATACATTTGGGAAGGTTAGAATCGCTTATTACCTAGAATTCAATAATTAGTGTTAAACTTTTTGCCGATAGGGGACTCCCCGAAAGTGATTAAATTATTCTGTTAACAGAGGAAAAATTCTTTGAAATGACATTTATATGAAGCTGTAATTAGGAGCAAAGGTAACAGTAATCGAACTGTGTCTAGTTGAACCTTACAGCGGTGTGATGTATCCTCTGGGTTTGAGAGTACGTGGAAAAGAATGAGGAAAATGCGAAGGGTGGTCTTTGAGTGTAGACCCTTCGTCTGTTCTCGCTTTGTGACATATTCGCTCTAACCAGGTGGAAAAAAAAAAGTATTCCGTGACAGTAGAAATCTGACTTGTAAGACTATTTCCTTAAACAAGTCGTATCTTCTTTCAGATCTGATGGTGTGAGGTGACGTTAATGTATGTATCAGCCAGCAAATTCTTCTAGTGAATGACAGAGCGTATTCCCCGCTAAGAAAGATAAGGAAATGGGAATAAGATTTAACGGAATCATTTCTTGGACACCTTTAAAGTAACGAGATGGCCCGAGGACACCATTTGGAAGAGAAGAGATGTTTAAAGTACACTGGTCTCAAGTGAAAGTGAAGAATGGGACACAAAAATCAATAGGAGTTGTCGTCAGTATTACACGTACCAATCGGTTTTTTGTTTGTTCTAATTCGGGACTTTTATTTCTCGAAGTAATTCTTCCTAAAAGCTAGTAAAAAGCATTGTGCGCAATCTTGTAAAAAATAAAAAAATAAAAAAAAGCGATCCAACTGCCCTCGGTGAGAAAAATCGATTACGGTCGTTTGAAATCCATAAAATGATTGAAGCGTAAGAAAATTTATGAATCTCGAATTGAGATTATAAAGTGAAGAATTACTAGAAAGTTATAAATAAGATACGATTAAATTTTAATTCTCAAAATCAATGAATATTGATTATTAAAAAATCCTTGGTCTTAGTTTCTAATGTTAAATAAAATTACGAAAAATAAAAAAGAAAAAAATAATAATAAATAAAAATAAATAAATAAATAATAAATAAACGAAAAATAAATAAGAAAAAATAAAATGAAAATTCTGATAAAAACTCCCCGTATTGCCGGAAGAAATCAAGTGGACCCAAGGCTTTCACTCAGAATCAGTTTCACCAACCTTGAAAGGCTTGAGACGCTTGTTGAGACGCTTGAGACTCTTGGAAACATGATAGATTTGATCAACAATCTAGCCATCGACCTGGATAAATTCTGCCAGCAGCATATGTACAGACGCCAGAAGCTAACGGACACATATAACAAACTTACAGTGATGATAGACCACCAGGAAAATTGCCACAATGCTTTCCATGACACGATGAATGTAAAATAAAGTGACGCCGTCACTGGTCCCCTCTCTTGGCATCTATTACTCCAAAGACGCCTGGCTGTGAGTACTAGGACAGTGAACATTGAAGAGATACCACGGGCAACAACCGGTGATGGACTGCCTCAATCCATTATATTTTTGTACATATTTCTCATGTTTTTGTAATTTACAGCACTTTTGATAAAATAATATCCTTTAATTTGGGACACTGGTATTCCACAACTTTCAAGTATGTAAAACAATAAACACTAAGTTCTGTACCTTTCAGGTTAAGCATACATGTGTTCCATGTAACCGCCGGACACATGACCCTGCCTTAACCTCTGAATGTAAATATAACCCCCCTAGCCACCCCCCCCTAGTTCAGGAGGGGTGACTCTTGAGCAGAGCAATAAATAGATTTAATAAATATATAAAAATCATTTTCTACTCCCTCTTCAAAAGTAAGTCTGTTTTCCTTCATAGAAGGATTCTTCTACCATTACAAAATTGTTAATTAAGAATTCAGTTACTGTATTACGCATTAAGTCTACTTAAATCATATTACATTAAGGCGAGAACAGTGGCTTGGGTTCGAATTCGGCCAGTGATGGGATTCGAACCCAGGCAACTTTTGTGGGCTTTTTTCACAACGTTTTCTAAGTACTCAGCCTTGTCCAACAGTTTTTTAGGTGTGTTTTAAGCGCTAAAGTAACTAAGGCAGTGAGGCGTCAGTATATTGTGTCTGTAACTACGTGTATTCGCCACGTGCTGTTTGCTGGACGAAAAACCCGATTCTGCGGGAGAAGAACCCATGCAGTCCTCGTCTGAGAGCGAAAAACTCAGCCACGTTGTGAAAAATGTCCATATAATTCCTCGCGTCATTGATGGGATTCGAACTTGGGCTTTTTCCACCCAGTGTAGAAAAGACGGTGATTAAAACCACTGTGCTATTCAGTAGCCCGATGTTGCATGGTTTTATCTATCGGAAATTTGATTTTTTCATCAACAAACAAGCAAACCAACCACTGAATGTACGCAATTTACAGTCACTATATACTGACTTTGACGTTTAGAAATGGATTTGAAAAACCAGTAACGAAACTAAACGCACAGAGTTCAAATTCTACTTTTATTACCAGAAATTATGACCTGGGTTTCACGTGATTGGAACCTGCAGTTCATATTTTCCGCCTTTCAGTGTTAATTTAAGTTAGGTAAGGTTATAGAGCAATTCAGATAAGCGATGTGGCGATTGATATGTTCAGATGAGCGATTGATACAATGCGCAGGGGGAAAATTTTACTTTAGGAATAACACACTTTCGCTGATATAAGAGCGCATTTTTAAATCTATACGCCTGTGTGTATAACTCTAGTAATGGCGTTAGATAAGTACAGACGTTAATGAGCTTCTCCTGACATCGATTCTGTAAGAACGAACCTTTATTCGTTAAACTGTATTAAATCTATTTTATAAAGCCAATTTTTTTTTTATTACAAGCTATCAAATCATACTTTTTACCAAAATTGCTTTACATAGTTAGCAAAAAAAAAAAAAAAAAAAAACATTTAATGGTTCCGGGCACGAATTAGTAAGGGGAAGAATGTTATTGATTTTGATAGCGTCCATATTCACCCCTGGCGGCACACGATGCATTTCCATCATATGTGGCACGCTGCAGGGAAAAGGTCGATCATCCCTGTTTTAAAGTATCTATGCGTGAGAAGTGGAGGATGGAGGTGTTAAATCACGATTTGACACCAACAGGTGAATGAAAGGATCAAGCACCTACCCAGTTGTGCGAATGGGTGAAAAATTATTGGTTAAACACAAAAACGTTGTCACGTCTTTCAAAAATGTGGAATTCAGCAATGCCCTTGATGGCCCTGAAGATGATGTACTCTTTGACGAAAGTATAAGCGTGGGTAGAACAGTTGGTTATAATCGCCGTCCTACCCCACCTTGGGCGGAGAAGACCTGAATTCGAATTCCGTCAATGATGTGAGGAAGTTTTATGGGTATTTTTCCCAACATGGCTGAGTTCATTGATCTCAGGCGGGAGTAGCAGGGATTTTCTCCCAAAAATCTTGGTTTTTTGTTCAGCAAACAGACCACGGAACATGCAATTTACAGACATATTATATACGGCGCAATATGGCCTAAGTTTCTGATACGCCTAAAACTCTACACCAATAACAAGTGAAGTAGGTTAGCACTTGTAAATTTGTCTTTCAAATGTTCAATAAAATATTTTTTCTCAAAATGTTTTTCCTCTTATTCTAAGTCTTATGTTCCATAGAATACGGTACCTGCGATAAAGATACTGACAAAAACACTTTAAAAACCTATATGTTGAAATGTTACATTTACAGTATGAAAAATAATGGCTGGCAATTTTATTTTAGGTTGATGTGTAAAATTTCATAATGGAAAGATGGACACTAACGAGGCTCACGAGGAATGCACCCACAACGTGTTGCTGTGTGGCTTAATATCTTAGCAAGCAGCATAATTGTCCTTGGTCCATACTTTCGCGAAAATGATCAAGGAGAACGTTGAAAGATGTCAATACGTGATACAAAATGTCCTTCTACCACAATTGCAGGAAATTAATCTGCTCGACTTGTGGTTTCAACAAGATGGAGCCACTTGTCATACGACAAGGGCCACAATGGACATGTTGCACGAGCTGTTCTCAAACAGATTAATTTCGCGTAATGGAGACAAACTGACTGCCACGCATCCAGATTTAACGGCACCACGTTTATTTCTGCGAGGTTACTTGAAGGTGAGAGTATACATTTACAAGCTAAGGTATTAAATGATCTGGAAAATAATATAAGGACAGAAATCAATACGACAACAGGCGAAACTAGTTCTGTACTCGAAAATGTCATCTCAAGAGCAAGCCGTTGTACTGTATAGCGAGTCATGGTATATACAGTATATTTACTAGACATTATTTTCCATACCTATTGTTATAATAAATTTATATTTAAATATAAATTTAAGATTTAACGCTAAAAGGGTTTTCATAAGTATTTTAGTAAAATCAAATCCTTTCCTGTACTGCTTTTGATCGTCCACCAATATTACTGGTCATTATCAACAAACTGTATTGGAAAGACAGTAATATTTTACGCGCATTTCTTCTTCAACCTTTCTTATTCTTTCTATTTATCCTGCCTTGATCCATTGATTATCTCTGTACCACATCTACCTCTCAATACACTCTCCATTTCCCTTCTGTTTGCCTTCGCATTCCCTCCTTCTCTTTATATCCCACTTTCGTCCTCTGTTCACTGAACGTACTCCGTGAAGACAGGTTTGATGGGAGTCACAGGCCGAACAAAACATCCCTAAAGAAAATAAAGGAACTTTTCTAATGGATTTTGCTTTTCTAAAGTGGCCGTCAGCGAGGTATTAAATAGGCTAAGAACAGAAGGATCAGGCAGCTATGAATCACGAAACCTATTGCACAAAGTAATTTACATTTTCAAGTAATGGTGGAGAGTCTGCTAGTGACAGTCGACCCGATAGAAGCACGTACCAAGGGGATAAAAGAGGGAAAGTCAACAGTAAAAGGCATTAATTATTCTGTTTTTGAAAGAAACTGAGGGAAAAAAGCGGGCCAAGAGTTACAAAGGATTAGAAAAGCCTAATTAACATTTGTATGTATAGTGGGCTATGAACTCTCGTGGTTTACCGAACTACACTACGTAGGTTCGACTGAAGACAAGACGCAATATCGGAGGAAGCGTTTTGAAAGAACGCTACCTTAGTAATGATGAAGCGCAGATCCATAGAATTCCGTATATGAAAATGTGGACTTCTCGTTTACCTAATGAATACCAAGGACAAAGGCTACAGTAATTCACCATCATCACAACAGCTAATAAAGCAGTATTCCAGAACAGCCATTGGACTCCAGGGACGAATACAAAGAAGTATTAATTATATACTGATATTCACAAAGTTGTTGTTGTTATTTGGTTTTTAGGAGCATTAGCAACTAAGGCCATATTGCTTCGGGATATGCGGTGGTCACTCCCTGACCTTTTCCGCATCCTCCGTATTTGGTGGCTAACGGGCTCGAACCCCAGTCTAATCAAGGAGCATGTGCTATGCACTGCTGCTCCTGCCCTCCTGGCTATGGAGGCGCCATTCACAAAGTAAAATTATAACATACAAATGATGTTAAAATACTGCATATTGGAAAACACAGGATAAACTATAATAAACAACTGTACAATTCGTAGTATACAAACTATATATAATGTAGCGTATACCATTAAAAGGCCTGACATAGCCCAGCAATCAACGAGGGAGTTAAATAGTACATGAGTTTTAATTGACCGGGGTTCGAGCCCGCCTACTTATAATAAGTGCGTGGGCACGAACCACGGTTAATTGCATGTTATATGAAACGGTCATTTCACATAACATGCAATTTTTGTTATAAGTACGAAGATATTTTATAACTAAAATATTTTAACTGACAGTAAATTCCATCAGGTACGGTGGCATGTACATGTGCTGTCTCTTATGGAGGTCTGCTCCTGACCGTTAGTTCAACTCCACCACTCGACTGAAGACACGACGCAAAGTGTGTGTGTGTGTGTGTGTGTGTGTGTGTGTGTGTGTGTGTGTGTGTGTGTGTGTGTTGTTTTTGAGCAGCCATCACCAGAAAGGTGATCGCTGCTCAAAACCCGCTCAGTACCCGTCCAGGCTAAGAGGAGGCGAGCCACAACTTTCTTTGCGTTGTTGAGCTTTTGCTCAGGGAACGCTCCAATGAGTGTAAATATGATGTCTTACCATACGGATAGGACTAATGGCATCCCGCACTCATAAAAAAGCAAGGGTTGAACCTGCAAGTACCAGTAATCCCGCCCCTCAGGTAGTCAAAATTGGAGCCACTGAAAAAAAAAAAAAAAAAAAAAGTATGGGTACAGTGGCTCAGCAGCAACTCCGGTCAGAAGTACTGCAAAATCGGTGCATAACCTAACAAATCCCAGTTATTGCTGTTCACGGTGATGGAAGAAACAGAATTTGGCGAAAATATGAGTCCCTGGACACATCTTGTAGCTATCTTTAAATGCAGACTGGTAGTGACTAATGGCGTGGGATGGGGATGTTTTCGTGATACACATCGGGCCCTTTGATACCAGTGGAGCAATATTTGGATGCCAGTGGTTATTTAGAAATTGCTTCCTACCCGCCTTGCGAATCCATTCATGGTTGTAGTGTATCCATCTGTGAATGGGTTCTTTCAACAGGATAATGCGCCATGTCACAAGGCCAGAACTATACAGAATGGTTACAGAAAGATGAGAGTGAATTTACCCTACTGCAGTGGCCTCCCCCAGCCATCAGATCTTAATTGAGCACCTGCGAGATGAAATGGAACGGGCTCTTAGCAGCAGAGATCCCCAACCGTTCAATTTGCAACAACTGTGGAAAGCAGTTGAATCAGCATGGGCCAGCATCCCTATGGCAAGCCTCCGTCACCTCGTTGAGTCCGTGCCACGACGAACCTACGCTGTCATGAAAATGGAAAGAGAGACCTACTCGATATTAGGTATGTGCAAGCTAGTAAAGTGGCCCCTTTAGTACACTATACTATTAGCAAATTATCCTTATCAGTTACTGTATTAAAATCCACGAAATAACCGTTGATAGAGAAAGATAGACGTACAGTAATGTACGCGTTTGAGATGACTGTTGTTCGAGCCCACGTGACGCTACATGTGGTAAGTTTCGTGTTTTTTATATACTGTAAACTCATCTGGTTCAATGTGGCTGCTTGGAATATAAACAGAAATTCATTTATTTATTTAAAATTTTACAAAATTGTTTTGAGAGGCTAATGTAATGAGTGATAACATGTGGAAGGGCAGTCGCACACGCGTTTGATTTGATCTCCCCATCACTATTAAATACAGTTAATGATGTGTGTTGTTCAAATAATTGTAAACCCTTGTGACCAATAGTCCCTCAGAATAATTTTGTGAATTTTTAAATAAATAAATTTTCTGGAGAGTTTGTACTTCGAGAGGGCCACAATGGGACAGAGGAATTTACGAAATAGTGAACAGAATAAAATTACCGTCGCAGCTGTCATGTGGGATAGAAACATTGTCAACCCAAACCCGTGCATTACTGCAAGTCTGTCTTTCACTATCACAGTAATTTCAATAAGTCCTTCAAAATGAGTATAATGTAATGTCTTTAATTTCACATTCACTAAAGAAGTATACTCTATAATTAGGTCATATCTCTCCGAGAGACGCATCATCGTGGAAGCACCTTATGGTAGAGTGAATCGTGATGTCCGCAGGGGCTGCCCCCAGGGTTCTGTTCTGGGGGCCTCTCCTGTGGAACATGGTTCTGGACGGGTTCTTGGCTTTGCACCTCGGTGATGTGCGCTCCCAAGCCTTTGCTGCAGATAGCAGGGCCTAGCTAGAGGAAAACGCCAATCAAGCAATGCTGATATTGCAAAACTGGACCAGAACCCACAGCCTGACGATATCAACAACAAAGACATCCTCCATCCTGCTAAAAGGAAAGCTTGATATACGTAGACCGCCACAAATAAAGGTGGGACCTACCACAATAAAACCAGTGACCCAGTTAAAATATTTAGGGGTTATACTGGATGTTAATCTTTCCTTTAAACACCATCTAACTTATATCAGAGCCAAAATTAAAAGATACTCTGGATTGGTGGCTAGGATCGCTAGGCGGAACTGGGGGTTAAACCACCCTGTCATTGTTTTATAAAACAACCTTTCTATCGATCATCACTTACGCCTCAGCAGTATGGTTTCCCAAAACAGCAACTGTAGTAAACCGACGCATTCTTGATGCAACGCAAAGAACCATCCTACTGACAGTTACACGTGCTTGTAGAACAACCAGTACCCACACACTGCAGGTCTTGGCCGAGGCTCTCCCCCTTGACTTAGAGATCACGCGCAGGGGAATGAACTACCACACAGAGAAAGGAATACCCTGTACATACCATGGCTATACTGTGGACGTTAATGCACCACGAAAAAATGAAAAGACAAGACTGCAACAACACCTGATGCAAGTTTGGCAGGAGCGCTAGGCCAACTCAAATAAGGGAAATATCACCAGGAAATTCATTCCGAACATCGACAGGATGTACCCCAGTCCCCCAACTTGGTTTCAACCTGGCTTATACACTACCTATTTACTGACTGGACACAGGGCCTTTAAAGCCAAGCTGACAGCGCTGGGAATTGAGGAGAATCCGAGCTGCGCCTGTGGGGAGCTTGAGTGCTGGGAGCACATTATGTACGATTGCACCCATTATGAGGACCTCAGATGCAGACTGATCACCGGAATACACTACCTCTCCAAGAACCTGGAATCACATCTATTGGACTCACTAGAGGAATATAGGAAGCTAAAGGAATATGCCCAAAAACTATTTGCTAGGCGTAAAACACTGATAGCCATCTACAGAAGAAACAGATTAAAAAAAAAAAAAAAAAGAGACAGAACACGCGTGGCGAGAACTCAAGGAGAACCTCCCTCAGGAACCTGCTCACTACTAATCATCTAAAACCAGCGAACGCAAGAATAATCCCATGGAGATGCGGATCTTCCCATGATGAAGAGAACCACAGGCATTGATAACAGACTAACAACGGACCTGACCAGTGTTCATAGCTGAGGACCAATCTTGATACTAAAGGCTACCGATGACAGAGAAGACCGACGAAGATATAGAAACTCTAAGTTGCTGCCTTGACGGAGCCATATTGGCTCAAGGCTCTGCACTCTTTTGTGCAGTGCAATACTTTTAATCCCACACCCGGCAGGGTGGAGGTGACGGCTTGCTATCTCCTCTTTCCCTGCCACACCATTCCTTCCCTCTGGTGGGGCATGGGCATGCCTCACTGAATAATTGGGGGTCACCTACCCTATCGACCCTCTTCTTCCTATTTCACCCCCCAGCCTTCACTCTCCCCTCCCAGCACTTTCTCTTGCACAGTGTATAGTCCTACACGTCCAAATTTAAAATATACCAAAAAAATTTCGCCCAACCTTTTAAGCACTTCAGAAAGACCTTCAGCGTCAAACCCCATATTAGCGCTTTAATGTAAGTGAACTAAAATCAACCGCGGTCGTTCCAATTTTATTTTAGGTCCTAGCCACTAAAATCCCAGGAAAGTAAGTGGCTGGACTTGCCAGAGTACAATTGACTCACTGGTAACACCCGACTCGCCTCCACGTGGCGAGGTATGGGCAACGTCGGGTCCCATTAGGGGCCTGGCGGCCAATAAGCCGGATAAACAATAGGCACAATATATAACACTACACATGACTTCAGTGGTAAGAAGAAAACTTGATGAACCGCAATCCTTCTAAAACTCAGCCTTGTCCTATTATTCCTAAAAATAAGCCTACCGCTCCCACACTAAAATCGACAACGCCCAGGTGAAATCTCTACAACTGTATTGCCAGCTATCTCAGTGACAGGAGCATTGTGGTTCAGGCTCCCTTCTCCAGTGTGAATCGTCATGTCCACCGAGGTTGCCCTCAGGGCTCTGTCCTGGGCCCCCTTTTCTGGAACTCTGTACTCGACGAGCTTCTCAGTACTGACTTAGGCGATGTCCAGACCTTGGCATATGCTGATGATCTCTCCCTGATCCTGGCAGGGGACTCCAGGGCTCAACTTGAAGTATCTGCCAACAGAGCCCTTACCACCCTGCAAGCGTGGGTCCGGAAAAACCATCTGACCATCTCATCCACAAAAACCCAATCCATTCTCCTGAAGGGCTATCTTGATCCGCGGAGGCCGCCTCAAATCAAGATACATGGCACAACCATCAAGCTTGTTACTCAGCTGAAACTCCTTGGAATTATCATCGACAGCAAACTAACATTTCTCCCACATCTCAACTATCTACAGAAGAAAATTAGAAATTACATTGCACTGGTTGCCAGGGTGACCCGCCGAGATTGGGGGCTCAAAAAACGCACTCTAGCCTTACTGTATAAAGCCATATTCATACCAGCTATCACCTACGGTTCTGGAATATGGTTCAACAAAGCCTCCACTGTGGTAGGACGAAGAAAGCTGAACTTCATTCAACGGCCAATTCTCCTTACAATAACCAGAGCATGTTGCACCTCCAGCACGCACGCCCTACAGGTCCTCGCCGGTGTACTGCCCCTAGACCTTGAGGTGGCCCATGTGGGGATGCTGTATCAGCTCAGCAGAGGAAAGTCTACCACCTTTATTGATTTTACCACGGATCCTGCTAACACCTATTCCAGCGAAAAAAGCAGACTCCTAACCTACTTACAACAGACCTGGCAAGCCAGATGGTCTGAATCCACCAAAGGGACCATCACCCGCAAATTTATACCAGACATATGCAAAGTATATCCCAAATCACCATCCTGGTTCTCCCCAGGCCTTCTAACCACATACCTCCTAACAGGGCATGGTGCCTTTCGCAGTAAACTGAACCTTCTTGGACTTTCCGACAGCCCCCTTTGCACCTGTGGTGCCCAGGAAACCTGGGATCACTTGATGCATGACTGCCTACTATATGATGACCTCAGATCTTCTCTCATCACACAAATTCATTTCATCCCTAGAGATCAGGAGCAACATCTCCTGGAAGACCACCATACCTACACAGCCTTTTCGAACTTTGCTCAGAGCCTCTTCACGAGGCGGAAAACCCTACCACAACCACAGAATCAGACCCAACCAGACAATGAAACGGCCTAATCAGCCATGTGTAAAGACCACTACTTGCTTCAGCATACTGCAATCCCCGTGAAGCCTTTCAACCTGCACAAAAATTGTGCCTTTACAATGCAGTCTCAACATCACCTTCATCTACCATGACTGCCGCTCCGGCTTCGCCTCCCACCAAGTTGACTCACCACTGAAATGACTCCACTATCTGGACGGGACTTCTTTGTCCCAGGATTGACACTACTCGGATTTGATCCTCTCTGATTGATTCTACCAAATATATCTTCATGCAGCTCACTACTGAAATGACTTCACCACCTGGACGGGACCTGTCTGTCCCAGGACTGCACTACTCGAATCTTACCTTCTCGGACTGGACTCTGCCAACTATGACTTCACGCAGCATTGCTGCCAATGCCACGTGGCGATCCTGAACCCGTGCTCCCTTGCACGGCCCTGTTTCTCCCCTGTCCTGGCCGGGAGGAGGTGAAGGTCCCCTTGTCTCCTCCCCGCCACCCCCTCTTTCCTTCTGGTGTGGCATGGGCCTGCCTCACTGATTTTGGGGTCATCTACTCTATCGACCCTATACTTCTGTCTCTCACCCCCCAGCCTTTAGTCTCCCCTCCCCCTCTAGCTTTCCAACTAGCGTTCATCCCATGTCAAAATTATCCTAGCCTTACACCCAAAATTCTAAATTCCACACTGTATAACTTAAAACTCCTTGGCCTGACCCAACATCTAGCGCACCCCCCACCTTTTTTTTTTTTTTTTGGTCCTAGCCACTGAAATCCCAGGAAATTAGGTGGCAGGACCTGCCAGAGTACTTATTTAAAAATACTGGTGTACCTGGCTTGCCTCCACGGGGCTAAGTGTGGGCAACGTTGGGCCTCAGTAGGGGTCCAGCGGCTAAATAGCCAGATGAACAACGGTACACGACACTACATCCAACAATATCCATACACTTTTAAATCTCTGGCCTTTACAGTGTTCTGTAACACGTGACAATGTAGACTACACGGAGATGGGGGTAACCCCTGGTGCCGTTAGACCCTAAACACACTTTACACTTTACACTTCACTTTACACTTTTACCCACACGCTGCGGAGTTGTGCGAAAGCACCGGTGCCGCCTGCCAAAAAACACTATGTCACTATGACCCACACACTTCTAAATCTCTGGCTTTGACAGGGTACTGTCACCGATACATAGAACATTCGCGGAGATGGGAGAAATCCCAGGAGCCGCTAGACCCTCAATATACCTCATTCACTAAAGAAGTGGTACAGGAAGTACGACGTCTGAGAGTAATCTGTAAACGTTTAAGAAATTAAAGACAAAGTACGTTCTATGCAAATTGAAGTGATTATTTACTTACTAATTTCAATTTCCAGATAACCCGTAGCATCCAAATATTGCTCCACTGGTATCAAGAGAGCCCAATATGCATCACTAAAACATTCCTTTCGCCATTATACCGCCACCAGCAACCTGCATTGTGGACACACGGCAGGATGAATCCACGGACACTGTTCTTTCATGGGCACTGTTGTTTTCCTCTGGTTCGGCCCTATCGGGATTCGTCAGACCAGCAAAGATTTTTTTCAGTCCTCCTCTGTCCAGGATACACGCAGGATGGAATCCGAACTCTACACTATGCCAGCTAAACAACAAAGGCTTCTACATTAACTAAAAGTAAAGATTATGGTATCCATCTAGAAACATTTTTGTTGTTTCTTAGGAAAATCAAAGGCTCTACTCTCCTGAAAACAGTCACGAGTGTCCGAACGTGATTTATTATAGAAATATCACGTTTATTCTATGTGTGGGAATCAACATATGCTTACACTAATTGGCTGCTGACTTATTTTTTCAAAGCCACTCTTTCGTAATTCTGTTTTGTTAATTTTTTTCTTGGCAGAGTCCCAAACTTCAAGTGATCAATAAAACCTAATTAAATCCCTAGTTGATTAGCACCAAGCCTTAAGTGTGTACAACTTTATTCCCTCACTACACATTTAAGCGGGTCTTCGTAAAGAAAGTAAAAAAAGGCTAAAGGGAAAGGAAATTGCTAGAAATTTGTCTTCATTTTTTTTTCACTACAGGTTTTACCGCAATTGAAAGGCTGGCAATTTTTTTTTTCTTTTTCTTTTTTGTATGCATAGTGAGGCAGAACGACATACACTGCTGTAGTCAGCACTGCCGCCAGCTTCGATGATGGCAGAGTGGAGAAGGAAGACAGAATGACGTCGAATGGAACACGCAAGAGCGACAGCCACAAGTCAGAAAATATTTCCGTCATTAGATGTAGCAACTGGCAAGAGAAAACGAAAAGGGAAGTTAGAGTAGACAATAATGAACGCCAGATGGACAGGTAATTGGTTTCTTTTCCATATTTTCAATGTACATCTCCATGTGCACTTTCTCTATTCGTATTTGCCAACACAGGTTTCTTGAAAATCGAAGTTTGATGAGGTTTTTCGCAGAGCATTAGGATTTAATAGATAGTAACGTGGTTCAAGAGAATAACCTACTATCGTGATTTGGTGAGTTTTCCAATACTAAGGAAAAAATTTAGAAAAAAACAGGGAAAATGAAAAATTTATAGAATGCAATATTGATAAAAGTGGAGGTCATCTATCAAGGGAACATTGCAGTTTCTAAGTCCTTCACTACTCCGTGCATAAACGAGGTGGGGAAGGGGTTTCAAAAAGATTTGTATTACTCAGAAGTAGTTGTGATAGAAGGTTGAAACAAATTCCCTGTATTACAAGTTTTCAGCATAGTCACCAGGCAAAATGACACATTTTTTCCACCTCTCAATACACTTCTGCAGGTCAGTTTGGCAGTTCTCTGACTGTCCTTCACCCCATCATTCAGCAGCAAAGTGTTTTTCACGGACAGGAAAGAGGAAGAAATCCGAGGGTGCAAGGGAACATTGCAGGTCTGGGAAATAAGCAGGATGTGGCAATGTTTTCAGGCGCCTCCGTAGCCAGGTGGGCAGGAACAGCAGTGCGTAGCACACGCTTCTTGATTAGACCGGGGTTCAAGCCCGTCACCACCAAATACGGAGGATGCGGAAAGGTCGGGGAATGACCACCGCATATTCCGAAGCAATATGGCCTTAGCTGCTAATGCTCCTGAAACCCAAATAACAAACAAATAAGCAATGTTTTCAAACCAACATTCGTGGGCCCACCTCACTGCAGCGTGCAAGGAATGCTCATGGGCATTATCATGGAGCAGTTGCACACCTTTTGACAGCTTTCCCCGTATTTTTTCTTCTATAGCAGCACGTAGCTCTATGAGGAGGTTGGAATAATACTTCGCCGGCACGGTACAGCCCTTTTAAAGGTAATCGTAATCTCTTAGTATTACACCATGCTGATCCCAAAAACTGACAGCATTTCGTTTCGGAATCATAGTGATGGATCCAAGTTTCATCCATGGTGACTAGCCTTGAAAAAAAATAAAAAAAAAACTTTACCTGGCACATCGACAACATTTCATGTGTACATTGTGCTCTTTCCTTCTAGTAATGGATCAGAAGTCTGGGAGCCCATCTAGCAGACACTTTATTCATGTGCAGCTGTTGATGGATGATGTTCTTCACTGACCATACACTAATATGGAGATCTTCGAAGATTAATGACTCAATTTTTGCAACACTGTCTTCTGTTACAGCAGTTGCTGGGCGTTCCTGGCATTTCTTCTTCCTGCACTGAGGTTCTTCTACATTTGAATTATTTATACCAATGTGCAAAAACACTGTCACCTGGGCAGTCTTCTCCAAAAACAGCGACCATTTCTTCATGGATTGCTTTGGGTGTTTTCCCTTGCAGAAAGAGGAACCGAATCACTGATCTGTATTCCACTTTATCTATTGTAACATTTTACTTCATTCAACGCCGCAAAGAAAAAAAAAATTTTTCAGTTCGAAACCACAATTTGTGTGGTGCTGTAGAGATTTCAAGGTATCAAACAAAAATAATTTCATCTTTCTATCACAACTACTTCTGGGTGAATTCAAATCTTTTAAATCTTTTATGATCCCACCCCTCGTGAATGCTGTGTTCCCTCTAACTGCAGACTACAAATGGAAAGAAACAGTTAATAAATTCATGGTCATCCCGTTGCGACAAGCGTGAATTACTGACGCTGCGCTGGTGGCACACTAGGAACCAACTGAGGTTTCCGTTAGCATCAATTAAGTGAAATTATTTATTAATTCAAGTACAGGTTTGTATAATATCTGTTGTAGACGAGCGAACCGCACCGCTACAGTTTATGACTATAATTTTATTGCAGCGTAATTGCGATTAACTGAATGGGATTTTCGTGTGTGCAATAGGCCTAAGGTCCTTACCCACTTTTAAAAATTAATCCTGTAACTCGAAAACTATAAAAAAAACTGTATGTTGTATAGAAAATCCGGTTTTTGTAATCTAATCAGTACAATGGGAATTTTGTTACACAATAAAAAATTTGTTCGAAGTTTTGACCACTGGGGGCGCACAAAGTGTTGATTTGGAAAAAGTAATAGAAAGATAAATTTTTCACCAATCGTTACTGAGGATCAAATATCCACGTGTCCACCACTATTTTCTAATAAGTATTTGAGACAGAGCATTGTGTTTGTTTCTCACATCCGCAAAAGAAGCCTGGAGTTAGATCGGAAGATTTTGCAGGTCAAGGATATGAAAAATAGCGACTGATAATTCGCTCTTCCGTGAAGGTTTAGCGTAGGAGCCGTTTGACAATATGGGGAAAAACACTATCATGCATAAAATTATGTTTCCACGTAAACTACCTTTATTAATCTCTTAAATAATATTAATCGACAATAGCTAAGATAGCGTGTGCCGTTAATTGTGCATGTTTTCGAATGCCTTCTACAAAATATAAACTAAAGGCCGCCGTAGCCTAGTGGTCAGGCGCGCGGGTGCATAAGTACACGTGCCTTGAGTGACCGGGGTTCAAGCACCGTGACTGCTGAATACGGTGCTGTTTCTTGTATCTTGTAAACTCCCCTGATCGTTTGGTCGTCCCGGAGTATAAACAGAAAATTTATTTATTTATTTATTAATAACAGCGTGTGTCATAATCTTTAGTTATTTTAATTTGTTTATTATAGCGGTTAAATTATTAGCCTCTCCAGTAAAGTTTCGAACTACTTTATGGTTAAAAAATTCCGCATATACAGATTACAGTGGGGGGGGGGGGACGAACAGTTTACGAGTTATTAAATTTTAAAAGCGGGAAACGACTTTATAGCCACCCTGTGTAAGTTTTCAGCGTTTCCTGAAAATTTCCCTGAAAATTAAGTGCTCAAAAATTAAAGAAAAACATTTTAATAACAATTTTTAAAAATATTCTTACGATGACTAATTTCTTTTTTATCTACTATCCTACTAATGATATCATGAATGTTACCATTGAACAAATATTAGATTGGTCGAACATTATTCTAAGTATAAAAACTTATGATTTGGCAAATACTAAAGAATCAGTATAATCTCGCTAGCACACAGTTAACCTGATGACAGTCTCACCCATGTAATCATGTCAGTAGGGTCATTACCGGAAGTGTAATAATCCTTCTGTAATGACCCTACTGGCTCGTGCACTTTTCTTCTGCGCTCGTTTTTTTTTTTTTTTTTTTTTCGTATTTTTCTTGGTCTGTTATTTTTTCACATTTTCCATCTTCAAAAACTGCGCGTGCGTTCTAAAGATTGATTTGTCTCTTGTCTAATTGATTTTTAAGAAAACGAGTTTCTGGAAGAAAAACTGGATGACTCGACCAATAAACAGGTAAAGAAAAAAAAAAGTAGTAGTATGGTGTTTTAGGAGCATCAGTGACTAAGGCCATATTGCTCCTTATATGCTGTCTGTAAATTGGGTGTGTACTATAGTCGATTTTCTGTTTGACGTAAAACCCGAGTTTCCGGGAGAAAAACCCACGCTGCTCTCGCCTGAGCCCGACTAACTCAACCACATTTCTACCCTGTTCTTCAAACACAATTTAAAAAAAAAAAAAGGAAAAATGTTTCTCCAGTGACCAAGAGAATTTTTTTACACTGTAAGAAGGTATTACCAACAGGTCACAAATTCCCTGCATATAACTGGGGTCAGTCTCTGAAATTCCAAAAAAAAAAAAAAGAATAATTCGTTATTTTCCTTAACAGTTTTCTTAGTTATTTAGCTCTGGATTGTAACAGGTTTCTTAAATCGATCTACCAGCTGAACTGCGATATCATTAAAGGTATGATAAATGAATGCTAACCGCGTAATGGATTGAATTTTTGACCAGTGGATCGTTTAAATACTGATTTATTTCCATATACAGATTTTACATCGTTTATCACAAAGTTTCACGTGCGATTTATTAAACTGGAAAATGTATGCACATCGGCGATGGGGAGCTCAATCGGAATCAAATATCATTACTCCCTTTTAAAATATACGCTGACGAAAGTCAACATATCTGTCAACCTCAAAGTTGGGCGTAAAGTATGATATTGAAGCTTTTATGAATGAAGTCTTGAACGGTGTGGAACAACGGGATATTAGATTGGTATCCTGTAGTGCGACTCGCAAGGAAAAAAAAAAAAATCGAATACAAAAAAATCGTAAATTCCACGAAAAGATCGACAACTCTTCCGTGAAGAGCGATATTACATCCGCACGCGAATTTCCACAAGTATAAAATCTTTCATCAAAATTCTACTGTAAAAAAAATTCGACTTGTACATGAGAGGGGAAAAAAGTGCAAATTTTAAAATTCATTCTAAAGATTTATTCGAGATCCTTTTCTTATTAGGAGAATTTATTTCAAATAATCTTTGCGCTATTTTTTTTAATAACCCGATTAATGCCCTTTTATGTTAGGATGAATCGCAGTCTGAATTTTTCTATATAATTTCGTTTTGTAAAAATTTACTTTGTTAATCTCATCAGATAAAAAAGGAAGACCGCTGGTAATGCAGCGTGTAATATTCTACGTAATTTAATTAAGAAAGTTATTGAGTAACAAACGGGGCACGCTAACGTATATGCTAGATATAAGCGAACTTCACACTAGCGCCGCCTGCTGTCTTAAATAGTTAAATTTGTTCAAAATCAAATTTGTTTCTTTTAAATCGGTAGTTTCTTTCTTTTTTTTTTTTTTTTTTTTTTTGCCATGAAAATTTTCTAAAGTAGGTTTGCTGGCGATGTGTCCAGATGTTCTTGGACACAAGTAGTTTTAGTCTTTTTTTTTTTTTTTTTTCTTTTTTCTCCCGCGTTTCGAAACCACAAAGAAGAATTAAAAAAAAAAAAAAAAACACTAATGCACTTTGAAAGAAATTAAAACAAAATACAGAACCTCGTCGGTTTAGAATCAAATGCTGTTAACAAATTAAATTAAGAAAATTCTACTGCTGATAAAAGTAAAAAAGGTAATGCAGAATTAATTAAAGTGGTATTTGTATTAATTAAAATGCTCTAGATTTCTGAAGTGTTTCATATAGGATTAATCAGACTCTTCGAATGTGAGAACGGGTCTCAAATTCCAAATCTCTCTCTCTCTCTCTCTCTCTCTCTCTCTCTCTCTCTCTCTCTCTCTCTCTCTCCGAATAATGATACGATAAATACATACACTGGTCAAAATATACGAAAATTTGTATTAAGACAGTAGCAGACAGAAGAAATGCAAACAGAAGCAAAGGAAACTGTGACGCGGGATGATGACGTGTTTGCCTCGTTAAGGAGTATAAAGACTGCACAGGCTGTTCGACTGCAGTAATTCGAAGCCAGAATAAGGAAAACGTGTGATCTATCAGACTCTGATGAAGGTCGGTGTACATTTAGCAAGCGCCACGATTCAAGAAACGAGAGATGCAACTGGGTTCTCAAAAGCATCCATCTCAAAGGTTTTTAATGAGTGGAAAGCAAGCGATTCTTCCACATCTCACGGGAGTAAATGTGGCAGAAAAACATTACTTCAAGAGCGAAGCCGTCGTACTCTAAGGAGGAGTGTACAGAAAAATAGGACATCCAGTGTGCAGCAAATAACATCTGAATTCAACCAAGCTCTATTTCAACTCGTACCAAGCGCAGGAAATTGAAGAAATTGGGTATTGGCAGTCGCCTGCCTATTCGGAAGCCACGTTTCAGAAAAAAAAAAAAAAAAAACAGAAAAATCCACTTGCAGTGGTGGCGAGAACGTCGTGAATGGACAATGGAATAGTGGAAAAAGTCATGGTCAGACCCCATACACTTTGTTTTGCACTGACGGTAGGAGAGAGAGAGAGTGGCGAGAACCTCACGAAGCGATGGACCCTGCTTGCCTTGTTAAGACAATCCAAGGAGGTAGTATCATGCTATGGGAAATGTTTTCTTGGCACGAACTGGGTCCGTTGATAGCGGTGAAGGTCCGAAAGTCATCCAACAATTACCTGAATTTTGTATCGTGCCAAAATCAGGCAAGAATGGTTTTGAGAACATGACGCGGATTTCTACCATCTCCCCTGGGCCCCACATTCACCTTATCTCAATCCAATTGAGGAAATGCGGACAGATCTGTTCAGCAACGAAGTCCTCTTCCTTTAACTTTGTCGCAGCTTCGCGATGTTTTGCTGGAAGAATGGTTACAATTAAACCAAAACGCACTAAACCACCTTATAGAATAGTAAAAGGTTCGTTTTTTTAGCCAGTGTTACAGAATAATATGAGAATAATAGTAATTTTTAATTTTTGAAATAGTAGGAACATTTTAGCCTCTAATTTGCGCATACTTTCGAAGTAAGTTTCGTGGTAAACAAAGGTAAAATTAAAACCTGGAAACTTGCGACGAAAATCGCAAGTTTCCAGGAAGGGAAAAAAAAAAAAAAAACCTTATATCTACGCTCGACACCGACTAACTCAGCCGCGGATTAAAAACACTTCAGGTCATTGACGGGATTCACAACCGGGCTTTATCACACCCGGTGTGGAGAGAATGGTCATTATAGCAACTATGCATGCTATATAACTAACGCGAACTAACCTATACCAATTGATGTGTATGCATATGCATTTTTGTATGTTGTATATGTGCATTTTTGTTTAGGTCCTAGCCACTGAAATTTAAGGAAATTAGGTGGCAGGACCTGCCAGAGTAAATAATTATAATGCTGGTGTACCTGGTCTGCCTCCACGGGGCTAAAGTGGGGCAATGTTGGGCCTCAGTAGGGGTCCAGCGGCTAAATGACCAGATGAACAACGGTACACGACACTACACATGTACAATATCCATACACTTTTAAATCTCTGGCATTTTCAGCAAACTGGCACACCCATCACAATGTAAACAACGCGGAGATGGGGGGAACCCCTGATGCCGTATGACCCTAAATACACTTTACACTTTATGCATGTTATATCCGATTTTCTTTTCTTTTTTTTTTCTTTTGTTACCAGCACCACTTTCTTTTTTTTTCTCTTTATTTATTTATTATTTTAAAAATTTTATTATTTATTTATTTTTTATCCTAACTAGCACCAATGTTTTTTTATTCTTTTAACCAATACTACTGCCCTTTATTTTTATTTATTTATTTTTTATTTTACTATATTTTATTTTATTTCATAACCAGCACCACGGGTTGGGTTTTTTTTCCTTTCTCCTCTTTCTTTCCCTCTGGAATGCCCCCCCCCCCATACAAATATTTTGGCAACACTAGGTGGGTAGACAGTACGTGCTCTACTGGAACTGGCACACCTTCCCATAGTGTGGACCTGTACCCAGAATCATCTGTCCAGGTGACTGATGCTTCTAGGTAGCCAAGAGGCCAGAACAGAACACACACAAATCTACACCAACACCAACCTATTTATGGCCCTTTACAGTTGATTCTGTTCTTCGCAGAGACACGAGGCGAATTTGAACAGACGTTGCAAGTGGCGCCCTATACATATACACATGTCCAACTTTCGATTGTCAATATTATCAAGACTACAGGTGTGAACTACAGCTTGTTTCAGATACCTTCATATTGTTGTTGTTGTTGTTATTTGGTTTTTAGGAGCATTAGCAACTAGGGCCATATTGCTCCGGGATATGCGGTGGTCATTCCCTGACCTTTCCGCATCCTCCGTATTTGGTGGTGGCGGGCTCGAACCCCGGTCTAATCAAGAAGCGTGTGCTACGCACTGCTGCTCCTTCCCACCTGGCTACGGAGGCGGCAGATACCTTCATAATGGGAAATAAACCTGCGCTTATCCGATCTCAAGCAGCATTTATAGTACACTGAACACGTTTGCCTCACGTGCTTTTAAGAGAAGAGAGGAGCTTATACTCGCTAATTCGGGATAATTTTATCAGGAGTTGATGACGATTGGATACTCATTGTAACCAAATATACCTTGCTGGACATTGTGTTCTTGTATACAGTGTAACTTCTTGGTGTTCTTCCGAAGACGCGGAACCTGTTTATAGTGTGACTGGGGTAAAAAAAAAAAAAAAAATTGGACTCTCCTGGGTCTTTTGCCCTGGGTTAGTTAGCAGGTGATAGTATATCCTAGCCGCCTCCACGTAGCTGGGATGGGGGGGGGACGTGGTGACCAGGTGTTGCTACTTCCTATCTGCTGAGAGCCAAGTACCGGCCGACAACATAACAACACCCCATATCACAGGCGAATCTGGGAAAGAAGCCCTGGTACCAGCCACCATTACAAAGACACATTTGCCCCATGTCACTACACTTACACATCCAACACACTATATACAAATGCCTGGTTTTGGCGGAAGCTTCTACACAAGATGTACAACGGCGGCTAATGGGTGAGAACCCTGGGATTCGCCGTTACAACACACGAATGCCCCCTGAATAAATATATCCCCTGTGTTACCTTCAAGCACAGTGGTATCGTCACCTCACTATCCACAAGAGATCCCCACACCGGGTGGAAAAGGCCCGGGGTGCGAGTTAGTCGGTCTCAGGCTTGGACAGCAAGGTTTACCTCGGAACCCGGGATTTTTCGTCCAGTAAAGCAGGCAAATCGACTAGAGAACCCACACCATTTACAGATACAATACACATGGGTATTTGAAATTACATTTACAGGTGACCATAATAAAATAGTTTTTTGTGCTACCTTCACAGACAATTTCTAAAAGTTGTAAATTTCAGGAAATACAAAAGGAGAAGGGCTGTCCCAGAGGAAAAAACTGAAGGGAGTTCTGAAGAGTTAAATTACTGTTTAATTTCTGCGGTAGGAAGGATCATGGAGTCTATGATTAAGGATGTGGTTTAGTACCATGTCGACAAGAATGGTATCCTCAATAGATTCCAGCAGGTTCGTACAGAGTGGTCAGGCCTGACCACTCTGTTAAGTTATTATGAAATCATCAAAGCAGTTGGATGCAAGACACAATTTTGACATTATGTACTTAGACTTTGGGCCCTTGTGGATAGCAAAGTTGGTATAATCACCGTAATTCCCACATCAAGTGGAAAAGACCCGAGTCCAAATCCTGTCAATAACGCGAAGAATCTTTATGGGTCTTTTTTCATAACGTGGCTGAATTAGTCGGTCTTAGGCGAAGGTAGCAAAGTTTTTTTCCTCCGGAAAGTCTCGTTTTTCGTGCTGTTTTTATGTGGTAAATCGCTGATGCCCCTAAAACCCTACAACAACCAATCTTAGATTTTGGTTAAACTTTTCATTCCGTTCCTCTTGGAAGACTGCTATACAAAGTATAAGCCAACAATTTGGGATTGCTGGTAAGACCATACACTGGATTGGCTAAAGGTTAAGAAGCACGTAAGAAAAGGATAAAGGAAACAGACTATTTCCATAAACGGTCAATCGACACAGCTAACCTATGCAACAAGTGGGATCCCTCAGAGATCGATTTTGGGTCCCCTCCTCTTCTGCTTTTCATAAACGATATTGATGAGTGTGTCCAAGAGCTACGAGTTGCTGATGATGGTAAGTGGAAAGGTTGGTTAACAATTAGAGCCAGACCATGTTGCTTGCATCAAAATAAACATAGATTGGTTGTATATATGGCTGATAAGTACAAACGAGCAATTAGTTGCCATTTTTCGGACGTATACTTAAAAGTGTCAAAATGCAAAGTAATGTCTTTGGGAACAAATTCTAAAGTTACGTGTACGCTATAGCAAAAGGAGCTAAAAGTGGTTCTGAGCGAAAAAGGGGTTACGATTCAATCAGACATGAAATTTTCATGCCGTGTAAACAGGCGACTAGGATGGCACGCGGTGACTTATCCATGATTTATAGGCCAGTTTGTAGTAGGGACAAGGGTGTAATTATACCTCTATGCAAAATTATGTTAAACCGCATTTGAAGTGTCCTACTTAGGTCTGGAAACTGCATCTGATAAAAAAATAATAAATAAAAACCTTCTAGAAAGGTTTCAGAGGATGACGACTAGATTAATGATGAGTGAAAATCGATGCGTATATGAAGAAGGCTTAGAAGATACGGACGGCAAAGTTTGACAAGTAAAAATATAAGAGATGTCTGATTAAGGTGTACAAAAGAGAATAACAGAAGACTGGAACTCATCTATTTCACATATAGGCAGTAGGTTGTTGAATACTGGAATAAACTGCCTCCCAGTGTGGCAGAGGCCGTGAGTGTAAGTTCAAGGCGGAGTTGGATTGTTGGTTACCTCGTGGAATGGAAATACACTGCTCAAAAAAAAAAAAATAATAATAAATAAATAAATAACAGAACAAGTAGAAAACGTAGTATAACTCGAGCAGCTTGCGATGAAGCAGGACAAAATTGGGTATAGTGGTGTACCATAGAATAACGATGAAAAGGAGACAACAAGAAACTTCGAACAGGTATAAGGGGCATTTATAGGGGTTTTAATATAAGAATTACGAAAAGGGTCACATTACAGAAGTCGATACAATTTGATCAAAAATACGGTCACATGACATCTATACAGCGTATGATCCCCTCCAACGGATAAACAGGCCTTACAGGAATTAAACCTGCTCGATATAAGGGTGTCCTATAAGATTCTGCGCCAACAAATCCCATTCTTCCACCAGCGCAGACCTTAGCTTACCAAATGACGGAGAAGTTGGCTGTTGTCGTGCAGTGCGATGCCAAAGCCCGTCTCGCACATGTTCGATCGGATTTACGTCTGTGATCGTGCTGGCCACGGCAGTCGTTGGATATCTTCAGTTTCAAGACATCCTCTACCTCTTGAGCGCTATGTGCGGTGGCATTGACGTGCATAAAAAGAAAATCTGGGCCAACTGCACTCCTAAAAAGTCGCACATAGGGTCTGTTCTTGGTAGCTCTGCGCAGTTACGATAGCCCCTGTAAAAAACATGAAGAGGTGTGCGGCCGTTGTCATTATTCTACCCCACACGAGAACACAGCCTCCACCTAAAGTGTCAGTTTCTCTGATTTGCATTCTTCGCTGTCTCCAGATGAAATAATTTCTAGAATCTGTAGGCGAAAACGGGACTCATATTTTATTGCGAACAGTCTTTTCGGCGACACTGTTTACAATAAAATTTTCATATTCACGAAAACATTTGTTCTGTTAATTTTGTTGATCAGTGTAGTATGAATGTTCGTGTTAGTTTTATTGTATTTTATTTATATATATATATATATATATATATATATTTTGGCTAATGCAGAAAACCTCCGCTGCATTATTCGGCTTACTAATAGCAATATTCAAACAAGATATATCCAATACGAAATGAAATAAATACTAATGCAAAATATAAATGCAATTCCAAAACGAAACTGAAAAACAATCGGCAATTCATGATTACTGAAAATTTAAAGTTGCAGTTATCATATTTCATTATTAAAACTAGCATCAGTCAAGGATAGAGCTGCAAAATATATTAATGAGCACGTTCGAGACTAGTTAAACTATTAATTGGTATAAAAATTAATTTGGATCAACATAAAAATTGTTTACTAAAATTTGAATGAGTTAAAATTACACACAATATATGACAGTTATAATAGTAGGCACACACAAGAAAAATAGCAAGTCAGCAAGCAAATAAAAAATAGAACAAATAGGAAAAAATAATATTAAAGACAATATGTCAGTAGGCTAGTGTAGCCATACCATGAATTACCATTGCTGCGCTGTGGCGGACGGATCCAGCTTGGTTAGTGGCAACGCAGGTGTAATTAGCCCTGTGTTCCGGTTTCACGGCCTCGAACAGAAGGGTCGATGAATAATCAGCCAGATTATAAACTTGAACGTCACTTTCGACCGGTAGCTGGCGCTCATCTCGGAACCACTGAATCGTAATTGGCGGATCTCCTTTGGTAACGGTACATGTGATACTAAGACGTTGTCCCATTTGGACCGATGACGGAAGGGTGAAAGGTTCGATCACTGGTCTCACTAGAAGCGGAAAGACAAGTTAGTATATTTAAAGATAACAAATTCGCGTATGAGTTATTAAAATAATAAGTACTAACAGTTTTTACACTTCGCTCGCAGTCTCACCTCTGACAGTAATATGTAAACTTCCTTGGGCGCTGTCGCCTTCTTTATTTCGAACAACACAGCTGTAGCGACCCTCATCAGCCACTCTCTCCATCGACTGGACAACCAAGGTTCCATTGGGGAAAACAGTCTGTCTGTGGTTGTCGGGAAGTCTCACACCATCTGTGGGGATATAAAATATCTCCGGGTTAAGCTGATGTAATCTTTTAATTTTAAGTCATGTTTGTGTTTCAAGTTCAGATATTTTTAAACTAAATTAAGAGAGTGAAACAGTCTTTGACTGCTTTTGGCTAAGTAATCAGACGTTCAGATTTGACGTACGCATCCTCGATCAGAATAAGCATGAAAGCGCATGAGTTAAGAAGTAGCGAAACTATTTTGTTGTGTATAGTTGATGATGACGTAGTACTAAAATTGGGGGGAGGGGTTGTATTAAATTTTTAATATAAAGCATAATATTAAATTTTCACTAACAGTCTTTCTATAATAATACCGTTTTGTGGAAACGAACGTGGAATTTGTGGTGATGTCACTCATGACGTAGTATGGCAGAATTATTGAGGATAGAAGTTAACGTACGGCAATTCCCGACAATCTTCTGTTGAGTTCCATTATAGTCTAAGGGAATATAAATAAAAATAGTGAAAGAGGAACTTTTTTTTATTCCTGCGACTCCTGCTTACCATTCTTGGAGTAGCTGTGATAAATTGTAGGTGGTAGATGATGGAAGAGCTGTCAGCTGCAGAGTTGGGGTGTATGTTAGTGTATCTCTATAGTGTGCCGACACGCCCTACCTTGCAGATAGCCCTTCTAATGCGGGCAATATTTACAGCGTCGACTACAGGAGGCGATAATTTCCCCAAAATGCACCCTTCATCACGTGACTTTAATTACTGAGGATCCGCTTGGGTATCTCCCTCGAGAACGAACACTCTGACCTCACGCAATCAATATACTTTCATCTGTCTCGTGTTGTCGATGACTTGATCAAGTAGTCACTTCGGTATTCTCTGTTATTATACTGCGAAGGAGAAAAATCCGTCTGTTTTTGCTTGGTTAAAACTACTTCAGGGGGTTTATGGTAATCAATTTCCGTTAGGAGCATGCGCAACGTTTCACACGTTAGTCATTCGGAAGCAGAAGACAACAGTTCTGAACATTTGGATTAAAAATAAATAAATAAAAATTAAAAATGAAACATCTAATCTACTCGTGGATGTTCTAGTTATAGAATCAAAATATTGCTATAATTAACTTAGTTATAGCAATATTTTATTTCTTTTAAATGAAGGTGAATGGCGTTTGGCGATTCTTGATATCCAAACCCAGAACTGTCCATGAGAACAACAGGTCTGATGGTTCAGGGTCATAAATGATGGTTGTTCGCCAGAATTTTGAAGGATGGAGCAAGACTATTGGGATTAGGCAAGGAAAACAGGGACAAGGCAACTGTTATTATTAGAAAATTTGTCTTAGTAGTGGCAAATGATGTAAGAAAGCAAGCTTATAAAGCATCAGCCAAAAAAAAAAACAAAAACAAAAAAACTACACACTTAAAACGTACACACCTCACCTACCCATTCCCGCCAATTGTTTGTTTAGTTCTTTCTTGAATTTATTTAAGTTATCCATTTCCACAACAACGGATGGAAGTTTGTTCCAATAATCAACCACCCGCTGGCTGAAGGCAAACTCCCGCACATCTACCAGCCACCATCCTTCCACAATTTGAATTTATGCCTTCCCATGTGTGTAGTCTCAGGAAAAGGAAGAATGCCATCAACATTTATCTTACTGAATCCATTGAAGGCTTTAAACACTCAATCAGATCTTCCCGCAGGTGCTTAGTTTCTAGACGCTGCAATTTGCAGAACTGAAGCCCTTTCTGGCAAAAGCACCCCCACTCCCCTCACCAATCTGGTTACTCTTCTCCGCACTCAAATGGATGTTATCCTTTTACAAGTATTCCGACAAACAGTAATGTTGAGGACTGGATTTTTGTTAAAAGAAATTAACAACGTGTGGGCTCAGCTTTAGCCTGAATGAGAGCACTGGCAGTTCGTGGAATATTTTCAACAATTGGAAACAGTTGAAAGAATTTGGTTCCATTCCTCCATAAATTAATAACGTCATTACAACAGTTGAATTGAGCAATATTGTTCTTGATCTGGACTTTAAGCTCATACCAAAAATATTCTACATTGGGTAGCTAAGTCAGTTGTGGTGAAAGCTAGCGTTTGCCTCAAAGCAGTACAGGCTTATACATACCACATTCGTGCAGGGCATCTTCATGCTAGAACATGAAAGGCCCGGTTCCACAAAATAGGCAAAAAATCCTACCAAGTCATATACCGACGCGCTGAGGATTTTTGGCACTACGATAAGCGGTCCAGTTATCCCCGGACCTCTATACAGTGATACTTCTCTTCCACCCCCAATCCTTAGCTTCATTGCTCAGATGATTAATTAGACCATGATCCCAATGGTTGGGTTACCTGGTTAGTTACAAAATCGACCGTAAACGCGGACGGTTTTGTTTAGCTGGATACAAACACCGGAAAATTCTGATTTTTACATCGTGTAAAACAGGTAATATAATTCGGCGACTGAATAGACGTAATTTGCACAACACACTGATGTCTAATGGCCTTAATTTCTTCGGTAAGAATCTAAATAATCCCACCTTCAGACTGATTAAACGAGGACTTGAATGAATACATGAAATTCGTCTAATCAATGACAGGTACTCAGGATGATTTGTTGGTTGTTGCAGCGGTTTTAGACACATCAGCAACTTAGACCATACTGCACCGTAAACGTCTGTAAATTACGAGTGTTGTGTAGTCGATTTGCTGGTTTGTTGGACGAAAACACGAGTTTCTGGGAGAAAATATCATGCCCCCCCCCGCCTGAGACCGATTAACTTAGCCACGTTGTGTAAAAGACCAATAAAAATTCCTGGTGTTATTGACGGGATTCTAACTGAGGTCTTTTCCACCCGGTGTTGGGAGGACAGTGATTATATTCGAATCGATACTATTTGAATCGACACTGTGCACGTTATCTGACCCTCTTAAACATGTTTTAACTCTGAGCATAACCCACTTTTTTGTCCAAATATCACTGCCCTCGAGCATGGCAACTGTTCTTAAGTCATGCGAAACATTCCACCCTCGCAGGTAGCACAAGTTGATATAATCACCGTCCTGTCGCACTCGGTGGAAACGGCCTAGGTTCGAATTCCGCATGATTCACAGAATTCGAACCTAGGCCGTTTACACGCAGACATAATGAACTAACGCCTCAGAGCCTTAGTGCCTTTGGCGCTTTATATACATTACACCACTTGTTCCTGATACTACAATCGAGAATGCAGTTCTCGGAGCCACCTATAAATTGTGTACTGTGTTAATTCTGTGCGAAACATCACAAATGTCGAATTTTTTCAGTAGTCAAAAATGCTTCAAGGCAGCTACCCGCATACCTCGGCTGGTCCTTAAAGAGATCCTTAATCACCGTATCCGCAACTATTCTGGCGAGCTGGATTAATACTGCTGCAAAGTTTTCTTCCTCTAAGAGGGGAACGGTCACACCCCTTTTAAAGACTTCGTGGAACAAAGACCTTAGCTTTTTAACTGAAACAACAACTTCATAAAATTAGGTAAAAGAAAAATGACCTCACCGATCGTACATCTCATTCTGAAGCACAGGCCCAACTTAATATATGCAAAAATCAGCAGCAGTGGCAAGATTATTCTACAATACCCAGTTACAAAACGGTTCATGCTCATACGTTCACTGCATCTCAATTGATAGACATTATTAATTCGCTGCCTGCCTCCGCATTTACAGGAAATGATAACGTTTCCCAATTCTTGATTAAGTTGCTAAGCCCATTCGTTATACAACAGCTCCTGACTATCCCAATGGTATACTGAAGACTCGGTCGTTTCCCATCTAGTGAAATAGCTATGGAGTCAGTCCACTCCCCACGGTCTGCAACCAATCTCTTATTAAACATTACCGCTCAGTCTCGAAAGCTTCAACCCTACCAAAGTTATTTGAGAAAACAGATCTTCGTAGATATCCCCCCCAACAAATTTATTATGCGCACGCACAAACGATCAACGTGTGCAAACCTCCTTGCAACCGCAAATGCCATATTATTAGAGTTTGAGTGCAGTCAAGAACTTACTATAACTTCCTTGGATATAGGGGATGCAGCTGATATTCCATTATTATTATATGCCTCTTAAAACCGTACTATCACATCAAAAGACAAACTATGCATTCTTTCTCTTCTCCTAGGTAGGAGAATCTTACAGGTGGACTCAAAAGGCAAACGAAAAAACTGAATAACAACACCAGCAAATGCAATAGGGTTTCTATGGTTTCCGGCCCTTTAATTCTTAGAGGACATGTGAAAATGGAAAATAATTTCACAGTGAAAATGGACGTGGGGTTAATCTCTGCACCATCCATACGGTATACCTACTGCTGAAGATTTCCTCTCCCACAGCATGCGAGACTGCACCTGAAAAGGGAAAATCCCCTTTCAAATGTTGCCTACAACTTCGATGCTAACCTCAAGAATGCGATTGAGAAAAAATACACTATATGGCGTAATATGACCTAAGTTGCTGATGCGCCTGAGATCCTATAATAACAGAAACAACACCAACAATATGCCAACATAATTAGTAGTACTGGCTGCTTACGTAAACAGTGTGTTTCTAAGACCAACAGTTTGTTGATGAAAAGTGGTAGAATTGTAGCTTGAATGCATCAAAAAATAGCTAGTGAATGAACTTGACTCGCCGATAGAAATTATCTCTACTATAGAAATGTGGTGTAGGCTAATTTGTGATAATTTAATGTATGGTAAGTGCATGAATATATACATATATGCATGCACATACCATATATTTTTGAGAATTTCTTATCCGCATATGGTGACTTAAAGAGCACATTCGTTTGATCTTAGCCGAAATTCTCCATCGATGTAAAGAACAGCGAAACGCACTGCGCTTTCACCACCTCCAGCTAAGAAGCAGCAACATCGTCAATATGTTCCTGCGGGCTATTTTTAAAGTCTGAAACAGAAGCGCAAATATTTTCTGCGATCGCCACCCGTAGGAAGTCATATTTTCACCCGCTTCTACGCATTCGTTTTTTATCACCGTCATTCCAAATAGACTCACCTTTCACTCTGTTTTCCGCTCTTCTCTCTCTCAGAGTTCGTCGTGGCTACTTCCAATAGCCACTCAGAGCAGCCCTGAATTTATTACAGGCAGACCCGAGCTCGTGGCTCGATACTTCACGTTAACAAATCACCTTATTATCTTGTCCTGTCCACTCCGCGTGTCCCAGAGGTGCTTTGTAATACTCAAATAATCAATAAATTCAGTTTTAATGCAATTTCCTCATCCATGCATTACCGGCAATCCTTCAAATCTCCAACATGGCCTTCTTCGAAGCTCGCTTATCTGTGGAATAATGCACGGATTTTTATCTCCCTTGGGAGCTAGCCTACTTTCGAGGCCCACATAACAGTAAAGTATCATGTAAGGCAAATTTCTTTCTTAAAATCCTAGTTAAATACGGCTTGTTCTGTTCTACGTTGGAGAAAAGCCACTTTTTCTAAGAAATAACTGAAAAACAAAACAAATACAGAAAGTCATTGTGTACCCTTTGTGCATTTTTGTTTAAATAATTTCTTTAAACTATCTCAGATTACATTTTTATCATTTGAAAAATGGTCCCAGTGCTTCAAGATGTCTTGCAAAGATATGGTATTATGTCTACATTACTATATATACGATAAAAAGATGGCTTGTTTTTCATCCCGCAATATCTCAGCCTAGACTCTTCATCAAACCCTCATCTTTGGTGTCCTCAAAGGTGAGTATGTATATGATTAATTGGCATGACTAGTGGTGTCCCCACACCTTTGGGCTTTCTCAAAATTGCTTTTAAATTTTGACTATCTAAAATAGTGTAATCTAAGAGTGTTCTCGGTAGGCCAACATTGTATATATACCAACACTGATTGTGATTGTAATTATGGGGCTGTTGGTCAATTGAAGTCAATAACTAGTTACAGGAAGTCTGTTAGAAGCATATACAATATTAAAATCTCCATCGCATATTGTTGGATGATTAGTACTATGATGACCATGTACGGGGGTTGCTCAAAAAATAGCAGCGGTTATAAAAATAAAGCTTTATTTACAAGTATTTTTTGTTGCATGTCCTTTAATTAATCTTTGGCCTTTTATACAATTCGCTCCTAAATTCGTGGAACGCGTCTGATATCGTCAACAGTTTGTTGAAGAGTGGCGACAGAGATCGAATGTGTGAAGTTTTCCCAGAGCGTTGACTTCTGGGTGGCTCTTGTTAAAGAAATGAAAGTCACAAGGACTCATGTTTTAGAATAAAGTCGGAGGTGGTACTGTTAAAGTATTGTTGGAGATTTAAAGAGTGGTCAAGATTTACTCTTGAGATCATGAAGAACGCTTTCACAGCATCAATCACATGACACCCTTCATTGTTTCACTGAACTGGCGAGAGTGAGTTCTGGGTCATAAAATCCATTTCAGGAAAACGTCCACCTTCTCTCCTGTCGCGTTCAAGGTGCACTCTAGCAACTTCATAACGCCACCTCCGGACATCAGTACGACAGGAGAGCGCATCATGCCCTAATGCTTCCCACAAACCACGAAAATGTTCCTTTTCGTTTCGTCCCTATGCGACTTTTTCATCTGATATTTCTTCGCAAACATAGCTCAAAAATCTTCTGCACGCACTCTACGCTCAGTGAAAACACCTTTCCCATCCACGTACAATTAGGAAACTGCTGCTGCTGTTGTATAATTATCTATTTCTTTTTATACGTATGTGGCCAACGCCAGATGATTCTTCCTCACGAGCGCATATACGCGGCAGTGTTGTCATTACTTTTTGGACTACCCTCGTTACTATAGCAACTAAATTTTCTTATAGTTCAGTATCTTGGTGATCTGGTGAGACTAGAAACGGAGTGCGTCTAAGGTCTAAAGTACGCCACATCACCAAAAGTATAGGAAGACAACGCGTCTTCCTATACTTTTCAGTAGTAATGATAATCATAGCCTTTTTTTGTGGACTGAGCACTTTCAATCGGGTCAAACGAGAATTCTTTTGGTGGCGCAGTATCCAACGAAGAAATTTTAGACTCCACTAAAGCTCTTTGTAACTGTCACCGAACTGCTGACATAATGCACGTTCTCGCTTTGCTCCAAGTCGTTTGGTTTCCTCAGCTGTCAAGCGAAGGAGAATAAAGTGTCTGTGTTAGGTGCGTGGATAATTCAGCAGCATGTACGAAGACAATGTCGTCAAGCCATTGACAGGCTGAGGTCGTCAGCATTGTTCTCCTGACACCATCATTAATTATGTATTATCTTTACCGCTGAACCGCATCCCCCGTTTACTGCGAGGAAGGGAAGGGGGGGGGATACAGAAAGTTTGAAAGGCTTCTCTTCCGTAAACTCTATAGGAGATGCCGAAAACTAAAGCCACGTTTAATTCTTTCAGATTTCTCTTATTTGTCTCGAATATTCCGTAAAGAAGTTCGGCTAGGCGTTCTTTAAGCGCGTGCAATTTGTCATGTACGTGATGTACTTGATAAGTAAGGAATGAATGGCAGGAACGGAAGTTTCTCCCAACAGCGAGTGTTAAACATGTAAGATATCAATCACTGCTTGGTTGTTATAACGGCTTAAAGTCCTTACACATTTCGCTGCGCTCATACACATTTCAATCACACGCTCAGTTTATATATTGATCTCAAATTTCCCAACCCTTTCGTAAAATAAATAATAAATAAATACTCTTTATTGTGCAACAAGAGAAAAATGAACAGTGTTACAAATTTCTGTACGAAATGTAGTCAAAGAAGTTCGCTGAAATCAAAGTTGTGTATATGAGGAAACATGGAAAAAATCAGTCAACATGCAGTCGTCAAAATTTCGGGAAAAGAGGCTAATGCAAAAGGCAATTCATGAGGATAGGGTAACAACATTGGGAGAGAATGTCCCTTCCAATTCCATGATTAAGAAATGGGCAGCAGAATTTAAAGGAAGAAGGGAGAGCCTGGAAGATGATCCACGCTGTGCAAGACCTGCAATGTCCACTGCTCCAGAAATTGCTGACAGTGCGCATGGTCTCATCATGAGTGAATGACAAGTGACAGTTTGGTACGTTGCCAGCGTCTTGGGCATCTCACGTGAACGTGTGTGCCACATAAAAACAGAGGTCTCGCTACGAAAAAAGGTGGCAGCACGATGGGTCCCAAGGTTGTCGACAGCAGATAAAAAAGCACAGCATTTCTCAAGTCAAGTGAATATTTCCTTGCAAGGTTTGTGACCATGAATGAGATGTGCCTCCATCACTTTCAGCCAGGAAGAAAGAGCAGTCCAAACAATGGAAACACTGTTCTTCTCCCCTCCAAAGAAGGCCAAGTTGATTCTTTCTGTTGGAAAGGTGATGGCATCAGTTTTTGTGAGATGCTGATAAAGTGTTGCTAGTGGATTACCTCTAGAAAGTTGACTTGGTACATTATGGCCTTAGTTGCCAATGCGCCAAAAAACACCAACCAACCAACCTTCAGAAAGTCCATAAATGATGACACTGAAGACTGCAAAATCACAGGATGGCGTTGTCCTGGATCCCACCTTACCTGAAGGACCACTCCTGAACCGGATCTATACGCTGAGGATGAGCCTGGAAACCATGATAGCGAAATCCAGCAGTAGAATTACAACAGTACTCAGGGGAAAAATAGTCACTATCTGGGCGAAAATGGAGCACCTTTTGAACGCCAACCTGGAAAGAGAAAAGGCTGTCGCGAAGCTCGAAGCCTATCTAGATGAGAGGAACAACCAAATGCAACAGTGCTTCCCCTCCTTTGCACTGAGGAATGGAATAAAGCAAGTGCCCAACCAACCAGCAGCAACAACACAAACAAAGCGTGCCAAAACGCTTCTGCAAAAGCCCCACCTTGTCATTTTGAAGCCAACCATATTGGATGCCACGAAAACCAGTGAGGAAATAAAGAACACAGTTGTCACTTCGCTGACTGAGGAGTTCAAAACCACAAGAATTAAATCTATTAGGAAAACGCGCAACACCGGCATGATAACAGAGACAGATACGGATGAGGAGGCAAACAATATATTAAACAACTCGAAACATACCTAGCTTATGGCTCCTAGCAGAAACCCCAAAACACAGAGGACTCTCTATTCGGATTTATGATATGTCAAAGCATCTTGAACCTTCTGCAATCACAGAGGAGATCTACCTCCGTAACCTTCAGAGGGACTTCCCAGACAATTAACCATCTGACCTAATTTCCCCCAAATATCAGTCAAGTTGGAAAGCCGGACACACAAGCAATTGGGTTGTGGAACTGGCCCCATCTACCTGGCAGTCTATTGCTAGACAAGACTAAGTTTACATAGGCTGGGGATGCCACAGATACAGGGAGCATATTCCAGTGCCAAAGTGTTTAAATGCTGCAGGTTTGGACACACCTCCCATACCTGCACCCAGACCGAGCAGACATGTAGGCACTGTGCCGAAAAGGGGCCACAGCTATAACGCATGCCCAAACAAAACATCAGAACCAGTTTGTGCAAACTGTAGGACTCAGAAGATGGAACATACCCATTCAATACACGATGGAAAGTGTTCAGTCTACCAAAAAGCAAAGAGTGCATTCCAAATGAGAATCGATTATGGGAACACAAATTAAACTCTATAATTACAACAAGATAAAATTCCTTTAAATTAATGCACAGAGAGCCAAAGCCGTCGCTGGACAGATAAGAAAAAAGATTGAGGAAAACTACGACATACTTTTCATTCAAGAGCCCTACACTTATGCTAATGAGGTGCGGGGTTATTCCCCTAACCTATAAGGTAGTTCAAACAACTGGAGAAATCCCCTGTTGTGTCGTGCGTAACATCACCTCAAGTGACGGAAATTACCCATATCTGGGCAGCCTGCGCCCATATAATTAGCTCTTTGGGTGATTTCTATATGGTCTCTCTGTATTGTCGCCCAGAAGAGGATGTTACCCCTGCTATCCATACCTGCACAATCTCAGCATTGTGCTCCGTGGATCAAAGATTTTGATAGGATCTGACGTAAACTGTCGCTCCTCCATCTGGCACAGCGAAACATCCGTATATAGAGGAGTCCGAAATGGACACAGCCTCGAGGAATTCCTGACCAATAGCAATCTCACAGTCCTTAATAGTCCTAATAATCTTCCCATCTTTTCCAGTACGCTCTGGGAGGCGATGTATGTATGTATTTGTCTTGGGCGGCACCTGGAACGTTAGTTCATCTCCGCCTCGTTTCACTTTTAAATTAGAGGATTCTGCAGAAATGGCCAGAAGTGAACTGGCTGTTTGGCTACCCGGAGTCAGCAGGTCGGCAAGAGCCCAACAAAGTACGAGCCAAACAGTAAAAAAAAAAAAAAAAAAAAAAAAAAAAAAAGGAACTTATACAACTATACAAAGATTAAATACTGTCTGGGAGGCGAAAATAGACGTTACCCTCGCCACCAGATCCTTCGTGGGATACATCACAAATTGTGCTATTCGTGACGGATGGACAACTGGCCACCGCGCCATCACGTTCAACATGGAGAGAACATTACATCGTACAACCTCTTCTTGGCAGATACTTTACCGTTACTCAGTGCAAAAGGCGGATTAGCCACAGTTCAAAGACACACTACGCGATTACGCCAGAGCCCTCCAAACTGTCACTCTGATGAATTCCAACTTGGTCATAATTTGCTATCAAAATAAATACCAGCCTATAAGAGAACGAAAAACCAATTCAAATAATTTTGAAGGGATTTGCGTTACCTTTTCAAAAGAGCACGTGAAAATACAGTTATGCATCATATACCTCCCACCTGAGCACTCAAAGGAGACAAGAAACGAACTCTATGCTTGGCTTGCTGCAAATCTAAAGCCATCAGTCGACACAATAATAGCGGGAGATTTTAATTTGCCTTTTCCGAAACACAGGGAGGCCAAGAAAGAGCTGGATGCTACATTGGGTGCATTGCACTTAACGCAGCTTCCGACACCAGTGACAAGGGAAATGCAGCAACTTGACCTGTTGTATCATAGTTCCTTAGACATAAGGCTAGCGCAAAACTGCATAAAATTTAAGTCGGACCACAATCCCATTGAAATAGAAGCAGCACTGAAGATACACAAATACATGCAGGGTAACCACACGAACTGGGAAAAGCAAAGTAAGTATCTTTTCTCCGTGAAGTATATTAAATCAGAGGTCATTCTCAGTCACCTGACTAGTTACAACTGGAATGACCTGCAAGAAAAGCCAGTAGACGAAGCTTTAGAAATGATCACTAAAAAGTTATACCAAACAGCATTGGAAGGAGCAGCAAAAGAAATCAAAATATCTGAGAGAACAAAAGAATGGTTTAACCCACAACTGAAAGCAAGTTTCCTCAGGAAGCAAAAACTGTATAGAAAATGGCAAAGAACGGGTCATCCTGCCGATCACATTCGTTATAAGAAAGAAAGAGCACATTTCATCAAAGCAAAAAGACAGGCACACTGCAGTGTTGTTCATAATAAACTAAAAAGAGCAAAAAGAATTACTAGCAATAGAAATAGCACAGAGAATATGACCGAATGCATTTTCAAGGAATGGGCTAATAACACTTTTAGTAACCTGCATGGACTGAATCAAATTGAGAACACTGATAATGGTAACAAAATTTTTGAATTCCTGAAAGATTTAAACAAGCGAAACCATTCGGCAATAGAGGAACCAACAAGACCTCCTTTGAGTGAAATACAAATCACCAAAGAGAGCGTAATGAAAGCAATCAACGATCTGCCCAATAAGGCCACTGTTGGACCAGACAAATTTCCAATGTTCATCCTTAAGATAAGTAGCCCATTTATAATAGATCTATTACTGCACATCTATCAGGAAATCATCAGGTCAGGAGCTTTCCCGCAAGCCTGGAAAAATTACATTGTAACCCCAATACCAAAGATTAAACACCCAAAATTGGCTAAGGATTACAGACCAATTTCTGTCAGCTGCACCCTACAGAAGGTATTCGAAAAAGCACTGCTTCCCACCATCAATCAACACTGCTTCAGCCATAGACCACCACATTTGCACTCAGTTATTTCGGGTAGATCAACAATAACAAACTTACTGGAAACCCTTTTTCGCGTGCAGAAAGCACTAAATGAGAAAAAGCAAATTGATATTATTTTTTTGGATATCTCCGCAGCCTACGACAACGTCTCAATTCCAGCGCTCATTGCGATTTTAAAGAATTATTTTAATGTAAGAGGAAATTTGTTAACTATAATAACCAGCCTGCTAGAACATAGAAAACTTATTGTTAAGCACCAAAAGCTACAATCTTGCTTTACCATCTCGCGAGGAGTGCCACAAGGGGGAGTTCTTTCGGCTACTCTCTTCGCGGCCGCCCTGGAGCCGTTTCTTGCACGGTACTACAATTTTATAACATATGCTGACGATGTAAAATTCTTCATCACTTCCAAAGACCATGAATCAGCAGAAGGTATTTGTCAGATGGCAAATAGCACAATCAGAGAATTTGAGAGCTACCTGGATTGCATCGGGCTCCGTATTAATGCGCAGAAGTCTGCCCAAATGACCATAACTTGCAAGCAGAATAAAAATGACATTTCGATCTCTGTGAACGGGTCTAATGTGGTAAAAGTGCACTCTCACCTGGACCTGGGTCTTAAGTGGGATGACAGACTCACCTTTGCTCAACACTTCGCCCATATGAAGACAAAAATATTCGCCGCTTTATGGGCTACTAGACAGGAACTTGTAGGAATTAGGGATCCTCAGCTAGCGACCAAGTACATTTTAATGTGTGTCCTGCCAATTGCAATGTATGCCTCGCAAATCTGGTCTTCAGCTCCAGATTCACATTATAAGTCCGTCCTTGGGATCGAGTACTGGTTCTTGCGATGGCTTAACAGAATTGCTGGCCACCCTTTTACTATCTCAAGGGCCATTCTCTACTCAAACCTTAACATCACACCCTGGATGCAGCGGACAATTAACAGGAACATACACACTCTCGCACAAATGCTCACAGGCAGAGTGGACGCTCCAGTCCTGGATAATATTCTAGTCAAACCGCGTGCCACTGCTAGACGTTGCGGGGAAGTAAATAATCCACTGCGCTCAGTCGTGAACAATCTTAGTAGCCTGCAAAGATTCTTCCCATCAAATGCAGCGAAAATATTTAACTCACTACAGATAGATGCCGAAAAACTGTGTGAGGATGCAACATACCGGAAAGAGATCTTCCAGGATTCGTATAGACTTACCAAAATATGAATCGGCTGCAAAGTACCAAAGAATTTAGAGTAAAAGAGAAACTTTCTGCTTTCAGAACAATAATAATTTGTTGACTGTAAAAATATACCTTCTGTAACAGTTATGTAAATATGTAATTTATAGATGGAATTATTAGTGAATTGTAAATATATCAGTTGTATAATGTATGTACAGAATCATCAATGTGTAAATACTGTATATATTAAACATAAAATGTGTATATAATATTTCGGGACGAGACTACGTGTTCAGTATATGTAACCCACTGCACGTAGTATCTCGTACCCTGATATGTACTTAGCACCCTCCTGGCACTTTGCCGTCCCGGGGTGGTTTCCTTATGGAAATAAACGGATAATAATAATAATAATAATAACTTGGACTCCCACCAGCGTAAAATCACTGATACTATAGTTAATGCAGCCAATGTCGCCATTAAGCGGCAAAACCCTGTACCAGGTGCTGTGCCATGGTGGTTCAGGGAATTGCAGACCCTTAGAAAAGAGGTCAACCAAAAGAGGTGTATCTTCCAGAGAGCCAGGAGATCCTGGCCTGCGGCAGAAGTAGAAAACTTCAGGAACCAGTACAGGGAGGCAAGGAATTCCCATACCGCAATGATCAGGCAGAGGAAAAAACTGTCCTGGGAGCACCTTGTCTCTACTGTGGGCAACTCTGGCCCATGGGGGATTGTTTATAGGATAACAACTAGAAAACTCCCTAGGGGAGAGGTCATTCCCTCCACGAAGACATCTGAAAGACATGTGACAACGACGTGGCAGGACTCCATCCGTAATATCTTGGATGTCACCTTTAAGCAACTATATCCGGATCGCACCACCGAATAACTTCAACTGGAGAGGGAAAATGCCCATTATCACCACAAAGGTAGAACCACCCTTCACTATACAGGAGCTCACTGCTTCAGCCTACAAAATCAAGAATAAGAAATCTCCCGGAAAAGACCTAATTGAGCTAGAAATTGCCACAAAATCATTTGAGTATGAACCTGATCTCATTCTAAAACCTCTATAACCACTGGCGGCTGAAATGTGGAGCATTCCCCACATATTGGAAAACTGCATTATTCCGCCTAATACTTAAGAATCCGTCCAAACCACCAGAATCCTATAGGCCTATTGCTCTGTTGTCCGTCCCGAGCAAAGTATTTGAGCAGCTCCTTCGCCAGAGATTAGAAACCCACTACGAAACCGCAGGGCTGACTGTTCCAAACCAATTTGGTTTCAAGCCAGGAAAATCAACCGTTAATGCACTGGGAAATATTATAGCCACAGCCACAAACTGCAACAACAAATACTTCTTGGAAATATCCGTGGGCACTTTGCCGGGGAATTCGACGCCTTATGGTGGCCGAGCGTCCTGGGTCGACTCAGACGAGCCAAGATCCCGGAGAACCTATATAACTGCATCAGTTATATAGGTTCTCCGTTATATATCTTTCAGATAGAAACATCATGGTGAAGACCCCCTACTGTCATGTTTAAAGACATATATACCGAGGCTGCCCGCAGGGTTCCGTTCTAGGGACCCCTGCTCTGGAACTACGTTCTGGATGACTTCTTGAACATCGATCTTGGAGACGTCCAATCACAAGGGTAGGCGGATGACCTGACCTTGATGCTGGGGGTCAGACTCCAGGGCTCTCTTAGAGACCTATGCAAATCGTGCGCTGACGGTGCTACAATAATGGGCTACTCATAACCAACTGAACATCTCACCTGCTAAAACCTGCTCTGTCTTATTGAGGGGCACGCTTGCACCGACCAAACCGCGGCAGATAAAGATCCATGGCACTACCATAAAACTGCAAGCCCAAATGATATACCTTGGAGTAGTCATCGACAAAAATCTGTTTCCTACCGCATCTTGTCAACCTAGGTAAGAACATCACAAACTACACTGCCCTATTAGCCAGGGACTGGGGCCTCAAAAAGCGCACCCCGGCGCTCTTCTATAAGACAGTTTTCATCCCTGCCATCACTTACGCCTGCAGGGTGTGGTTCGCAAAGACGCAGTCCTTCGTCAATCGCCGAAAGCTAGAAACCATCCAGCGCTCTATCCTCCTAACAATAACAAGAGCTTGTCGCACAGTCTCAACCCATGCCCTGCAAGTCCTAGCAGGTATACTACCTTTAGACCTAGAGATTGCCCGCACCGGTTTACTCTATCAACTCTTCAAAGGAAAATCAGACACAATATTATACTTCACTTCTGATCCACTCAACAACAGGACTGCAGAAGAAAAGAGACTTATCACCCATTTAACATAGGTCTGGAAGACTAGGTGGACTTAGTCTACAAAGGGGGCCATAATCTGAAAATTTCTTTCAGAAGTCCAAACAGTTCAGCCCACATGCCCGACATGGTTCTCCCCAGGCCTGCAAACTACCTTCCTTCTCACAGGATACGATTTAAGTCGTGCAAAACTGACTTCTTCCATATAACAGACAACCCTCTGTGTAACTGTGGATCCCAGAAAATCTGGGACCACCTTACGTACCATTGCCCGCTTTACGAAGATCTCCGACGAGTTCTCATTACAGAGATTCATTACTTTCTGCAGGATCAAGAAAACCATCTTCTAGAACACGAGCAATACTACCGCGCCTTATCCAAGTTTGTCCAAGACCTTTTTGCCAGGCAACGAACTTTACCTCAACTTTAAACCTCTGCGCAGGAATAGTGCCATACAACTCCTTCCTTGGTTCGTCCCAGGAGTGACACAACCACCAGCACAGCTCAGATGCTGCCATTAGGCCTTGCGTGGTCCTTTGCCTCTACTCTCCGGGCGGGAGGGGGAGGAGGTTACTTATGGTCTCCTTCCTACTCGCCGTCTCTCTTTTCCCTCTGGTGGGGCATGGGCCTGCTCCACTGATTTGTGGGTCATCTTCTCTATGAATCCCTTATCTGTCTTTTCCCCCCAGCTCTCTCTAACTTACACTACTAGTGTCCGAATCATTTCTAAATTGCTTGAGCCTTACACCCAAATTTAAGGTCCTACCACTGAAATCTCAGGAAATTAGGTGGCAGGACCTGCCAGAGTAAATACTGGTGTACCTGGTTTGTCTCCTCGGGACAGAGGGTGGACAACGTAGGGTCCCATTAAGGTCCCAGCGGCTAAATGACCAGAGGAACAACGGTACACGACACTACATATATACAAAATCCACACACTTTTAAACCTCTGGAATTAACAGTGTTCTGTTTCACACCCACAATGTATATATAGTACGCGGAGATGGTGGAAACCTCTGGTGCCGTGTGACACTAAACACACTGCACTCTACAGTGCGCATGGTCTCATCATGAGTGATCGACCAGTGACAGTTCGGTACGTTGCCAGCATCTTAGGCATCTCGCGTGAACGTGTGTACCACATAAAAACAGAGGTCTCGCTACAAAAAAGATGGTAGCACGATGGGTCCCAAAGTTGTCGACAGCAGATAAAAAAAAGCACAAGATTTCTCAAGTCAAGTGAATATTTGCATCGTTTTCAAGAAGATCCATCAAATTTTTCCTTGCAAGGTTTGTGACTATGCATGAGACGTGCGTCCTTCATTTTCAGCCATGGACAAAGAGCAGTCCAAACAATGGAAACATTGTTCCTCTCCCCTCCAAAGAAAGCCAGGTTGATTCTTTCTGTTGGCAAGGTGATAGCATCGGTTTTTTTGAGATGCTGACAAAGTGTTGAAGAAGAAGAAGAACTCTTTATTATATACAGAAAACACATTGCTGTATACAACTCCCTTCATGGCTACAAGCCAGCGGCTTACATAAAAGAAATCACACAACATAATAAACTCAAAAAGAAAAAAAAAAAAAGAAAAAGCATTATGACTCCTGAAAGGTTTGAACACTGGGATGATGGATTCAAGGCAGTGATGAATAGGCCTCCAGGAGCAAGTTTTAATATCCTCTGACGTGGTCCTGGGAAGGAAGTCGACCGAGTACTTTCTGCCTATATTCCTTGTCGACTGCGAATTTGTAGAGGTCGCCGTCCAAGGACTATATGTCTTGCAGCATTTGCACAGGTAGGAACCTATCAGTTAGCTTTAACCGGTTTGGAATGGCCTGTAGGATTGGATTAGCCCTAAGGCCTTGGGACCGGGATCCTCCATCCGCAGTTAGCCCAGAAATCTGGTACTGAAATAATGCCGACCATCATTTTGATGACAAAGACGAGTCTTCTCTCGTGAATGATGGCAGGAAGACATCTCATGTTGAAAGCTGCCGCCATCTGGGTGGTCTTTGGTGTAGGGGAAGCCGAAATTTCAATATGGCCCACTTCAGTGCCAGAATTCCTCCGCAAAAATCCGTCTAAGATGGGTCGTAGCAGTTGAAGTCCAGACTTCGGCGCCATAGAGTATGACCTGATAAACACATGTCTTAATATATCTGCACCCAACTGCCTGGTCATGGACGTGCATTAGTTGTTGTTTAATCATCCACCGGAGTCGACAGAACTTTATTTGCAAGTAGTCTATGTGCGGTAGAAAGGAGAGCTTTTGATCAAAAATAGCGCCCAGATCTGTATGTTGTTGGACGGCAGAAATCGGGGATCCTCTTAAAATGGGTTGTACTATTGTTGGGCTCCGTTCGAGAGAGAAAGTCAACTGTTTTGACTTCTCAGGATTGATTTGAAGTAAGAAACTGGAGAGGAAGGCCTCAAGGCCTTCTGCTAGTGGAGTACCTTTAGAAAGTTGACGGCGCATTATGGCCTTAGTTGCCAATGCGCCATAAAACACCAACAACCAACCTTCAGAAAGTCCATACTGTCCAAGGGGCATACCTTATAAGGCGTTTGCGTGAAAATATGAAAGACAAACGCCAAGGAAAACTCAGCAAAGAAGTCTTTTTCGACCAGGACAACTCGCCTGCTCACAGGTCTGTCACAGCCATGGCTGCACTGCATGAGTATGGCTTTGAAATCTTGGACCATCGCCTATTGTCCCCAGATATAACACCATTGGACTTTCATCGGTTTCCTTATTTGAAAAAAATATTTGGCTGGCATCCATTTTCCCACTAACAGTGACGTCATTGCTGCAGCGGATGCCCTCGTGGTAGCACAGTTGGTAGGTCACCCCACACCGGGTGGAAAAGATCTGACTTCGAGTCTCGTTGATGAGGAAAGGAATTTTTATGGGCCTTTTTCACAACGTGGCTGAGTTAGTCAGACGTGCATGGTTTTTTCTCCCGGAAATTCGAGTTTTTCGTCCAAACAGATAATCGACCACAGAATACGCAGTTTACAGACAGTGTACACGGAGCAATATGGCTTTAGTCGCTGATGCTCCTAAAACCCTACCCTATAACAACAACAACATGAACAACGACAACAAATGCAGTAGATGCATTCCTGGAGGATTAAGAAAATTTTTTCGCAGTTGGAATTAGCCAATTGCAGCATCAGTGGGAAAAGTGTATCGACTCCAAAGGGGATTATGGTAGAAAGTAACGTTACCAGACTTTTCAAATAAATCCTTCTTACTCAAACCAGGACTTTAAAACGCCTCTCGTACAATATGATGGCAAAAGTGGTTGTTCTTGTAGAGTTTTAGGATCATCAGCGACTAAGGCCATATTGATACGTGTATACTGTCTGTAAATTGCCGGCGTTCTGAAGTCGATTTGCTGTTTGCTGGACGAAAAACTCGATTTTCCGGGAGAAAAAACCATGATACCCTTGCCTGAGACCGACTAACTCACTCAGCCGCTTTGTGAAAAAGGCCCATAAAAATTCCTCACGTCATCGACGGCACTCGAACTCCGGTCTTTTTCAACGTGTGTTGGGAAGACGGCGATTCTAACAACTGTTCTACCAACGAGGGCATTGAAAAAAGTGAAATACAAGTTTCTTCAAAGCGAAACTTAGCACCAGTCACACCAGATGCTAGATTCTGGATTAGAGTTGAAGCAGATCGAAGAGACGTCAACGATATTTTCATCCAAGACAAATCTTTTTGGATTGCAACCGAGCTCCAGAATAATGGGGAGAAGTTTCTTTGTTATGAACCAATGCATTATAGATTTTCTGTTGCTGTGGAAGATAAATGTACGTTTTAACTTCAGTCCAAGCAGTGGCAGCCGCCATGAACACTGCTCAAAGATGTTTGGCTCGGAGACTGCGCCCACTAACATTTTAATTATGAAGAGGAATCTCCTCTCCCGAATAGTTGTGTGTGAAGCCGTTAAGCCATAAACGTGGGGCATTTGTGGGGAGGGAGGGAGGCGAAGTTTCGTCGATGCCCATTTCAGCAGCCATAATTCTGACGAGTAGATTTTATTTTTACATTCGTGAGCATAGCAGAGGCTGAGATTTCATTGTTGTAGAAGACTCCAGGATAGATGGCCGCACCAATGAAGTTCTGGAGATATCCGTGACCTGGAGTAGTTGCGTGTATGAGAGCCAGCGAACTTGCTCCCATAAACACAACCATAACCATCATTCTGTAACCATTTAGATGCAGTGCATCTTGATATTTACAGGAGAGCTTGCTGTAAAAAATAACCCCAAGGTCTGTATGCGTAAGCCCATTTGGAATAAATTTAATCCCAGTGATTTCTATCTGGTTTCAGAAAGCTGTTATTTTATATTTTTTGGTTTTTAGGAGCATTAGCACCTGAGGTCATATTGCTCCGAGGATATGCGGTGGTCATTCCCTGACCTTTCCGCATCCTCCGTATTTGGTGGTCATGGGCTCGAATCCCTGTCTAATAAAGAAGCGTGTGCTACGCACCGCTGCTCCTGCCCACCTGGCTACGGAGGCGTCATTTCGGAAAGCAGACAAGTTGCGCCGACCTATCTAGGATTAGAGAGAGAGGCTGAACTAGGGCAGTTAGTTGTCAAGGTGTGCAAGCTTACTATTAATCAGACTGAAAGTTGGCAGAAAGGAAGAATTGCACTCGACCTTGTGTAAGTCGAAACATGCCAAGAAACGAACCGAAAACGAAATGTACCTATGATCTCAGGGTCGAGTGCAATTCTCCGTCAGGCGCTCATCTAGGTGACTCGGGTCAAGCCACTCACCCACTAGCCATCATTATTTGGTTTGGCTGAAGAGGAAAGGATTGCTTGTGTATATGATAAAATATCACGTCGCCCTTAGGTAATTGAGATGACTACAGCAATAAATAACAGACAGGAGAGGACTCCGCCTTGTGCAACCTCTGCATTGATCGTTCTGGTTGCCAAAATAGGAGCCTGCACATTATTTATAATTTAAAAATAGGAGTCATTATTTAAAAACAATAATAAATTTTCTCTTTATATTACTGAATATCACCTAGAGTTAGAAGAGTTTACAAGGATCATTGCCGTAATTATTGATAACGTGGGCCCGAACTACGATAAATTCAAATTAAATATTCGGGTTGAGCACTCGGCTATTTCACGAGAATGACTGCGTATTCCAGCTTTACACATCAAGTATTCCATCTATACACACAAATTATTCCATCGATACACCATCTGTACACATCAAGTACAGTATTCCATCTATACACCGAACTTTTTACACCCTGCTCACAAAAGTCTTGGTTCCAGTTGGCCTCATTGTTAGACGGCTTCCTTCACTTCATCACATGGAATCATATCCTGCCTGATCATTTTCTTTTCAGTCTTCCAAAAACACGAAAATCTCAAGGCGACAAATTCGAACTGTACAGAGGATGCTCAATCGCTTCCTAGTGTAGATTCTGCTTGTTGTTACTGTTATTTGTTTTTTTTTTTTTTTTTTTTAGGAGCATTAGCAACTAAGGCCATATTGCTCCGGGATATGCGGTGGTCATTCCCTAACCTTTCCGCATCCTCCGTATTTGGTGGTGACGGGCTAGAACCCCGGTCTAATCAAGAAGCCTGTGCTACGCGCTGCTGCTTCTTCCCACCTGGCTACGGAGGCGCCTGTAGATTCTGCAAGGATGCCGTAGTCTGTTCGACTGTATTATCGAATTTTCGACTATATCGACAAATATTGGCTCCATTTCCTCAAATTGTTTATTCGACTGCCATATCTATCATATCATAGGTGAAGCCTTCCCTTTAGAAAACGAATTCATTGGTTTTATTAAAAAATCCAATGGATCGATAGGCTGGAGTTTTCAGATCGCTAGTATTACTCTACATATTGAATAAAAATACTTCAAATTGACTGCGCTGGTTAAAACTTTATTAAAATAACATAGTTATGAACTATAACAGAAAACTATCTCTACTCTTTCGGACACCGTTCTGTTAATCATTTAACGAGTTATAATGATTTACTTTAATTATTCGAGAAATTATTTATGTCCAATCACCCCTGAAGTCGACCCTTTCTCAGTGGTTATAATCACATCACCATCCTGTCATACCGGGTTAGGTTAATAGGTTAGAATGGATCAGGTATCTGTTTTTCTGGAGGAAAAACCCAAGTTTCCAGCGGGGGAAGACCTACGCCCCCGCTAGGTTGAAAAATGCCCATAAAAATTCCTCTCATCTTGACGCTATTCGAACCTAGGCTTTTCCGCGGGGTTTAGAAGAATCGTAACCACTGTGTTGCCTGTGAGGGCTGTAGTTGGAGTTCTTGGCAGAAGAGTAACTCGTTAAAATTTCTTCTAGCATTCATAGAGCCCAAATTCATTCGTAATCCTGATCTTGAGCCGGTACAAATCTTATCCAGAGAGGAATATTTCTGCCAGTAGAATAAGACTAGCGAACTCCAAAGAATTACTCAACAAACTTTTAAACCGCTACGTCCGCCTTTAAGAAATTTATACGCTAAGCTGTAACTCCAACTCCACTGCATAAAGTTACTTATTATTATTATTATTATTATTATCTGTTTATTTCCATAAGGAAACCACCCCGGGACGGCAAAGTGCCAGGAGGGTGAGATTATGCTTTTAGAGTTGTTCTTGATGGTAATCCGCTTTAAAAGTTCCTGTTTCGTATTTCCCAGTATTCACATTCATCTTTGAAGATTTGATATTCCAAACTAAAAAGAAGTTTTATATCTTTTTTTCCCCCCCTTTCTTTCTTCGTTTGGTGCTCTTTCCGAGACTTCTTAGAAATATTTTATTCCTATTATGGAGAAGTTAAGACATTCCATTTTCCTAGCTTAGGGAACTGTGCTGGGTCAACGTGTTAGGAATTGATTATTCTTAGCCAACCGTACGTAAGGAAGCTGGCTGAGATACGTCAGTCTGATAGCCACTGGAGCCAACAGAACGGAAGAAAAGTTTCAGGTATTTGGGACAAGCCTTTACAAGATCGAATGTTCATCTCTGGAAACTCGGTGAGTTTTTATTTTTACTTGTTTATTTTTAACTTGTCAGTATAAACAATAATTATTTATTTTATGCATTTTTGGCCCTAGTAACAGAAGTTTCTCGCGATTTTATAATCTTAAGGATGTTTCCACTTCGGTCTATTCCATTTTAAGATTTAAATCTGGGGAAATATATATATTACCGGTATATTACTTTCCCCCGAAGGGAACAGCACTGGCATTTTTCGAAAGGATTACGAAACCTACGAAAACGTGCGCTCACAGAAAATCCCGAGCGATAACCATGAAAAATACCATCTGCCCTTTGAGAATGACGTCATATATTACCATGGAGACTGCAGTGTGCATATTTTATGCTTATTTCGGAAAAACTACCGAACAACATGGTTAGAGTATTGCACTGGTTATTGGAATAATCCCAAATGGAGATGAACTTGGAATATTTAACTAACTTTGAACTTTGGAGAAAAATGGTTTAAAGTTCACCTGAAAAACAATTGGAAAGGCAATAAAATATCTGAATGGAAAATCGAAAATTCTTCTTCTATCCATACACTGTTATAGTCCATCGCGATGGAAGTTTCCGAACTATGCACCTTCCAAAGACAGATTTTCCGAGCGAATAATCTTAACAACGAAGCATGATAATCTAATCCCCATGATTAATAGCCTCCGCTTTCTGGCGTGATCCTTAGCTGTGGTTTCTCTTTCAAGACACGACTTGGCAAAGCAAAGGCACCGTGAGAAATGCATTATACTATATTTTGAGACAATCCACGGTCGTAATCGATGAAAGATCATATCCGACAATGAATTTCTCTTCACAGTATGTGGGCGTGTTGAAATTGGTTCTCTTTGAGTCTAGACTCAGTAGGAGATAGTTCCGTTACTACGTCTTTATGCCCTGGATATGGGGTGGAGCACCAATAACTACTTCGATAACGACTGAAATTATTTCCGCAGCTTATCTATAAATCATAATTTTTTTGTCTCTTTCCAGGACGGTAGGAATAGCACTTTTAGGGGACTTCCTTTCTTCATCTGGATGGCTATCAATTGTTAATTGTTCTACGCAATGAGGCAGATGCAGATGACAATACCATTCTTCGTGGTACTCCATGCTGTGAAGCTTCTGAATCTTCTCTACATTGTCTTTTGTGAGAAGAATTTTACCTAATATCACAGAGGCGCTGTTTCCTATTCATTTGGTTTTCTTATTGACTTTACGAACAATCTATGTATGCATAACGTTAGTCATCAGGGTGCCGTAATGCTACTTCTTTCTTCTCTGAATGGCAGCTATGGTTTTCTCGTCATCACAAATTCGTCCTCTTCAGTAGAGGATGTTGTTGCTGAGAAATTATAATGCCATTCCGATACACCACTACATCCATCGCATGTCCGAAAAGACTTTTATTCGGATACTGCTCTTAAATACGAAAATTCGATCGGTCTTGTTCCAGAGGATACCACAATATCTGAGGGATAGCAAAATGCCTCGCGCTTCCCATTCAAAAAAAGGCACGCCGTCTCCTTTGAAGATCATCAAAAGATGCTGGTTTCGAATTTCATACATCGATCTGTTCTAGGCGGAAGAGAGCTAGGATTTTTATAAATACTTAAGGCAAGCTAACTTTAGATTAAAAATGCACATATTTGGCGGGAAGAATCCTTCATGGTGGTAGCTACCGTGGTTTACGGTCCGTAACTTTTTATACTGTAGTATTTTCGACTTATGGTATCTATCTCTGCGGTCCGCCTGTATTAAGTCCAAAGCTTCTATGCAGTTATCAACGAGAAATATATGGAATGTGTTAATATTAAAATCTGCTTGGGTTTTCGAATATAAATACAAAAGTACGTTTCGTTGTAACTTTAAACGAGTGAAGAATACAGAAAGCGCGTACTTAAGTGCCGTGTTTTAAATAATAAGTAAAAATAGTAATTTTAATAGTATGGATTTTACAGAAAAGTTCATTTTAAAATAAATTAAATTCTTTAAAATGATATTATTTGAAATGTAAATATAAATTAAATAATAAAAATTCATAACCCCCATTCAATCCACTATCCTACCACAGCCTTCTACAGCTAACATATACAATGCATTTTAGGTTGTTTGTATTTATACTGTATACGATACAGGAATTATTCCTCAACATTTTAATTGGCGCTTACCATAGACAATTCTTAAGCACTTTAATTATTGTAACCAACGCGCAAAGCAAATAAAATTACACAAGAAAGTCGACCACAAAACCAGTTGAATTTCACCCTAATAAAAGCACTTTTCTCTTTTATCCATGGGGGCGATCCTTTGTTCTTTTTCTTTTTGTATTATTTGTAATATTTCGTCTTAAACTTGTTTCAAGTCTAACCAGCTTACCTCGATTGAAATAAAAAAAAAAAAAAAAAAAAAAAAGGAACGCAATCGCCATCCTAGTGTATTATATACTCATTTTTATTCTGAGCGTAATATATTTCCTTAATTAGTTAGTCCATAAAACTTTTTAAATACTTTTATGGAAAAATTTTCGCGGTTTAATTTAAAAATGCTTTAGAGATGGATAATTAAGGTGTTCACGAAATAATGAACTCTGGGCGCTCCAAGGCATTCAAAACACATTAGCATTCCTTAATTACGTTATATAAACATTAAACTAAACATTTTTCATGGATTTAAGTTCCACGTCAAGAAACGAGATTTCAACCACAATTATGTAAGGGAATGTGAAACACTAGTAAGAAGAATGCAAAGTTTTTTTCCTTACCTCTTTCCCACGATATCTTGTCGATGGGATGTCCACCAGCGGGACAGATGAGTCTCATCGTATCTCCAGCCACAAACGTTTGATTCTTCATTGGTCTTACCATCGGTGGTCCTGGTATGCGGAGCACTCCTTTATGATCCACTTTACCTGCTTCGTTGCTAGCCGTGCACATATATTCTCCAGCATGCTCGCCACCAGCCCTCGATATGTTCACATAGCTTACCACCGTGTTCTCTCCGGTGACGTAGTCTCCGACGCGGAAGTTCTGGTCTTCAGGAATCGATGCTCCGTCAAGTCCCCAAGTGATCTGCGGTAGAGGGGTGCCTGTCGCCACGCACTTGAGGGAAACTGCAGAACCGGGATGGGCGTCTTGCTCGTGAAACGTGTACAGGAACTCTGGAGGACTGTCTAGTAGGAAAAGTACGATGGGAAGGGATGAAAGAAAAAAAAAAAAAGAATAAAAACGATGCTTTAAAGGGAATTTTATATCCGAAGATCACGTGACTGCAGCGTGATCATCGTTTCAAGTATTTTCTAACTCATAATAACTGTCAGTATTTTCTAAGCCACATTGCAAGTATTTTCTAAATTCTATGAGTGTATATAAGCACTCAAATTAGAAAATGGATAATTTATTTATTTATTATCATCTGCTTACCACTTAGTGCTTATTATTCATTTAAAAAGGCACGTTTAATGAAAATGAAAATAAAATGGAACTTCATTTTGATTAGAAAAATATTTAATAAAAACAGCATTCGCTTATCGTATTTACTCGCGTATTTTTCCAATTCCATTTCTGTGAGGAGAAGCGTTAATCATGACGTCACAGCTGCCAAGTGCGTCCAGCACAAGAAACTTAACCAAGTCAAAACAGCCGAAGAGCGATTATGTGGTGAGTAGATTTTTTCTGTCGGCTACCCGAGATGAAAAAGTTCCGAAGTCGCAGCCATAGATTATGGGCACTGACATGTCAGAAGTAGTCACGCCCCTTAAAGGTTAAAAGAACTCCCCTGCAATAATCATTAGCCGCTATCGCATCGAAAGAACCTCTCTCACTCCATCGCTTAGCTTGCACTAATGTTCCAGACCGTTATAGTTGGCAAACTTTTGTAGTCCCTCTCCGTGTGTATTTTTTCTTCTTTCGGCGTTAAGGGTAGTTTGCTTTCATCAGGTGGCCACTTGTTCTCTAACACCAACAACAAGATAAGTGTGCTAACTACACACTTCACACACAAAGATGTGTGCTCTGACCATCTCCTATTTCGACAACCCGGCAAACGATGCCTCCAGGCCATACAGAGACAATGCGAGGAAATTGAATTTTTTTTTTCCTTCTTTTTACCTTCGCTCTTTCTCTCTCGCATCCAGAGATAGGCGAGAGATGGTAGGAAGAGGGTGTAGTTATCACGCCAGTACCCCCTCTAATTCTGGCGTGGTAATTACAACGAATAAAACAAGCCCATGACACTTGCAGGACGGGAGCAATTAGTATTGATTTCACATTATGAGAGATGACTTGTGTTATAGCACCAGGCAAGAAACTTTAATAGAAGCCAACACGTTGTCAGCTTGGCGCAAAAGGGGAACCTAAGAAGAAAGAGAAAGGAGAGTGCCACTTTAAAACATGAGCCTGGCGTGCAGTTTTACGTAACTGCTAATTGGGAAACTGAACACGAAAGAAGAGAAGTAATTTGGACTTTATCTACTACCATCCACTGTCTTCTATTTTTAAGTTAGCTTGATGTTAGTAAGTGAGGGACTGTGTGCGCAGGAAGGAAGCAGTTCGTCCTGCTTCAAAACCTCTAATAAAGGACTTTCTAGAGTTTCGACAACTTAAACTTTAATTACGGCCACAAAGTGTTCCTAAGTACTAAGAAAGAAATTTAAGTCAGCTCTAGCTAAGCCTAAAAGTTAAGCCTAATTTTGTAACCGCTTACGCTAAAAGTTAAGTCTAATTTTGTAACCGCTTAAGCTAAAATTTATGCTTAATTTTGTAACCGCTTACTTACCTAGAACAGACACCAGTGTGCTTCCTTGGGCGGATTCCTGATCGTTGTAAACAAAACATTGGTACACTCCTCTGTCGGTTCTTTGTACTGAATTTAAGACCAGTTCATTCCTCGAATCCACTTTGATTCTTCCGCTGTTCACAATCGGACGGTTGTTTTTCAGCCATTTTATTTTCGTGACTGGAAAGCCAGATACTGTACAGTTGAACGTTATGGTTTCCCCAAGATCTGCAACCCTGTGTTGAGGTAAAACCGTAACCGAGAGTGGAGCTGTAAGTTGAAAGGTGGAAGAGAGAGAGAGAGAGGCATTAATGGATACTACAACCATATACAAGATGATGATTTGAAAGTCAAGCAAATCTAAATTCAAAAAACTATTACAGCGAACAGTGAAAAGACATAAAGGTTATCATTAGAGTGCATTTTCCCTGAACTGCTGTATTCTGCCATCAGTTGGCGCTGTACTTTTTACAACTGAAAAAAAATTTATTTCGTTTATGAAAACACCGCTTTTGAACAATAAGAATACTGTTCCTTCAATACATTTTATATCGCAAAAATCTAGAGCAGTGTTTCTCAACCATCTGTTTTCGTTGGTAGCATCGTCGTCCTCCCCACACCGAGTGGAAAAGACCTGAGTTCGAGTCTAGTCGATGACGGGAAGAATTTTTTGGGTCTTTTTCACAACACGCCTGAGTTACACAACATGCTTGTCGGCCTCAGGCAAGGGTAGTATGGTTTTTTCTCCCGGAAATTCGGGTTTTTCGTCCAGCAAACAGAAAATCGACCTCAGAACACACGCAATTTACAGACAATATATACAGAGCAATATGGCCTCAGTCGCTAATGCTCCTAAAACCCTACAACAGGGATGAAAAACCTTAAGGATGCGTGCCAAAATTGGCTAAATCTTTTCAAAAACTACCCTCGCATTTCAGAACACAAAATGCATAATCCTTTATTATCGCTCTTAATCATACAAATCTTTCACACCAAGATACTTGATTCTCTTCATTTGAATCTCTCCCCTCTTCATTTGAACGTTTTTTTTTGCTGGTTGAGCTGACATTCTAAACTATCTGTAAAGGGCAAATAGCAATTAAAATATTTATGAGAATTAATGAAGAATAATCTCCAATCTCCCACGCCACATACAAACCGTATTAACAATGAAGGAGGCTACACTAATTACTGAATGTGGATAATATATTTCATATAATTTAACCAATAACATATTCTCAATAAATGTGTGAAATATGAATTTTTTTTTCATAATTTCGTTAGTACGTCTCACCACTCCAACTTCAAACAAATCATTGATTGAAGTTTGAAATTTTTTTGTGACGCTCTGAATTCCACGTGCCCAAAAATATTTATCCGTGCCACTTTGGACAAGTGCTTCTATGCAGTTCGCCACTCATGCCCTACAACACTCATCGGTTCGCCACTCATGCCCTACAACAACAACAACTCAATCACCTATTTCTAACAGAAATAGGCAAATAGTCAAAACAAGATTAGTTATCTTTTTTCGTTCGAGACTATGATCTGTGTATTTCATTTAATGCCACAATATCCCTAATTGGACCCCACATTGCCTGTACACACCGCTAGGAGGTAAGCCAGGCTGCCCAAAGTAGGAGGGTAAAAAAATTTTCGCTCGTTCAAAAAATGGGTTGCCAGAAACAAAATGTTCAAAGGTCTGATGACAGGCTGGACATGTTGACGCCGGCACGTTGATATGATTGTTTAGCCTGTCATCAGACTGTTCAATGAAATCGTGCCGGATCAGCGCCACCTACACGGGATGGACAAAATAATGGAAATACCTGATATGAAAGTACGAATAGTTTTTCTCGTAGTATTTTTTGTAATGGCTGTATGACGTATTTATGAACATGCAGTGATGATTTTTTTTTGTTTCTTGCATTAGTACTGTGAAGGAAAGATTATATAAGCTGATGTTTATTTAGAGTTGATACAAAAAGGTATGTGAAGAAAATGATCGCCCTGTCTGAATTTCGTAGAGGTAAAATTGTGGGTGCACGTTTTGTAGACTCATCGCTGACTAAAACTGCTGATTTGTTTAATGTATCCAGAGCAACTCTATCGAAAGTGATGTCTGCATTCGCCAAGAATGGAAAACCAAATCTGATAGGGCGAATTGTGTCAGAAAAATCAAAGTTCACTGAGAGAGACCGCCGGACTCTGAAAAGGATTGTAGCCCGAAAACATGACTATTGCCTCAAAAATAACTGCAGAATTTAATGTGAGTCCACCAATCCAGTTTTTAGCAAAACAGTTCGGCGAGAACGTCATAAAGCTGAAATTTATGGTAGAACTGCTATTGCCAAGCCACTCATTACTGACAGTATTTCTAGAAAGAGGATGTAGTGGTGTAAGGAGCACAAAACTGGACACTTGATGTTTCGAAATGTCATATTTCAGACAAACCATCATTCACATTTTTTTCAAAATCAAAGAGAGATTACATTTGGTCAATGCCAGCTGAAGCACATCATCCTGACTGTCTGGTGCCAACCGTCAAATATGGAAGAGACATTCAACAGTGGTTTGGGCAGCAATACCTTGGTATTCTTTAGGTCCTATCTGGCAAATTAGGCCCTGAACTGGCAAATTACTGTACTGATTCTGAGTAACCTGGTTCGTCTCATGTTGGAAACATTTTTTATCACAAACGATATATTATTATTATTATTATTGCAATAAAGATTTCTATACCATGTTTCAAGATTATAATTCTCCAATACGGACAGCCAGATGTGTCCGGTCTTGGTTTGAGGTGCATAAAACTGAGACTATGCATCTTCCATGTCCTGCACAATCACCATTCCTAAACATTGTCGAGCCACTGTTGGGCATATTTGAAAAGGAGAGAGTGAGATCAGATTTCTTCCACCTTCCTCATTTAAAACTTTCCTTCGTAATGATTGTCCAATATTCCTCGTAAACAGCTCAATATCTATTTGAATCTATTCCACGTCGAATACACGCTCTTTTAAAAGCAAAGGGTGACCCAACACAGTATTAGTGCATACCTGTAACTCGCATCACATGTGTTTCCATTATTTTGTCCATCCCTATATATAAAAAAACTTATTCACTACGTCCTCGGTGGGCTGATACGTCCTACTAAGTTGGCCAAGAAGTAAAAGGCCAAGATCTAATCCCAGCACGACTTATGCCTTTGCCCATGTAACTGTTAGTGATATTTCATCTCTTGAAAGTGTTTTTTGTAAATTTTAATAATGGAAAGCGTTGTGTTCCGGTTGCCATGGAAATTATAAAGTAGTACACGTCTTTGGCTTTCCATTGAAGGATACTGTGTTGAGTAATAAATGCTGGAAAGCTGCACGAAGAAATAGTTAATTAATAATAATAATAGTTAATAATAATATATTTTTATTACTTAATTTTGTCAGAATTTTATCTTTTGTGGTTCATTGACAAATCAAATATTGATTTCTTACCTTGTATGAAAAGTGCATGCTTGTTTAAGAAAGAAGAAATCTCAACTTTTGTACAATAATACTGTTAATTTTATATACGAAATTTTAGTGTAGATAATTACACAAAGTATAATTAAAATAGTATTTTCGTTTGTACGTGCAGCCGTTGATAAGCTATAGACCTAAATACGCAGCTAAAACAACTTACTTGTAAAAGTTAATACAATTAGGGTATATAATTTAGTTTATATGTTATTTTGTTGCAGGTATGTGAGAATTATTTCGAGCCTACGTTAATAGTTCGAAGGGATTTGAAGTATATCCAAAATGAATTCGCAGAGCTGATCCATCGTAATTTCGGAACTGCCCAAGCTCCTTATCATTACAGACATTTACAAGAGATAGTCCCGAAAAGAATAAACAAAGACCAGAAGAATCCTTTGAGAGGGCTCTGGAAAGTAGCATTATATCTGAAGATGAAAATAAGTTCGTATGCTTCCTAAGTTCGCTCAGTATGCAGTGCCTGAATAGTGGCACGTTATTTCAAAAAAAAAAAAAAAAAAAAATTGCATTATGTTTTTATATTTCAGCCAGCACCTTTAAATTGCCTATTCAGTTGTAACTGATGAAGATCTGATGTTGTTGCTATTTGTGCCGATTGTTGAAATGATAAATTAGGCAAGTCAAAATCATTTGAACTTGCTGCTGTGAAAGTGAGTTTTAATCTAATTACCGATATCATAGATCCTCGCGATGGCTATAATACCGTCCTCCCTACACCAGGTGGAAAAGGCCTGGGTTCGAATACCGTCAATGACGAGAGGAAATGTTATGAGCTGTTTACACTTCGTAGCTGAGTTAGTCTGTCTCAGTCGAGGATAGCAAGGTTCCTCTCCTCCCACCAGCAGAATAGGCAAAATGACCAGAGAAAGTACGCAATTTATAGACTTAATGCACATGGGTGGATGAGGTTGTCCTCGGATAACCGTAATGACAGTATTTAGTATTTTTTATACCGATATCTTAGAACAGATACCTGTAATTGGCAACAGCAATGGAGTAAATAATATTTCTTTTGTTTTTAATGTTTCTTATACACTGGTGTGCAAAACTTAAGGACCAACACTATTTCTAAAGGTTACAACCACAAAATCTTTACTTAAGATACTCTTTACTGATGAGAGTAGATTCAGTCTCAGCAGCGTTTCTGGACGTCAGCTAATCTGGCGAGAGTTTGGCACACGGTATCACCCCGCAAACATCACTGAAAGGGATCGATATGGCGGTCGAGGTGTTCTCGTCTGGGGAGGCGTTATCTTGGATGGACGTACACAACTCCAGATACTGGAAGGCGGTACTGCAATCGGTGCACGCTACTGTACTGAGGTAATCCTTCCCCATGTGCGTCTGTTCCGAAGTGCCATTGGCCCCGAGTTCGTGTTTATGGATGATAACGACACACTCCATCGCACTGCAACTGTGATATGCTTTCGGAAAGTGAGGACATTGTTCGTATGGATTGGCCTGCACGTTACAGCGATCTAAATCCCCTCGAACACATATGGGACGCTCCGCGGAGACGCCTAGCGGCACATTCACACCCACCAGAAAATGTTCACCAGCTGAAGATGGCGCTGACAGAGGAATGGACGATGTTACCACAAGAACTTATCAACAGCATTGTTCTAAGTATGGACAGGTGGTGTAAAGCCTGCATCGACATTAGGGGTGGCCATATCATGGCAGCCAGTGCTAATTTGCCATGTTTGAATAAAGTCCCTCTACCGTTTTGTTTCCATTATTGTGTCGGTGTTGTTTTCTTCATCATTTCTGTACCTCACGAGGTTCCTTTGGTATGCTTTTCCCATATTCAGGCCACTCCTATGAGAAGCTACAGGTGAAAACCTGACTTGTCCTTAAATTTTGCACACCTAGTTATAAGTATTTATTAGTAATCATATAGTGCAAGGAAGCCACAGGCTTATGCTGCACTGGCCAAATAAAAAGAATGAAAAACCAGATTATTAAATTAATCTTTATTATACGTAAGGACACGATGCAATGAACCCATCACAGCATGTTGCCAGGAGTTTCACATGGATAGTAATATAATAAAATAAGATAACAAGATAAATAATGATAATAAAAAATAACAAAATTAATAATAAATAAAATAAAATCCATGAAAAGATAAATAAATAAATAAATCTTTATTGTGAAGTAGAATTACAGCACAATATCCCATCACGGCGACGAGCGCCAGGGGTTCACATATAGATAACATAAGTACAAATTCAAATGGCTACAAAATATAGCGAACACATACAAAAGGCTACAAAATACAGATTACAAATGCAAAAAGAAATACAAATACATCATAGAAACAAGGAGCTGAACACAAATAAAGAAAAACAAATACAACTTGGCAGTGATTCAGGTTTCAAGAGCTTTGATAAAGTTGTGTCTGTCCTTCTTTTTACTTATTATGGTGTCGATGTCGGCGTCCACACGGTTGAGGGCAGCGAGCATCTGCTTGGGCAGAAATCTTTCGGTGAGTACAAGCCTGTTGTGGTGAGCCACAAGTGCTGGTACCGACCTTAGGCTTGGCTGTGGAATCCTCCAAGAGCAAGCATTCCAAATATTTGGAGATGATATTTGGCCTGAGATGAGTTTGGCTGAGAAGACCAGCCTCTTTTCAACGATCAGGAACTTCAACCTCGGGATGTCGAGTGCTTGTGCCATCATGGTAGTTGTGGTAGCGGGAGGTAGCCGAAGCTTGTTATTCGCCCATTTCAGTAGCCAGTATTCAGCAGTGTACACCCGCTTAAGGTTTGTATGTGCAGCAGAGGCCCATATTTCTGCACCATAGAGAATGGCAGGGTAGACGGTGGAGGTGATGAACCTTTTAACAGTGGCAGGATGTCGGACGTGTAGCAGCTGCTGCTTTGAGATCCACCGTAGACGAGAAAATCTGGTACTGAGTTTGTCGATCTGGTTGACAAAGGACATCTTTTGGTCGAACAGAACGCCAAGGTCTGTGTGCGAGGGTACGTTTGGTATTCGTACCCCTGCGAGTGAAACGTTGAGTACTGTCGGCATGGATTTAAGGGAGAATATAACCTGAGCAGACTTCAGAGGGTTAATTTTTAGATTGAAGTTTGCCAGGTACAATTCAATTCTAGATCCTTAAGTTGGGAATTGATCCTGTTGCTGAGCTGGGCGGGGTTGTCGCCAGGGTTAATTGGAGTCAGCAGTTTGAAGTCATCGGCATAGCATAGGAGACCATTCGTTGAGGCAATAATGGGCACGATGATGGCTGTGAACAGGACACCAGACAGGACACCCCCCTGCGGTACTCCAGCAGTAATGTCGCAGGATAGGGTATGTTGCTGCCGATGGAGAATAAGTATTCTGTGACTGAGAAGTGATTCCAAAAAGCACAGCATATCACCTCGAATGTGAAAATTCTCCTTAAGATGTCATGTGACTAGTTCTCCATAAATCTATATTACGGGATTCGTGGTTCACAGAATCCAATGGACCAGATCGAGTTTTTTCAAAGTTCACAGATAGATTTTTACAGTTCAGATTCGTCATCCTACTGGGTAGGGAGAAAATCACTTGCTTTCGTTAGGTTTCTTCTCCTGTACTGCTCGTTACAGGCAAATCGGTACAGATCAACGTCCAGCGATTGTATCATCGTTAACATTTGAGTGGAATGAACTTTTAAGACGTGTGCAGTCTCCCATGGGTCGAGCACAACTGTGGCTTTGCTCGCAGCGCAGGAGGAGGAACTCTCCAGCGGATCACGTCCCAAATGTTGGGGGCAAAGATCTTTCCCGTGAGCATCTTTACAGTGAAAGTTAAATGCCTCTGTTCCACCTTCATTTGCAGTCGTTCCAGACCGAGAGCCGTAGCCATCGCTGTAGTTCCCTGCTGTGGAGGTAACTTAGACTTCCATGTTGCCCGTTTAAGTAACCAAAACTTGGCTGCATATAGTGGCTTTAGCATAGTTTTGGTTGCAGAATCCCAAATTTCTGCTCTGTAGAGGATGCATTTGAAGATGATTGGAAGATGATGAGAGCTGGAACCACCTCGTGCATGAATGCCAGCTTTATGATGACCTCCGCTGCCAGCTCATCACCCGGATCACCTTTTTGCCCAGATATAGAGAACAACATCTCCTGGACGGAAGGCAGGAATATATTGCCTTCTCCACGTTCGCTGAAGTCTTGTAGAAAGAAGACGGGACCTGAATGCACACTAGCCACATAATGGCTAGAAGCCAAAATGTACACAACACCAAAGATGACCTACCGAGCAACCATGAAAATAGACACAAGATCTGAATGAAGGACGAATAGCAGTCGTTCTGGCGGCCTGAGCCAAGCACGATGAAAAACGGTACACGACATTACACAGGTACAATACTCACACACATTTAAACCTCTAGCATTCCCAGCAAACTGGTACACCCACAAAGAAAGCAACGCGGAGATGGGGGAAACCCTGGTGCCGCATGACAACAATATACCTTACACCTTACCTAAACATCACTTCTGACCAGGTACACCCTTTCATGGTAATGGTCTTCCCCTCTGGCGGTGCCGTCTTTCAGCAGGATAATGCGCCATGCCACACCGCGCGGATTGTTCGAGACACATGAGGGAGATTTCTAGATATTGCCCTGGCCTCCAAATTCCCCAGACATCAATCCCATCGAGCATCTGTGGTTTGTGTTGGAACAGCAACTCCGATCTGCGGCATCTCAACCACGGAACTTACAGAAGTTAAAGGATCTGCTGGTTACGTGTTGGTACCAGATACCATAAGACCCATTTAGAAATCTTGTAGCGTCCATGCCTCGCTGGGTAAAAGCAGTTTTAGCTGCACATGGACGACCAACATCATCATATTAGGTAGGTGGTCATAATGTTTTGGCTCATTGGTGTATTAGGTAGGGAAACCTAATAAAGTGATTGCTCAGTGTATATCAATTCTTATATCAGTTCTTACACTCCTAGGATTCTGTTTGCTGAAGAGTTTGATAAAAATTGTTTTATCCGCAGTGTTTTCTCCCCAATTTCTTTCTTTAAATATAGAAAAACGTTTGTTGTCATAATTATTTGTGTTTTGGTCTATTTTATGAAAAACTTGATTCAGAGTCGGAATTATTTTATCTGCAACCGAACATCATCTCATATCTGGCTGAAAATCCAGTGACTGGGCAGTACGGATGGCGTAGGAATATTTGGTTTTTTTCCACGAACTTCTCTACTTATACGTTTCTCTCGAATCAATGGGAGTAGCTAATCTTTCAATCAAAAGAAACCCAAGCATTTTAGCTACGGCTAGGAAATATTTCACTTACGTTGGAGCCTAAGTGACAGGACAACGCTTATACCTATGGAATATATCCTGTATCATCCCTCAAGCAGGCCTTTTTGGCCTTGCCTGCATCACTATCAAGTATTACTGCTCATTATTCTTGACTTCAGGCAAGGCCAAAAGATCCTGCTCGAGGGATGATAAACTACATCTTTCCTCTTTTAAAATCCAACTTAAACTCTACACAAAACCTTTTTTTTTGGCGGGGGGGAAAATTATATTTTAGAGAGAGAGAGAGAGAGAGAGAGAGAGAAAATCTTCATTGCAACAACATTTGATTGTAACTGGTTACAAGGTTAAATAGTGTTGCACTTTCCCTTCAAGGCCAAAAGTTTTCAGAAAAGAGGTGTTAAAAAACATTAAATAACATAAGACATTAAAGAACAAAATAAGATGACATTAAATGATATAGGGTGCCGTTAATTTACATAAGACATTAAGGTGATGAGAACAAATTACATTACAAAGATGGCGTACCATGAGATTTAGAACATTAAACTTAAAATAATGTTGTTGTTGAAGTGGAGTTTAATGGCGCAAGGGCTACTATGGCCAAATTGCGCCTATTACTTTACGGGAAATAGGTCTAGAAGTGATTGTATCCGTTACGCAACTGTCTTGGATGATTATCTTAGACTTTTTGGGCTCTCTTAGAGCTCGTATTTAGGCAAGAACTTTTTAAAACATCATAATTTTGAACCCTGCCTAATGTGATCTCATCTAGGATTTTGACATGTATATTACTTTTGCGTTAACCCTGAAACCTTTTATTTATTGGGCCAGGTTATGGCATTACCCTGGCATTACATTGGACGTATCTGTACATAGTGTATATTCTGCTGTGTTCCTGAAGAAGAGGATATTGTACATATTGCACATAGTGTCTTTCTGTGGAGCTTTTCAGAATTCGTGGAATTTGCTTTCACTGTGTTTTTTGTTAGAAGATCAATTATTTCCTCAACAACTGAAGACGTTCTGCCTACAAGGGGTTAGGCAAACTGTAAATTAAGATGTTTTGCTGATCCTAGTTCCTAGGATGGGATTTTCCAAGGGATAGGTTCCCATTGTTAGAGAAGTTAGTCCACTTCTCCACTTCTTCCTACTTTATTCTTGCTTTACTTCTTCTCGCTTCTAACTATTGGAGAGTCCCTCTGTTGATGCTCCTCTATTCTATCCATTTACCTCCCCAGATCCCAAACTTCTCTCTCTGTATTCCTCCTTTTCCACTTCATTCTTTTTTCGGGCACTCTCAGATGTTATGCCCTGGGCTTGCCCAGCAGGAGATAGTTGATCCTGGCCGCCTCCACGTGGCGGGGATGTGGGGGGGGGGTGAGTGACCAGGTGTTATTGCTTCTTACCTGCTAAGAGCCAGGCACCGGCCGATAACATAACAACAGAACACACCATAACACTTACACGTCCAACACACTACATACAAATGGCCGGTTTTGGCATAAACTTCAACACAAGAAGTACAATAGTGGCTTATGGGGGAAACCCTGGGATCCGCCATAAGAACACATGAATATCTCTGAATATCCCTGTATACGTTACGCGGCGGATAGGGGGAACCCTAGAACCCGCAAAACTTTAATAAAATACTTTGTATATTACGGGAAATAGGTCTAGAAGTGACTGTAAACGTTGAACATTTTCAGATAAGTAAAAAGTTCTGAGAATTTGCTATCATCTTCAAGTACATGGGTTAGTTTCAGAGGTTTTTGCAAGTTAAGCTGTGATTTGAAACATGCAATTCTAGCTGAATGGTAATGTGCACACTCAATTAGAATATGCTTAACGGTAAGCAGAAAGCTAAAGTGTAAGCAAAGTGGGAAACTTCTCCTAGCAGTAAAAAGAGGTGTGTTAGATGTGTATGGCCAATTCGTGCTCTTGCAAGCACGACCTCTTCATGCCTGTTTAATCTGAAACTCCACAACTGTGAATTCTGTTTTATCTTAAGAAGCTTGTTTTCTGTCTGGGTATGCCACATTTCAGACCACATCTCAGTACATATCCGTCGTATGATTGGTTTGAAATCGGAATAAGGAACTGGGATGGAATCAAAGCAAGCAGGTCGCTTTGCTGCTTCGTCTGCACGCTCGTTTCCTGGGATTCCGACGTGCCTGGGTATCCAGCAAAATTTGACAGTCAACTTGTTTTCGTCGAAGTTACATAACTGTGATCTGATTTGTGTGAGAAGTGGATGGGAATTTTGTGATTTATTTTGTAAGCCACTCACTGCGCTTAAAGAGTTTGCATATATTATGACCTGGGCATTTAAAAGGTTATTTATATATAAGTGTTAGCACCAGTATTTTAATGACAGAAAAAATTATATGTAGGACAACCTGTATTTGTAATTACAATATTAATTTAATATCAATTTTATTTTAAAGTTACTGCTATTAAGCAAATAAAATTTTCTAAACAATGTCATTATTTTAAATATCAAAAATGTGTATAAAATTGTACGCTGTATTTAAAATATATATATATATTTGTACACCCACGTAGCCCACTGGCTGTTCAGGGGGTGAACCTAAGGTTAATAAACAGATAATAATAATAATAATAATAATACAATACAATTTTTTATTTATTTATCAAGAGAATTCGTTTACAATAAATGAACTTGTTAAGAAAAGTAAATTTCTTGACAACAAGTTGTAGTTCTTCCTTTACAAGTTTTGTACAAATTTGTTATCTTACAGAAAAGACTATGAAGTCACTACACATAGTATATTCCACACTGTAAACAGAGGTAGTTTATCTGCATATCAATTCTAATCTACTGTGTCATTGAGTATCAAAAATTTTCTTATTAGGAATTTTAATTTGGAGATGGGATAACTTCTCCTGAGCCTGAAATCAATGCTAGCCAAAAAGTTGTTTATTACATTCATTGTGTGCCTATCTCCAAATCTATTTATTATCCTAGGGTGAGGCAAAGTAATTGCTTTTGGGTTCCTTAAATTATGTGAGACATTTCTTTGCAGATTCAACTCTTCAAAAATAGTGTTAAGATTTTTTAAGAATAGATTTAACTTCAGTTTTTGAACTGAATACAATATTTTATGTTTCAAAAAAAATTGCCTTCTCTTATTCAGGTCATTCCAAGAGTTTGTCCCCATTAAAAGTTTCAGAATCCTATTCATTAAGTTGTCTATTGCCCTTATTTCTGTTTTATTTGCTCGTGCCCATATATTTACTAAATAATTGAGTTGGGAGTCCACTAATGCATAATATAAGGTTACTTTTGTTCTAAGATTTAACTTATTCTTAATGTAGTAAAAAAAGTACACATAAAATCTCATTTTTTTGTACAAGTTTGTTACATGCATTATCCAACTTAGACTGTAGTCGATCCATAACCCAAGGTAACAATGATTTGAGACTTCTTCCACAGTTAGACAATCGCAATTCTGGAAATTCTGTTCATGTAGGCAATCATGTTTGTGCAATTTGATAGAGGGTTGAAAGTCCAAGGTTTGATGAGGAGGCCTTATTACCAAAAATTTAGTTTTTTCAAAGCTGAGTGCTAATTTATTATCGTGCAGCCAAGATTGTAAATGTATTGCATCCTGTTGTAAATCATTCGCCATTTTTGTTAGGTCCTTTCCTATTGTATATATGATTATATCATCTGCATAAATTTTTATAAAGGAGTTCTTAATTACTTCGAATATGTCATTTATATAGATGTTGAACATGATTGGCCCAGCATGAGTGCCCTGAGGTACTCCTCTCTTTACATTATAAGATTTCCCCTTTGTATTTTCTACTTCTACTGTTATTTTTCTCTTGGTTAAATAATTTGCTAGTAGTTGATTGAGCCTTCCCCTTATACCATATTTCAGTAATTTCTGTTGCAATATTGGGATATCAATTAGGTCATATGCTTTGGTCAAATCTATAAATAAAATCAATATGAAGTTATTGTTGTTTAAATGTAAGTTTAGAGAGTCTATTAAGTTCTCTAATAATGTCTGTGTGCTCTTGCCCTTCTGATATGAGAATAATAATAATAATAATAATAATAATAATAATAATAATAATAATAATGTGAGATTCTGGTTATCAAGAACTCTTTCAATGAGTTTTCCTCGTTTGTCTATCTTGGGAGATCCCCACATAGGATGCTTCTCATTGAAATCTCCTAGCAGAATGAAAGGAGATGGAAGCTGCTTTATAAGATCCTCCAGCTCTTTTACAGTAAATTCTTTGTTTGGGGAGAGGTACACAGAGACTACGGTTAACGTAAAACTCAAAACAATACGTATCGCTGCAGCTTCTAATGTGGTCTGCAGAGGGGTCTGTTTTGCAGGAACCTTTTAAACAATTATGGCTACACCTCCTCTTGTTGAGTTAGTATTGCTTCTGTTGATAGATACTACAGTTTTTAATCACTGGAGTCACCTGAGGGGTTAAATTGGTTTCTTGCAGCCAGAGGATAATTGGCCTATGCAAAATATTTCTTCGTAGACCTCTACAGTTCCACTGTATAATGTTCTGCATTATTTAGTTGCAGAGGTTGTTGATGGTTCTGTCTGTTTTTACTGCTCCTCCAAGATCATCCTGCACGTGTGGCTTTTGCGCAGTAGTTTCTCCAAGACTTGAATTTTCCAGCCTATGTTTTGTTAACGGATGAGGCTTATTTCACTCGGGAAGGCTTATTCAATCAGCACAATGCTCATGTATGGGCTCAAGACAACCCACACGGTGTGCGCCCCCATGCGGCACAACATCGCTTCGCAATAAATGTGTGGGCAGGTACGGTCGGTGACTGCTTAGTCGGCCCATACCTGTTACCATCCAGCATGAACTCCGCTAAATATCGGATCTTTCTTGAACAAGTTCTACCAGGGTTACTTGACGATGTTCCAGCAAATGTGAGACGCAACATTTGGTTTCAACATGACGGGGCGCCTGCCCATTACGGAAGGTGTGTTCGTGACCATTTGAACAGGCGTTTTGGGCATCGATGGATTGGCCGTGGTGGACCCACTGCCTGGCCCCCACGCTCACCTGATTTATCGAGCCTTGATTTCTTTCTGTGTGGGGGCCCTCAAATCTATCGTGTGTGAATCGCCTGTGGAGACGAAAATGGATCTCGTCTGCGCTGCTGCTACTGTCAAAGAAACTCCAGGTGTGTTCGGCCATGTCCGCAAATCCATGCTGCGTCGATGTCACGCATGCATCGCGTCTCATAGTGGAACCTTCGAGCATCTGTTGTAACATCATGAAATGCATCCATCTCGTACTCTGTTAATATTATGTCAAATAAATGTTTGCCACTAATTACTGTCTTGTGTCATTTCTGCTTCTTGTGCCTCTGCTACTACTTTCCCGTGACGTTTCCGGTTGTGGGTTCCTATGCGATTCACGTTCCTTTAGATGTTAACTACCTCCCCTAAACATTTGTACCAATATTTTTGAGACACCCTGTATACAGGAAGAAGAAAGGCACCTTTCCTTTCTTTTTCAAAAGCTTACTTCTTTATTGAGAAGAGCAGAAAATAAATAACTTAGTAAATAAACACTTGAAAATTTCTGAAACTGTTAATTCTAGAGAAGGCGCTTTGAGATTCGCTTTTAGACTCGCTTGGCACTCAGGGCCAACTTAGATAAGCCAAATGACAACTGATAAATATACAATTTAAAGCAGTGACTATTGTCCTCACAGTTCATGGGAGAGAGTAGCAAGAGCAGCGCCAGGCTCATTTCCTGTTATGCTAATTATTTAATTCACAGGGGTCTCCAAGTGGTGATGAAGGGTATGCTGTCTTTGGATGTGAAGAAAGCAGGCTTTTCCATATGCACACTGTCTGGACCAACGTTAGAGTATTCCTTACTGGGAGCAACCGGGGAAGTTTCACTTCCCTCTACACGGTTGCGATTGGTTGTAACGCTTTGTCAAAGGATGGTGGTGCCACGTCTCCTGGGGTTGCCAATCCCTGTTTTAGTTAAGCGGTTTGGAGATTGGCAGATGCAGCTGACAGTTCGCGGTCTATGGGGCGTATGGGGCCAAGTACGCCACGTCTATATCGTCGGTTGACAGCAAATTTCTAAAGGTCGGCATCGATGTCCTAGATTCGTCCGAGCATCTGGTATGGTAGGAGCGATCTGATAGGTGGGGACGTGAATGAACAGTGCCAATAGTTGGGGTGACTCTGAGTTGGGCAGGTGGAATCCTCCAGCCACAGAGATCCCAGAACGAAGGAGGCGTGATCAGACCGGTCAACATCTTTACCGTGATTACCAGTCTTTTTTTCATCAATGAGAGAGGGCAGCCTGGGGATTCCCATGACCTGGACCATTTCAGTCATATGAACATGGGGTGGTAACCTATGCTGATAGGTAATCTGAGGAGCCAATATTCCGCTGCCCAGATAAGTTTTCTGATCGTAGGTGCTGCCGACGCCCAGATTTCAGCTGCATAAAGTAGCGGGGAGTATAAATAAAAATAAATTTTCTGTTTATACTCCGGGACGACCAAACGGTCAGAGGAGTTCACAAGATAGATAGAATACAAGAAACAGCACCGTATTCATTAGTCACGGGCTTGAACTCCGGTCACTCAAGGCACGTGTACTTATGCACCCGCGCGCCTGACCACTAGGCTACGGCGTATATAATGGTCCTGACATATTTTGTTGCTGTGACCCTGTCTGAGACGTAATGCAGGTATTGTTTCGCCCTCCATTTCAGGTGCGCTGTATGACTGATGAGTTTGTCAATGTGCTGGTTGAATCTCAGTTTTTTATCAAAGACAACCTCCAAATCTAAGTGATATGGAACAGCCGGGATGGAAACTCCACTGATGTTGGGTGAGATGGTTGTTTCTTTCTTCAGGGAGTAGAGCATGCACTAAGACTTTGCTGGGTTTATATATGGCCGAATTGTTTAAGGTAGCCCACCAGTGCGAGTAGCACACTGTTAATTTCCTCTGTGATCCCAGAAGGGTCAGCTTTCGCTTGGATGGTGGTCAGTATTTTAAAATCATCTGCATAAGACAATGCATCCGGTATATGGCTTATAAAAGGGGAGATAATGGCAGTAAAGAGGAGGCCAGAGAAGACTCCCCCTTGTGGTACTCCTGTATAGTAGTACCTGCTTGGTATAGGTTTTTTTTTTTTTTTTGATAGTACGGTTGAGAAGTAGTGATGAAAGGAAGTACAATGCATCCCCGCCTATGAAGTAGTGGTGGTGGTGGTCTTCAAGCAGTCGTAGGAGGGCAGGTACTTGAACGGCATCAAAAGCTGCTTCGATGTCGAGGTAAGTTATGAAGAGTTCTTAGTTTCTCTCAAATTCTGTAAAGAAGCTGTGGGTGGTGGCGAGGAGATTGGTAATGGTGAACCTATTTGGTAATGAAGAATGAATTTGTGGTGGGGAATCTGGAAGTATGTGAGCTATTTTTTCAACTGAAATTAAAAGTTCATTTAAGTTTTCAGCGCTAAATTTTGCCAAAGTTCAAAAGTAACTACTCTGATTTCTATCAACAAATCATCGTCTTCTTATTCAAAGTTTGTTTTGAACAAGAAATAGAAGAAATCTTTATTGTACAGTAAAGATACAATAATGTACTTCCCACAGCCAGGAGGCCATGGGCTTGACAAGGTTATAAGGTAATATAAAAACATGAGTACAGTATAACAAAAAGATAACATAACATGAAATTAACTTAACAACGTGGCATTAAACCATGCCATAGATATGAGTATATACATAGTTCTGAGGCAGACATAGCCATTCATACTGTATGTACAAAGCACATATATGCTTAAAAGTCAATATTTCACAGGCGTGCATTAAGTTGTTCGGTATATGATTTCGCATTTGTGAAACAGTTCGACAGTGTACCTGCGACGAGCCGTTCTGCTCTTCATAGCAGATAGCAGGTGGAAATATCGGTATGAGTCGACATCAGGGGTCAAATAAAAGAGGAACAAGTTCGGCCAACGAGTGCCTGTAATAGCGATCCGAAGCGAATTTCTGGAGGTCTATTCCGATCATTAGCATCATAAGTAGGGCTTGTATTGTAGGAAGTACTTGGCCGAGTAGAAATCTGTCACTGATCTTCAGCCTGTTCCGCAGTAGCTGAAGAAGAGGGATGGCTCTTAGGGAAGGTAGTGGAACATGCCACTGACATATATCCCAGAAGTCAGGGGAGTTGATCTTGCCAACCAGCATTTTGATAGTAGTCACAGTTCTCCTCATGCGGATTATTTGAGGCAGCCGTGGGATTTGAAGTTGGTCGGCCATGCAGGTAGTCCTCTGTTGAGAGGGAAGTCGATGTTTGCGGGTTGCCCACTTCAGTATCCAGTATTCGCTGGCGAGGATGGGCTTCATGAGAGAAGGTACCGCGGAGGCCTATATTTCAGAGGCATACAGAAAGGTAGGAGACACAACAGTTTGCAGATATCTGATTGTAGTTTTTGTATCTGTGTTATGAAGAAGATGTTGAAGGGCAATCCAGCGCATTCGGCTGATCTTGCGTAGAACACATTCGATGTGACAGTTGAACCTAAGGTTTGGGTCGAAGGTTACACTTGGAATAATTGCGTCCTCCAGTGAGGGTTGTATGAATGTGGGACACTTCTTCAGAGAGAAAACCATTATAACGGATTTTTGGGGTTCAGTTTAAGACCGAAATGGTTGAGATGGTTAGAGAGAGCTATGATCTTATTACAGATTTCCGATGTGATCACTCCGCTGTCGGCTGATGGTGGTATTTCAATTGGGAACTTTATATCGTCGGCGTAGGTAATAACATCATCTCTATTACACACAAACGGAATAAGGAGGGCGGTAAAAAGTAGCCGCGATAAAACGCCACCTTGCGGCACACCTGCATTGATGGATCGAGTATAGGACAGGTTGCGATGAATGAGGTATACTGTTCTATTCCAGAGGAGTGAGTGCAAAAAAGCGAAAACTTCACCTTTTATCCGGAAGAAATTGATTAGGAGATTCAGAAGGGCTGTGATGTTGAGGCTATCAAAAGCGGCTTCGATATCGGCATAAACAACCGCCATTTCTGATCTGGCCTCAAATAATAATAATACAGAATTGCCGTTTGGACTGCCAGAAGGTTGGAGACAGTTGATCTATTAGGGAGAAGATAATGGAGTTGCTTTGGTGGTTGTGGAAGAAGATGGCGTGTTATATGCGGAAGAAGGACTTTTTCCAGTAATTTAGGAGTGTGGATACAGTGGATATCGGTCTATAGTGCTTCGGCTGGCTTGGTAGTTCACTCAAATCAAATCCAACGCAACTAACCCTGGAAATCCACGGAACCCCCATCATCCCAGTCACCAAGCACAGAGATCTCGGCGTTATATTCGACCCTAAACTCAGTTCCAAACACCGTGTTGCAGACATTCACAAGAAGGTCTGCAGATCAAGATGGCTTGCCAAAAAACACCTCCTTCATATCACAGAGCCTGAGTACACGCTCCAATACATATACTGGTTTCTGCATCCAGTCATCACCTACGGTTCAGAAATCTGGACGTCGGCAATGAAAACGACGCTAAAACCCATTGCATCGGATGAGTACTGGCTTCTTCGGTGGGTCCTGTTCAAGCATAAACTGCCACCACTCACACATACTTCAGATATCACTCCAACTTCTAAATTACAGAAAAGTCTCCAAACGGATATTCACCCTCCGCTTGCTCGTGTCAATTAAAATGATAGCGGGTGAAGCCAACACGCCAAGTTTTTGGCAGATGTGCAATTGGAGGATCCCCCGGAAACCCTTAAGAGCCCTCCCCTCTCTGCAGTCTGTAGCGTGGAGGCTCAGGATAGGGAACAGATACCTGCCCATTGAGATGCTCCACAACGTCCAGGAGATGGATGTGGACTACAAAAAGTTCATAGAGGACAAATCGTACAGAAGACGCACAATCAGGGAACAGCTTTCGTCTTCAGCCGAGTGACTGCCAGTGTCTTTTCATCGCCTTTCATGTTCTTTTATTTCCCATTTTGATATCAATTTTATATACAAAATATGTAATTATACGTTTTATGTAATTTTTCCTGTATTAGTTATTTCATGTTAAAACCCTAGCATTGTCGCTGTTATGTGTATTATTGGAACCATTCACTGCCTGCAATAAAGATATTAATTTTAGGTAGTGGGGCGAGAGCGTATTTGCTCCAGTATGCAGGAAACACTATGAGAGAGGATGGAGTTGAACAAGTAGAGCAGAGGATCAAGAATATATGGAGGGCACTTTATGATGAAATGCGGGACTTCATCCACGCCAGCAGTACATGACGGACGCAGCGAGTTGACGGCTTGAGGGAGCTGCTGTTGATCGATTTGAATGGAAAAAAGCTGATCATCTGGACCAGAAATGGAGTCTGGTTGGTAATCATACAGTTGTGTGGTGTTGTCTTGAAATCTGGCTACATAGTTGATCCATTCAACTGGATTGAAGTTGGAATCTGGTTCAGAGTTAGGGGTAGAGTATGGCACTTTGCCTTGTCAGTATATTTTTTAATGGCTTGAGACTTCAGTCTATTAAACAGTGCTCTAGCTTTGGAGTACTGAATTCGGTCATATGCTGTACCAGACTGTTTCCATTTTTATGGTTTGCACTTGAAACTGTAATTTAGCTCCCAAGACCACCAAGCATTAGTTCTAGCAGAGATAGCGACCTGTTTAGCTGCTGAGAACATGGTAACAGTGTGCAACCATCTAGTTAATATGTCTAGGGCAAGTTACAGGTCTCCTGACTCAAGAACTCCCCAGGGAATTAATCTTGCTGCATCAAGGCGTCTGTTCAGTTGTAGGAAGGTGGGTTGTTGTTGTTATTTGGTTTTTAGGAGCATTAGCAACTAAGGCCATATTGCTCCGGGGATATGCGGTGGTCATTCCCTGACCTTTCCGCATCCTCCGTATTTGGCTCGCGGGCTCGAATCCCGGTCTAATCAAGAAGCGTGTGCTACGCACTGCTGCTCCTGCCCACCTGGCTACGGAGGCGCCAGGAAGGTGAGAGAGATATTGATCTTCCTTTTCACGTTGTTGGAGACATTAAAGTTGGGAGCTGCAATAGGACTACGATGGATTCATGATCGGATTCAAAGTGAGTTTCAGGTTAATGTCGACGCTACAGGAACCAGACGAGAATATGAGGTGGAGGCGATGAAGACCTCTAATTGGGCCTTCATTTATGATCGTGAGGCCACTAGATGCATTCTGCCATAAGTGACTCATGAAGATTTTGTATACTTGGCGGTAAGTTAAAATCTCCGCAGTTGAGGTGGATGGCAGATGTGTGGAGCGTATTTATTAATCTAAATTATCACAGCCTTGGCTAGAGGTTTCACATAGCGATAATTTTATTCTTACACCTGACTGCTAGCTAACCGCACTTAGATGACGAACAAACTAGCAACTTGAGGTCAATACAAAAGACAGGTTGCTTAAAAGAATAAGTTATCATTTTGTAACTATAAGTGACTTATTAGTGAAATGGGCTTGTGGTACAATGTTGTTGTTATTATTGTTGTACTGTTTTAGGAGCGTCAGCGAGCGACTAAAGCCACATTGTTCCGTGTATATTGTCTATAAGTTGCGTGTGTTCTGTGGTCGATTTTGTGTTCGCTGGACGTAAAACCAGAGTTTCGAGGAGAAAAAAAACGATGCTACCCTCGCCTGAGCCCGACTAACTCAGCTACGTTGTGAAAAAAGGCCGATAAGAGTTCCTCACGTCATCGACGGGACTCGAACTCAGGCCTTTTCCTCCCGCTGTGGGTGTGGGACAATGTATAAAGTAGTATATTAAGTAATCATCTTAATATACTAGGTCACTATAAGTTACCGAAGACCAGTTGGAAGATCAGTAAATAGACCGAGCACATATTTTTCTGTTGTATAATTCATTTCATCTAATACTATTCCAAAAATATATTCACTGCTTCTGTCCTATTTAAAATTGTATTGATTTTCAGAACTAAGGTCTGGTATTACGTATTAATTGAATGAATCTAATGTTACGCTTTCAAAGACTTTACTGCCAACATGCAAAAAAAGGAAATGGGTCTATAAGACCTAGGATATCTCATAGGTTTATCTGGATTCCTTATTGCTACTTTTAATGTAGCTTTTTCTCATATTTTTGGAAAGAAACATTCTAAACGTACAATTACCTTTTGAGGTATCTGAACATTCCTGGGAAAAGTGACCAATACTCGTCATTCACTCTTCAACAGTTTCGCTTTTCTTACAATGCTGCAGCAGTAAGGGAAGAGCCCCTTTTCTTTTTCATACAGCACACCACATCATACTACATTGTATGACATGATACGTGTATTTGAAGTTAAGGGCGTACAACAGCTTCTTGGTCTTCCCGCAGCCTTGACCTAACTCTGCTGAACATCTTTGGAATTAACTGGACGTTGTCTTCGGGTCAGGCCAACACGCCTGCAACCAGTAGTACAATTAAATCTAAATATATTTCTTTACTAAATATCTAAGAGTATGAAAAGGGTTGTTTATGCATGAGTAATGCACTTCCATCATTTCTACTACCTAGGTAGTATGCATGCATCGTTTAATTATATCTGATATTGTGAACTGGTTGTGAAGGTATTCACAATATGAGATATAATTAAACGATGCATGCATACTATCTGTGTAGTAAAAATGATGGAAGTGCATTACTCATGCATAAACAAGTAGTAAATTGATCACTGTGCTGAAGGAGGGTTCGACCAAAATACCGCTTTGCTCTTATCAAAAATTGGTTCGGAGTCTTCGGACGAGGATGCAGCATGTAACTAAGGGACTGAGGGCCCATCATTGGTTCCTTAGCTGAGAAAAAAAGGGGGGCCGACACATTATTAGATATTCTATCAGGAACTACTTCGTATAAGGAGATTAACTGTTTCAGATCCATTTGTTGTTTCTGTATCACCATCAAAGATCTGATCTTAATCTTGGACACTCTTAGATGCATTGGAGTAGCAAATGAAAGCTCCAAAGAGCTTGGGCCTGTGTCTCCCAAGTTCCATTAATGAATTGGCTACTGGTTTACTGAAGCAGAATTGTGGTATCCGCATACGGAATCCTTTTGAAAGTATACCCAACAGGACTGGCCGCAGCCTGTTTTTTCCAATGTTCCAGTATATTTTGGAGGAAGTATATGTCGCCGATTGGGTCATTAAGAAACAACTTGATGAACTGGTACACCACGTATTTTAGCTAAACTTTTAAAAACATTAATAATAAGCATTTGTACTCACTTAAAAACAATAATGTTGATGTCTAATGAAAATTAAATCTTACCAGTTATCGTGACCTCCACCTCTGCTTTGTCCTCCGTGACAGTGTTGTTCGCTATACAAACGTATTTTCCGCTGTCCACCACTTCTGCTTGCAGAATTGTCAACGTACCCTCAGTAATACGAATTCGTCTGTCTCCCGACATAGGCACCAACTTTTCTCCGTTTTTCTTATACCATCTGTACTTCGGGAGGGGATAGCCTTGAGCGACACAAGGTAGTTCTGCGTCATCTCCTCGACTCTTCTGGATGCGAGGCACATAATGGGTGATACGGGTTGGAACTTGTCCATACGGTTCTGCATAATGAAAACAAAATAAGATACAATTTTAATGAATTACAGAGTCCGGATTATGCCATAGTTATAAAAGATGGCTAATTCTCTTAAAAATATCTTTCTTAAGATTAAAAAAAAAAATCTTTCGTTTCTTAAGAAATTGGTTGCCGGGGGTGTTTACTGTAATGTACCATAGAAGGCGCTGTGTACATATAATTGGCTGAATTAATAGCTGGGGGACGGACACTCAATCAATATTTCTCTCAGAAGCTAATAAATCACTTTGGTTAGCATGTGCACGGCAAGATAGAGCAGAAAGTTGTTTCGGGTCGTATATAAACGTTTGACAGCTTAAATTACCATCGAGTCGACTACGTTATCGTACGTAGAAAGAACGCACGCAGATGTCCTGTGGAAAAACTGAATCAGATTATAAACAGTTGCGAAGCCACCGTAACCAATTGGTCCCGTAGCTACATCTAAAAGTCGATGGATGGTAATGCAGACACACTTTGTGGATAAAATTATTGGAAAAGTGATTCCCGAGAGGAAGAAAGAAAGGAAGAAAGAGAGAGAGAGAAGTGAGCGTTTCTTATCCCTTATTTACCTGAATTATGACAGAGCAGAGCGAACATAAACTCTCACTTCATCCCTATATTTGGCCAACAGATTACATTAGCTGGGCCATCATGAAGCGTAATTGGCCGATATAGATGGAAGTAGAATCATTACTGCTGATTAGAATAATTACGCGGATAATTCCCACGTATAAGGTAGACAGTGGGGTCGTTTTCGGTGACAACAGCGTACTCCGTAATATTGATCACCCGAAAATTACTTCTGCTTGCCTGCAATCGGATACCCACAGGAAACGCGTCATTTAAGGGTATTAAGAGAAACTTTCGCTCATTTCCCTTCCCGTATCCACTCTGCAGATAATTACTGAGCGAAAGTTTGCTGATACTCTTGTTAATACGTTAGGGTTAGAAGTATTTGTCGAAGTAGCCTTTAAACTGAACCTCTGCTTTCTCTCATTACAAAAATAATTACATTAAAAGGAACTCGGCGAGAGAACACGTTCGAATTTTTAAAGTACTTTTTTCTTGGATTGTTCCTTCCCATCCAGAAGAAGGGAAAGCAACAATCCCTCCAATGCGGAATCCTTGTCAGCTTTGAAACAAACTGAACACCACGTACAATCCAACGATATTACCACTTCAGTAATGAAACTTGCAAAACTCTTTGACAAGTGCCTCTCTCTCTCTCTCTCTCTCTCTCTCTCTCTCTCTCTCTCTCTCTCTCTCTATGGAATAAGAGACATTTCTTTTACACCTCCGCATTGCTAACGTAATCGCATCAAAATAGTCCGCCGTCGTGTGAACTCCCCATTTCTCATTACATCCTACGAAGACAAGACACGTTCACTATTTCTTATACGTAACGTCATTTGTGCTTGCTTTGAAAGATCCTCGGTCACATCTCTTTCAATCAGCCAAGTATGTACCAATAACTCATCATATCGGAAGCTTATTCTCTTTCATCTTTCTCTATTGATTTCCAACCGATTTTGTTAAAGAGAGGACGTGGCACAACCAAATATTATTAGGATTATATCTGAAAATAACGTTACTTTACTGTTACTCCCGTAAGTCTATTCGAGAAAATAAGTTGATTCGAAGTTTGCAGATTTTAGGAAAACATCTCTTCACCAGTTATTCCAAGTTTATTCATCGTCTATAAAATAGAGTTCTCCTTTCCTTTTACAACATTTTACTTCGGTTTCCCTTAAATTTGACAAAATTTCACGAAAATTCTACCCACTGGGAGTTGAGTTATTGCACGCGGATGGGCGTAGGATAAGAAATAAATAACTGTCGAATTTCTATTAGTCCGATTTCAGTGAAATTTTGGATGGTTTCATAAATCTTTCTAAAAGGTCCAAATATAAGGAGTCAAGTTGTTACATGCAGACGGACGGACATGATGAATACGATATATGCTAACGCGCCTAATAAACAGTTATAAAGTCATTTATTTTATATTTTATTTACCGTGACAGTTCTATAATATTGATATATTATAATGTCGATAATTCCTGGTAAACGACGAATGTCATTCTTTTGACTTAACCAGAAATGGCCAGTTAGCGTAAAATTTAATCGCTCAACTGCAGCTTTCCCTCAACTTTAAATTATCGACACCCCATTGGTTAAGTCATAAATCTTTCAAAATGCTGCTTCATAACCTCCTCCTCCTAAGCACGAAAGCGTAACCACTTGCCCTAAACTTACTTTTCAAACCCAACGCTGCAGCCAGTGATCCGAACTGAAGACCAGGGATTTGGAACTCACACAATAAAGACGCCATCAAACAACTGGAAGCCGCACAGAGGAAATTTATTAGATATCTCACCACAAGAGGTCCATTATAATACTACACTGAACATTACAAAGCACTCTGCATCTAATGTATAAAATCTTTAGCGTGATGCCACTGCAAAATCAGGAGGTGCACACGAACCGCAGGCTTCTCCATAAAATCGTAACAGGATATCAGCTTCTAATTTGGACTCCTCTAAAAGGACTTAAAACCTAACAGATCTTGAAATCAATAAAATGGATGTCACACTCTCCTTATCAATTTGATTATAACGCTATCATTTCCTATATAGGTTCTCCCTTCCGCTTCTTATTAAAATTCTTCATTTCTTTTGGCCTCTCTTTAACTAGAACATTCGTTTTAATATTTTTAATTGAATTTGTACTTTTAATTTTGGATTGAGTTAGTGTTCGGTCCTTAAGAATACTGTGTTTATCCTGCACAGTTTTAACCTTCTCTGCTATGACTTTCCAGAGAGACCCTGTTGTAGCCATTTGCACCCAGCAGAGTTGACAGTAGTTCGCGCCTGTTAATATTTACTCTTCCTGTTTCAACAAACGTTATCGCTTCCATGAGGGCCATTGACTGCTGTTGTCATTTGTTTTCGCACATTACTAAAACACTGTTATCTCTCAGCGTTTCCGCCTTCTCTGACTGTACCTTCGTAGCTTTCACTTGCTGATCCAATTTATTTTCTGTTTTTGGTCTGTAGGCGATCCTCCAACAGACATTACTTGAACTGGCTGGCTGGCTGCAAATCCGAGCTATTACAGTGCCACTGAAGATATCCTAAATTTGTTGAGAAACAAAACAGTTACATTTCATTTCTTTGTAATGTTACGTGTATTTTAACTCGAATTAAATAAGTTTTGGATAAATGTTGTGTCTTTTATATCTTTACTCACTAGGATTAATGGTAATGAAATAGGCAAATATTTCCTGTTTTTTCTCTTCCTGGTACCATAAACGTTAAATATCTCTCTCAATGTTAAACTTGCAAAAGTTATCTCTCATACACCGTTATAAAGAAACTGTTGTGTGTGGTTGTTTAAAAAATATATAAATCGTTCGATTATCAAATAGCGTGCCTCGGTGGTTGAAAACGTTTATAGTGTACTTAAAAAGTGCTTGCCAAAACCTCAACACGTGAAGTTTGGTGGTGATCCGACATTTCCATCTCAAGTAATGCTCGACTCCATATAAATTTCTGTTAGGGAGGAGAGGAAAGGAAGGTACCGAACCGGAATTGATCCTAAAACCTTCTGAGGCACGAAAAAAATTTGGTCAGTGTTACCTTTCCTTATAGAATAACATCCAAACATCTGAAACACACTTCCACAAAATTTGGGATGACTCGACAAGTCTTTCTAAAAAACTCAAATATTTATAAAATTTCGTGAAAATCAGTCCACTTGGAATCGAGTTGTTACATGCAGACAGACAAACGGACGGGTGGACATGACGAAGATAATGGGTGCTTTATGTATATCCATTGCCCTAAAAAGGGTTTATTATACCGTAACGTGAGACTCGGAGATCCATTCTAGACTGGAAGCTGGTCAAACAAAATGTGCCACAAGTGGAACCTGCAGACCCTACAAACAAATGTTCAGTAAGCTGAGAAACAGCCTAATGTCATGACTCAGAAACAAAAATATCGATTTTATTTAAGAATATGGTCGATCGCTAGGATCTTATTCCTAATTGGTTGCAGCAGTGTATTTTACGATTGTAATTTACCTGCCGTCATCACAATGTTCCACTTTAGCAAAAAAAAAAAAAAAGTAGCGCCTAAAAGTCGAAGCATTAAGAACAAATTTTCTCCCGGCCAACGAAATCATTAAGATACATAAGCAAAGGTGATGAGTGAGCACTGTGTGTGTTAGCATATTTAAGAATACTTATTCGCCGAATCGTTACGCTAGCTGGGTCACACATCGGGTCCTCGATTATAACCCTGAAGCCTTAATGGTACTTAGCGAAACAATTTTTATAGACATGATAATGTTTCTTTTTTAGAACAAAATTACTATCGATTCCTCGCAACTAACTTGCTTCAAGGTGAGGGTTACGATTCACCGCGTTAGTCAGTGCGTGCAGCAGCACATCCGGGGGTATCAGCAGTATTAAAATCTTCCGAAGGAAAAGAAATAATTCGGGAGGAAGAAAAAAAGTTTCGACGAGTTCTGTTTTTTTTTTTTTTTTTAATCTGTGTGAAATCACGTAAAGCTAAACAGAGCAGCAAATTTTTGGTGATGCTTAATCGACTTCCACGACTTAAAGTGGTAACATTAAAAGTGCATGATCTCTGGCAGACAAGGTGAGATGTGTAATAACAGCTTTCTGCTCTTCCTGTCCATTAACGTTTATCGAAAAGAGGTGCAGAAAAAAAAAAAAAAAACAACTTTAATTTATTTTTATGACGCCAAAGCGATTATCGATTTTAACGAACACCGAAATGCCTTATCTAGAGGGAACAAGTGATGTTTACAGCAACTCGTAATGGCGGAAGAGAGATCTTGCTACGGAGGGATCTTGGAGTGGGGGGAACGATTAGGACGGGGGGTGCTGAACAGTGAAAATGATCTCCAAATCAACATATTGGTTATAAATCCTTAAACAATGGCGTCTGTTTTCCGTACAAAATGTCCCCAGTAGAAATTTATAGAAATTTTGGTACAAGTCTAATGCAGAAACGACCAATAATTTAACTTCCTTGCATGCAGGACAAAGACGGGGAAAGCTGTCAAAAGGTCTGCGCCTGCTCCACGATAATGCCCCTGCGCATTCTGCATTTCATGCCCACATTTCCACGAATGTGGGCTTGAAATATTGCCGCAGCATCCTGTTTATTCCCTTCTCCCCCGGCCTTGCACTCTCAGATATGTTCCTCTTCCTGCCCTGAACTACTTCTGGGTGAATACAAATCTTTTTTGACCCCCCCCCTCGCAGTTATTAAAAAGTATTTTTATTATGATCTTTAAGGTGGTAAACCAAGAAACGAAAGTGGCCCAGCTTATTCAAAAATTGGAATGATTCAAATTCCCTGGTTATTTCTTATTTAAATGTCCGATTTATATCACCGGTACCAACTGAGGATAACGTGCAAACTTTTGAAATTCGGGCTCTAATAGCGCATATTTTTGCATTCCAGTCACCCTGCAACAGTATCGGATTTCTCTATGTGACGCTTCTGTGATTCCGGAGACTGATTACCTCACGTGCTCTGTGCAGCGACAAGGAGGAAACGTAAACTGAGTGTCCTTCATTAAAGCAGGATATTGGGCTCCAGCGGCCCGTAGTGTTTGCTGGACATTAGCATTTTAGCTTTCCGTTTCTCTGGTTCGGCTTTCCCAGCTTTTGTTCGTTACTCCTGTCTTTAATGAACTGTTAAGTTTCTGAGCTTAGCTTGTAATCCGATTCCCGAAAACTCCCACATTGCATAAAAGTATCCGCTTCCTTTCGTTCTTTTGACGTTCCTTCGCATACTAAAGATCGTGTGGGACGCATTAAAACTGCTCAGCCATCTCTCTACTGTTTACCGGTGCCTTTAAATAAGAGAATAAACTTCCTATCGTTTTCTCAGACCAAATCAAAATTCTTTTTGAGTTTTGCCATCCTAAAATTCCTAACAGCAAACAAAAAATAATGAACGCTTGTTTTCTTGTTTGAATGTAAATGAGTCCCACTACCCAGCATTTTGTATTTTTTCAATGCTGGATGGAAGAGAAGGAATTTCGGTTGGTCAAATAGCGCCCGTCTATTGTTTCTAATGCCCAGAAGTTTTTCTTTGACTTTATACTATATTACTATGCCAATTATTTCTACTTCTGTGACACATCATTTGTCTACCAGACATCTTCTACTCCTGGTATGCGAACTATCTGAACTGATCATTAGGCAGACAACTATTTAAATATACAAAATAAAAAAAAACTAATTTACTTGTCTCTTTCAATTTTATATTCTCTATTTACTTATCTGTCTTTCTTTTCGTTACAGCTGTTTTTATATGTGTCAGAAGAATTTAAAATTGAATTTCACATATCAGTGTGAACATTCCAACGTCGTTCAATCTGCCCCGCCCTCCCTCATGCCTTATACACCTCAATCAGGTTCTCCAATCCCAGGGATGCCTTATTTTCAAGCTCTCTGGTGTACACCTTTGCTATTCTCCTTATAGAATATCCCTTTTCTATTCTCGCCCGTCTTTGTGCTCTTTCAAATACCAGAAGAGAAACCTCAGTGTCTTGAGGGCTTCTACCTGCCTGCTCTGATTCAACTTGTTGTGGATTCAAATAGTGGGTGAAAGGAATCTTGCAATTTTAAGCCATTGCTTCAGTAATAATTCTTCTAGTTTCTTTGGTGACGAGGGTAGCGGACTGCGTGCCCGTATTTTCAGACATGTCAGTGATCCCAATCCATGCCATGAGAACATTCCCAACACAGTTATTCTACCTCTTGCATTTTCTACAATGGGGCTGAAAAATGATGTACAAAAGAGTAAATCGAAATTCATCAAGCCACAATATTTTTTCGTTCCTCTACATCAATGTCGGTGAGCTGACTTAACCACCAACAGAATCTTCCGATTTTTGGCCTAGATGAATGTTTTACGGTTGCGGCTGCTTAACTCTAGATTCTAGGTTCCTGTACATTGTTTCCAACTAATACGAGTTCAGCTTGATCTAGTTAAAAGTATTCTGCTATTATACCATGTAGATATTTGTAACATAGTATTCCTTCCGAAAGCGGATTCTCTGTCTCTTGTACCGTTTTCTACAAATTCTGGATAATTTAGTCTTGGATAATCCTATGAATTTTCCAATTTTTCTGTATCAGCAGTTTCTCCCACATCAATTCCAGATTTTATTCTCCCCATCTTGGTGTAGTTTCCTGTCCTGTCATGGAATGTTTAGGCGCACCACATCCTAGATGTGGGATGGTGCGCCTAAAACCTCTCTTAATCTTCTTGGCACCATTAAAAAGAGGACAATCGCATTAATAAATGACACATTAATTAATGATAAAGTCTCTTCACTCTGTCTCATAGACGTTCTGCTTCTGCTGCATGCCTTTTACATAGATACTTCCACGGGCACTGCTCCTCTGACTTTGCTTCTGTAATCCCCCCCCCTCTCTCTCTCTCTCTCTCTCTCTCTCTCGCTTACAAGTCCAAACACGTGCCACAGCCAGTCAGCTTCTGTTCTCTTCAAACTCACAGAACCAACTTTTTCTCTTCCTCATTTATTCTCTTTTTACTGTTCTGTTCGAACAACCTTCCTTCAAAATGTATTTTACAAAAATGACAATCTACAGAAATTCGAGTAAGATGTGAATCTTCTGTCTTCTCAGCCTTTTAACCCATACACGGTACTAAGTACTACACGTGCTAATACCTTTCACGTTTGAGATTTTCATTAAAAAAGTTTTGGTCGTTCATTATACTGAGGTATTTAAGGCAACAAGGTTGACATATGACTATATCGTGTGATATCTGATTTGAGCATACAACATTCTCTACAAATAGATTCTAGACGTTATGTCATCTGGAGACAACGAGGAATGCGGTACCATCCCTCCGACATTAGAGAAAGGGACACTTACGGTGGAGGTGGTGTTCTCGAGTGGGGCGGAATAATGATCAACGGCCGCACCCCTTCATGTTTTTGATAGGGGTACCGTAATTGCGCTGAGATACCAAGAACAGATCTTCGAACCGTAGGTGCGGCTTTTTAGGGGTGCGGTTGGCCCAGATTTTCTTTTCATGCACGACAACGCTACTTCACACAGAGCTCAAGTGGTGGAGGAATATCTTGAAACTGAAGATATCCAGCAACTGCCGTGGCTAGCACAATCATCAGACTTAAATCCGATCAAACATGTGTGGGACGCCTTTGGGCTTCGCATTTCACGGCGACAGTCAATTCCTCGGTCACTTGGTGAGCTAAGGTCTGAGGTGGTGGAAGAATGGGATTTGTTGCTACAGAATCTTGTAGATACTCTTATATCGTTCACCGCCGTCAGGCATGTTTAGCCGTTGGAGGGGATCATACGCCGTACTGATGTCATGTTACCATATTTTCGGGCATCTTGTATCGACTTCTATATGTGACCTTCTTGGTAATTTCTATACAACCCATATAAATATCCCTTATACCTTTCCGAAGTGTCTTGCTGTCTCCTCATTTCATCGTTTTTCTATGGTACACCACCATACTAAATTTTGTCAGGCTTCATCACGTTATTTACGTGTTCTGTTAATTTTGTAGAGCAGTGTAGTTAAACTGAATAGCTTGTAAACCACATGATTCGAACTAAGCGGACTGGATTCCTTTATCAGTCTAAAACGTAATATATATTGAAAGAGGAAAAGCGTAGCATATTATTTGAACTACAACAGAATACAAGGTTTTCCCCCCATTATAAACCGGTACGCAGAGAAACGTTGATGTACACCATGTTCTGAAAAAGTGTGGTCGAAATGTCAAAAGAAAGAATCGTCCGTTTTCTCCTCCAACATTTGGCAACATCGAATATCTCGGGTTCTATTTACCATCGAGAAGAATTACAATCATCGATAGCCAACACGGGAACTGTAGTTTGATATGTTCTGTGACATGTCACTACAATACAGAATAAATCTTTCTTCAATTTGGCTTCTTGTTTGACAACACTGTGTGCACAACACACAAAAAATATCTTGTATGGTTCACTTTCATGAGCTCTTCCGAGATTGACTTTCCATCATATACTTTCTGCAGCCCTGTACTTGAATTCAGTAAGCAAGATAAACCTTACAGTATTTACATAAAACCTATTTGCGATGTCTCGCTCAATAAGTATTCGTTTAATATCGTACAATCGATACAATACTCCAAAGAATTATTTTTACTCTTCCAAAATGCCGAAAAGTAGTTATTATCCTCACGAATGATATTAGAAAGGCAGCGAATACAAAGTATTAACTAAAAACTAATAATAAAACAGAAATATTTAATTAAATTTACAATACGACTTGCTTAGCAAACGATTGGCACGGATGGCTTCCCTTGCAGAGTGCAAACATTGGGTCCAGTAAGGGAGGCAAAGATCGAGTCACAATGGCTGCGAATTCTAGTGCAACTTCAAAACTTTAATTAAACGTTAAAGTATAATTTTATAGTAAAGCGCCAATTTGCTTCGCATTACGAATTTGATCGATAGAAAAATAATTTATTTCTTTAATAAAAATGGGAGATTTATCGAAAGCTACTCGGCCATCCATGACGAAAAGTTAGCTGATGTAAATTTTATGAATACAGAACTACTAACTGCGTTCGCATTAAGAGCGTGTTACGCCGTCGTAACAGTGACGTGTGTCACGTGAGTGTGTCGCGTGAAAAATGTCCGACTTCCCCGAAAAATAGGAAAGTCGTTTGGTCTTTTAAATGAGGCGAAAAAAGAGAGGAAAGAAAAATTCTGATATTAATTTTGCATTAATGTTGACTCTAAAGCTTTATTTAAAGCAATTTATTATTTAAATGGCCTAAGTTATCAAAGAAAATTACCGTAATTTGAAAAACAAAGTTAGAAGAAAAAATACTTACATCAATGAAAAAAAAAAAATCTCGTTTAGATACGCTTTATAATTTAATTGAAATATTTGCCGGCAGAGGTACTAAATCAAAAATTTTTGTCCGTTCACACAAAGAGGTCGTTTATTTTAATTTGGACAACTTTGTAATTTTTATAATTGCGATTTTTCTACATATGACTGATTTAAATTTTTTCGACTGCGCGTTACTTGATGTTAGAATAATAACATCAGCGGGCAGTAATAGATTTAGAATATAATTTTGTTATCGAAACGTAGATTTGAATTTTTCTTATTCACTACGATGAGGAAGGAAGAACTTACATAATTTACATATCCATTTGCACTTTTTATTACCACTTGCCCATTTTAAACATCTCGTTCGACCATATTATTTTTCTAAATTATGAAATGACCGAAATAGTAATAGTTATTTTATACTTTCAATTTTTTTCTTTAAAAAAAAAAGCTACTCTATTTCAGTGAGTTACGATATCTGACTTCTGGTGGGATACTCTCAGCAAGACAATGTCTTGTCTTACTTTCTAAAAAGCACCCATAATTTCATAAACAAATTTTTATTTAATTTTTAAAAATTTTTATTTTTGCTTCAAAATCGTAGAAAAATTAACATTGATGAAAAGCTAATTAAATGTAATTTTAGCTAAGTTTTCATTGACATCAATATTATCTATATAATATATATTCTGCTAAATAGGTCTTCTGAATAATTTCTCCTAAATAGGTCTGAACAATTTCTGCTTCTGAAAGCACAAATCTCTGACCCCTCTTAATAATCACTTTCTCGTAAGTTTTAATTTTCCTATGTGTATCAAATAATTAGTACAGCCTAAATTCTTAAAAGCTATTTGTCAATCTTTAGTCCAAAATCCTACTCGCCCTCTTCTATGGGTAAAAAAAAAAAAAAAATCAGGAATCTAAGAAATTCATACTTCGCCTGACAGCAGCTGTTTCATACAACGATCAATATCCTATGGATTAAAATCATCCAATACCCATAACTTCGCTTCCAGCGGCTTACACCCCACCCACACACACATTCCTCTCCAAACAGACTTCGAATATTACTTAATCCAGGTCGCATCTTCTCCGTTAATAATTTTATTCGGACCTAATACACGTAATTTATCAGTCATACAAATATCTCCCGGTGGACAGATTCAAAAATGAATTAATAATCTAAATCATTTCAAAGCACGTGTTTTTTTGTGACTGGCTTCTACAAATTCACCAATGCTGGTTTGGAGAGTACCTGAGAACGTAGTGAAAAGACCCGTACAGAGTATCTCCAATCGGTGGAGCGGTTTCTAATTCCAACTAGTTCAAGACGTGTTGGTCTATGAGTTGGCAATATTTCCAACTCATAGACCAACACGTGATCAATTTGCTTTTACGATGCAGTGAACTGCCACCAAGCTCTCCGTGACTCGATTTCGTACTTCCAGCATCGAAGTGAATTTCCGGACTAGAAAACGCAGGGCAGTTATGGACTCATTTTTTTTCACAGACGCAAAGTCCATCTTATGGTCCAAAAACTACGGTACAGCTGAATTTCAGAGTTTAAAAAAATGATGATTCACGACGAGATGTTTTAATAATTTATTACAAAGATTTGTTGATACCGTAATTTATTAGAGATTTGTTAATAATATATTAGACTTGTCAATATTTATATTAAAGTCTCATCTAACATATATTCAACTGATAATTGAATATGCAATCAAAATATGCTAAAAATTGCTTCATTATTAATAATATTTGAAAAATTAAAAAAATAAATTTACGAAACATTTAAGTTTTAAATCTAATCAAGTTCAAGCTATTTAATTCTCCTACGAATTATTTACTCTTAATAATTAAACAAAAGTGCGACGATTTATTCTTAATTATCCAACTAGTTGTTTAAATTGTATTTTTTTTAATATTATTTTATAAGCTACATGTCTGCAATCTTTTTTCCCCTTAGCAGCTCTCCTCTGTTAGCATACTTCCCTCTTTAGCGGTGCATTAAGACATTTAATTCGCTAATATTTGTTTATGGCTCCCGATCCACCCATGCTAGCAAATAGAATTTTAATTTTCACTTTTAAAAATTCGCCTGCAAAGAGAATGTGGTACTGACACGCTTCTGGCGGTGATTTACACCCAATAGCCCCGTTCCCGATTAAATAAACTCCTTTAGTTAACATGTAAAGACAGATTTGTTTGCGAAACGGCCAAGAATTTTCCGAAATCAATTTACAGTGTGTCTGTGTTCAGAACACCTGTGCATGACGATTCTGCTTTCCAATAGAGAACAAAGAGCTTGCCCAATAGAAAGAAAGACCAGGGAGGAGTCATTTGACAGCAGGGGGATGAGTGGAGGGGGTTGGAAATAATTTATGTTCCTCAGAACGCGAGGCCGCTTGTGAAATGTATCGTGTGCACGTTCGCTGGCAACGAGAAAGTAATTATGTGGCTCAAATCATCAGGTGGAATCCAACTTACGACCCAGCATCATCGGCTGTTCCGTCTGGTGCGCGAGACACGCCACCACCCCGCAATAGTTTGGACCGATAATGACTTTCTCTCGCCGCATTCGATTTTTGTGGATTTTGCCCTTAAAGAATACGTGGAGTAAGCCCGCCACTCTCAGTAGTTTGTGACATCAGACATTCATCACCCATTGTTTGCCTCCTCTTGGCAACAATAGTGTAAAGTAAACATTTGATAAATGATCTTTGCTTCGTCTGCCACTGTGCCGCCATCTTTTTTTTTAACCATTCTCTCGGTCTGTTTAATGAGTGCCTAAATGAAGAGTCTTTGTAGTTTTGCTAATTGCTTATTTGTGTATTGATATACGCGATTGAAAACAATTATCGACATCTAAAAAGAAATTCTTTTTCTCTGTTATGTCCAGAATGGAGAGAGAGAAATACGAAATCTTTTTCTATGTCCCTTTCGCACAGAACCGGTAAACCAGTATTCTTTAGGATGTGTGACTCATGCCCAGTTGATCGGTGTGAATATGAAACCATCTCCCATTGTCTATCTTTACGTATCTCTGAACAATCTCTATGGTACGTATCGAAATGTAACTAGGAGCCCGTTCCTTTATTTAACGCCCTTATTAATGCTCCCATGAGCACCCGGTAACACTGTTAAAAGAACGCTTTGAAGAATTATAGCTGGAAGGAAGGGAGATGAGAAACGCAGGGAAAACAGTACGCGAGGTTAATTATGATTGCGTTCGCTCTATCGAATCACGAATGCCTCTCGTTATCAGTGGTCTGCCATGAAGCAGATTAGCACATTGTTAATGGTGCACACAATTTTTATTTCGGAACAGAGACCGGCCTAAAAAGCTTGCTGCTAGATCTAATGAGAGAGAGAAATCTCGCTGCAGAAACATGCATTATAAAGATGCGGCTTCATTTATTTTGTCTTAGAGCCATAAGCAGTTATACAAACTTGGTAATAAACCGGCCAATTTCACAAGCAAATATGAAAGATCTTCCACTCATTGCGAACCAGACGATAAATAGAGTAAGGTTTCGATGAGGGTAATACTTTACAGCAAACTCGCGAAAGACAAGCTATTTATATGTTACTGTCCTGCATGGACTAATTTAATTTCAGTTAATTACTATTAATCTAATAACTGTCTGTATGATAATTTTATCGTAATTAAATAAAACTCAAAGTTCCGGTCTGATGGTCCGTTAGGCTTACGGTATGCATTTGTTTAAATTGTAAACAACAGCAAGAAAAAATTACTATATTTTGGCCTCTTTTATAACATCTACTTTGAGAAGCTTTTGATATTACAGTCACCGACCAAAAAATTGGAAACCTTTATTCAATATCTAGCAGCGCCACCTTTGGCCCGAATTAGAGCCCGTACACGTGGTGGCATGGATTCCACTGGGCGTCTGAGGGAATATAGCTCCAAATTTTCCATTAGGATAGTTTTCAGCTTCTGTACTGTGTAAAGAACTGTGTCATTTCCAACATATCTCAGACATTCTCAATTAGGTTCAAATCTGGTGAATTAGGTGCCCGGGGTAGATATTGGAAATCTTGTGAATGTTTCTCGAATCATTCACATACAATTTTTGCACGATGGACAGTTGCGTTGTCGTTTTGAAAGAATCTATCACAATCCTGTTAAAAAATGAAGCACTGCAGGGTGCAGTTGGTCCGATACGACAGAAGGATATTCATTGGAGCTGACATCACCTTCTAACGATATGAGCGGACCCAGTACATGCCGAAAGAACTTACCTCGTACCATGATACCACCTCTAGCCGCTTGAGTGCTAGACAAGAGATAGTCTGGATGCATGATATTCGCACACTTTCACCAAACGGTCGATGCAAAAAAGTGTAAATCGAGACTGGTCAGGCCACATGATCTTTTACCACTATTTCAAAGCCCAGTCTTAGTTGGCGGCACCACTCCAGTCGAATATATCGAATTTTTACAGAAAGAAGTGGCTTTTATATAGGCATACGACTACCAGATCCCACATTCTCTAACTTCCGCCGCATAGTCAGGTTGGAAATGGGTCTTTCTTTGCCTAAATCGAATTTTTGAGTCATATTCTGCGCATTGAACTTTCTATTCCGACACACAGTGGTTTTCTTCGTTTTCTCAGTTCTGGCTCCTGCTAAACGTGCTCCAACAAAACACCTTTCTGAAAATCGGAAGTTCACTTACCCCCTCGTGACCGGATCGGCTAAGAAACCCCAGGGGAAAAAAGGCATATTAATGACATTTTTCCCCTGGGGTCATCTAACCGTGTGTATTATGTCTGTTACTTACGTGTGTTCTCTGGTCGATTTAACTCAAGCCACGGGCGAAAAAAGCCAAAACGTTCTCCAATTCATCGATGAGATTCGTACCCGGGCCTTTTCCACCCCAGTATGGAGATGGCCATGATTATAATCGTTGTACTACCAGCGAATACGAGTTTCAAGAAAACGTACAGTATTTATTTATTTTTATTTTTTTTTGATAGCAAGGAATCTCTGGTCATGCAACGTGACAGCTTAAATTTGTAAGTGCACCATACTTTTAATTATCTATTGAGACTAAATGCAAAAGGTTTCTAATTTTTGGCCAGTGTGTGTATTCTGCTTGTATGTGACTATAATATGACAATCCTATCGTCAAGATGGAGCAGGAGTAAGCCAATAGCTATTAGAAACTTCTTGTGTACCGACTGTTCATGTGAATGCACTGACTGGATTTATCAGGGCCGCTGAAATGGGAGACTCGCAGGGAATTTCATTAAAGTATAATAGTGTGTTCAGAGAGCGTATAAACACATGTTTGGTAATTCGGGCAATAGTTAATATGTATGAAAGTGAGTTGTAGCTGAAATCATTCAAACATCGGCATTCTGCATAAAATTCAGTGTGTAATTTGGAACAGCTAGCGTTTGAGCAGCTAATAATCATTAAAATATTTTGTAATAACAGGAAATATAAACACAATATCTGGAAATCAACCTTGAAATAAAAATATGGGGCCCTCATGAAGGAAATAAAAGTATTTATTGTACATTTATAATCAGATGATCCTGGAAATTCGTACAGGTACTGTCAACATTTTGATATCCTGTTCTTTTTATGGCAATTTGATATACAATTTGTTAGTGCAGCATATCCCGAAATTAATCTGCTCATTCAAGCAATGATTTTATTTAATGTCAGAATAATCAGTGTAGCCTCATCTGAAGTTGTGAAAATATATCCTCCCAGTGGATGAATTTTCATGAAATTTTATATTTGGGCCTTTTAGAACGTTTTGTTGAGTGATTCCAAATTTCATTAAAATCGGACCAATAGAAATTCGAAAATTATTTTTTTTTTCATACATATCACATACTGTATCCATATTATGTTGTACAGGAGCTTCGCTTATAAAAGTCGTGTTGCTTTTTTTTTTTTTATTATAAATCATGAATCATTACTATTTGCTAAAGCGCCGGGAATGCAACGCACACACATGTACAGCCATTTCCTGCTAGGATAAGAACGATACCATTGGAGTTCTTAGATCCGTCTCAATAGACTAAGTCCCTCATTTCCAGATTTTAATAGAATCTTCTTTGAAAGAAGATTCACTGATAACATTTCAGGAGCCCTGTGCCATCCTTAGAGGCACAAGCTATTGATTTCCTATTGGTTCAAATTCGCTGAGCTACTTTGTGCTTTCGGTTGCAAACGACACCTCTATCTTCTGCAGCTTCATTACCTCCGTGCTATTTAACGCAATTTGCGTGAAATTGGCTTATTTGCCAATGCCCTAATACTTTTGATAGCATGGTCTATTTTAAAATTATTAATAACTAAAATAGTGTATATACAGTCCCCATATTGCTTATCCACTCATCATCAGTTAGAGATAATTGGAACAGTTTTAGAATGCATCAAAGAAAAAGGTTTCTCTTTTGGAAACGATATTTTTTTCGTGTAGAGCAGGTATATTGACTTTGCTGTGCTACGTCAGTGTATTGCAGTGAAGTGTCATCTCCGGTTTAATAAGGCGGTAAAGGTAAAGAAAGAGAATCATTTCTTTTAAACATTAGCGAGTTATAGTCCTACTTTGTATATTGACTGGCTACAGCCCCTACTGAGTTTTCACATCACTGCGCTCAGTGGACTTATTGCACAAAGGTTCCATGGCTTACCGGGAGAAAAGAGGCAAGTAACGCTAACGGAATCTGTAGATGGGAAGAAGAACAGAACTCAAAAAAATAAAAAAATAAACAGGTTGCTTCAAAGGTCGCCAAATGAAAAGCTAATTTTTTTCCCTTCGGTGTCATGATCGTGCATTTTTCTTTCTCCATGTATAATTCTGATGGCGAACTCATTAAGGTCACTTGTATTAGTTATCGCTCCAGCTTTCCTCGAGCTCTCAACTGTAATAATTAACTGCCAGTTCATGAAATCTGTCGTCAGCTGAGATAACGGTATGCACTCCTCACATTGTTTCCATGGCGTCTACCTTTTATCGACCGACCCCTTCCACCCCACTTCGCGAGCAAAATGAACTGTCGGGGGGAAAGGGAAGGGGGTTCAATATCAACCAAATGGAAGCGTCTTTCTCCCACTACATCTATTACACCGGAACAACTCAGCGGAATTTTTCAACCAAATCTGCATTTTTGCAACTGCAGAAATAGGAAGCGTCAAGAGAAGTATCTCTCTAAGCGCACCTTAATTATATAGGTGCTTTGTCAGCTTCTTTCTTTCGTCTCCCGTTGACGTTATATTTTGTCGATCCTTCCGACATTCGGCGATCAAGATAAGTTAATAAGTCACACAGACTTTCAGCTGTCCCATTGTGCCGAAGATTGCTTTATCAATAATTCATTTAATGGTTTTTGGTTTCGCTGAAGCAAGCGATGTCACCCCGCATGTATCACGGCTCTCGGTGCGCTGACGTCTAAGTGTTTCTTAGCAACCCTTTATTCCCCCCACAGTTAGTGATGTCAGTTTTCTTTGTCCATCCACACAGTTATTCCTAATTCTCCCATCTCAAGAAAGCTCCATCCATCAGAGTAACGTTCTTCATTGGAGACGTATTAATCGACAAGGCGATCAATGTCTTCACTACGACTGACGCTTATCCTCCGCTCTGTCAAGGCGTGCAAAATTTAGATGACTATTTCCAGTCGTTTGCCACACTCTTATTTGTCACTTGGAAATGCTTTCGATCTGTCCGAAGAGCGGAGTTTAATTTCGTAAGCGACTCTGCAAAAACACTTCAGAGGTAAATTGGAAGATATGGCCTATTCCTAATTATATTCCAACCTACTGAGATGTCTGGACTCCTAAGTCGTAAACATTAAATCTAAAATAACCAGCTTTATATTCGAGTACGCAGTATTCGATGTTCTTAAATATGATAATAAGCTTTTCTTCTATCTGAAAAGGATTCGTGTCTCAAACAAAATTATCAAAAAGGCGAAAAAAAATGACACCGTCATTTTGAATAAAACTCTACAAGAACACGCGGTCTGTTAAAAGATATAAATGTCATTACAAAGATAAAATGAAGATGAACTTGGGAAATTACGAAAAAAAAAAGAATCTGATTTAAAATATGAAATAACGCATCATCTCTAGAACTCTTAGCACATTTAACCAGATTAAAATCCATAAAGATAATTACCCCGTCACTCTCTTAATACATTACCTTATCACCCCTTTCTAAATGCGGGTTACAAAATTGAAGCAGAAAAGTAATTTCGTTCAATATTTTAAGTACAATGATATAAAATTCAGAATGTTATTTTGTCAACTAAATTACGTTATCTTCAAATATTATTTGTTAATGACTAAAAGAGGCAGTAGTGGTGTGTGAATGAAGAGCTCATTCAAACTGTTGATGATAATGATTATTCCTGCTGTTATTTATTAATTTTAAGGTAGATTTGCACTTAGACAGCCTGATAACTGTCCAAGGAGAGCCTTCCTCGACGTGCTGCCACAACGTATTTAAAATATTAAAAGCCTTTTTCATTTTCACATCTGGTTTTCCTTAAATTTTTCCAGTCCCGTAACTTAATTCAAACCTTCTATATAATTCAATTATAACGAACTTTAAATATCAGGTTAATAGTATTGTGGAGAATTCCTGTAACCTCTTAATGTATAACTCTTTCTGTCGCATGACCATAATCAAACATTTCGCTAAGATGGCTTAAAGATTATTAAATAAAACCATGAAGTGCTTTATCTGCCAGTTCCAGCTGGTGTTATTTTAATTTGGAATTTTTAACGGTGAGACATTCGTTCTCTCAGCTTAAAGGTGGAAGATTTTAGTACATTTTTATGACCTAATTACGAAAGTGTAACCGAAAATATTCTACCCCGCGCCATTTTTGTTTTTTTTGGAAAAGTAGATTTCTGACTTCTTAAAATAATACGATGATGTAGCATCTTAATAGAGATTCAGCTTGTAAAGAACAAACTACCTGTATAAAACAATTATGTATATAATAGCCCCTGGCCTCCTGGCTGTGGCGGGCACATTATTGTATCTTTACTGTACAATAAAGATTTTCTATGTTTTGTAATTAGAGTAGGGCATAGTCTCGACCTCATGTTGTGTAAGTAGTTCACCACGAGTTGCCTTGATATTGCATTATTTACTTTAAATACGTACTTATGAAACACGTATGAATGGTTGAATAAGTTTCGAAACATCAACTGAGGCATCATGCGACTTCTACTTTTTCCCAAACTGAGAGAGAGAGCACTGTCACAGTACCCATTAAATTTATATCTCAAAGAACTGCAATTATAAATCATACACGGAAAGAACGGGTAAAAATATTGATCAAAACAGAGTTGCTGTACGATTACCTGTATCCAAGAGAAAATAAAATGACAGAACTCACAGACACACTCTCTCATTGCGAAGTTAAATTGCAAATTTCGTTAGGCTGACTGTGGGAACTTCAAAACCCATTTATTTAATGAGGTTTCCTGGATTGTGGTGAGCTCCTTATGAAGAAAACTAATGGCAGCAATGATCGCGATGTTTCAAATTAAAACCGGGCCTTCTCATGGTAAATACGCAGAGCGTGAGAAGATTAATAAATAAAAAGCAAAGTACACAAGATGTTACCGTAGGCATAAGAATTAAGTGGGTTATTCTGCCCGAATAATTGAAATGGCAATTTTTCAGAGCGGACCTCGAAGCAAATTGGAGAGATCGATCAACAGTTCCCCCTTAAGGTTAAGGCATTATATAAATTCAATTTAAGTATAAACTTTCCATCTATTCTTGTTTAATTTAATTAATATTTAATAATATTTTAATTATATTAATTTAATTTCAACGTTTGATTCTCCTCGGTTAAATTAAATATTCATTCCTTTTTAATGAATTAAGTTAACGTCGGTTTTTTTTTTATTGTTTGTTTTTTTATTTTTCTGCTTCCGGTTGACACTCGGCAGGTGGTGCTATTACGAACTTTATTTCGCTGTTACGAAATTCCGATGTTTACAGTGCAATTTCACGCGAGCTCTTAAAAAGCAGCTGTGTAATAAACGGATGTCACTCACCTGTTACTATAATCCTCGCTGGGGTGTTGCTAGCCACTATCTCTCCCGTCAGACGATGCTTTGTGCGGCACGTAAAGGCACTCAGTCCGTCACTCTGTTGGACATTTCTAACGTGCAGTTCTCCGCTTGGAAAAAAGTTGTAGCGACCTGAAAAATGTAGAAAACTATACTTCACCATGCAATATACAAATATTTTGTTTATAAAAATTTCTAACCTTTTCATTCTTCCACACCATCTTCCTTTACAAGTCCATGTCATAACCACTTATATCTGATTTACAGATTGTTCTGTATACAGAGAATTTTTCTTTGTCTTTTGGAGTATAAATTCTGCCACAATAACGTTTCTGTAAGGTATTCTCTATTTAATGCCTAACTATAAATCATGAATAAAGACTGAAAAATTGAAGTTAGACGACTTAGATGTGGATTTGGTTCAGGAATACTGTATATGAAGTTAGTAGAAATATTAGTAGCGGCAAATGATGCTAGGAAACAAGCTTATACAACAGCAGCCCTCCGCTCCCCCCCCCCCCAAAAAAAAACTATCTACATCATCTGACCATCCTCACTAATAATTTTCTAATCCTTCCTTACATTTAATCAAATTACCCGCTTCCATAACACCAGACGGAAGCTTGTTCCAGCAATCAACCACCCGCTGGCTGAATGCAAACTTCTCCACATCTATCCTGCAACCATCCTTCCTCAATTTGAATTTATATCCCCTCATGTGTGTAGTCTGAGCAAGGGGCAGAATGCCATTATCATCAAGCTCACTCAATCCATTTAAACACTTCAATCAGGTCCGATCATCAGCTGCTCTCTACTTAAAATATATGAAAAAGTGATTCAGCCAGCAATTTCCCCGCACTGCTTTGGACACAGGCTCGACTACCTACATACTGTTATACACAAAAGATCAACAGCTACTAATCTTCTAAATACCCTCTTCAGAATACAACAGACCCTCAACAGCAAATCCCACATTGACATTTTCTTTCTGGACATTAAATCGGCATATGACAAAATATATCTACCAGCTCTTTTTCTATACTGAAACACTCAGTATATGTCGCCCAAGCACCAGACGACCGCCTGGGGCGCCGAATTTTGGGGGGCGTGCCCTGTCATAGAGTATGCCAAGCGCGGTAATTCTCGGAAATCTCCGAAACGTGGCGCATAAGCCTTTCCAGGGCGCCTAAATGGTTCGGGCCGGCTCTGGAAACACTACTTTAGCTTGTCAGATACCATACTACAATTTTTGAAGTCAATCCTACTTTCAAGACATCTGTTTGTTTCCCACCACAACTTGCAGGTAACCTTCGCCGTCACAAGAGGCATTTCGCAGGGGAGTGTGCTTTCAGCTTTCCTTTTTGCAGCAATTTCGGAGCCTTTCTTAGCATAGAATTTTGTTACCTATGCGGACGACTTGAAATTCTACGTGAGTTCAAATAATCCTCATCTAGACCGAATCCTTCAAAATCAGCCCAAATATCAATTACCAGAAAAGAGTTAAAAACGATATCCAAATCTTTGTATGCGGTGAATGGGTGAAAAGGATGACATCCCACATAGACCTGGTCCTCACATGGGATGAAGGGCTCACTTTCCAACTTCAATTTGACAGGATGAGCAAGACTGTACGCAGCACTATGAGCCGTACGACAGGAGCTCTTGGGTGTGTATAATCTAGCGCTGCTTTGTCAGTACTGTATTACACCTACTTACCGCTCTATGCTTCCAAAATTTGGTCCTCTGCTCCTGTCTGCTACGTAAACAAGTACCTCGGTTTGGAATACTGGTTGCTAAGATGGATGAACAGGATAGTGGGAAACCCTCTTACTACTTTCAGATCCATCCTCCAAGAAAATCTGGGCATCTGACGACTGCAAGGAAAGCCCTCACTAGAAAAATGGCTTATAACGCGGCGAATAGATGGTCCAACTGTATGATCATTAATCTCCGGTCCAAAAAAGCAAGAAGAGATCACTCTGACCCTTGCGACCTTCTGCGACTAACTCTGACAAACCTTAATTCTCTGAGGGACATGTTTCCTGCCAATAACCTTGAGATTTTCAACAAGTTAAGCATCCATCCAGATACATTTTGCAAAGATAAGCTCTACAGAAAGAAAACCTTCGAGAACTGTTTTCAGCTAATGAATCTGTGATGGACACTTGCCCCTGACCAATGCCTTACTACAAATAATTTTGTTTAACTTCAGACTATATGTATAATTTTCAAACTGTATTTTATTTCAACATTTTATTTATAAATAAAATTCTGTAAGTATCCCGTGTCGGGTCGAGCCCGCTTGTACTCCACTGCACATGTGGTATACCTCTTACCTCAGTCTGTAAATAGCGCACCGTCCTGGCACATTCCCGGGGTGGTCGGCGTTTTTGTGGATCAATAAACTGATAATAATAATTATCCTTAGATTTTTTTCGTCCTCCACTACCACTCAATTGGTATGGTATTCTGGGATTACTGGTACCCAAATGCAGTTATATCTTGCATTTATCAATCTGAAATCTCATTTGCTAGTTCTCAACCCCTACTTCTCTGCCTAATGTCTGTAGGTGTTGTTGCAGTAGCATACCCTGATTTCTGTCATTAACCACTTTGCCAATATTTGTATCATCAGAAAACTTAGGCATTAAACTTGATATGCCTTATTCAATATCATTAATAAATATTTAAAACAATAAGGGACCCCATTAATAACATTAGTCCATGAGCAGTGGGTGGCCGTTATTAGTGGCCAAGAGCAGTCGCCATTAATAAACACTCTATTTCTTCCCATTCCATCACCCCTTAAGTCCATAGCAGTAAATTACTCCAATACCAAGCTGCTCCAATTTGTACAGCAAATTTTCATGTGGACATTATGAAAATCTTTAATGAAATCCAAGGATCAGTACTGGGACTACTGTTTTTAATTTTCCTAAATGACATCAACGAAGGGATAAGAGAGCGCGATGTCAACATTTGCAGATGATGATCAAGAACGGTAGAGTAGTTAATAATAAAAAATATAATCAGTTTTTGATTATAGTTTTTCAGAGATACTTCAGGAGGAATTAAATAGACTTCAAGGATGGTTGGAAAAGTGGCAGCTATCTTTTAAATTGGAAAGAGCAGCCCCCAAAAAACATACACTTGGTGGAGTTGGACTAAAAACAGTAGAGGGAAAAAGGGATTTGAGAGCTACAGTACGGTCGGACACGAAGTTCTCTGAACATAGCGGACAGGCAGCGAGGAAGGTTTGTGGTGCCGCATGGTTGATTTATCGAACATTTGCTTGTAGATAGGGAGGTCATAATTCCACTCTATATGGCAATTGTAAAACCACACTAGAAATACCGTGTTCAAGTATGAGGCTGCACCTAAAAACAAAAACTCAAGCTTCTTGAAAAGGTACAACTAAACCGGCCTGATGAGATCAGCAAAATGGTCCATAATGAGGAAAGATGTGGGATCTTCATTGTTGTTTCCAGAACTAGGAGATATAAATTCAAATTGCGAAGAGATTTAGACTGTATTGCAAAAAGTTTTATTTTAGCCAGAGATGTTAACTTCTTAATCAAGAATATAACTCCTCCCCTTCTGTCCTGTCTGTACAAGTTGTACTCGTCATATTCAAACTCCGACTACTGTCAGAGAGAATAAGTCGAGATCTGAATTTCACCCCCAGGCCTAGATAAGTCTGTGTTTCGAACTTCGACCTAAACTCAAAACATGACAGTCCCAATAATGATAGTTATTGTGTGTGGGGTCAAAGGTGGTCATAAAATCACAATTGTAAGTTCGTGGAACTCTTGATGTTGTGTCTGTATTTTCCAGCTAAAGCAAAGTTTGAAATTAAGCATCTTTTGCATAAAAATCCACGCAGAACCATTTTAATTTAATTATACTTATATTTTGTTTGTTTTTGAATGCCTGTCGATATTTTCATCCTTTATCTTACAGTAAATTTTTACCGTAAAGCAGGAAATAATATCACGATTCTGGGTAGTCTGGAGGAAAAAAAACCTCCCAGGATATTCACATATTTTAAACAGAAAGAAACATCCAAAAATTACAAATTCCAAAGCATTACGTGTAAATATTACAAAATTTGTTTAAGTAGTTTTAATATATCAACTCGGTGAAGCCGTTTGACACAGAGTAACAAAGCTTTTATGATAAGTGTTTAATAAGTGTTTGACTTCTTATAATTCTTTGTCTGAGATATTTAAACGACAGCTTAGAAGTCTTCAACAACTGGCTCTTGAGTTGCTGTTTAAATAGAAGAGGATCGAACCCACTTGATGACATGTTGAGTGACACTGTGATGATCAGCAGCGTCTCTCAGACCGGGTTATTGACACGTACCTTAGAAATGGATGAGAGCATAAGTGTCAAAGTGGCAGTTTACTCTGTAAGCGTTGTTCTCGCAATATTTCTCCGGATAAATTTAAAGGCTGTTGAAAAGATGCAATACGCTATTGGAGATGTTTCCTAGTTGTAGGGTCTTGGAAAAACACGAAACAATTTCAGTCAGTTCGCCACGTTGAAACGAGTACAGTGAATTTAGGTGGGGTTGTATCAAGGTGCCACTGGTGGGGCTTTGCTGGTTCATTTGTTTTTAAACTAAGGTCACGATATCGCACTGTATCGTGTATGTGAACTGCGTGTATCCTATAGTCGGTTTGCCTGTTTTTCGGAACATAAAAAACCGAGAAAATTTCTGACAGAAAATTCATTCAACCCCTGCGCGAAACCGACTGACTCGGCCATGATGTGACAAAAGGCTCAAAGTTCCTCCCGTGGAGATGAGATTTGAATCAAGGCCTTTCCAGACGGTGCAAAAGGACATAACAAACACTGAATGGTTAATACAGTAAGAAATAGATTTAAAACTATTATGTAATAGTAATTTGTATATATTGTCTAATTAATATTAACCTTGAATTCTTTGGATCTCAGAAGACATATCACACCGCCGACGAGAGCAGGTCAAGCTTTACACCTTGTTTTTAACATCTTTCCCAACTCTTTCGCATTTTCTTCAGATCACTCACCTATTACCTGTGCCTTTTCAATATCAATGGTATCAGGAACTCAAGTTAGAAATTATAATTCAGATACCCACTCTCAATTGATATTTTCTACAAAATTATTGAAACCTGAAATGGTCATCAACCATCTCTCCACCATTAATTGGGATAATTTATTTTCATTATCTACTGAAGAGGCAATTCAATCCTTAGCTGAGCAGTTGAGACTTATGGCCATGATTGGTACATCTAAACAAGTCAGAATTAGGAGAGAACATAACGGTGGTTTCATTCGGACATGAAAACCGCCTTTAGACGAAAGCAGACGGCACAAAGAAAGTGGATAAGATCCAGAAACAGTACAGACCACGAAGCCTTTAAAAGGGAGAGAGCTCACTTCCTGCGCCTCAAGAGAGGAGCACATCAACAGTACATCTTATTCCAAATTAAGAAGACCCGGAGAATTTCCTCGAAATGCAAGAATCACTTGAACATGGAAGGAAAGCTATTTGAGGAGTGGACACGCATATCTTTTGATCATCCAGATGCGACCACAGAAACTCAATCCTGCCTAGTCTAACTGGGAAAACCCTAACTGCTATAGATGATATAATAGTTACTAAGCAACAGTCATTGACGTGATAAATGGCCTGCCCAAGGCTACAACTGGACCTGACGGCTTTCCACTGTTTATGGTCAGGGTGTGCTCCGTGTACATTGTAGATCTCCTCCTTAACATCTTCCGGAAGATTCTAAAGACAGGCGCCATACCTGAACTCTGGAAATCTTATTATGTCAAACCAGTTCCTACAATTGGAAACCCCAAGACTACTAAAGACTTCCGTCCAACTGCTATAAGATGTACTTTATTAAAAATTGTTGAAAAACTAATACATCCAGTAATTATCTAATACTTTTTCTCACCGACCACCTTACCTCCGGCGCCAGGTGGGCAAGAGCAACAGTGCGTAGCACACACTTCTTGATTAGACCGGGGTTCGAGACCGTGCCCACCAAATACGGAGGATGCGGAAAGGTCAGAGAATGACCACCGCATATCCCCGGAGCAATATGGCCTTAGTTGCTAATGCTCCTAAAAACCAAAATAACAAACAAACAAACCACAGTCCTACAATACAGGTACACTACTTCAAATGGCGATACTTTCTTCAGAGCACAAAAAGCCCTGAATGACAGAGCTCAACTGGGCATTATCTTTTTCGATATTAAATCTGTTTATGGTACTGTGTCAATTCCCACTCTTTTATACATCCTAAAAGAATATTTCAAGCCATCAAATCAAATAGTAAGCATTCTGGGGTATTTACTACAGCGGAGAGAGTTAATTATAGAAACTGGATCTCACCAAAAATCTATCTATGCAACGAGGGGGATGCCTCAGGGTGAGATGATGTCGACCACCATCTTTGCAATTCTATTTGAACCATTTCTTGCAGCACATACATATTTCTGCTCCTTCGCCGATGATTTAAATTTTTTTTATTATTTTAAAAGACCCTAAACACATTCAAGAAATGAATAATCAAACTTCCAATCAAATTCAACAATTAATAGATTATTTACAGCTAGCTGGACTCCAACTAAACAATGTGAAGTCAGCCCACATGACAATTACGAAGAGGAAGTTCAGGAATGACATCCGAGTTGTAGTTAATGGTGAGACAATTCCAAAAGTTTCGTCGCATACTGATCTTGGGCTAAAGTAGGATGAAGACTTAAATTTCAGATATCACTTCCTCAAGACAAAGAAGACCTATGGTGCATTCTGGGCTATCCGCCAGGAGCTCGTAGCCTGCCACAGCATCAATTTGATTTGTCAATACATTGATAGGTGTCTCACACCTATAACTTTATATGCATCTGAAATCTGGTCCTCAGCACTGAATTCAATAATTCATTGAATTCCACAGGGAATTCAATAAATCGGGTTTTGGCAGTCGCCTGCCTATTCGGAAGCCACTTGTTTCAGAGAAAAACAGAAAAATCTGCTTGAAATGGTGTCGAGAACTTCGTGATTGAAAAGTGGAACAAAAGAATAAAGTCATGTGATTAGACGCATAGCGATACACTTTGTGTTGCTCTCGTGGTAGGCAGAGAGAGTGGCGAGAACCTCACGAAGCAATGGACCCTGCTTGCATTGTTAAGACAACCCAAAAATCTAGAGTTGGTATCATGGTATGAAGAATGTTTTGTTGGCATGGACTTATTCCGTTGATACCGGTGGAAGGTCGAGTGTCATCAAGGGAGTACCTGAATTTTGTATCAGATCTACTTCACCTTGCAATGTTACATTTTTTCCCGAAGGTGATGGCTACTTTATGGATGACAATGCAATAGCGCATAATGCTAGAACCATGCAAAAATGGCACAGATTTCAACCATCTTCCCTAGCTCTCACATTCATCTGATCTCAGTCCTATTGGGAATGTGTGGGATATGCTGAAGAAAACTATTCGTCAACAATGCCCTTTTCCTTCAACTTTGTCGCAGCGTCTGGATATTTTGCTGGAAGAATGGCTACAATTGCACCAAAACATTTTATAGAATCCATGAGGCACCGCACACTTGCTGTTATTCGATACTGAATGAAGGTTTGTATTTTTTTGGCCAATGTGTACGTACTTTAATAAAATATAGTGTCATAAAACGAACAGTTAATGTTATTTCTTGTAGTTTCCCTACAACAACTGGCACCTCCGTAGCCAGGCGGGCAAGAGCAACAGTGCGTAGCACACGCTTCTTGATTAGACAGGGGTTCGAACCCGTGAGCCACCAAATATGGAGGATGGGGAAAGGTCAGGGAATGAACACCGCATATCCCCAGAGCAATATGGCCTTAGTTGCTAATGCTCCTAAAAAAACCAAATAACAACAATAACCTACAAGCACTAATTATCTCTTTTTCATCAAATAATAATTAATAAAATTAATTAATAATAAAACTAATTAATAACATTATCTCTTGAATTGCTACTAAACCACCGTATGTTAATCTAGTTAAATAGTTTGTCAATTACTCATCAAACAATCCTTATAGAAAAACATTCTCGATATCTAATTAATTTTCCATTGCCTTCTGCAAGATTTAAAGGCTTTCGATTCACTAATTTAATGTGCACTGCTGCATATACGTAGGGACCATAGAGAAAATTTCTGCTAGTGTGCCCCCCCCCTCTCACCCCTAAATAGAGATAGAATTACTTCCTTCGTCGTATACGTTACACCTCTTAATCAAACCAATAATCTTCTGGGCTCGAAACGCTCGTTAGAGATCATTAAAAGTAGTTTAATCAACTCTTCGGGCATTTAATTACAACCAAAGGAATACACAGTATGTCAGTTAGGAAACACTTTCTCATACAGTAATTATCAAAACCGTACAACACGGTTTGAAGGGGGGGGGGAAAGAAAAAAGCGGAATATTTCTATAAAAAACCGTATTCGTAGTTTTGTGACTATATAATGGTCTCATAGGAGCAGATACATGGTTAATTTTGGAAATCCCCTTAAGATCGTTCCATTTCAATCCTTCATTAAGATTAAATAATAAATAAATATTAATTTGAAAATAAATAGACACTTATTTTCAAATTAATTATTTAATAATAACCCAGAGACGAAGCGTCAGAGCATGCAGTGGACTCGAAAATCATCACCAAGGCCTAAAAAGTTTCGGTTACTGAAGTCCAAGATCAAGACGATGCTGATCATATTTTTCGATAAAAAGGATGTGATTCACAAAGAATTTGTACTTGAAGAGAGAGAGAGAGAGAGAGAGAGAGAGAGAGAGAGAGAGAGAGAGAGAGAGAGAGAGAGAGAGTGCTGTATTCTGCGTGCAGGTGATTCAAAGGCTATTGAAACTCATTTGTCGGGTGAAGCTGCAATTTCGAAAGAAAGCTGGTGCTGGTTCTTGCTGCACAACAATTCCCCCCGCCAATTTCTGCACTTGTTATGGAAACATTTCCAAAAAAACATGCATGTACAGCTCAAGTATTCGCCCTACTCTTCCAAGCTAGCACCATCGGACGTCTTCCTCTTACCCAAGGCGAAAACCGCCCTCAAAGGAAAGAGATTTCAGGACGTGGAAGGCATAAATAAAAACGTAACCGCCGAACTGAGCATGATCTTGGTCTGAAATGGGACGAAAACCTAAACTTCACACCCCATTTCGGACATGTAAAGAAGAAAACTTACGCAGTGCTATGGACCTCCAGACAAGATCTGGTAGGTATCAGGGACCCAGACCTTGTTAAACAATATACAGGGTGTTTCAGTTAAACGTTTCAGAACTTCTAAGAGGGGTAGGGTACATCCTGACAACTCGAAATCATATAGCAATGTGGGGTCGGAAATGCTTTCCTGAAGCGGTGTTGTACACAGAAGCACCATAAAAAGAAAAGAGACCGTAAGTGAGATATCGTTTTAATAATACATGAAAAGAAGCAAAAGGTACATGGATTAAAGTAAGCGTTCGAAGTTTCTTCAACCTCGTATTGCTTTCGCACAGTGGTACCTTGGAAAATGTGCTACAAATCCCCTTTTTCCTGCTGAAGTGTTGTTTTCCGATGAGGCATCCTTCACAAGGGAAGGAATTTTCAACACGCATAACGACCATATCTGGGCGGTCGAGAACCCGCATGCAATACGACGTCGTGCAGCACAGATTCGATTTTCGGTCAATGTATGGGCCGGTATTATGGGAGATCACCTCATCGGACCTTACCTGTTACCGTGTCGTCTAACCGGACCTATCTACTTGATCTTTCTGCAGCAAGTATTGCCACAACTTTTGAGAGATGAACAGATTTCTGCATCGACGCAACAGACAATGTGGTTCCAACACGATGGAGCCCCTACCAATTATAATAAATAAATTTTCTGTTTATACTCCGGGACGACCAAACGGTCAGAGGAGTTCACAAGATAGACAGAATACAAGAAACAGCACCGTATTCAGCAGTCACGGGCTTGAACCCCGGTCACTCAAGGCACGTGTACTTATGCACTCGCGCGCCTAACCACTAGGCTACGGCGGCCTTATTATAGCGGAGATGTTCGTAACTACCTGGATGTCACATTTGGTCAACAGTGGATCGGACGTGGTGGTCCCGTGCGTTGGCCTGCTCGGTCATCCGACCTATCGTGTCTTGATTTTTATTTCTGGGGTCATATGAAATCGCTAGTTTATGACACCCCTGTTGACAATGCTGAGGAGCTGGTTGCAAGAATCGCAGTAGCTGCCGAAGAAATTCGAAATTCGCCTGGAGTATTCCAGAATGTTCGGATGTCCATGCGTCGGAGATGTGAGGCGTGCATTGTAGCCCGTGGAAGAAACTTCGAACACTTACTTTAATCCATGTACCTTTTGCTTCTTTTCATGTATTATTAAAACGATTTCTCACTTACGGTCTCTTTTCTTTATGGTGCTTCTGTGTACAACAACGCTTCAGGAAAGCATTTCCGACCCCACATTGGTATATGATTTCGAGTTGTCAGGATGTACCCTACCCCTCTTAGAAGTTCTGAAACGTTTAACTGAAACACCCTGTATTTTAAGATGCACCATCCCCATCCCGCTCTACGTATCTCAGATTTGGTCTTCTGCCCCAGATGCTACCATCAAGGCTTTCCTTGGTTTAGAGTACTGGATGCTGAGATGGTTAAACAGGATCACTACGCAGCCATTTACAATTTCAAGAGCCATTTTATATGCCAACTTGGACGTCACGCCTTGGTATCACATAATTGTCACCAAGAACATTCTCACGCTTGCAAAACTGCTGACCGGAAGTCTCGACTCGCCGAAAACTGACTACCTGCTGACTCGGTCCCGCATGACGCAAAGGTGGGCGAATAGGACACCATCCCCTCCAATCAGAAGCGCGCTCACGCAGCTGGGAAGCCTTCGGCGATTTTTTCCTTCTAATACCATTAAGATGTACAATGATCTTCAAGCAGACCCAGAAAAGATTTGCACAGAGAAGAGGTACAGGACTGAAATGTTTCAAAATGCATTATTCCACCTATAAACGTTGAGTGAAGCCCACAGATGAAAACAAAACAGAATGCAGGAAATGAAGAATGAACTGGTCGTGACTGTTTATGCTCCTGTTATGTTTACATTATACGTCTTATCTTTCTGTGAACTCGCTGTAAATAGTGGTGTAGATGTGAACATTCTCTAATTCCTCGTCAAATTGCAAATTATGCTTCTGCTCTCTTTCTATCTGCCTGTCATGTAAAAATAAGGCAATGATATGTATATTATAATTAATCAGATAATGTATAATTTGTATAATTTATTAATACAATGATATGTATAAATTATAAATGGATAATTATGTATATAACTTGTATTTGTATATATATATGAATGTGCACCCCCACCCCCACACTGGTTAATAGCCGTAAGCGGGTGTCTCTTAGGAGAAAATAAAGATAATAATAATAATAAAAATAATTTCTTTGGATGCCTTCTGTGACTCCATTCAGACACTTTTAGCGGTGTAATAAGTACATTCAATCAGGGTGATTACTTTGAATAAAAATATAACCATTTTTGAGCTCTTTCACTTTGTGTTCTTTTTATTGCAGAAGTCCGAAAAGTTTATTGCCACACCTCGTATTATGATACTGTACTGAGTTTTGATTTACTCATTTCATTTTGGATTTTCCAAAACTGCGCAGGGACGTTTGCTGTAACTGGCAGGCACCCATGAGGAAACGTCCTAATCTCTACCAATTAATCCTTTAATTTACATACACATAGACATTGTGAATTGATAATTCCCGGCCACTGTTAACTGACTTGTCAATAGTGTCGTGGTTCTATTGATCTGTTGGCAGTTCCATTGTGGGAAAGGTCGCTGTAACTGAGAACTAAGATCAATTGGGTGGTTTATTAGCGGGGAAAGGGGTGGCTGTGTAGCCGTTCCATGGCACCTGCTGAGAGTAGCTCCAGGCGCCAAGCAACAATGACATTATCGCGCACACAGATGCACAAGTTGACACGGGGACATTTTGACACCCGCTCCGTGTCATTATGCAGTACAAGTCATTAGCGTTTGATAGCACACTTCAATTGTAACGTTGCTTATTAACCTCGAACTGAGGTGAATCCAATAACCAGAAGGCAAAGTTGTCAGCCTGTGTGACGAGCGGGTGAATAGGAATGCGCTTGCAGCCATTATCGCTACAATCACAATATCTGGTTAACCGATCGCGTGCTACATTCTGCGACTTCTCTCGCTATGGATATTCTGGAGAAACATGAACGTTTGATAGGGACAGGAAGTAGTTCCTCGAAGAAGAGAAATTTAAAATCAAGCAGTTTATTTGTCCACTAGATAATCGCTAGTATATAAAGTTAAGAATCAAAATATCAAGCATGCTAAGAATCAGAATAAAGAACGATCAAAAGTATCAAATATCAAAAAAGGATCAAAAGTATCAAATATCAAAAAAGGATCAAAAGTATCAAATATCAAAAAAGGATCAAAAGTATCAAAAAGGATCAAAATATCAAAAGAACGATCCATATATAAAGAGTCTAAGAATCGAAATAAACTCTGATAATCATAATGTCAAAAACGCTGAGACAAAATATCAATAAGCAATAAGAATCGAAATATCAAAAACCCTGAAAATCAAAAACATATTAAGAATTACAATATTCATAGAGAGAAAACTTGGGGTTTGTACTAATTGAATATAGATTTATTTAAACTTTGAAGTGAAAAAGAGAGATTAAATTAACTATTGATGGATTTCAAGTTCAAAAGGTTTTCTTAAATATTTTTATTCTACCCAAGGATTTTAGAATTGGGTAGAATGGAAACTGTAAGGACCCGTCCTTACATTAATTAATAAAAATTGTTAAATATTATGAGAATTTAACTGTAATACGAATAGTGGTTTTCTGATAAAAACAACATGGGTTAAGAAGCTCTGGAATTCAAAAATACCTTCCAGTCACTCCCTGTTTAGTTGTAGTTTGTTTGTATGGAAATTCTTTGACGAGTCAGTAAAAGTAAATAACCGTGACAAATCCCCATTAAGACAGAGGCAGATGCACCATAGTAAGGGCCAAGAGCACTTAAGTTGGCTCTCTTAGAAATTTCACAGTGGAACGCTAGTAGAGGTGGGCGACGTCACCAGGTGTGCGCGCGTGAGGTCACGGGAAGAGCTGTGACGTTTCTCAGTTAACCTGAACTTCCGCCTCTCGTTCTAGCTGGTTCTCGTATATTCTAGGCCACGGAAGTTGGGAAGAAGACCCGCCCACGGAAGATGAGAGGAGACAAATGAGAGCACAGGAAAAGGGATGCGCAGATCTCCTATTGGCCAGGAAGAAAGTGGAGCGAATTTTGAGAGGGAGATTAGGAAGAAGTTTTCGTGGCATTCAGGGAGAAGCTTTCGTGGCATTCGGAAGAAGTTTCGGGGCATTCGGAAGAAGTTTTCGGAGGAGTCGGAAGAAGTTTTCGGAGCGGTCTGGAGGATGATTTGAATGAGTTGGAGAACGATACAAAGCAGAGCGGTAGTCTAATTTGGGTGATAGCTGCAGCCCTGAGGTAGCTGGAAGCAGTGATAGGAATTCTGCGTATCCCGACAGCCAGTAGGAATGTTCACCTGTAAACATGGAAGCCATAGTGAGGAAGAATCACACCCTGAAAATTATGTAGGCAAAGCCAGTCGAATGAGTGGTCGAACCATTGACCTACTAGACAACTCCTCTATCCACGGAAGAAGAAATGCTGACCGGTAAAGAATATACGACCCTGATTGATTCCAGCCGTGCAGTATCCGGTAGGGAGACACCATAAATCACCGAGATCCCCAAATGAGCGCCCCCGCATTCCAGTACCTGAATGACCGATATGAAAGGAAGCCGAGCAGAGAGGAAAGTTCCAGGCCAAACATGTAAGTGCTATAGAGTTTACCGAAATAGGTGTACCTAATTTATTAAGGAGAGGACTTTAGGAGAAATAAGTATATATAGTTAAGGAGGGAGATTTAAGCAATGAATATATGTATAAAAGTGTAATGTATTTAAGACGGACGTAGCCTATAATTTGAAGTGAAGCTCCTCATAATAATGCTTGCTGGAAGGAGAGGTTATAATAGATAATTGAGAATTGTTTAGGGTTGGGAAAGTTTTTTTATATTATATATGAAGTTAAAGGTTGGAATTTTGAATTATTTATGAGTTGATTTGTGGAGAGTATTTCTGATTTGAGTAGGGGCTAATTAAAAGTGATATATATATAAAGGTATAGAGGATTAACGGTCCTGAAGGGTAATGTTAAATTGAATTGATTAATATTTCCTGTTAACCTGATTGCAGTAAGGGTGTCTAATTGAATAAATGAAATTTTCGTACAAATTGAGACACGAACTCTGAAGGGTTTTGTGAGCCAGTTCATTGGCTGGTAGTTGTTGGTTTGTTATACAGACTGTTCAGAAGAAGAGTTGGAAGAATCTATGTAAAGTGAATACCACGACCTATTGAAGTCCCTGTAAAGAACATGAAGAGACACCATAGCATAATGAATAATAATGTGTATTAGAATAGGATATCGGATGATGAAACATTTGAGTTTGAACAAGATATTTACACATATAAAGGTTAATGAAATAACAAGTCACTATTATTAGTTTCTGTATGATATGTTAATAAACATTGTTTTATTTTACATTCATGTGTTGGAGTCTGTCATTCCGAAACTCAGCCAATCCTGTGGAGAAATACTTAAAAATAATTAGGGTCCCCTTCGAGTCAGGTAATCTTCTGAGATCAAACAAGTCAGATGCTAAAGTGGGAGGATTGGACTACGGGGATATACATATAAAAAAGGGGATAAATTACAATAATTGAAATATAAAGAAAATTAGGGCAACCAAGAAAAACAATAATACCCAAAACCCCCCACAATAAATACCCACACCCCCACAATTGGCGAGAACCCACTCCGACCCCCACAATTGGCGAGCGAAAGCCAGGATAATTCTGCACAACGGAAGGCTGAGTTCTGAACGACAGGAAAATATATTTACATGTATATATACATGCAATCCAGTTGCTGAAACTGATAGAAAAAATTCAGCTGGCGAGCCAGAAAGCGTAAGTTAGAATTATATATGTATTACTGAGTTGATTATTGTTGAATGAATTTTAGATGGAACAGGTAAATAATGGTGGATTTTAGAGACAAGTATTGATTTAGCGTTGAACTGGAAATTATTATTTATGTACAATTGAATTAATTAGTGAGACCGGACAGGGAAACCTCAAGGATAGATAGGTAAAAATTAATAAGTTTTATAATTATTGGGTGTTGAAATTTTACTAATTGATTATTGATCAAGCATTTAAATGTTAATGGTAAATTGAATTAGATTATCTAATATAGTTAAAGAATTGTAGAAAGATTAATCGGCACACATATTAATTAGTTAAAGTTGATAGCTAGAGATTAATAGATATAAAATAAAAATGCCAAGAAAGGGTAGGAAACGCGGCGAGGACTGCGAAAATTTTGGGGGCCACAGTGACGAACATGAAGGCCAAGAAAAACCGGAGGTGAGAATGGTAAGCGGGGTAGCAAAGGGGTCAGGACAAATCAAATACAGCAAGTATTTGAAACCATTCAAGGGGGAATCAGGTGAAAGAGTGGAAAAATTTATTAATAAATTAAAGCTAATTAAGGATAAGGAAGAGTTAAGCGATATGGATGTCATAACTATAGGGGAATTTAAACTAGAAGGACAGGCATTAGAAAAATACAGGCAGGCTACAGTGGCAGAAGAAATAGTAACGCTCCACAGATTCACTGAGACATTAAGAAAATTATTTGGGAAAAAGAATGACTTGTTAACAAGCGTAGGAAAGTTGGGAGGATACACGCAAACCACTCGCGAAACAGTAAGCGAATTCCACCAGCGCCTCCTAAATTTAAAACTAAACACAGAAACATCGGAATCGGAGAAACAGGCATTCGAAAAAATACTAACTGGGCAGTTCATCACAGGGCTCAGGCACAGTTTTAAAAAAGAAGTACTAAGGAAAAACCCAGAAACATTAACAGAAGCGTACTCACACTCATTAGAGGAAGAAAGACTTGAAAACTTTAGTAGAAATACGGGGGCAAAGGAGATAAACGCGATAACCGACAGAAAGCAGCCTGAAACAGGAAAGGAATCGAGGGAGTGGGGGAGCGAAATCGAAGGGTTAGCTAAACATTTAAATAGCATCGAAAGAAAGATGGAGTGGATGATGGAAAGGCTCTCTTTAAGCAATGATGCTAGAGAAAATCAGCAACAAACGGAAGTAAAACAAAGATTGGGTATAGTTTCACGAACAAACGAGGGGGGAGACAAGGATAGCAGTCGAAAATGGTGTTATAAGTGCCAGAACTCAGACCATTGGACCCGCTACTGCAAAGTGAAACAGGGTGCTAAAGAAAGCTGGGAAAGGGAAGTGTATTGGGAACGAGACAGGTACCCACACGTAAAAAACCCCAGAAACATGGACAAGCACAGGGAGGAAAGGCATTGCGCAAAACAAGGGGGGTATCGGAATGAACGAGAGCGCATTAAAAATGCCGTAGTCAAGAGACATGGATCTTTTAGACATGCCCGCTGCGGGAGGCCATCATTACACTTAAACACCGCCAAAGGAAAGGCCATTTCTTTAGGTGCGGTAAGTGCCAATGGCAGTAGAAACGACCTATTATATGTGAGAGGCAGCTTAGGAGGGGTACCAGGTAAGTTTCTGGTGGACACAGGAGCCTCGAGGTCTATTTTAATGTGGGACTACCTCATTAAATACTGCAAAAGGCCGAATAAGGGAGATATAAGATGTTGCCGCGATTTTCTTGTGGAGGGGGTAGGTGCTGAAGAAATTCACACCGATTATATTGTCAGAGACAAGGTAAGAATACAGGGGTGTGATAACTTGGTGGCCCATTCATATTTTGTGGCAAACAGAATAAACAGTCGTCGACACGACGCAATACTAGGCACGGACCTACTAAGGAAGTTAAGAGCCAAGATAGATGTGAGAAATGGCCGCATTACCTTCGGCAGTAATACCCAGGCGAGTCCAAAAGTAGGCAGGAGGCGAAAGGCAGGCGGCAGAGCCCAGTATGAGCCAGAGAAAGGGGAAACTCCAAAGGAAGCTAGTGGGGAAGAATTAGAAGGGTGTAAGGCAAGCACAGATAATAAAGTTCTGGTTACACAAAACAAATGGGAAATAAATAAGAACACCAAAACAAATAGGAATAATGAGGGAAAGTGCCAAGAAAAGGGGAGGGTGTTACACGTGGGAGTTTTGGAAACGAGAGAAAGGGTCGGTTTACATTCAGGAGAGAAAACACATGAAGGGGGAGAAAATGGCTGTGATGAGAAGGATCGCAAATTAAATGGAGCAACAGAAATTAAAGGAATCGAAGGATTGGGAAGTTACAGAACTGAAGCTTCCAGTGAGGAGAAGGCATACAAACTGAAGGAAATAAACAGGATGCAGCAAATGTATCTAGGAGCAGTATTCGACGAAAATATGGGATGGGAGTAAGTAATGAAGCTTAATATAAGTTTAAGTAATGTCTGGTATATGAGTGTAATTAGAAAGTATAGAAAGGCAATTAGAGGAGATTGGCTGTCAATTAAGTGGATCTGGGATAAAGGCATATCCGTCTGAGGAAAGAAAGAAAGAAAAAAATTTACATATGGAATATAAATTTTTTTAGGGGAAGAGGAATGCTATGTAAGGACCCGTCCTTACATTAATTAATAAAAATTGTTAAATATTATGAGAATTTAACTGTAATACGAATAGTGGTTTTCTGATAAAAACAACATGGGTTAAGAAGCTCTGGAATTCAAAAATACCTTCCAGTCACTCCCTGTTTAGTTGTAGTTTGTTTGTATGGAAATTCTTTGACGAGTCAGTAAAAGTAAATAACCGTGACAAATCCCCATTAAGACAGAGGCAGATGCACCATAGTAAGGGCCAAGAGCACTTAAGTTGGCTCTCTTAGAAATTTCACAGTGGAACGCTAGTAGAGGTGGGCGACGTCACCAGGTGTGCGCGCGTGAGGTCACGGGAAGAGCTGTGACGTTTCTCAGTTAACCTGAACTTCCGCCTCTCGTTCTAGATGGTTCTCGTATATTCTAGGCCACGGAAGTTGGGAAGAAGACCCGCCCACGGAAGATGAGAGGAGACAAATGAGAGCACAGGAAAAGGGATGCGCAGATCTCCTATTGGCCAGGAAGAAAGTGGAGCGAATTTTGAGAGGGAGATTAGGAAGAAGTTTTCGTGGCATTCAGGGAGAAGCTTTCGTGGCATTCGGAAGAAGTTTCGGGGCATTCGGAAGAAGTTTTCGGAGGAGTCGGAAGAAGTTTTCGGAGGAGTCGGAAGAAGTTTTCGGAGCGGTCTGGAGGATGATTTGAATGAGTTGGAGAACGATACAAAGCAGAGCGGTAGTCTAATTTGGGTGATAGCTGCAGCCCTGAGGTAGCTGGAAGCAGTGATAGGAATTCTGCGTATCCCGACAGCCAGTAGGAATGTTCACCTGTAAACATGGAAGCCATAGTGAGGAAGAATCACACCCTGAAAATTATGTAGGCAAAGCCAGTCGAATGAGTGGTCGAACCATTGACCTACTAGACAACTCCTCTATCCACGGAAGAAGAAATGCTGACCGGTAAAGAATATACGACCCTGATTGATTCCAGCCGTGCAGTATCCGGTAGGGAGACACCATAAATCACCGAGATCCCCAAATGAGCGCCCCCGCATTCCAGTACCTGAATGACCGATATGAAAGGAAGCCGAGCAGAGAGGAAAGTTCCAGGCCAAACATGTAAGTGCTATAGAGTTTACCGAAATAGGTGTACCTAATTTATTAAGGAGAGGACTTTAGGAGAAATAAGTATATATAGTTAAGGAGGGAGATTTAAGCAATGAATATATGTATAAAAGTGTAATGTATTTAAGACGGACGTAGCCTATAATTTGAAGTGAAGCTCCTCATAATAATGCTTGCTGGAAGGAGAGGTTATAATAGATAATTGAGAATTGTTTAGGGTTGGGAAAGTTTTTTTATATTATATATGAAGTTAAAGGTTGGAATTTTGAATTATTTATGAGTTGATTTGTGGAGAGTATTTCTGATTTGAGTAGGGGCTAATTAAAAGTGATATATATATAAAGGTATAGAGGATTAACGGTCCTGAAGGGTAATGTTAAATTGAATTGATTAATATTTCCTGTTAACCTGATTGCAGTAAGGGTGTCTAATTGAATAAATGAAATTTTCGTACAAATTGAGACACGAACTCTGAAGGGTTTTGTGAGCCAGTTCATTGGCTGGTAGTTGTTGGTTTGTTATACAGACTGTTCAGAAGAAGAGTTGGAAGAATCTATGTAAAGTGAATACCACGACCTATTGAAGTCCCTGTAAAGAACATGAAGAGACACCATAGCATAATGAATAATAATGTGTATTAGAATAGGATATCGGATGATGAAACATTTGAGTTTGAACAAGATATTTACACATATAAAGGTTAATGAAATAACAAGTCACTATTATTAGTTTCTGTATGATATGTTAATAAACATTGTTTTATTTTACATTCATGTGTTGGAGTCTGTCATTCCGAAACTCAGCCAATCCTGTGGAGAAATACTTAAAAATAATTAGGGTCCCCTTCGAGTCAGGTAATCTTCTGAGATCAAACAAGTCAGATGCTAAAGTGGGAGGATTGGACTACGGGGATATACATATAAAAAAGGGGATAAATTACAATAATTGAAATATAAAGAAAATTAGGGCAACCAAGAAAAACAATAATACCCAAAACCCCCCACAATAAATACCCACACCCCCACAATTGGCGAGAACCCGCCCCACCCCCACAAAACATTTAAGAAACATATAAAGAAAGATCAAACGGCGCAGCTCTCGGAAGTTAAGACAGGTATTAACTGACTCCTCAAATTCAAAACTCAATTTGTTTAAAAATGCATCTATATAATGTTTATTGTACACAAAGAGTAATCTTTACAGCAGCAATTCCAAGGATTAACATATCGCTGTGCTTCTGAAATCTATTCACCCAAATCCCCAACATAACTCAACCACTTCCTTGAAATTGAGTATGGGATTTTGAGAGGACTCAATAGGTGTGCAAGAAAACTGCACACTATTTCCAGCTTCAACCCTCACACAAACAGTTGGTGTATCTACAAAAATAACAGCCTGGACACAATCCATCTCACAGTCATGCTCACCAAACTTATTACATGAAGAATGCCAAAAGCAAAGAGCCGTTGGATCAAGGACTAGATGAAAGATAGAAGGCAGTGAGTCGTTATAAATAGACATACCTTACGGTGGATCAGTGTAGCAAGTGGAACCTCTCAAGGATCAGTGCAGTGCTCCCTCCAGCATTGGAGAGAGAGAGAGAGAGAGAGAGAGAAAGAGAGAGAGAGAGAGAGAGAGAGAGAGAGAGAGAGAGAGAGTGCATGGGACGTTGCCAAAGTTTGCTGATGATTTGAAGGTCGGAAGGACGATTAATGGCCATTTTCCTTGAAAATTACTTAGATCGGTTGCACAAAAGGTCTGAAAAATGGTAATTGGAGTTTAATGTTTCAAAATGTAAGGTTCTGCACCTGGGGAACGGAAATCCAAGAGTTACTTATAAAATAGGGGAATACTTGTAATTAAAAGTGGTTCGGGAAGAAGTCTTAGTGGTTACGAATCAGTTAAACACAAATTTTTTCACGCAGCGTAAATAGGCGGCTAGGAAGTCAGGTTTCTTGTCTATGATATACAGTACAAGACCTTCGCAAGATCGTATTTAAAATATTGTACTGAGGTCTGGAGGCCAAAAAGACATAGAACTTTTAGAAAGGATTCAGAGAAGGGCCAGATTGGGTGGGTGAGGGGGGGGGCTGAGATATGTACATAAGGCTCCAAAGGGAATTAGTAAAATGAACGGGGAGATAAATTTTCTCAGGCAAAAGAGAGAAGAACCAGGGTGCACAAATGAAAAATTTGGATCAGAAGACTGAGTTTACCTTCTGGCAGTGCGTTGTCGATTGCTGGACTTAATGTCTTGCCACATTGGTCGAAATTTACAGTTTGGTAAATTTCAAAGCGAAATTGGTTGTGGTTGTTGTTGTTATGGGAGTTTAATGGCGCATACTATGGCTATAATGCGCCTAAGCGAAATTGGATAGACACTTTTTGGCCACAGAGAAGGTATGAATGATAGATTTTTTTCTTCCCTGCATCGTTTAGCCGTCCTAATACTAATACTAAAATCAGTTTAAAATAAGCTACCATCAACGCATAAAAACACCTCATTAGCTCGAAAACTTTTTGTAGGTAGCGTACTGTAGCACGCGTTCCTTGAGTGGACCGGAATTCAAGCCCGTGACTACTAAATACGATAAATATTTGTATTGACGATTTATTGTAAACTCTACTGACTTGGTTGTCGTGCCGGAGTATAAACAGAAAAATTTATTTTATTTATTTATATATTTGTTTTTAAACTAAGCTTTTAAGCTCAATATATTTTTGCTCGCCCTGAATTTTTGTTGTCACCGGATAAAGATATCAAACGATGTAGCTCATATATATGGAAAGAAATAAAAAGAAAAAAATAAATAATAACAGGTAATCCTTTTATTGTGATTATCAAAGAAACTTTCCTAATAAAAATTAATTCCTACACCTGATCAAGCATAATGAAATCTCTTGAATGGTTTCAGTTCTGTTATGTAAGGCAAAAAATAGTAAGAAAGAGACTTTTATCTTTTCCTAAGTTTTTTCCGAACTCAATATTTATTACCTCAGGATTTAGGTTCTTCATGAATATATATCTGCCTGTCAGTAACTTCGAACTGTAACTGATTTATCGTATCAGTTAGTTGTTGTAAGGTTTTAGGCACATCAGGAACTTAGGCCATATTGCGCCTTATATAATGTCTTTAAATTGCGTTGGTCAATTTGCTGTTTGCCCGACGAAAAACCGAGTTTCCAGAAGAAAACATCATGCTACCCTCGCATAAGACCGACTAACTCAGCCACGTGTGAAAAATACCATTAAAAATTCCTCACATCATCGACAGGTCTCTCTCTCTCTCTCTGATTATCAAGTTCTGTGTAATAACAGCTCATGTAAAAAGAAGGTGATGTCTTCTCTTTAATTAAATATAAATATCTTCAGAGTTACAGAAGTTTATTAAAGCTGAGAAATACGAAAAGGCAACTTTACGTTAACGGACTGATGTGCAGAAGTAAATTACTAAATTCGCCAACAAATACAGGCTCAGAACTTCCAAATTAAGGCATGAGACTGTTTCTTTAAATACCCCAACACCTCATAAAATATATAGATAAAAGCTAGAAAAGATAACGCGCAGCTGTTGATTATCGTAGGGAAAAATCTGAAAATGTCATTTCAGATGAACTGACTCGAGTCTACAGTTTGGAGAGTCAATCGGGAGAATGGAGGCGGGATGGTCACTTCCTCCAACTGCAGGGGCAAAAAAAAAAAAAACCAAAGTGTCATCAGCAGGTTGTAGAATAAGTTCCAAGAAACTCAGATCGTTCTTAGATCGTCCAGGTCAGGGTCACATTATCAACAAAGCCGAGGCAAGATATCTCTCTCTTTCCCTCACCCCTACCCTCCCCTCCTGGCAGGTCTCAATCGAAGTTTCAACGCTACCCAGCTACTCGGACATTTAGTAGCAGTGACAGGGACAAGGATGTAAATCCAAACCATGCGAAACCTTCTGCACATACACGGAATTTATGTGAGAAGGCCTACGGTGTGTGCCCGAAATCGTAGGAGCAGAAGAGTGTGACATTCGAACATCATAATTGGACCTGGCGAGAAATGGCAATATCTGATTGAGGTATATAAGGCCTTGAATGGGTTGAGCACGCTGAATTCTGATGGGATTCTTCCACTTGTTCAGATTACGAACCTAAGGGGGCATAAATTCTAATTGAGGAAGGACAGATGTAGAACATAGATGTGCGGAAATTTGCCTTTAGCCAGCAGATGGTAAATTGTTGGAACAAACTTCCATCTGTCATTGTGGAAGTTGATAGGTTAAATAAATTTAAGGAGTAACTGGACAAACATTTAGAGGAAATGGTTGTGTGAAATTTTTTTTTTTTTTTTGGCTGATGCTGCATAAGCTCATACAGTGCTTTCTTGCATCACATGCCACTACTAAATATCTTCAGAGACTACTACTACTCTTCACAGATAATTCCAATACAGCCTGAAGTCGAATTTTCATCGGGTCCTGATGGCGTGAAAGAGAAAACCGAAACATCTGTGCTGCATACAGGAACACAGTTTGGTGGAGGTGGATTACTGGTATAGGATGGCATTGTTTCTCTGGTCGTATAGACATTCACATCGTCAGGAACGGAATTTTAACTGCATCCACGTATAGGTATGAGATCCGGCGACCCCACGGTCCTTGTCTTTGCTGGTGAAGAGTTTTCATGGACGATAACCCTCAACTCCGTAGGGCACAGCTTGTCAACGATATGTTAAAAGATGAGAGTAGAGTTCGTATGGATTGGTCTGCCGCTCGTCCGACTTGAATCCCATCGAGCACGTCTGGGGTGCTATCGAAAGAACGTATTGAAGCTAGTTCGGATTGCTTAGTGACACCTAATAAACGGGAAACAGCATTTATACAGAGTTGCAACTGAAACTACACCTCATCGATACCTTAATTTTATCGATGAATCGCAGGTGAGAAACATGCTGCTTGAGTTGCAGGGAACAATGCACCATACTAAATTCGATATCCACAAGCTTAGAAATATACAAGCTTTCCGTTCTTTAGTTCTGACGCGTCATTGTCCTGCATAATCATAATTAATGTTCACTCTGGATTTGCTTTGTACGTTTTTGACACATACTGATCGGAACATTATGGAAACGCATATTCATATTTACGCGCAAATATCGTTCGCACATGCTGTGATCTACTAATTGTTTTTATCAGTGCAGTTTTGGTATTATTATATATCTGTTATAAGCTCCCCATCAGGTGACATTTCTGAACTTAATTTTCGGGATACTTCGGTGACTAATATCGAATTCCCTATCATAATGTTTGGGATTTATTTATTTCCGTAATCCTCTTTTGAACTGCAATCTTAGGCTACGATTGTAGGTTAATAATGATCAAGGAAACCCTCGTGTTGGTCTTTGTCAAACAGTGAATTTTGTTACAAGGAACTGCCAAAAACATCCGATTTAATTTACGCCAAAATTAGCGAAATTCCTCGTCTAGATTTTGATGTCTAAATTCACTCGGATCACGTTCCTCTTTCCTGTTCTTTTTTTCAGTTTTGTACCTCTCACAGAAGACCAGCAATAATCTTCCTGGCAGGCGACAGGTCATATCCCTGACCCCGCGATATGGCCTATCATTGCCCCGCTGATCTCTCGCTGTTAAGTTTTCACACGCTGGTTAACTTGCACCTTTGCTAATTCTGCCTCTAATTTTAGGTATTTCTAATTCATGATGGAATACACAACTGCAGGAAGATTTTCGCGTCAAGCAAGAATTAGTCCCTTATGGAAAATTCGCAAAGGAAAACACTCTAAATCTATCTCCTTTAACGATGCTGCTCGATCTTGTATGTCAGTTTGGTACACTCTTCTTAGATCTTCAAGAGAATGCGCGAAGTATGGAACTACTTTGCACAGATTAATTTACCGGTAGTTTATTCCCAGACAGAACGTTTGTTTTGTAATATTTCATTAACCTCACAACGTTTATCCTAAACTGATTCCACAACTGAACACGAATTACCGATGGTGAAGGAACTGAAATCAGGTTAGATTGCAACCGAGTTCTGCATATGCTGTGGTTTTAATTACTTTCTACGACTTGTGAATTGAGAACCACTTGAAGAAAATGAAACGCTATGTGTGCGTTCGTGCATATAATGCATTAGAAATTCGGACATTTTAAAAGATGCGCAAAATAAATACGGCCTGAGAGTAGAAAGAACGAGAGAGAGAGATGGATTGTATGTGTGTGTAAGCAGCTTGGGGCAAGAACCATATGTAATGGGCAATTTCAGGCGTGTTATGGAGGCGATACGAGGAATTAGAGATGTGTCGCAAAAGAATAGCTGGCGCAATTTAATTATGATTCCCAGTGCAAACATACGTGTACGTTGGTCACGTGAATGATTAGATTTGTAAATAAACCAACTGTTGAACAGGCCGTAGGTCCATAATTAAGTGAGCAAACAAAGCTGACAGCCCAGATTTCTGCCGTAATGGGTTTACATGAGATATTTACAAGACTAATCCCGGCTCTCTGTCAAACTCGCTCTCCCTATCTGTCTCTCCAACTACCGCCACTGCTTTATGGCTGCAGAGGCTCCTGAAATTAAAATTATCGAGTTGCAGTGGGAATCTCACTCACCTCGGTGTGCGTCGATAACTTCGGCCGGTTCTCTGACCCACGCCTCGGTATGGATGAACTCCTTGAGAGTTTCTGGAACGACACACTGCAGCACAGCTGTGTTTCCTTTCATCACGAACTCGTCTCGACTTTCCACCTTGTAATGTTGTTGTACGACTAGAAAAATATCAAATAAAAACCAAATGCCATATAAATATACTAGAAGGTGCTACATTAACAAAAGCAAAAAGAAGAGTGAATTTTTCCATTAATTATATATATATTTTATATATTCTTATCTTAATTCTCAATCTTGTAATCTTAATCTCGGTCTTACTTATCATATATAATATGACACGTAAGGTATATATGTTTTATGGAAAGAGAGAACTGCATTTTACAATCTTGGCAACGACATAAGTTGGAAATGTTCATTGCCTTCTTTTACTCATGTTCACCTTACAGGATAATCATTTTAAATGAGAACCCATGAAAATACAAATAACTTCAAATAAAAGAGTGCTAGAGGCCAGACATTTATGAGCAACATTCTTTATTCTCTGACTTTAATTATTTTCTTCCAAAAAAATTGTTGAAAATCTTCATCACCATGATCACAACATAACTAAGACAAAGAAAAATGTTCGAAGACACTTCTACACATGTTGGGTGGCCATCGCGTGCAGACCAGTGATTTACGTGAAGGACCTTTTGAGCTATCTTGCGCAATCACGCTTTAATAATTTCTTCAGTGAGGTGCCCCAGGAATCCATGGACAATGTCAATGTACCACTGATGTTATATTGGAGAACCCAGAAGAATATCTCGAGAGTTTAAATACACAGTCAGATGAAACTAGGCTTAACTGGAGTATAGAATTTAGCCTAATATCTGGGGACTTCGTCGACTAATCATCCACAGTCTGGTGGCAAAAGTTGCTGTATCGCATGCGCCTTACACGAAAGCAGTTTTAATATTCTTACCATTGCATGAAAACTACTGCGACTTGCGAACACGACCCATAACATTCACATTCCCGGTCTCCTTAAACATTTTCACAATAACGTTTAGTTTTAAGGACTCTGCTTTGAGTTAATATTCCACCATGAACAAACGCCCGTCTGTGCCGATCGCTATGCTCATTTATTGCTTTCACTCCACATGCACATTCATAGTTTTACAGGTTGTCACTATCTGTCGACAGCTTCTAAATCTGCGAGAAAGCGACTTACAGATTACGTGCGTAATACTTTTTTACTCGAAATTATTCGCATTTTCATGAGCTATCATTTAAAATGATTACCCTGTATTTTCAGAAACACAACTTAAAGTGATAAGGTTCTCTTTTGATAAGGTTACATGGTCATCGCCATCTTGAATAACTGTTTAACGCTCATATTCATTCTTGTAAACATTACGCCATCTGTTGCGCAAGGTTTACGCTACATTTTCATTTTCAAAAATATTTCTTATGTGGTATTGCAATCAAACTGGCACTAAAAGGTTCAGTTATTCAATCATGTAGCCCAGCGTCTAAAGTGTATATTGATATTGAGCAAGGTAAGGGTCTAGCAGAGTAAGGGTCCGAGTTGCATTTCAGAAAACAAGATCATATAGTTGTGAGCACACCTAACACTACTTATCACAGGAATAATTACAGTAAGCCGTAAATATGGACCTGTATAAATGTGCGAATTCTCTTTGTAGAGGAATATCACTGGCGAGGAAACTGTTTAGTTATTCATAAGCCCCGTAGATAAATTTTTTTCAGAAATCAGCATTGATTTAATGGGCATTGTTTAAACTCCAATGGTGGAATCCCGTTGCTCTGCCACAGTTTGAGGCAACAGGTTGAAGAGATCCAGAAAGCGATGATGGAGGTGGGAGGGAAGGTTATCCAGGTACAGGTCTACGGTGCAAAAAGCAACTCTATGAGCTATAACGCTAGGCGATGTGCTCGTTGTATTATCAGACTCATTTGTGCTAAGTTATTATTTTGTGGGAAAATAAGCACGGTTTCTGTTCTTGTTGGAATTTAGGTGTAACAGCAACTTAGACCATATTGCGCCACATATTTCTGGGCGGGTATTTTAGGCTATCAAAGGAACTGACTTCATAATATCTGCGTAGTTTCAAACACATGGTGTAGAATGGGGGTAAACAGAAGACCTGAGAGAACTTCATGAGAGACTTCAAAGGCGGATATTGTTGGGATAGCAGAGACGTGGTGTCACAAAGATATAAGGAATGCAGAACTGGAATTTGGGGAGTACAATGTGTACAGAAAGGATAGACAGGACAGAAAGGGAGGGGGTGTTATGCTGTTAATTAAGAAAACCATAAAATCAAAGGAAGTGCACCCAGTTAATATAGATGAACAGTGCTCTGTTGAGTCAGTTTGGTGTGAGATAAGCACTGCGAAAGGAAAATGACTTGAATGAGTACAATGAACAATTGTACAGAGAAATAGAGTGGGCCAGTAAATCAGAATGTCTTATAATGGGGGATTTTAACTTCCCAGATATTGACTGGAACTTGTGGGTTGGTCACTCACACACTAGTCAGACTTTTGTGGATTTATTGGATGATTGTTTTCTGCAGCAGCATGTTCGAGAGGCAACCAGAGAAAGTAACACTCTTGATCTGGTTATCAGCAGTGATCATTCGTGTATTACGAATTTGCAGATAAAGGAACCACTAGGTGGCAGTGATCACAGTGTGCTGAAGTGGGATTTACTCAAAGAGGTAACTACCGTCAGGGGTAAAGGAAAGGGTTTTTGCTTCCGTAAAGGGGAGTACAGTGGTCTCAGACAGTTTTTAAATTCTGTACAGTGGGATCAACTGACGATGTTACAAACAGTAAATTCTAAGTGGGAAGCATTCAAAGAATTAATCGTGGAAGCTACTAGACTTTATATACCGATTAAGAAATATCGTTCAAGGTTTAGGCCTAAATGGTTATCAAATGAACTAATGAGACTCGTGACAGAGAAGAAAAATGCATGGGATGCATATAAATTATCAGGTGACGCAGAAGCCTGTGGCAGATATAAGCTAGTCTGTAATCAGGTCACAAAGGCGGTTAGGCAGGTGAAGGCACATTACGAGAAATCTTTGGCAAAAGATGCTAAGAAAAACAGCAAGGATTTCTTTACTTATATAAACTCTAAAAGGAAGGGGATGAATATGATTGGTCCACTTGACATCGATGGTTCGACTATTGATGATCCTGCTCAGATAGCAAACAAACTGAATGAGTATTTTGCATCTACATTCACACATGAGGAATTATTACAGTTTGAAAATGGAAGAAGGTTATCAAATTGTAGCAGTGTGCTTAATGATTTTGTAATAACTGAGAGTAAAGTGGAGGAGAAATTGTTGAAGTTAAACATAAGAAAGGCACCTGGGGTGGATGGGATCTATCCAGTTATTTTAAAGGAGGCGGCAAAGCAACTAAGCAAATCCTTAGCCATAATTATGAGAGCATCCTTGGACTCAGGGGAGGTTCCCACGGACTGCAGATGTGCAAATGTGTCGCCAATTCACAAAGGTGGATCGAAGGGTGACACGAGTAATTACAGACCAGTTAGTTTAACTTCTGTTCCGGGTAAAATAATGGAGTCACTGGTTAAAGATGCATTGCAGGATCATCTAGACAAGACTTCAGCAATAATTCAAACACAGCATGGGTTTGTTAAGGGAAAGTCTTGTCTGACAAATTTGATTGGTTATTATGATGTGGTCACAAAGGAACTGGATGCAAAAAATAATTATGATATCATATACTTGGATTTCAGGAAAGCTTTTGACACTGTTGCGCATGGAAGACTACTGTACAAATTGGAGCAGAATGGTATTAAGGGTAAGTTGCTACAATGGATAAAAGGATGGTTAAGTGGGAGAAGACAGAGGGTGGTAATCAATGGGTGCTGCTCTTCGTGGACTAATGTTATTAGTGGAGTCCCACAGGGTTCGGTGTTGGGTCCACTGTTGTTTTGTGTATTTATTAATGATATTGATGAAGGTATATCAGGCTTAATGTCGAAGTTTGCAGATGACACAAATGTTGGCATGGTTGTTAATGACAGTAATGGCAGTGTGCTACTGCAACAGGATCTAGATAATTTGGGCAGATGGGCTAAGAAGTGGCAACTGAAGTTCAACCTTGACAAATGCAAAGTACTGCATATGGGTCGAAGTAACCCCAGAGAAACGTACCAACTGTGTGATACTACACTTAAGGTGGTAGAAAATGAAAAAGACCTGGGAGTAATTGTGCAGTCAGATATGAAGTTTTCTGAGCAATGCAGACAGGCAGGTCATGGGTTTTTGTCAATGATATATAGGAATTTTGCTAGCAGGGAAAAGGAGGTGATTGTCCCTCTGTATAAGGCAATGGTCAGGCCACGCCTTGAGTACTGCGTACAGGTCTGGAGGCCTCATTTTAGGAAGGATGTAGAGTTGCTTGAGCGTGTACAGAGAAGAGCAACAAGATTGGTGAGGGGAATGAAGGAATCCTCTTACCAAGAGAGGCTTAAGTTCTGCAAATTGATAAAAGGATAAAAGCGGTTAGAGACTAGGAACCTGCGAGGTGATCTGATTGAGGTGTATAAGGCCTTGAATGGATTGAGCACGCTGAATTCTGATGGGATCCTTCCACTTGTTCAGATTACGAATCTAAGGGGGCAAAAATTCAAATTAAGAAAAGACAGATGTAGAATAGATGTGCAGAAATTTGCCTTTAGCCAGCGGGTGGTTAATTGCTGGAACAAACTTCCATCTGTCGTTGTGGAAGTTGATAGGTTAAATAAATTTAAGGAGGAACTGGACAGGCATTTGGAGGGAATGGTGTGATTTTTTTTTTTTTTTTTTTTTTGGCTGATGCTGCATAAGCTCCTACACTTGCTTTCTTGCATCATGTGCCACTACTACTACTACTACAACTTGGACAGCCCCTGCGAAACTGTTGATTTTCCTCAGAGAAAATGGTTCTCGCCGGCAGCAAAGATTTTAGGCAGGTAAATAACTTCTAACCAGTGTAGCCTGGAAGTCCAAGTACTTGACAGCATTCGAGATCTCGCTGGTGTTAGCCAACGAGTTTGTTTAACGTCGTGGATTGCAAAATTGGGTAACTGTACTTTAGGGACTGGTTAGAGTAAATATTCCGTAATGGTGGCAAACCATGGGAAGGTAGAACCCTATTAAAGATGCTCAGAAGAGCATCGATAATACGGAAAACTCTAACACAATTACGATAAATTGTGGTATTTGGTGAAATCCGGTAGTTGTGGTCGGCGAAATGTCATTTATGGCCGACAAAAGCCGGTTGGTTTTTGAGATGGTGACAGCAGCGAGGGCTGTCAGTTGACAGGAAATAAGCGTGATCATCAATGAGGCAGGAAAAGGGGAAAGTAGTAAATCTCGTTACGTGATAAATCCAAAGCTTGTGAGCCAAGTTTGTCAGGGTAGCCATATTGCCTTTCCGAGAAAGCAGTAGTTTTTTTTTTTTTTTTTTTTCTGTTCTAAAGAGTCTAACCTTTGCAAAAGAATATGCAGTCTGATCATTCGGTGGACTTGCAGATATTGCTGTACAGTTTTCTCTGGTCTGTGAAAGTTGGGACTAGCTAGAGGCTTCATATAGATTATAAAATTATACAGCTTTAGAACTATTCATGCAGGTGTAAAAAACAAAACACAATCACGTATCGATCTAAAAGTAATATTTTTATAAAAATGAAAAGAGAGAAAATCACAAGTTAAAAAATAAAAGATCTCGCAGGTAACAGTTTAATATCACAGGGAGAGAACTACCCTTTCTAAAACTTAAGCAACAGTGACATACGGAACATATCCCAAACCTGGGAAAATATTCGATTGCAACTTCGCATATAGATTTTCTTTAAGACGCTGGCAACCGCGACGTTGCTGGGTTAGTTCGCTGAAGCTCGCTTTTCTACACACTCCCTTATAACGTGCGGTCGTTGGATAGGATTTATCAGCGACAGTGTCACTGTGGAGTCAGGCTACCTTAAGCCACATGTGGTATATGATATTAGCGTCACATTTTGGGTTTGTATTGAGCCATCTCCCTCTCTTTCTGCCCTCATTAAAACAATTAAACCATTCAGTCGTGTTTGCCAGGGACAGGATCTCGCCCTCACAACAAATTGGCAATATTTCGATATTACCAATAGGATTTACACTAAGTATGCATACTCTCATTCACAATATGTGTCCACCCTGACTCTCCACGCATTTTCTCAGCCAGTGTACCATGTTTGATTGGATTCTTCTCTTCATATTGGGATCGACAGCAGCACAGCGCTTGGTAATTCTCGCTCTAAGAGATGAAGAAGATCTCGGATTTTTCTTTTTACAGAATATCATACACCGTACTCCCGGGCACTCCGATTTCAGCACTGGTAAGTCTGACGGATTTCTGTGGGCTGGCATGAAAATTAGCAGTCACTCCAATTCGAGTGTCTTCACTTACAAGAAGGGCGACCACATCCAGGTTTATCGGCGACAGATCCAGTCTCTTTAAATTTCTTCACCAGTTTCCCAACTGCGCTGTGCGTTACTGGATTCCTTTCAGGATGTCTAGCATTAAACTAGTCCATCACTTTCCTCTGGGTCCATCCCTGACGACCACTAACAAGGACTATCTCCACCCTTTCATCAGGTGTTAATGCCATTTTTCAGTTGTAAAATAAAACGTATTTTTGCCATTGGTTCCAGACTTTTCGGACACCCTGTATATATATATATATATATTAAATTCAATCTCATTACTTTTTTGTAGCGCTGTGTAGGCGGAATATACACTTATGAGGAATATTATTTTATTAAAGCGCCGACTTTCTCATCTGAACAATAGTATTTTATGCTTTTTAATATAATGAATTATTAAATTTAAGTCTGCAGAAAACTTTTTATTTAATATTAAACAAAAGCTTTCGATTTTTTTTTTTTTTTTTTTTGGTACGCTCCCTTTGGGTTGCCTTCAAGACAACTCCAACAACAAAACCTTCCTTTGTTTTCAATATATAAAACACTCGCTAGAAATTTCCTTTTTTTTTCTTTCTGTTCTTTTCTCTCCGTCCAACTGTCTGTGTTTATGTTCGGCTAACCTCGCTTATCTTTCTTCAAAATTCCGAAACTTTTATCGGAAATACTTTCAAGGATTCTTCAAGAAATCCCCTTCACTCCCTCTTCGTAGACAGTCATAAAGGATGAACCTGCGCTATCTCATCGCTACCCAACTCTTTTCCCTGACACACACACGCCATTTAAAGCAGCATCAACGTCCATCCAACAGAGTTTGTTGCATTCTTAACCTATCTCACAGTACATACCTAAATTTCTCCGAAATTTCAACTGCTAGCACCACAGTGAACAAAGATAACACGCACTGATGCAAATATCCTAATTAGCTTTATTTAAAATTCTCCAAAAGTGACTTGACCGATACGCCAGTTTTCAACACAATACATTACTTCATTATAAATGCAATATGGCGACTGTAAATGGAGCCCGGATGTCGCTGTGTCCATTCCAGTTTGCAAGTTCCAGCACACAGAAATTTCAATTTATCCCGACATCCGAGTTTATGAAATCTTTATTTTATTCTCCATTAGCATGAATAAGCAGAAAGCTGACGCGTCCTAACGTTTTCTCCTAAGTAATTTGCAATTAGATATAATGGATTTACCTTCCCCCCCCCCGACAACACTTTATCTCCCTAACCCTGGCTCTTCGTGAAGACAAACTGTTTAAGTCCGCATCACGCGGTGTCTTTGTCACAAAGGATGCCAGACATGAAGCATTGAGAGAAATGTCCAAACCACGAGTTGCGCGTGCGGCTACTCGGGCGTACATAATAAAAGACATGACAAGAGGGTTGGCTTCACACTTGAACCTACAGATATCGGTAATGGTCGCTTGTCGGGCTGAGTAATGCGTCAAATTTTACGGAATCTTAAGCTGATGGGCATTTGATGTAGGCGTGCAAGGGAAGTAGACCATTATTCATCGAACAGAGCTCCCTTCCCCTTCCCTATCCCAACCTCCCCTTGGGATTCTTTGAGTGTTTGAGCTCATTAACTGTTTGTAATTGTTTACCAAACTCGGAGAACTTTATCCAATGCATTAGTAAACGCAATGTGCTATACGTTGTAAGGCTGATGGTAGTTCGGGTGAAGTACGCTGATCAAATTGAACTTTCGCTATTCAGACGATGTTTAAGCCGAGAGTACCCAACTGGCAGGTATTGAACTTGTTCTAGTGTTGTTCTCTACTTGATCAGAGAAAATTTAACCCAATAAAACAATTTAATTTATGTTTATGCGATATAAGGAACAGAATCCAAAATGCTAGACATGACGCGAAGAATTTTTACTGGCCTTTTTCACAACGTGGCTGAGTTAGTCGATCTGAGGTGAGGGCAGCATGGTTTCATCTTCCCGAAATCGAGTTTTTCGTACAGCAGACAGGTACAACACCCATCGAATAGCACAATTTACAGGCAACATACGCTATAAATTATTCACCCGATTATGAAGTTCGATTAAAATTTTATTGTAATAGGTATCTTAAAATGTTTTTCTGCAGTTATCAAAGCAACTCAATGAGTTTTTTTCTCGTGCGGTTTGTAGCCTTGGTCCCAGCAAGCAGTGCGACAGTACAGTATTAAAATGACAACAGTGCAGGAGAAAGCAATTTGCGAGTTGTGTGTGTGGGATACCAAATCTCCAGCGGCTGTAAAGAGATGTTGTTTTCAACGGAAATTCCAGAAATATCCACCTACGGAACAATCAATGAGGCGATGGTTGAAAAATTTTCAAGAAACCGGCAGTGTATTGCACCAGGAAGGAGCGGGTAGGCCTAGTGTATCTGCAGATAAAGTTTCGGAAATTCAGAAAGTGTTTACCCGAAGTCCTACAAAATCTATCCGCCGGACAAGCTGCAGATACACAAGCCGGACAAAATCTATCCGCCTGCAGCTGCAAATTACGCGAAGAACGCTGCACAGAGTGGTTCGCAAGAGATTGAAACTTTATGCTTACAAAGTGCAAATTGTCCAGGAAATTAAGTCTCACGACAAACCCCAACGAGAGAAAAATTCGCTGTTCACATTCTCAACTTTATAGACGAAATGGCCACTTTCTGAAAATTGTCGTTTTGTTTTCAGTAATGAAGCGACATTCCACCTGTCTGGGAAAGTTAACAGACACAATTGTCGCATATGGTGGATCTGAAAGTCCCCACTCAGTTCGTGAACGCGAGCGTGAGAGTCGCAAGGTAAATGTGTGGTGCGCACTGTCCTTCAGCCAAGTTATTGTGCCATTTTATTTCCATGAAAACACTGTGACAGTGATCTAAAGCTTGCATGTGCGCAATTTCCTCAATTAAAAATTCCTAACCGATGGATCTGACGGGATGGTCCCATTCCATGGCCTCCTTGTTGCCCGGATATCACACCTATGGATTTCTATGTATGGGACTACATATTAAGGACAAGGTGTATGTAAAAATGCTAACTACGTCACAGAGTTAAAAGACTGGATTGAACAGGCAGTGACTTCTATTTCTCAAGAGACACTTAAAAACACATGAAATGAAATCGGCTACTATCTTGACATTCTAAGTACTCCCAAAGGTACCCGTGTGATAAGAAATTTGTGAGTTGCTTTTCTAATTATATAAAACCGTTTTACAATACCTATTACAATAAAATTTTAATCGAGCTTCATAATCAGGTGAATAATTTATAGACAGTCTGTATATACTGACACCCCATAGCCACAGTGGCTTTGGTGCTTAAAACACACGCACATGTTTGTCTGTTCGCTAATTCTTTCAATGCCATTTGACCAGTTCCACAAAACCTGACATGATCACTCCTAAAGTCCTCAGAAATAACAGCTTACCTTCCAATAATTTATAAATTACTGAAATATGATTTTATCATTAATGAAAATGAAAAGTCACATAAAATGGCAAAAAGGATCTACGTCTTACCACACAGTTTTGTGTGGAACAAGGATACTTTTTATTTGAAGTGGATGTGCACCTGAAATGAAATACAGAAATCTAGGAGCAGAATTAAAATAAATTAATTTCCGGCAACAGTTGAAACTCTCCAGCACTTTTATTTTATTTATTTTTTTCAGCAGTAACCAGACGCGAAAATATTTTATACTTGTTATTTGAAATTGAACGAACATCGAAAAGACTGCGCCCCGCCCTAGAAAATTGGGCTTTCTGATGGCATGTCTGCCACACGAAACTCAATTGTAAGATCAAGTCCAGCGAATATTGCTGAAGTTGATTTCCTAACATCTACAGTTAAAAAGTAATTCTGTGAACTCGCAGCAGAGTAAACACATTCAAGAAGTTTTGGCCGGGTCTGCCTTTACTCAACCAATATTGACAGATGAGAAACATGGTCAGGCGTTACCACTGCGTCAGTTTTCCAGACAGAAATGCGGTAAATAGTTTTCGGTCTCACATTGCATCCAACTTCCTAGAAGCCTTTTTGAAAATCAAATATTGGCAGCGAGCTTGTTTACATCCGTGCCAATTTCTTCTGTTTGTCTTGAGGAGAAAGATTCGGATGTTTGTAAAATAACCGTACAAATAAAGGGTATATTCATCTACGAGTAGCTTGGATTCATAAGCAAATTGCTATTAAAGCACCATAACGATACGTGTTGTTATATTTCATACCGGTGAACGAATCGTGACTGGATTCGTTCACCGGTATGAAATATGAACTTTAAACCTTGAACAGTTAACTCTTCTATCCTAACTGTAAATTATGTAATCTGCGGTGTGTGTTTGTTTGTTTGTTTTGAGAATGAAAAGCCAAGTTTTCTAGAATAAAAACCACGCTGCCATCATCCAAAACAGATTAACACAGCCTTGTGTGAAAAGAGCCCATAAAAGTTCTTCCCATCACGACGTAAATATTTTTCAACTTTGGCCTGCGATGGAAATGAAGCCGGGATCTTTACATTGTGAGTAAAGCGATGCTGTTCAGGGCTAAACTTAAGATTCTTTCGGCACAAGTTTCATACAATCAATCGACTACCAGTTACTGTACAGGATCCTAAGTTATCAGTGTTCAATGGGAAGTCGCGCATTTTGAAGTTGCACGTCACGGACAACGTCGATCGAAGTCACTTTGGAATGTCAAAATCTCACTAAAAGGTTTCAGATTAAGCTTATCAATAAATCGTTATTGGAGCAGACTTGCTTTGCTTTCAATCGAAATTGTTTTGGCTTTTTGCCCGTCATTCTCTTTGGGTGACTATGGAAGAGTGAGGTCGGAGTCGTTGATGTTGAATTAAAGCATAAAAGAAAACAGTGACGTAACCGAGAGAGATTATTTGTGGTATGAGCTATATCAGGATGCAACTTTAATTACTATTACAGACCCTATCATAAAGGATTTCAGTTGTAATCCCTTTGTATCAGAATTCTGTAAACTGTTGAAGGTTACTAAAAATTTCATTACCTTTCGCCATTTATAATGGTAACAGCGTTCATTACCGCCATGAATGATGGTTATTATTTGAATTACCAGAGCTGTCATCAATCAGAAAGGACCAGAGAAAATTCGTATCTGTTGTCCAGGGAGTTGACGTTCTCTGGACAACAGATAAGATATGCAACTCATTTTAATTCCTTGGGGATGACAGCGATACGTTGAATCCCCGAGACAATCTTTTCAACCAACATTCTTCTTGATCTTTATTAACTGGTTTACAAATTAAAGAACGTAACGGTCTGCAGTAAAAGGTGAATGAAAGGAGTGGGACACAAGAGTTAGCCAAGAGATGCAAGAAATGTCTGACTTTACACATGTACTTCCAGAATGAAGGTAATATCAATGGAAATATGTAAATGAAGAGTTTGTATAAACATGTACTGGAAGACTAGTGAGCTATTTAGATGAGTTTTAAGCAAGGGGCAAATTTGAAATCGCCACTTTGTCAGAACACCCCGAAGAAAATCGATTAGATAGTTCGCAGAGGAAAAGAAGGCCGTTGGACGTCTCGAATGCTGACAAAGTCGAGTAATGGCAATAAGATGGTTGAATAAATGTGGAGTCCTTTTCAACAGACCAAAATTGTGCTCCGAAACCGTGGATAAAGGCAACCATATCTAGGATTTCTCAGATTGGCTGCAATCCACTGCTTGTCCAGGAACATTCAGAAGATTTTCAACAAGTGATTCTACCCATCTCTGTGTCCATTACTTTCATGGCATCTTGATACTGAACCTGAGTTACAGTATGTCTCACAACTCGTTTCCTGTTTGATAACGATCTCAAGTCCGATTTTGTTGCGAACTGGACGAATTCTCTATAAAGGCTGCTTCCACTTGGGGTTATAGCTAGCCGATATTAAACAGAACAGCATTCTGCCTACACCTGTCCAAGATGTTTATAGAAAAGATATTAAATTATACGTGTGTTAAGTGCTAAAGCAACTAAGACTATGGAGCATCAATATATTGTATCTGTAATTGCGTGTATTCTTCGTTCAGTTTAGTTTTCTGGACGAAAGACCGAGTTTTTGGAAGAAAGTTTCATTTAGGAAGGATGTAAATCCGCTGGAACTGGTGAAGAGAAGAGCTATGAGATTGGTGAAGGGAACAAAAAAGGGTGCTCTTACCTAGAAAGGCTTCAGTTCTGCAAATTGCAGCATCTGGAGATTAGGTACCTGCAAGGCGATCTAATTGAAGTGTTTAAATTTTTAAATTATATTAGGATCTCCCGTAAATGATTACATATACCCGTTTATGTGTTATGTCTGTACACTGCGTGTATTCTGTGGTCGATTTGCCTGTTTTGCTGGACGAAAAAACCCCAGTTTCTGGGGGAAAAACCTTGCTATGTACGCCTGAGACCGACTAACTCAGCCACGGAGTGAAAAAAGCCCATTAAAGTTCCTCATATCATTGACGGGATTCGAACCCGAGCCTTTTCCACCCGGTGTGGGGAGGACAGTGACAATACCACTGTGCTACCCACGCAGACTGCTGAGATGCTTATAAGATATAAGATGATAAGCTTGTTTTCTTTCTTCTTATGCCTCTACTACTAATAATAATAACCACTGTGCTACCCACAACTACAGAACAGAAAATATATACTGGTTTCTCTTGACTTTATGTGCTTCGGGTGTTTACTTTTAACAAACCATCCTACTCCTGGCGTGTCATACTCAGATAATGTATAAAAACTTCGGATTTCAAAAAAATTTAAATTTGTAGCTTTTGAGGTGATTGTCTAATTAGGATTCATTGTCAGCAAGAGCTTCAAAATCTATTTTTAATATTTTAAAATATATTTATTAATTCTTAATTTTAATTTTAAAATAATAAAATATAATAAATTTTAAGTATGCCTTTATATTCAAGTATACTGTATTAAGTTACCAGGCCACTGACATTTCGTTAGATCCCCTTCAACTCTCTAGTGATTTTAACAGGCCAGAACGATACAGACTGGTTCCTTCTTCATCTGCAGCGAACTACACTCGCTGGCCACAAAATTACAAACCTTTATACAGTATCTATTAGCGCTACTTTTTGTCCAAATTACCACCCGTGCACTTCGTGGAATGGGTTCCACTAGATATCTTAGGGATCCTATCTCCAGATTTGATCATACTTCCATCAGGATATTTATCAGGTGCTCTTTTGTGGTCGGTAGAGAAATATAAATCCGAACTGTCCTTTTCCAACATAACCTAGGCATTCTCAATTGGACTGATATGAGGAAAAATAGACAGCCAAGGTGGATCTTGGAAACCTTGGAATGTTCCACGAGCCATTCACATACAATTTTTGCACGGTGGACAGGTTTCTTGTCGTCTTTAGAGAATCCATCACAATCCGAGTAAAAATGAAGCACTGCAGGTCAAGTTAGTCGATACAACAAAAAATATATTTATTGGAGGTAACATGGCTTAGAAGGCCATGTTACCTCCAATACCCAGTTGATACCAACAGCGCGCACCATGATACAATTTCCAGCCGGTTAAGTGGTGGGCACGAAACAGCTTGGATGCATGGCTTCAAGTGGTTCATACCATAATTTCACTATACCATTAGTGTAAATATGTGTAAATCGAGACTTGTTAGGCCACGTGGTCTGTTTCCACTGTTTCACAATCCAGTCTCAGCGTCGTCGGCACCATTCCAGCCAGTCGACTATTTCCATTTTTCACAGAAACAAGTGGCTTTCGTTTAGGCATAGGGCTATCAAATCCCACATTCATCAACTCACGCCACATAGTTCGGCTAGAAATGGGTCCTCCTTTGCCTCAATTGAACGCTTTAGTCAGTTGCTGCACACTGGACCGTCTATTCTGATGCACAATTCGCTTTCAATTGCTGCGGTGTCGTTCCTGGAGTTCTTCTTTCTTTCTTTTACAGCTGAATTTTCTTTTCGTCTTCTACTCATTGTATACTTTTGATATACACAGAAAGGACAGAATGAATTTATGGGATACCTGGTTCCTGGGCAACGCGACACTGTCACCTCTCTCGCTAGTGGACGAACCCACCGCTTGACAGATATATAGGTACACTGCATTCATGTAGAGGGTAATTCGATGTCAGTATGAATAAATGTCATGAGTTAACCGACTTTGAAAGAGGGATGATAGTGGGTGTCCAATGCATGGGTCACTATCGCGGAGGTGGTAAGTGTAAAGTGTGTTTAGGGTAAAACGACACCAGGGGTTCCCCCCCCCCATCTCCGCGTAGTTTACATTGTGGGTGAACCAGTTGACTGGAAAAGCCAGAGATTTAAAAGTGTATGGACTTTGTATATGTGTGATGCCGTGTACCGTTGTTCATCTGGTCATTTAGCCGCTGGGCCCCTACTGAGGCCCAACGTTGCCCCACTTACGCCCCGTGGTCGCGGAGGTGGTATGAAATTGCACTATCCCCGTTCGATAGTATCAAGAGTGTATCGGGAATACGCCATTACAGGAATAACATCTCATCGTGGACAGCGCTGTGGATGGAGAAAGGTGGTGGATGAACGTGGCCATCGATGTCTGTTTCGTATTGTTTCAGCCAATCGGAGAGCGACAGTGGCACAAATCACCGCCGACTACAACGAGGGAGGTGACAGAAAAAGTTCAACCAAGCCCACCAGGCGATCATTAGCCGCAATACGTTATGGGAGCCGCCGACCCACCAGAGTCCCATTGCTAACACCACAACACAGGACTCTATGCCTCAATTGGGCGAAAGAACATCGGCACTGGACTCGGGATGACTGGAGACGGGTCTCCTGGTCCGATGAGTCCCGTTTCCAGTTATTTCGAGGGGAAAAGAGGGTGCTTATCTGGAAAAAACCGCAAGAAGTTATGCTGTTTGTTTGTTTGTTTGTTATTTGGTTTTTAGGAGCATTAGCAACTAAGGCCATATTGCTCCGGGACATGCGGTGGCCATTTCCTGACCTTTCCGCACTTCCGTATTTGGTGGTGACGGGCTCGAACCCCGGTATAATAAAGAAGCGTGTGCTACGCACTGCTGCTCCTTCCTACCTGGCGCTACGGAGGCGCAAAGAGAAGTTATGCACCCGTCATGTGAACAAGGAACTGTTCAAGCAGGCGGACGGTCGGTAATGGTTTGGATGTGTACGTGTCCATCCTTGCAGACCATCAGCCGTCCTTCACCATCATCGTGCACCCACAGGGCAATGGACTCTTCCAGCAGGACAATGCGCCTCCCCACAGAGCCGTGGTGACTAGAACATGGTTCAAAAAGCATTTGGCAGATTTTACCACCATGGAACGGCCTCCCCGTTCACACGATACGAAACCTGTGGAACCTTGGGATGCTGTGGAAAGGTCTGTTCGAGCTTTCGATCCTCCACCCAGGAATGCGGCGGTGGAATTATGGACAGCGATGCAGCAAGCATGATTGGAAATACCAGTGGAACAGTTTCGTGAACTAGTGGACTCAATGCCTCGTCGTGTGACTGCTCTTATCCGGCGAAAGTAGGCCTCACCGTTACTAGGTAGGTATCCCATGTTTTCTGTCCATTCAGTGTAGTTTCTTTTGACACATCATTTCCTTTGTTTTCACAATTGTGGCTCCTGCTAAATTTTCTTTAACAATAACACCTTCCTGAAAATCGGAAGGATCACCTGTCTTTCTTACTACCGGATCGACTAAGAAGCTCCAGGAAAGCATACAAAACTATCACATTAGGGCCACCCAAGAACTAATTTATATGCCCATATGTATCATGTCCATAAATTGAGTGGTGTTTCTACTGAGGAACTTCAGACCATACCATGTGAAAACTTACGTGGTATGGTCTCTATGGTCCCTTTTACTTAAACGCCAATTGTAAAAGGCTACTAATATTTTGGTCAGCGAGTGTATATGTTTGCGCAGATGAAACTTTAAATTAAACCAAATATTTGCCTTTAGTGTACAAGCAATTCTACCACTGTGATTGTCCTCTATTATCCAAGATTACTAAAGCCTTAAAGTACACAAGAAATACGATGATAGCACGTGTTTATTTAGACAACTTCCGACGCCATTAACGACTGCAATGCCGTGGCATCGTCACAGATACGCAGTTCTCGCTGAATCTACGGTGTTTATAACGTGGTCATCATTGAACAAGTGTCTTTCAGGTTCAATCAGCCAACCTAACCTCACTGTACTCCCTAATCCCAGAACTCGTTAGTTTATTTCCTAGGGATATTCAATATGAGATACCATCTGGATAAGTTGCAGCGCTTTAAGTCACAGGTGTAGTGCGAGTAAAACTATTTCCATCGGCGTCTAGACATCCCAGAGCAGACATTCGTTGCAGGATTTACGAGTTCATATTCCACTGTAACGTGTATTCTCGGTATGACTGAGCGGATGCAGTTTGCACCGTGCATTATGAGTTCAATTTTATGAGTTGCATTTCATGATTTTGAGTGCACTGGATGGGTGTACTAGATAGAGAAGTTTTACTAACTGAGTTAGTTTGGCCGAGATGGTACTGCTGATATTTAGAAATCTTTCTTGCGATGTAAGCCCTCAAGGTCACAAGGACAGGGGTTCTTAAACATTAAGCGTTTGTAGACTGTCGAACAATGCTTTTACCAAATTGTAGTTTTGTCCAAAATATACGGTCCACCAAAAGTCAGTGTACACTTTATTTAAGTTCTCTGAAAAAGAATAAAAAAATTATAATGGACACTAGAAATCTGCATAATTTTAGCATTAGCAGAGGCGCATGATGCAAGAAAGCAAGCTTATACAGCATCAACCAAAAAAAAACCTCTTCCCATTTCACTTATCATTCCAAATGTTTGTCTAGTTCTGCTTTGAATTTATTTAAGCTATCAACTTCCACAATAGATGGAAGTTTGTTCCAGAAATCAACTACCCGCTGGCTAAAGACAATTTTCCGTACATCTATTCTACAACTGTCTTTCCTCAATTTGAATTTATGCCCCCTCAGGTTCGTAATCTGAGCAAGAGAAAGAATTCCATCAGCATTAAGCCTGTTCAATCCATTTAAGGCCTTATACACCTCAATCAGATCACCTCGCAGGTGCCTAGTCTCCAGAAGTTGCAATTTGCAGAACTTCAGCCTTTCTTCACAAGAGCACCCCTTTGTTCCCTTCGACAGTCTTGTTGCCCTTCTCTGTACTCGTTCTAGCAGCTCTACATCCTTCCTAAAATTAGGCTTCCAGACCTGTACGCAGTACTTAAGGTGTGGCCAGACCATTGCCTTATAGAAGAGGATAATCATCTCCTTATCCCTGCTCGCAAAATTCCTGTATATCATTGACAAGACCCCCATGACCTACTCTGGCAGCCTGTCTGCACTGCTCCGCAAACTTCATATCTGACTGCACAATTACTCCATAGTCTCTTTCATTCTCCACTACACTGAGTGTAAGACCACATAGTTGGTACATTTCTCTGGGGTTACTGCTACCCATATGCAGTACTTTGCATTTTTCAATGTTAAACTTCAGTTGCCACTTCTCAGCCCATCTACCCAACTTTTCCTGATCCTGTTGAAGCAGCATACTGTCATTACTGTTATTAACAACCCTACTACCCTTTGTATCATCTGCAAACTTGGACATTAAGCTTGATATACCCTTCATCAATAGCATTGAAAAATATACAAAACAACAATGTGCCCAACACCGAACCCTGATGGACACCACGAATAACATTAGTCCACGTAGAGCAGTACCCATTCACCACCACTCTGTCTTCTCCAACTCAACCATCATTTTATCCATTGTAGCAACTTTCCTTTAATGCCATACTGCTCCAATTTGTACTGTAGTCTTCCATGTGCAACAGTATCAAAAGCTTTCCTGAAATCCAAATATATGATATCAAAATTATTTTTTGCATCCAGTTCCTTTGTGACCACATCATAGTATCCAATCAAATTGGTTAGACAAGATTTCTCCTTGACAAACCCATGCTGTGTCTGACTTATTGCTGCAGTCTTGTCTAAATGATCCTGCAATGCTTCTTTAACCAGTGACACCATTATTATTTTCCCTGGAACAGAAGTCAAACTAACAGGTCTGTAATTACTTGTGTCACCCTTTGATTTCTCCTTTGTGAATTGGAGATACATTTGCACATCTCCATTCCGTGGGGACTTCCTCCGAGTCCAAGGATGCTCTCATAATTATGGCTAAGGGTTTGCTTACTTCATTTACTGCCTCCTTTAATATAACTGGATAGATCCCATTCACCCCAGGTGCCTTTCTTATGTTTAACTTCGATAATTTCTCCTCCACTTTTCTCTCAGTTATTACAAAATCATTTAACTCCCTGTTAGAGTTTGATAAACATCTGGCCCTCTCCTCCTTGAATAACTCCTCGTGTGAATGTAGATGCGAAATACTCATTTAGTTCGGCAGCTATCTGAGAACGATCATCTACAATCAAACTATTGATATCAAGTGGACCAATCTGATTCATCCCCTTCCTTTTAGAGTTCATATAAGTAAAGAAGTCTTTGCATCCTTTGCCAAAGATTTTTCATAATCTGCCTTCGCTTGCCTAACCTCCTTTGTGACTTGATTACAGACTAGCTTGTATCTATCATAGGCTTCTGTGTCGCCTGACAATATATGTGCATCCCATACATTTTTCTTCTCTGCCACGAGTCTCATTAATTCATCTAACATCTATTTGGGCATGAACCTAGGGCACTATTTCTTATATGGAACAAAATGTCCAGTACCTTCCAAGATTACTTCCTTGAATGCTTCCCATTTAGAATTTGCTGTTGGTGACATCATCAGTTGGTTCCACTGTATAGAACCTAAAAAATCTGTGAGACCACTGTAGTCGCTTTTACGAAAGCAAAAACCCTTCCCTTTATACCCCTGATAGTAGTTACATCTTTAAGTAAATCCCACATCAGTACACTGTGATCACTGCTACCTATTGGTTCCTTTATCTGTAAATTTTTAATGGATGAATAATCTCTGCTGATAATCAGATTACTCCCTCTTGCTGCTGTAGAAAACAATCATCCAATAAATCCACAAAAGCCTTGCTAGTGTGCGAGTGACCAACCCACAAGCTCCAGTTCTGGGAAGTTAAAATCCCCCATTATAAGACACTCTGATTTACTGGCCCACTCTATTTCTCTGTATAATTGTTCATTGTACTCATCAGAGTCATTAGGCCTATAACAAACTCCTTCCTTCATTTCATTTTTGCTTTCGCAGTGCTTATATCACTCCAAACTGACTCAACATTGCAAGTTTATATGCAACTGTCCATCTATGTCAACTGGATGCACTTCCTTAGATTTTATGTGTTTCTTAACTAATAGCATAACCCCTCCTCTCTTTCTATCCTGGCTGTACATATTGTACTCCCCAAATTCCAATTCTGCATCCCTTATATCTGAGTGGCACCAAGTCTCTGATATCCCAACAATATGCGCCTTGGATGTATTAACCAGCACTTCAAATTCATCAAATTTGTTTACTATACTCCTAGTATTGGTGTACATGCAAGTTTATATGCACCTAACTCTAACATTAGGTGCTCTAACGTAGCCCATGTATTTACTTTTAACATAGCCCATGTATTTATTTTTTCATGTCCCCCAGCAGTTCCTGAAATCCCCAGCAGCTTCTGGGCTGATTCTCATTCCAATAGAAACAGTGCAAGAATCATTCATTTCCACCTCTGCCTGCGGCTACTGTTAACTTATTTATTATCCCCCCCAAGATAGCAGTTTTCTGATCCACCTAACATTGCCTCGATATCATCAGCAAATATTCTAGCACCCTTCTATTTAATAAGCACAGACCAGGCTGAGAAAAATTCTACCCTTTGAGCCTTGCATAATCTCTCGAGGCCCGATTGATTGACAAGGCTCTCATCATATACTCCCTCCTGTTGTGTCTGGGCAGGTTGCAGACACTGTCAATTTTAAACCTAACGAATTTTTTTCAGCATTAACCTGTACTTGTTGAGTAAATCCGCAAATCTCCTACATTTAATGTCATTAGTGCCAACGTGTACAACGATATCTCCTTTTGTGCTGTTAACAGATGATATCTGCCCTACAACGTCAATTCATCAACCTTTGCCCCTGGCAGACATACCCTGGTCCTATTCCACCTATCCTTTTTGCACAATATATTTCCCGTTTCCCTCACAATAGAGTCACCGACAATAACTAGTTCCTGTAGGATCAGTGCATTCTGCCCTGAAGGTTGCCGCTGTGTTGCCCGGTGCATAAGTGTGCTATGGAGTTGAGTTAGGTGGCTGAGAACTTGATGGGCACCCATTTTAATTCCTTCGAAGGCATCCACCCGACTCTTCAAACTCTCATAGACGCCCATCAGAACGCTGAGTTGGCACCTAATATCTTCACATTCTCTGTACACACAAAGACATCCTCCAGGGCTAGAGCATGACCTGTTCGAAATAGATCCGCAAACATGTCGCATGTTGCACAAATTATTTTAGACTGTGATACATTGGACAATCGTCCCTACGGTTTTTACGATTTTACAAAAATTTTACAGCAGACAGTAAAATTTTGTAAAATCGTGTAAAATTTATTCCTCGGCACAGAACCCCAAATGATGGAATAGGACGCCGCTTGAGAAACACTGGCCTACTAGAGGACCACTAATGCTAACTTGTGTACTTTGAAGGATTGTTGGTGAAATATCTAGAGTTGGATGTGTGGTTAGGATTGTCTGATATTCCAGCAGGCTGTAAAAGATTCAGCATCTCGACCTTCTGAGTCCGCATGACAAGAAAACGGAAGCCAGCTGGAGTTATGAGCATTAAAATAACCAAGGAAAATTACTTCACTGTTAGGAAAGTTGGACTGGAGAAAATCAAGATTCAAAAAGAGAAAGTCAAAGAGTTCCAAGTGATTAGTGGAGTTGGTAGAGCATAATGCAGCTGATAGAGGCAACAGAGGAATTTAGCAGAATCGGGTCGAGAGATTTTAAGCCAGAGAAGATCGAAAAGAGGAGGTTCCAAATTACTAAGTCCCTAACAAGGAATACCAAATCGGACATATTGCACAATTACCACATTTGAAGCGAAAGGAATCGTACAGCGAATAATTTGGACAACTGAGATGAGCAAGGGTTGAATCAACCGATAATTGGGATTCTGTCAGAAAAAGTAAGTGGAGCTTGGCATACTGTAAGTGGAAATGGATATCATTGAGATTGGAAATGAGACCACGTATATTTGTGAAATAAACAACAAAGTGTTTGGGAGATTTAGGTCTTTTCGCAGATAACTTTGTTCTAATAGTTATTTGTTATTGGCTTTGTTCTTTCAACCATATGCTTATTAACATTACTTCCTTGAGCAATAAACAAAAAAAAATTGCTTTCTCTATAAAGTTAAACATGTTTTTTAAATGTGTACTCACCTTGCATTCTGAATTTATACTATAGAGAAGTTAGCATATCCCAAAACTACATATCCCGTCCTTGGTTTCAACCATATTTTTAATTAGATACCTGAGAATTTGGAATTTCAAGACTAAGTGGCTTTGCGGGTATCAACAGTTTGTGAGCATTGGTGTTATCTGGATTAGAAGCGCTGTGTTATCACCAAATGAAGTGATTCACTTGATGATACAATGAGAAACTTAGGAATCTTCTCATATGTCATGACTGTAAAAGGTGAAAGTCAGTGCTCATGTTCAACGTCCGACCTGAAATCACTATATATTGAACTTCCTCACGAGATCAATTCAGACCACTTAGTTTTGTTTGTTTTGTTACTTGGTTTTTAGAAGCATTAGCAACTAAGGCCATATTGCTCCGGGGATATGCGGTGGTCATTCCCTGACCTTTCCGCGTCCTCCATATTTGGTAGTCACTGGCTCGAACCCCGGTCTAATCAAGAAGCATGTGCTACGCACTGCTGCTCCTGCCCACCTGGCTACGGAGGCGCCACGTCCACTTAGTAACTTGTCCTCACTGCCTAACAGATGGAACATCCTAATTGATACCAGCTCTTTTCTGATAAAGTGTAAAGTGTGTTAGTTGTCAGACGGCACCAGGGATATCCCCCATCTCCGCGTAGTATACATTGTCATGTGAAACAGAACCCTGCTGAGGCCCATCTGGCCATTTAGCTGCTGGACCCCTACTGAGATTTCAGTGGCTAGGGCCTAAAAAAAAAAAAAAAAGAAAGAGAGAGAGAGAGAAAGGGGGGGGGGGGGGGCAGGCGCTAGAATCTAAGCCGAAAAAGGTCTATATGTGCAGTTTAAATCTGGATATTTTAAATTTTACATTGTGTGAGGCATTCGCTAGCAATACAGGTAGAGTAAGGGGAAGACTGAAAACTTGGGGGGGGGGGGTCAAAGTTAGAAGAATGGGGACCAAAGGGAAGGCGACCCCAATGATGGTCATTGGGCCAAGCCCATGCCCCACCAGAAGAAAAAGCGGGGAGAAAGTAAACCATCCCATCCCCTCTCCCCCAGAGAAAAAGAAAAATCGGAGCCAGGCAAGGTGCCCGGATCAGAACGTTAATGTAGTGTGTTGGTAGCAAGGCTGCGGTGCCTAATCTGTCGAGTTCAGTTCGGTGTTGGCAGCAAGGCTGCAGTGTCTGCTCTGTGGAGTCCAGTTTAGCGAGACCCCAATTCCATTGTCTCTCGTAGGTCAGTAACCATCCAGGAGGTGATCAGAGAGATACCTAATGCCGATTCGTCGTCCTCTCCAGGGTTCTCTCTCTATATTCACAGTATTGAGACAATAAGTCAGTTTCAAGTGTCCAGTTCTGAGTCCGTTGTCTATTTCAATTTGTCAATCACTCCTGAAATACAAGGTCCTGTCTGTTCTGTTTCAGTGTGGTCGAGTCAGATGTTGGCGCTGTTCATTAGTAGTCAATCAGAGGAGGCTGCTACTTTGCTGCTCCTCTCTTTGTGAATATCTTGTTTCCTGGGTTGGGACAGGATGGAGTACTGACTCAGTACTACAGAGTCAGGTGAGAGTCAGTGTCTGTTTTCCGAGGAACTATGTCGGTTGTGGATATGTCCTTCTTCGGATAAAGAGGTCCTGTGCATATTGCGCTAAGGCTTTGTAGTTGTCCTCACTTTCCAGGAGGTAATATTCTTGATTTTGTGGTATGAAACGAAGTCTAGTGATGAGGCAGCATTGTAGATCCTCGTAGAGAGTGCAGTGATGCATGAAATGCTTCCAAGTCTCTGGCTGTCCACAATGGGAGAGAGGGGTATCACTTAATCCAAGTATAACCATAGTCGTTTTTACGCCAGTAAAATCAATCACTGAATCAACTTAGTCCAAGTGTCGAGAGTTTTCCTCTTATTGCTCCGTAGACTGTTTGCGATTTGGACACAAGCAAGTTTTATTTGGAGTGATAACATATTTTGCCCTCACGGCTGGTAGAATCGCCGTCCTCCCAACACCGGGTAGAAAACACTCGAGTTCGAATCTCGTCGATGATGTGAGGAATTTTTATGGGCTTTTTTCAAAACGTGGCCGAGTTTACATTTCCTTTGAACCTGGGGTCCAAAAAAAGAAAAAAAAAGTATTAATCACAATCACAAAATAATATAAAAAATGCGTATACCAAAGCTTACCGTGCATAGTAAGGACAAATCCTGAACACTTCGAACAGTGAGGAGGCGAAGAAATTCAATCTTCATAGATAGAGGGAAGATAGAATACAAGAACAACTAGCTGTCCAAAAGTAGATGGCCGCCCGTGCCACATGATTAGTTACCAAAGAAATCGCAAAGAAATAAAGCTATAAATTCTATTTTGACAGCAAAAGAGGATTTCGCTGTTGGAAAGAAGAAAAATGTGGATGAATGATGGGCCTGTTAGTATAATCAACAGAAAACCAGCTTTCAGTACTATTGAATGACCTCCCATGAAATTGTAGCCGACAGCTACTCTTAAATAATATCTCTTACGACCATGGGCAGTGGAGGAAGTTTCTTAAGTACAATTGAAGCAAGTTTTGTTTTTTAGGGTACAAAATCCCCTGAGATGTGAATATCTTTGATGCCTTGAGCCAGGATGCATTAAAAATTAACTCTGGCACATTATTCCGATGACCTTTTTAATGATTATTATTAGAACTATAACCGTTATACCAGAGAACTTATGGGAGGTTTTTCCGCAAATTTTACCATTATAGATTTAAAAAGGAACTATCCCTGGTTTTTTTTTTTTTTTTTGGGGAGGGGTTTGAGTATGCTTAGAAGAAATGGCTATGATTCATAAAGGTGTTTAGAGAAGAAGTCTTCTACGAACCACTTAGTTAATATGGGATGATTTTCATCGAAATTAATCAAGATATCTCAAAGCAGATATAACTCTTTATTGCAGGCCGCAGCCCGGACTGTATACAATGCAACTGTTATTGTACCTTGCATTCTTTCTTTCGTTTAATTTAATTTTATTTTTTCTCTAGTCCTTTTACTCCGTCAATGAAAAGAGGAAATTTTATGGACCTTTTTACAACAGTTGTTGTTGTAATGTTTTAGACGCATCAGCACTTAGACATATTGTGTGGTATGCTGTGTATTGTGTCTGTAAAATGCATGGGTTCTATAGTCGATTTGCTTGTTTTTAGATGAAAAACCGGGAGGAAACACCATGCAACTTTCGCCTGAGACAAACTAACTCAGCCACGTTGTGAGGAAAGCCCATAAAAATCCCTCTCGTCATTGACGAAATTCGAACCCGGTTCTTTTTACAATTCGGTGTGGAGAGGACGGTGCTTACATGCAATGTGCTACCCATGAGTACACTAAGGATAGTATTAACAATTGTGCCCAACCCCTCTTTTTTTTTTGTTATTATTATTATTATTATTATTATTAATTATTAAAATCAGTTTATTTCCCAAGAAACCTTGGGTCACCCCGGGACGGTTCTGTGCCAGAAGGGTGAATATTTAAAGACTAAGGTGCGAGGAACACAATGTACAATAAACAAGAGTACATGCGTGCTCGACCCGAGACTTTTACAGGATTAAATATACAGTAATGTACAAAATATATGATTGTATGAAGACAAAAAGTCTTTGTCATATACAAATAGGCAAGTTTAAAAAAAAAAAGAGAAAAAAAAAAAAACACAAAAAAAAACCAGTCTGACCAGGAGCAGGTGAGTATTATAAGCTCATAATCTGGTAACAGTTCTTGAGGATTTCCTTCTTGTAGGGCTTGTCTTCACAGAACCTATCAGGGTGGATCCTAAATTTATTGAAGATCCGAAGACAATTGGCTGGAAACATGTTCCTCAGGGAATCAATGCTTGACAGCGTAAGACGTAGAGGGAGACAGGAGTCGGGGTGCTCCCCTCTTGCCCTCCTAGGGCCAGAGATTAATGTGGATACCGATGGAGCATCAATTCGCCTCGTTATAAGCCGTGCAAGCGTGAGGACATTTTTTGTCATTATGATATGTCTCCAGGGAGTGGTGCCCAGATTTGCTTGTAGGATAGATCTGGAGATAGTTAGGGGGTGGCCTACCACCCTGTTCATCCATCTAAGCAACCAGTACTCTAAACTGAGATACTTCTGAGGGTATGAGGCAGAGGCAGATGACCAAATTTTTGAAGCATAGAGAGGATCGGCGTAATACACCTCAGGATGTGCCGAACAAGCAGCGCTGGCTGATGCACACCAACGAGCTCTTGACGCACTGCCCAAAGAGCAGCGTACGTCTTCTGCCTCATCCTGGCAAAGTGAGGCTGAAATGTGAGCCCAACGTCCCAGGTGAGGCCAAGATCAGTATGAGAGGTCACCTTTTGCACCCGTTCCCCACTAACAAAGATTTGGATATCATTTTTGACTTTCTTCTTGGTTATCGTCAGTTGTGCTGATTTGGAAGGGCTCAGATGCAGCCCTATTGTGGCAAGATAACTTTCCAAGCTCAATATCTGCCTAGAAGCTTGTTGGTTGATATCATGAATCTGATGATTATGATCTGAGCTCACGTAGAACTTCAGATCGTCGGCATAAGAGACAAAGTTCGGATTCTGAGCAAGGAAAGGCTCCAAAACTGCTGCAAACAGGATAGCTGACAGTACGCTTCCTTGTGGGATGCCTCTTGAGACGTCAATAGTTACTTGAAAGTCATTGTGGGTCACAGACAGATGTCTATGGAGTAAAATAGACTTCAAAATTTGAAGTAAGGTATCCGTCAGGCCGAAGTAGTGTTTCAGAATGGTAAAAAGAGCTGGGAGGTGTATTCTGTCATAAGCCGATTTTATGTCGAGGAATATGATATCAATCTGTGATTTGTTGTTAAGGGTGCGCTGAATTCTGAAGAGGGTATCAAGAAGATTGGTAGTTGTTGAAGATGTTAGTTGTTGGCGCATCGGCTTCTGTGGTCATAATGCACCTCCCAAAGTTTTGCATTTTCTATTCTGATCCAAGCCCGAGGCGGGATTCGAACCCGCGACCTTTGGGTTGCCAGGTAGGCACTTTACCCACCCGGCTAGCCCGGTCGGCGCCCAACCCCTCCTCGTGGCGTGAATGGTTGCTACGAAGCAGCCTTGTTGGTGGTCGCTGCCTCCTCGTAGAAAAGCAGCCAGAAACAAATAAACAAACATTGCATAAACATAGCACTAAACTCATTTCTAGTACTTTTATGGGAGTTGAACGTTCAGCAGCCGCTTTACATAAGACACAAACATGTCCACATATTACCTAGATGTATGAAAAACATGAAACTGATTTATGACTATTCTAATTTGGAAAAGAGAGAGAGACTAGATCAGAAATTTCACTAAAAGCCTAATTAACTTCAGGATCCTTATCGTGCACATACAGTGTTTTCCAAAAGCGTACCCTTGTAGATAGCACAACGGCTATAATCACTGTCCTTCCCGACACCGGACGGAAAGACCTAAGTTCAAATCCCGTCAATGAAAACAGGAATTTTTGTGGACCTTTTTCACAACGTAGCTGAGTTAATCGGTCTCGGGCGAGGACAGCACGGTTGTTTTTTCCCGGAAACTCGAGTTTTTCGTCCTACAAACAGCAAATCGGCCACACAACACACGTAGACATATTATATACGGCGCGCGCGATATGGCTTAAGTTACTGATGCGCCTAAACCGTACAACAACCAACCAATCATCAAAAAGTGCAGTATGAACCAAAAATGATACACGTCTACCTAAAAGAAATGGGAAGTTGTTAGAGGCTCTTCAATGTGGCATGTGTTCACTTTCGTTTCACAGTGTCCATTGCCCTTGCACTGGGCAACAGGGAAGCAGCTACACAATTGAGACTCTTGCGAAGGATGCAAGCAAGGCCATGCAGTGATGACCTTGCACTTGCCATTACTCTTCTCGTTCAAAACAACATTTCACTCGTGAAGTCCTTCTTGGCCTTTGTCATTAAGCTCGAAGCTGACACTCCAAAAGATTCCAGAATGGATCCTTCGACGAAACCTCACGGGATCACTCTTTTGAACACCTTCCGGTCTCTTACCGTAAATTCCTTAGGTGTTCCTGAACGTTTCCGGTCTATAGCAGCACCATAACTTTCCATTTTGAAAATTACGTCAACCACCGTTGAGCTAACATGTTACTGCAATGGCACGAGGCCAGTGATTGCTAATATGGAATTAGAGATGACTCCCCATCTATCCATCCATCCATCCATCAATCAACGATGAACGCTAGAAGTCGCTAAAGCTCAACGGCACGAAACATCTGCTTTATTTCGTTGATATGCTTACTCCTACCATGAACGTAGTTGCTTTTTTTATACGTATTCCGATATGCAGTTGGTGGTATTCTTGAGTATTCTTAAATTGTAACCATTATATTAATAATCAGGGACTTGACTGCGAGTAGTTGTATGATTTAAATCAGCAACAACGGAATTGCACTACGGACAATTAATTATCCTTTTTGTCTGCATTGTAAATAGGAATATATCTTGTAGTATATCATAAACATTAAAAAAAAAAAAAAGTAAAATTTAATCCTTGAGCTTCATCGCATCTATCAGTGGCCACTGACTAGGATAGCAGACATTAAATTAAATTATGTGTTCAGAAAAAGAATCATTATATTTAAAAGCACCATTAAACGTAAGCGCAAAAACTGCTTGCGTTGCCAGTTTGAAGCTTTCAGCTAAGATCGAGAGAAAGAGGTGGGGGGACACTTTTGTCAAGATTTTTTATGACTTTTCGTTGAACTAGCACTTTTGGCGTCATACTACAGCGCATGTGGCATATTTCCCTGTGTGTTGTTAGCGTGCACTGCTGGAATAACCAACAGGCTAATAAGGCCACAACCATTCATTTTATTTTTTAGGTACTAGAATTTTTAGGCCTTTCATTCTATATTGAAATGTACTAGCTCATACTAGTATACACATACACGCTAATACCCCTCAGATCCTTAATTCGATCCAGATTCTATTCGTTGTTGCCTGCCCCTATATTCACATATAAATTGGTATGCCCGATGTAGCCGAGTGGTCAGCAGCACACGCGTTTGATTGGACCGTAATTCTAGCTCACGTGACTGCTAAATACGTTTAAAGATTACACAACAGGGACAGCGATTGGTAAATCTGAGATTTGCTCAAGTTTGAAACAGTGGTGGCTGTTAACAGATGCACATGGATTGGGGACTGAGAGCAAGTCCCCAATAAGCTAAAGACAGTGGAAACATTTTTTTAATTAATTACCGAAGGATGCAAATATAGCATGAAGAAATACGATGAACAGTAAGAAAGTTTTAATTTGTTCTGAAAATGCATTTCCCTGTTTTGACTGTTTCATATTAACCTAATACCAGTTCGTTCATTAACCACTAAACAGGATCATCAGCTCTGCTATTAAAACCCACGAAACCGAGAGCTGGAGCCAGTCATTGGGTAGTCGGCCATAATCTTTTGTTATCCACGAGAATCCCGCCCCACTGCTCCCTTCCCTGAAAACCTAATACAGTTCCACGAATCTATCACCCCACACCATCTACTGCCAGCAGTTTATGACAGGAAATTTAAGGGAAGCTGTGGAAGATTGCACTGGATGGTGTTGACAGGTTACATCGGAGGAATTGCTACAAACACAACAGGTAATTGGACTTCGCTATTTAATGGCCGTGCGGTTGGATTTGTGTCATGTTTGTTCGGATGCGCCGTCTCTTTAGCGCCCGTTAGCCAGATGGCACGAGCTGACTAGCGGCAACAAAAGCAGAATTCGACTGAAGCCTCGCGTGCCAACATAACACGTGCGATGTTGTTGCTTAGCAACCGCGAATAAAAAAAAAAGAAGAAGAAGAAGAAGAAAAGCTACACGAGATGAATCGGAGCGGATTGACTGCACGAGTCTAATTATCAGCGACTACTTCGCCGTTCGAACCTCGGGGGGTGGGCAGAAGGGGTTGTAGAAATCAAACGAAATACCGTGACGCCAGATGCTCAGTTGGTATCATTAACAAAGCAGGCCTCATTCACCGCTGCACCGTTTCAATATGTCAGCGAGAAGTTTCCGCTTGCTGGCGGTGAGAAGAGATAAGCGTTCGTGAGACAGTCCCTGAGGGGTAGTTACGGGTATACAATGCAACATTCTTTCCCCGCTACAAGCTGCTTTAGTAGGCTCCTGAGACACTGACTGTGGTATTTCCATCTTATTGGTGACTAGAACTTATACAGTTCACCGGCACTGAAGACACGGGGTGTGGCAGCACCCTCCTTCCACCAACCCCCGACTGACATCTTTAGAAAATTGTGTACACTCTTTTAGTTGAAAGTGGGTTAGTGCCTTTCCGCAAAATTAATGGCTCGTTCGTACAGCGAAATCCGATTGGTTTAGCTAGAGAAATAATTCAGCGAGATTGAGAAGATTGGCTTCGTCAAATACATTAAAACGGTTATAAAAACCACCTAGCAGAGTTTTTAAATCTCTCCATTAGCTTTATTAAATGAGAGGCAGTTGAACTATTAAGGCTAACGTGCTAGAAAATCTCATTCTGGTGGGAGACGGAAAGAGAAGTTCATGGTAAAATCAACTTGTGCCGAAGCTCATCTATTGGTTTGGGAGGTTCATATATAAATGGCTCTAGTATACTACTAATATTATTATTATTATTATTATTATTAGTTTATTAATACATTAAGATTGAAATAGGTTAGAAGGGTGTTAAGTACAAACTGAAGCGCAAGTTATCGTATGCAAGTCCTGGTGGGTAGCACAGTTGGTAGATTGCCGTCCTCCTCACATTGGGTTGAAAAGACCTGAGTTCGAGTCCTGTCAATGAAGTGAGGAATTTTTATGGGCCTTTTGAAAAACGTGGCTGAATTAGTCGGTCTCAAGGTGGCGTGGTTTTTTCTCCCGGAAACTCGGGTTTTTCGTCCAGCAAAACAGAAAATCGACTTCAGAACAAGCAATTTACAGACAGTACACACGGAGCAATATGGCCATAGTCGCTGATGCTCCTAAAACTCTACTATCATATCACATGCATCTAGAGTTACATTGGGTTAAAAATTCCTCACGTCATCGATGAGATTCGAACTCGGGTCTTTTCCACCAGGTGTGGAGCGGACGGCGATTATACCAACTGTGCTACCAGAGAGGGCAGCTTGGATGGGTTATATCAGCGGATTCTCCAACGCCTGTCATGAAGACCATACAGGATAAATGCGTTTATAATCATTACTGATGTTGATTCACTCCCTAAAGACCTCATCAACGTTCTTATAACTAACAAGAAAGGTGTTAGTTAAAAGTCCATAAAACCTTTAGAATATTTGCCACTCAAACTCACATTTTTACGATTCATACTGACTTTTTGCGTTTAATATTTTTCTAGTAAAGGCCAAGCGCGCACTGATCAATAAGTATTGATTGGCTCTTTTGTCTACGCTTGGTTCGCGTCCAATATCTTTTTTTTTTTTATTATTAAAATGCACCGTGTACGTTTCAGATATTCAGGTCTTTGTGTTTGTTGTTTAATTTTAGACATCGCTTTGTTACCGTGAGTGGTAGTAAAACGGAAGATACTTTTCGGATATCATAATGTCGCTTAGATAATTAATTACTGTCAAAAGGACTGCAGGTAATATCTGACAATTTCGCAGATGAGTGGACACATGTGTAGATGATAGAACAGCCTAGGTATTAAACGCGAATCTTATTGATTCTACCTACCAGATCCGGCAACAAACGAAATGTTTACAGGTCAAAGAAAACACTGGGTAGATCTCAAAATAAACGGCACAGATATCAAATAGATCAACGCTCACCGCCTGCCATTAAAGCCCTTTGAAATGCAGCCGAGTAGAAAGCAACTTCACTCAGTTCTCAATCATTCCGCTCTGGTAGACGTCACATATTACAATTTGACGAAGCGAGTCTCTGGACCCGTGGGAAATTGTCTAGCGCAACAACAGCGTTTTATGCCTTCCTAAGTAGCGTCTGGATAAAGCATTTTTGGTAATACAATTGGATGACATGTCCTGTTCATCAGCTTGACTTCGTACAGACAGTACGTACAGCGAATTCATATACACTGGTTTCCGAAACTTGGCAACAGTCACTAAGTAGGCAACATCGCGAGCATTCCAAATATTCGACTAAAACTTTACAAGTAGATGATCCTGAATGAGTACCGTATGTTGCTAAACAGAAAATTACAATCAATGGTAAAATGACAATAAGATAATAAATACACTTGTAATATACCTTCACGGCTAGGCTGGCCAGGGGTTAACTACTATTAAGCCTTCGGGGGGCCCTGCATCACAAGTGGCTCTTCTTTTGCTTGATTCAAATTCCTTTCAGACTCAGAAAATATTTACCATTAACTTCATCACGTGATATTCATATGATGGGCAACTAAGATGAACGGTCTGTGTAGCAGTATTTCTTAAGGGAAGGCTGGTCCACAGGAAAGATGGGTTAATCAATCGATATGAAATTTGGAACAAAGGTCCCTAAGAATATCCTAAATAAGTTCCGAAACAATGACTAGAGGTGCTGTTCCAAATTTACAGTAATATTTCTGTTGAGGAGGTAGTGATATAGAATCTTAATTTTACGTAAATTCTTTCCAAAACAGACGATAAGAATCTAGTGTCATTCGACTCACTCCTTCAATAATGTCCTAACATCCAAAACATGCTTCGGGAAGGCAGGTTGTGGTTATTGTTGTTGTTGTAGTATGGTTTTAGGAGCATCAGCGACTAGGACCATATTGCTCGTTGAGGAAATATTGAATCAGAATTGGGCCTAAACTTCTTTCAGGTTGTGTGTCCTGAAAATTTCAGAATAACTCAGGAGGAAAACTTTGCTCCTCCATTCGAGATATGCTAACTGCAGCCCCGATCGAAGACGTCTTTAGTGGGATTCGATCCCAATTCCCTTTAAACGAGAAAGTGGCCAACTCGCTATACCGTCATAGAGGATACACAGGTATAGCTATAACAGTGTTATGATACAGTCCATTATGTGGAATCAGCTTTGCAGTGGAATCAAAAAATTTTGGAACTTAACCGCGTTCATAGGTCGCAGCAATTATGCTGTTGTTGGGTTTTAGGAGCATCAGCAACTAAGGTCATATTGCTCCGTGTATATTGTCTCTAAAATGCGTCTGTTCTGAGGTCGATTTTCTGCTTACTGGATGAAAAACTCGAGTTTCCGGTAAAAAAAAACCATGCTACCCTCGCCTGAGACCGATTAACTCAGCCGCGTTGTGAAAAACACCCATAACAATTCCTCCCGTCATCGACAGGATCCGAACTCAGGTCTTTTCCACACGGTGTGGGGAGGACGGCGATCCTACCAACTGTGCTCCCCACGAGCGCAATACTTGTGCGTATCCTCGTGTTTGCACTTCACAAACGCACGGAAAACGTAATGTTTATTCATTCAAATTATAGTAGACTGGTGTGCAAAACTTAACGACCACTCAGGTTTTCACCTGCAGCTTCTCATAGGAGTGGCCTGGATATGGGAAAAGCATACCAAAGGAACCTCGTGAGATACAGAAATGATGAAGGAAACAACACTGAGAAAACAACGGAAACAAAACGGTACAGAGGGATTTTATTCAAAAATGTCAACATAGCACTGGCTGCCATGATACAGATGCCTCACTGCCAAAGATGGAACAAAGGGAAGAGGTGGTCCTCAGTAGGAGATATGGCCACCCCTAATGTCGATGCAGGCTTTGCACCGCCTGTCCATACTTAGAACAATGTTGTTGATACGTTCTTGCAGTAACATCGTCCATTCCTCTGTCAGCGCCATCTTCAGCTGGTGAACATTTTCTGGTGGGTGTGGACGTGCCGCTAGCGTCTCCCCAGAGCGTCCCATATGTGTTCGATGGGATTTAGATCGTTAGAACGGGCAGGCCAATCCATACGAACAATGTTCTCACTTTCCAAAAGCATATCAACAGCTGCAGTGCGATGGAGTATAGCGTTATCCATAAACACGAACTCGGGGCCAATGGCACCTCGGAACAGACGCGCATGGGAGGGATTACCTCAGTACTGTAGCGTACACCGGTTACGGTACCGCCTTCCAGTATCTGGAGTTGTGTACGTCCATCCAAGATAACGCCTCCCCAGACGAGAACACCTCGACCGCCATATCGATCCCTTTCAGTGATGTTTGCGGGGGTGATACCGTGTGCCAATCTCTCGCCAGATTAGCTGACGTCCAGAATCGCTGCTGAGACTGAACCTACTCTCATCAGTAAAGAGTACCTTACCCCATTGTGCTGCTGTCCAGTCCTTGTGTTCGATGCACCACTGTAAAAGTTGTCTCCAATGGGCAGGTGTTAAAGGGACACAGCGTACTGGTAGTCGGGCAAACAGCCCATCTTTGTGGAGTCGCCTGGCCACAGTAAACTGAAAAATCCTGCGTCCTGTGCAGCTGGTTTGCAATGGATCTCGCTGTCTTGTGTTGGTCCTTCTTGACCTGTAGGGGTATATAGCGGTCATCATTGGGCGTGTTTTTCGTGGACGACCAGCACTGGTCCTTCGAACAGCTGTACCTGTCGTTCTGAAGGCCGACCACGCACGTGAGACGATGCTATAGGCGATACCGAACTTTGCAGTCACACTCCTCGCACTTCGACCTTCCCAATTATTCGACCCCGGGTAAAGTCATCCAGATGTTGTCTACTGGCCATTTCGTTGTCTGTAGCACTGTATGAAACCAATCGAACGTCTGTAACAATCGTGCTCACCATTCGGTAATTTGCACATAACTGCTGAACTGCTGCTTTTATCTGTTTATGTGAGTCCTCTCATCACGATTCAAATTTTTGCATGTGCACCAGCTTTCTACTGAACGGCCAGTTATGCAAATCGCCACATGCTGTTTCCTTTGATTTTGTGGTTGTAACCTTTAGAAATAGTGCTGGTCCTTAAGTTTTGCACACCAGTGTACAAGCAACTAATTCAGGGTGAGGAAGCATAATAAGTGGCGTCCCTCGGGGTTGGATTCCGGGTCCCCTCAATTCTAATTTTTATAAACGATAATTATAGAGGATATCCAAGGGAAACTGTCAATGTTTGCTGATGATTTGAAAGTATTTCTCATAATTTAGCCTTACGAAATCTAATAGTAATTCGGATGAAGAGCACACACGCATCTCGCACTTTGGCCTTCCTGGACGAACATCCGTACGTATTCTTGCATACGCGGGTATTAAGATGTTCACAATCACTGTGTCCTTTGACGGCTGTTTCGAAAGTTCGGGAGAAAATTTTTCACTCAACTCATTATTTCACTGTGTCCAAAAAACAAGATTTCCTTGTAGTCACTGTACACTTCTTGAAAGGTGGCGCTGAACTTACGATCAGGTGTCGCCATACCTGCCATACAGGATACATGTATGCAAAAATACATATCTTGAGAAAGAATCGAATTCAGAGACAAGTAATAACCAGGAGTCACGCAAAGCATGTAATTATTGGTAGGTATCGATCAGGTTAAGCAGCGAGAAACCCCATATTGTTTTAATTACATTAATGTCCCATCCATTTCATAGCGTCATAATTTTTGTAAGAGGTGATGAGTACAATCTTGTCTTGTATCTTCAGTTTTATTGTATTTTTGGAGACTTAATTTAATTCCATGAAGTCATGCGTCTTGTTAGAGTTTCTGATTAGAGCATCAGCTGCCTGGGTGGATCCGCCTTTCTAAATAAATAAAAAGTACTTGGAACTCCAGTGTATTTCCAAAATTGTGTATGCTTTTTAATATACGATTTATTCTTGAGAAAGAGAAAGAAACATTCCCGATAATAAATATTTCCATCAAATCGTTTACCTATTTTGTTTCGACAAATCAGTGCCTGATCAATGCTACTTATTGTTATAAAAGATTTTCATTCCTTCGTTATTTAATCTCCCACATCTTTGCCTTATTTGGTCAGCTAAATAATTTGAAACACTGGCTTCAACTATTCCAAGTAGAAGTAAGAAAATAAATGACAGCTCCATAATATCCCCTGCCACCTAAGGAAGATCTTATTGATTATGTAGTTGGTATTCCAAGTTAATAAAATACCACTCCAGATGGCGCCTTCTCATGGTTTCTGTTTTCGCAAAGGAGAGATGAAATTTGAATAACTCCTCCTCTTTCTCTGTAAGTATGCAGACCTTGCGGATGGAGATCACGTCAGACATCCGAGGCGCTATTAATCGGGCTTTAAGGGGGCCCTTTTTGCATAACATATCCTCTCTAATAGAACCCCCATGAGGAATTTGTAATCCTGCACCGTATAAAATTCGTAATTTCACTATAAAATTAACCACAAGGTGAAGTCTATAATTTAACAGTTTTATTCGATAGTTTAAGAACCCGCTTATACAAAATCCCCCTTTTTTTTTTTTCCAGCGTTAAGTTTTGCAGTTAGGTGAAGGAGTCTTGCCAATTTGTTTTTAACTTTCTAAAAATAAATAACGATTTTTTTTACTTCGTAATTTTATCATTAGCTTATGGGCCTGTTTTTCTCAACTTCAGTGCACATTATAGATGCAGTTTCATTTTATTTTGAAAGGAATGTTAATGTTTATCTCTTGGGTATGCTAATAGCTCGAGCTAGCTAGATAATCTATATTTTTGTTGGTGTCTGAAGACGTTTGCATGCATGCCTGGTATGTTCGCTAGTTGGAATTTTCCAAGTGAAGGAATGCATTCTTATTTCCTTCGTTATCAAACGTTTTTTGCTCCGAGATTAAAAACCTGATGTTTTTTTAATTATTAATTCACTTTTTTTTTCTTTAATAATTGCTTATTACAAATACAGAAAATTAATCGAAAATCTACCATCCAAGACGTAAAAAATATTTGCGAAAGAACCTAAATATTTAATGATATTAAATTCTGCTAACAAGCTGCCCCTTGTAAATAATCATATTTTTAAAAGAGAATTTTAATCCCCAATTCATTGTTTTAAAACATCACGATTTATGCTAGATTTATGTTGTAAGTCGCTAGCGCTCTCTAGTGTCAAAAATATTTTAAGATCTGCGCTGCTATTTATCGCATAGTTATGTTCGCATCTTAAGGTGTACTTCCAAGTGCTTAATACATTCTAATGTAGACCGTATGCCTAAACAGATAAGACATTAAAAACGCCAGTGAGAAGCGTGAAAATTAAAATATGGAAGCCACAAAAAATAACCGCTGTAATGTACAGTATACTAAGATTAATTAAGCAATTATTACGGCAGTTATTACGTCATACGGGCGATGCAAATTAAGGTTAGCATAATTCTCGGAGTCTTTGATGACGAACTACTTTATCTCCATGTCGTCTGGGAACCTTAATGCGCTGTTTCTTTCTCCGCTTCCGGGCTTTGTGAACTTTTAAATACATCACTTAACCTTTCTGTAGACAATCCGCATCCATTTTTATGTTCCTGCGTGGCCATAACTGCATACTTCGATATCAAGAATCTTGAAGGTTGCCTATTTCATCTCATGCAATCCTTACGTTTCTCTCCTAATGCCATGGCAGTAAAACACAACACATTCGCCAGTAATGGAGATGCTGCATGTTCTTTGATGGCCAGTGATTATCTCGAAGTCGTGGCATATATCACAATGAGAATTGGTCACATACAGGGTTTAAGAAAAAGCTCCTATGAGCAGATGAAAAAGAATTGAAACATCACAGCTTATAGGGAAGGGACAACTCACAAATAGAGAATATTTATTATTATTACTTTTTTCCCCATTTTACATGTTCGCTGCCGCTTGGTGTAGTGGTTTTTTATCCAGCTGGATGAAAAACACAGCTGCTGGACGAAAAACGTGGATTTCTTGATTAAAAACTCCGATTTTTTCATCCAGCAAATTTTCGTTTAGACTGATTAACATGGCCAGAACGTGTAGAAAACCTATAAAATCCCATGAGACTCGAACCCAGAAATTTTCGGCACGGTTTGGAAGGATGGCGATCGTAGGTGATAACAAAAGTGCCAACTGCTGCTGAAAAATCTAACAACGGCTCTATTACCATGACGAGACCAAACAATATCACCCTGTGACCAAGATCAGAGAGGATTGCAGACTTCACTGGTTTGATATTTTGGAAAAAAGGGAATCGAAACTGATATCGGATGAGATTTTCATTGGGCTGTTTAAAGAAACAACGGTCTTCTAAGCAGCACATTTTCCTAATTTCTTAAGTTCTCAGTAATTTACAATCATTGCTTATCTCTAATCTCCTACGGGTTGTCTTGGAACAGATCGTAAAAGATTCAACAGAGTGCTCCTTCAAAATTATCCATGCGTATTTGGGGTCATTAACTCTAATGGTACCATTACAGCTTACAATCGCTGCCAGCTCTTTGATAAATTATGCGAACTAATTTGTAAATGGCCCAGTTCTCGCTTTGAACTCTACGGACACTCTCCAAATGTATTGTAATGAGAGTAAAAAAAAAAAAAAGAAAAGAAAAGAAAACTTAAGTCTTAAGAAGTTTATGAAGAAATTAAAAAGAAAAAAAAAAAAAAGCTGTAGTTTTCATAATTTAATTAAAAATACGTGTGAGGCACTTTGGCCAAAATGTCGTCTGCTAACTAACATGCTTTCGGATATTATTGAAGTCACTTTGTAAGTTATCGATTTGCAACTAACCAACAGCAATTTTTGTTTCTTTCTAAATTAATGGATACAGTGAAGAATACTTAGACCAGCAATGTCTGCCCATTCCAGCAAACGCATTAAGGAACCATATTAATTTAAACTTAACCAATATATGCAGTGGCGCCACCTATTCACAAAGAAGCGTATTTATCTGATATTTTTAAGTAAATAAAGTAAAGGGCTGGAAGTGTTTACTTTCTTTCAATTATATTTTTTCACGTTGATTTACCCGTTTAATAATAAATCAATATAAAGGAACTGTTATAGTTACATTATCTATAAATAAAGATCTTATCTGCATGTTCGTGTTTTAAATTATTTGTATCCTGAACGAACGGGAGCAAGAACGGGAGTAAAGAGCAATCCTAAGAGAACCCTTCCGTGGGGGAACTCCTACCTTGACTTGGATTCACAGTTGCCAGTGAAAACTGGTCGTTTTCTATTAAAACCATGATTATTAGCCTTAGAAAACAGTGCTTAGTGGAGAGCTATTTATAGAAATACAAATACAGTTTTACTGTTACATGAAGAAGATGCAACCAATTCTCAGTAGCGCAAACTATCACGTCTTGTTTGAAATTAATAAGATTAAATGACATCACCTGTAGGCAAAAGAGAGTGGTGTCTCTGAGAAAGATAAATCTCGCAGATTAAATCGATAAAACAATTAAACGTTCAAAAACAAAAACAAACATACTAACTTCGCTCCTTATTTCCTAAAATGAGAAGGAATATCTTTTGCCTTTAAAAACACTATTATTGAAAGCGCAAGTGCAATTAAGGGGAATTTTTTCCCAAGAAATAGTTAATCCTCTCGTGGAAGTGCCAATAAATAAGTACGAAAACTTGCAGACATTTCTAATGTTTTCTTTTCCGTTATACACAAGTGAAACAGGTCCTTTTTTCTTCGAGTGTTGCGTCTTAGTAGCTTTTTAGTAAAAAAGGAAATGTAAAACTCGCGTTCATCGCTCGCTAGAGTTGAAGAACAGCGCGAGCAAGAGTGCAGTTTTCATATAAGTATGCAGCATTCGCTCTCTGTTTCCCCTATCTTCAACCCATTTCCCCAGTCCGAAACTATCTGCCTGTTACAGACGGAAGCCAAGAGAGAGCAGAAACTTCAGCCTTACCTTGGACGGCTACTAAGATGGATTTTGACATATTGCTCCCAGTGTTCGTTGAGACTCGGCGCTAATGGTTCCTGGGAGCAGTGCCGTTACGGCTGGCGGCACAGTTTAAAGTTAGGTGCTCTCCCTGGCCCAGAAGGAAGTGCGTTCTCATTGGTAGGAAGGAACCTTTCCATGTCCCGAAACTTCTACAAGTGAAGTATGGCAGGTGGACCGGCAACAGAAGAAAGATCTAACTGTTATGATGTAACGTCGCTGATTTAAAAGCACTCACCGGTGGGTTCTCTGATCGTTTCTTTTTCCCTGATCCACCCCATCAAATCGGCATTCTCATCAAGTCTACACTCGCTGTTCAAGTATGCCAGATATAGGAGAGTGTGTCATCCTCATAGGGCAATCTTAAAAGCATCGCTAGTTAAAAGTCGTTTTTCTGGAAATTTTTCAACACTTTTTATTCATTTCTTGGAATAACAGACTTTTCAAAGTTCCTTTTGTCTTGCAGATTCTATCTTTAGCTTACCTTAAAGACTATGACCTTTCTGAGCGGCTGTTTTATTTCCCGCTCAACGCAATTTTTGCCTCTAATAAAAAGGTGCAAAGTCGTAGAGTTGAAGCTGATCAAGTCAGAGCTATAAAACGACTATTTTATAGCCGGGGAGTATCGGATTTAAACCGTATATTCGCACGTTTATTACGTTTTCGCTCGAGTAATTCTGTGTTTATAAAAAGTCTTTCGAATAACCGAATGTAAATCTCTAATAGATAATTAAACTCGTATGTGTGGACATCGCTTTACATTAAGCCTATAACTCCTTCTCCTCGAAGAATTCAGTGAAGAGATATTTATCATACGTAAAGCGGAATCTTCGAATGAAATAAAATAATAAAACAAATAAAAGCTGAAATATTACCGGTAATCAAGTGGAAACCTGTCCAGAGATGGGAGCATTAAAGTCGGAGCCCCAACTTTATATATAGTCCTATAATCCTCTAGAGTGTATGCCTTCTTATATTGGTCATTTAGTCCACATCGCCACCTGACGTTCATTTTCCTAACTAAAATCCATAGAGATTTTTTTTTTTTTATCTTTGTAAGAGTCCATAGTCCATGCTGGAAGACGAATTCCTCACCGGAAGAGAAAGAAATAATAAAAAAAAAAAAACGCATTCCATGGGTTAGACTATCGATTACATGGCCCCCTGGTGCAGTTTCATAAGAGATTTACTTCCTCAATCTTCCAGAAAGTAAAATGAAACCGATGTGAACACCCTCTAGTGGTCTCAGAATAGATTTATTACAGCAATCGTGGTTTCTCTAACAGATATTAAAGCGAGGGTTGATATATCGAAGGTGTCAGCGTGGATTGTATTTTCAGAATCCACTATAGCTTACCGATTTTAGGCTTAGCGTTTATATTCCACACTGTGTTAAGCCAGACGAGTTAGCCATAGCAAAAGATACACGTGTTTTATAGCCTAAAGACTCTCGGATGATTTCCTACATTTTTAATCGAAGGTCGATCCTTAGAGCTCCTCGTTCATTAATCCGAATTATTCCGCATTTTTTCTTCACAGAAGTGCTTAATGCGATTTCTATCAATCTTTTACAATAAAAACAAAACCCAACCGGCGAATAAACAAATTACTTTATTTCTCTCTGAAGAACAATCCTAGTAATTTTCCAGTTCAGTGTATTTGTCCAATTGTTATTATAACGAAGCAGAAATCATAAACATTCCCATTACGGAGCAAAATAGTTTTCTCCAGAAACTCATTAAGCACCATCGTCCTGTCAGGCATCTTTCAATTTTCACCCTAGCAGTAATAAAAGTGTAAAATCATCTTCCCAAAGTAAATTGATTTTCATTTTTCAAGTTTTTTTTCCTCTTTTGGCGGGATCATATTAATCGTATCTGCTTCATCATTCCCTTTTATGAAAGCTTTTATCTTCGGGTATCTTGGCAGAAAGAACACCCGAAGAGAGGGTGTTCTTTCATCAGATCGTATTTCGCGAAAATTCCCTCGTAAAGCATTTGAAAACTTTTTCCCTCTGGTACTTTGCTAAGCTCATAATAAAAGATCTGTTTCTCTTTCTAATTAAATATCAGCCTATCCCCTCCGGTAACAGGAACCACGTCCTGTACTTACAAATACGCCTACACCACTACCGGATAACGTTAATCATTTCTGCAGTCGCCTTCCGACAACCAACCTCGCACAAGAGGACTGTTTCGCGCGCGCGCACACACACACACACACACACAACCCCTTTACTGATAAGCCTGGCGAGTTGTAGTCGCCCGTTAATATGTTCTCTGTGTTTACATGCTACGTATAGTGTCAAGCACATAATGATAGCTTAGTTGGGACGATGACGTCACTAAAATGCACGCTTCCAAGGCGCTGTATCTGTAGATGATTGGTTGTAATTACAACTTTAAACAAGGACCCACTCCACAGTTGTATTTTAAATTTCTATAATAAAGAAAGAGGCTAATGGGAACGTGCTTAAATGCATCATAAACTGCAGAGAACAATGTAAAGTTTTCGTAATGGAAAAATTAATATCTCGTTGGCTCTCTTCGCTCTTACAGGGTGTGTCACAAAATGCGTACACGCTTTAATATATGAAACGCGAGTATGCACTAGTGGACGAAAAGGCAACGCACCGCTTTTTTTTGGACCAAAACGCAATTAGTATGCACTGCTGGTCACTGAAATTGTGTTCGCCTAGAAAGAATGGACAGATTTACCTGCGTTTTTATTTTTCTTAAGTTTCAAAGTTTTTATTGAAATAGGACTAACTTGTTTACCAAATTTTATTAAAATATTTTCTGTTATGTATAAAAATCAAAAAACTGAAATAGTATTTAAGAAATTTCTAGAATATTCGAGAATATTCAGAAAGGTGTAGAAGACTCCTAAATGTGCTAGAACGTTTCAGATGATTCTATAATATTCTAGAAAGTGGGAATATTGTTTCAATACTATATTCTAGAATAACTGGCAAAAAACTAGGTGTTTCATTTAAGGGAGTACAAACTACCATCCGACGATTCAAGGAGACTGGCAGTTTAAAGAACAAACCAAGATCAGAACGACAGCTCATAACAACGGACGCACAAGATAAGACCATAACACTAGTTTCTAAACGCAATCGACGAATCACTGCACCCGAAATGAGTTCAATAGGCACAAAGAAACTCCCATGTCTACAACCACTGTAAAACTTGGTCTTTATGGGAAACCTTGCAGATCTTAAACAAGCAGGACTTATGTTCGTGTAGCGGTCCGAGCACCCCTATTAAAACCGGAAAAGCAAAAGAAACGACTGGCTTGGCTAAGAGAACCATCAATATTGGACAATTGAAGAGTAGGAAAACGTACTGTGGACAAATGAATCCATATTTGAAAATTTTGGTTCCAAGCGTAGAATTCATATGAGATGATCAACTGAAGAAAAAATGGTGTCATATTCTTTAGTGCCTACAGTCAAGCAGGGTAGTATTTCCATCATGGTCTGGGGTTGCTTCTGTTTTTCTGGAGTGGGTGTCATCGCCAGAATTCGAATTTTAACAAAGGAAGGCTATAAAAACATTCTTGAACAGAATGCAATATCCTTTATACATCGACTTAGTGGAATAAATACCTGAAGCACATCTCTAAGCTGTGCATGGACTTTCTGGCAATTAAATAATAGGAGGGGATATTGCAAATTATGGTGTGGCCACCCCAGTCGCCTGACCCAATATAGCTTTTATGGGATCATCTAGACCTTCAAGTCGGTGAAGTCTGTCCATCCATCTTCACAAAATTTATGGGAACCTTGCAGATTGCTTGGAATAATGTTAGTTCAAGACACTAATATAAAATTAATCGACAGAATGCCTCGTCTGTGCAAGGCAATGATAAAATATTGTGGAAGATATTTTTATGAATAATCAATATAGCTGCTAATACAATCATTTCAATGCAAATTTCATTGCTTAATAAAAAAAATCTTAAAATACTTTGTACTGTGTTGTTTCTTTATTTATTAACGTGTACATCAAAGCTAATTTAAAAAAAAAAATTAACGAAAACTGTTGTCATGCGCTGTGATGGCCGGAGTATATATATAGACGTAAACGATTAGCATGTTGAATTGATCGGCGCAGTAGAACGTCCAAACACATATAAGGAATATAAAGATACTATAAAAATGTGCGTAGAAGTTAACAAGCAAATAAGATTCTGCTTGGTATGGAATAACGTCCGTCTGTACATCTGCAGACACACCGTGGACAGAGGTACTTGTAATCTAGCTTGTGTCAGGGAGAAGCACACTGCGCTAACACCGAGTGTCAAAGTATGAAGGAACTATCAGTTACAATAGTCATTAATCTCTAGTTGTTATCAATGGCACGTTGACAGCAAGGCATTTATTCGATAAGTAGTTTCGGCATTTTTACTGATATTTAAGGTTTGTTCACACTTTTTTTTTTCATTTGCAGGCCCTAATTTCTAGGGAGGGATCTCTGGCTTCACCAATTTGGACTTCCCGGGTCACGTGATTTTGCTAGCTCTGCCACAAGAGATTTCTCTTTAAATCAAAACGAAATCCTGGTACGGAAGGATTTTGTTATGGTAAGGAACTGCTGGCGGGCATCGGACTTGCATTACTACTAACCATAGAGTAGGATTTAATCTACTGAGGAAAATACGTGTATAGTTGTAGTCAACTCGCCTCCTCATGGCGTGGGCGGGTACTGGGAAGCAGCTTTCCTGGTGACTGCTGCTTTCCTACCATAGTGGTCAGAAACAAATGAACGTACATAACAACACATACACTACAACTTCGTGGCTGTTATTCGCTCTCAAGTGTGGACAAGCAAGGTTCCCCTCTCACCCTCCCATACACTGTGGTTTTTCTCCCAGCAAAACAGGAAAATCGACCAGAAGACACGCAATTTATGGACATACACTGGTGTGCAAAACTTAAGAACCAACACTATTTCTAAAGGTTACAATCACAAAATCAAACAAAACAGCCTGTGACGATTTGCATAACTGTGGCAGTTGAGTAGAAAGCTGGTGCACATGCAAAAATCTGAATCGTGATGAGAGGGCTCACATAAACAGATAAAAGCAGCAGTTAAGGGCAAATTACCGAATGGTGAGCACGATTGTTACAGACGTACCATTGGTTTCATACAGTACTAGAGACAACATCTGGATGACTTTACCCAGGGTTGAATAATTGGGAAGCTCGAGGAAGGTCGAAGTGCGAGGAGTCTGGCTGCAAAGTTCGGTATCGCCCATAACATCGTCTCACGTGCGTGGTCGGCCTTCAGAACGACAGGTACAGCTGTTCGAAGAACCAGTGGTGGTCGTCCACGAAAAACAACGCCCAATGATGACCGTTATATACTGCTACAGGCCAAGAGGAACCGACACCAGACAGCGGGATCCAATGCAAACCAGCTGCACAGGACGCAGGATATCGCGGTTTACTGTGGCCAGGCGACTCCATAAAGGTAGACTGTTTGCCCGACGACCAGTACGCTGTGTCCCTTTAACGCCTGCCCATCAGAGACATCGTTTACAGTGGTGCATCGAACACAAGGACTGGACAGCAGCGCAATGGGGTAAGGTACTCTTCACTGATGAGAGTAGATTCAGTCTCAGCAGCGATTCTGGACGTCATCTAATCTGGCGAGAAGTTGGCACACGGTATCATCCCGCAAACATCACTGAAAGGGATCAATATGGCTGTCGAGGTGTTCTTGTCTGGTCAGGCGTCATCTTGGATGGACGTACACAACTCCAGATACTGGAAGGTGGTACTGTAACCGCTGCACGCTACTGTACTGAGGTAATCCTTCCTCGTGTGCGTCTGTTCCGGGGTACCATTGGCCCCGAGTTCGTGTTTATGGATGATAACGCCACACCCCATCGCACTGCAGCTGTTGATATGCTTTTGGACAGTGAAGACATTGTTCGTATGGATTGGCTTTCCCGTTCCTACGATCTAAATCCCATCGAATACATATGGGTCGCTCCAGGCAGACGCTTAGCGGTACATCCACACCCACCAGAAAATGTTCACTAGCTGAAGATGGCGCGGACAGAGGAATGCCCAATGTTACAGCAAGAACTTATCAACAACATTGTTCTAAGTATGGACAGGCGGTGCAAAGCCTGCATCGACATTAGGGGTGGCTATATCTCCTACTGAGGACTACCTCTTCCCTTTGTTCCATCTTTGGCAGTGATGCATCTGTATCATGGCAGCCAGTGCTATGTTGCCATTTTTGAATAAGGTCCCTCTTTACAGTTTTGTTTCGTTGTTTTGTCGGTGTTGTTTCCTTCATCATTTCTGTACCTCACGAGGGTTCTCGGTGTGCTTTTCCCATATCCAGGCCATTCCTATGAGAAGCTACAGGTGAAAACTTGACTGGTCCTTAAGTTTTGCACACCAGTGCAATATACACGTACAAATAAGATGTTCTCGGTGGCTCTAGCCCTCGTGGGTAACACAGTTTGTAGGATCGCCATCCTCCCCACACCGAGTGGAAAAGACGTGAGTTCGAGGAATTTTTATGGGCCTTTTTCACAACGTGGCTGAGTTAGTCGGTTACAGGCGAGGCCAGCATGTTTGTTTTTTCTCCCGGAAACTTGGGTTTTTCGTCCAGCAAACAGTAAATCACCATTAGAACACACGCAATTTACAGAAAATATACATAGAGCAATAGTGGCATAGTGTTTTGGGTTGGGGTGCCACCGGTGGTTTCCCACAACTGCCCCATCATTTCTCGTGTGAAGTAAACAGTAAATGCGAGAAGTGGGTATAGTATGTTGTTTTGTGTTAGGTTCTTCTGGCTTTTGACCACAGGTCCCTAATGGGACTGTACGTTGCCCACCACCACCACTAGAAAGTAAGCCAGGCATACACGGAGCAATAGGACTTAGTCGCTGATGCTCCTAAAACCCTACAACAACGGTGGCTCTAATATGACAGTTTTTAAGTGCTCGCCCACATTCCGACGGCGACTTGCTCTCCTTATCCAGCAGCACGCTCATAGATCTGTCACCCAACACCTTTTGAGAACTGGTGTGTGGCGGAGAATGTTGTTATGTTGTGTTCTTATTGATTTTTCCTCTCCACTGGATTGCCCCCCCCCAGAGGAATCTCTCCACCTTTTGGTAACATTATGTGGGTCAGAGTCTCGAATTGAGACAGTACGAGCTCCATTGGGACTGGCCCACCTTCCCGTGGTGTGTACGAAAACCCAGAATCATCTCTCCAGATGACTGATGCTTGTGGGTAGCCAACTGGTCAGAACAACACAACAACAGAATGCACACAAACCTACATTATTCACATATCTGGCCCTTTTGCAGTGGTACTGTTCTTCCCAGAAATACGAGGCGGAGTTGAGCTGACGTTCCAGGAGCCACCCTTTACAAAACACATGTCCACATAGCTGGTATTGGTGTCCTGCAATTTTATTTTTAAATTTTAGTTAGTTTAAAAAGCGTTTTTCAATGGAAAAGTGCTTATGCATCTAGTCAACTGTTCTTACCCAGGCAGTGGTGGCGGGGCACCTCAATAGTGCCCTTCGAAAATAACGTTGCCGTATTAACAATTAATCGATAATTAAACAGCTGAAAATTTTTCTACCTTCCTAAATAGTCAAAATTTTGTTGAAATAGTTCTGAAGTTATTTTTTTAGGGTTTTCCTATAGAAACTGGATGTGAGAACCTGTCAGACACCCCGCTACCATTTCTGCAAATATTTGGATTTTGGTTTAAGAATGGGGTGATGCCGGACAAGCACCGATGCACAATTAACAGTCTTTTAAATTGGAAAAATGGACAGATTAATAAGCGACTGACGCTTCTATTTTATGTCTAATACGTGTTTTGTAATTTTTTTGCAAAATTAATATTTTCGCGGTTTTTTTTTTTAAACAAACAACTTGTTTTAAAATTTTCCCGTGAGTCTTGATACGCAGATTGTCAACGATATGATGATCAAGGGAACTAATCTTCTGACTCTCTTACAACAGCAAAAACAGTTACCATTTGCCCACAATCTAAAATTTTGGTGCTCTCGGGAATTCGCTCAAGTATTCCAGAAGAAGCAAGCCCTACATAAAGTGTGGAAGCAGCCAGGTTCCACCAGTGACAGAACTGAGTAATCATGGTCAAGGACACAATTCAGTCGAAAAACGTCATTGGCCTTTAGTGAACATTGGAAGGGACACTCAGAAAATGCCCACCATACTGTGGCAAAACTCTTTTGCAATAACATCATAACCTCGATTATGAGGGCTGAATAGACTTTATTGCCAAGTTTTGTGGATTACCTCAACGTGATAATCTCCCTGTCCTTCCTCAGCACAGCCTCTCAACAAAACAAGGATTACACAGCAAGAGCTCTAAAAAGTAGTAAATTTTCTGCCACTAGCGGCTATCTACGGAATGAACGAATTACCTCAGTTCATTATTAAATGTTTCAGCTGGATATACTCAATCTACAACAGAGCCTTAAAAATTTAGTTTCTTATCTAACTGGAATTACACTTCGGTCAAACCTCTTCCCAAAAAATCAACCAATGACGACATCCAAGACTGCAAACTGATTTTGCTCTTCCAGTCTGCTAAAAACTTCGCTAGAAAGTACTGCACCAACTGTCTCATCTCAAGTCATGGAGCATAAACCCCAGCAAATCCACTAAGAGATTGTGAAATCAAATGCCACTACCAATGCCAAACTGCAAGCTTTTCAAAAAAGATGCAAGCCTCTAGTCACTCACCCGGACATTCAGGCTGCCTACGATGCCATAACCATTCCAATTCCCCTCTATACGCGTAAGGAACACTAGAATTCACGTAGACCTGTTATGGTTCATTGCAAGCCTTCTGATGAAAAGGACAATCATAACAAAGACCTAAACCATCCATAACTACATGGTTCCCTTAAAGAGGGTTCTCGTGGGTAGCACAATTGGTGAAAAGAACTGAGTTTGAATCCCTTAAATTCCTCGAGGAATTTTATGGGTCTTTTTCACAACGTGACTTAGTGAGTTAGTTGGCCTCAGGCGAGATTAGCATGGTTTTTCTCCCGGAAACTCGGATTTTTAGTAGAAAAAAACAGCAAACCGACTACATAACACACCCAATTCACAGGCATATTATATATAAGGCGCAATATGGCCTAAGTTGCTGATGCGCCTAGAACCCTACAACAACAACAACAACCCTCAAGAAGTTTTTCTATCCACTGCCTTTTTCTCAGCAGCAATACTTTCATTTGTTGTAACAACGGTTCTAACATCATAACATCATAACCTACGCCGACGACATAAACATTTTTGTTCTGTCTAAAGATCAATCCTCAAAATCACCTCAAATTACTTTCTCCTTGGAGTGGTAGCTTACCATCATCACCGCTTTTTTTGTTAAAGAATGTGCCATCGAGAATATCAATAATCACGCTGATCTCGGAGTTATCTTCAAAGTCAAACTACAATTCCATCCGCAAATTTCCTCGAACAACAAATTATCCGGCGCGGGGCTCGCCAAGAACCAGCTGTCCATGTGAACAGTTGCGAAGTTGTACGACACTGTGTACTTACTAGCATTTATACAGTTGTAGTACTTACTAGTATTTATGCAGCTGTAGTAAACGAGGCAGAAATATGGGCATCAGCAGCCCCAACCGATTAAGTAAAGAGGATCGATGCCAGAATATTAGCTGCTCTAATGGGCAATAGCCAAACTCAAGCTGCCATCACCTTAAGGGAGAAAAACGAGGGAAAACATTGGTGTAAGTATGTTTTAAGCCTTGCAAGACAAGAAGACAAACTCATCATTAAATCTAAATAGCATAAAACTTACCAATTTTGCTGTGTGGCAAGGTGCTGAGTTCTGTTGAAAAATGCAGCTTGGGACGCCTGTGTGGTGATCCCTAATAACGTGTTTCAGGAACTCCTCCAGGATAGCGGTGCAGGTTTCTGCATTCGCCCGACCTCTTTGCTTGTTATCCATCCCCAGACCATCTGGGAACTTTACAGTCGGTGTTATGCAGTCAGGATGGTATGCCTCCGATTTTCGTCTTCTGACATATTGCTTCCCATCCGAGTCATGCAGGTAGAATTTCGATTCGTCAGAAAAGATGACGGTGTCCAATTGCTCTTTTGTCCATGAAACATGCATTTTAGCCCAAGCAAGTCGCTTCTTCCTCATTTGTTGTGTTAACAAAGGCTTCTTTTCCTTGGGCCGATAGGGATGCAGACCACATTCCTTTCAAGCCGTCTTTGGATAGTTCGTGCACTTGTTTCAACACCAGAGGCCATCTAAAAGTCCAGTTTTAGATCAGTAGCACTAGCATGGCGATTACGAAGGCATAACCGTTTCAAATATCGATCTTGGGAAGGTGTAGTCACTCTCTTACACCTGATACAGACCTTCTCTTCAATTCATTGTTTTCACGCTTTAAGTTCAGCACCCAGGTTACTGTTGACTGGTGCCAACCTATTTTATCAGCGATAGCACGAATAGAAAGCCCTTCCTGGAACAGAGCAACAGCTACATTTTTTTTTCTTGGTGTCAATTTAACATATGGAGCCATGGTTACACCTCCTCAAAACAGGATACTAATGAGGGTGTGTATACACTTCCAACGCCGTATTTATAGAAACGGCTGATGCAATACCTTGCAATTATTGTCTGATGCAATAGAAGCGTTATCTGAAGCAATACCTTTGCTTTGAGACAGACAAAATGACTGTAATCAAACAATATCTTATACGTTTCTCTACAAATGTTACTTTTTTTAAGGTGATGCAGTTTTTTTTTGTCGGCCATTGTACATATATAAAATGATCCCAAGCTTGCTCTGGGCATTCTGTACGAGACAGAATGCCCAGAACTGTGGCTGTGGGTCAGCCACAGTTCAAACTTAGTTCCGGCCCACCTCCTTGTGGTATACATGGCCACTGGGAAGGCTTTTCAGGTGATCGCATTCCTGGTAGAAAAGTGGCCAACAACTAAACAACACTCACACAAACATAACACTGCACACATTTCTGGGCGTTTTACAGAGTTCTGTATCATCGCATGGTACCACGGCGGAGTTTAACTAAGTACAAGTGCCGCCCTACATAATATACTATGCATGTCTACTGTACATGCATGCCTACTACAACAAAGCAGCGATTCATCTCGGCATAGATTCCATTAACTTTCGATAACGTTTTAGGGTAGACCGGCACTGGGTGTACTGGTCCATACACATTGGACAGCGTCCTCCAGTTATTGCACACTGGACGAAAATAGTTCGCAAGGTCGGATGGCCCTTTGGCTGTTTTCCCACAGATGATCTGTGGATCTGTTTAGACTCATCAACAACTTGGCCCATAATGCGCAGTATATAATATGTCTCTAAATTGTGTTCTGTAGTCAATTTACTGTTTTCTGGACTAAAAAAGGAAAAGTATCGGGGAGGGAAAACCATGCTACCTTCGCCTGAGACCGACTAACTCAGCTATGTTGTGTAAAAAGGCCCATAAAAATACTTCACTTCATTCACACGTTTCAACTCAGGTCTTTTCCACCTCGTGTAGGTAGGACGATGATTATATGAACTATGCTATTCACAAGGGCTTGTATTCAGTGTGCTGATGGTTTTATGGGAACTCGGAGATCACACACCCAATTGTTATTTGCGCATGTGCAATATTTAAAAGGTATAGAAATCAGAAACGACTACAATATGACGTCTAAATCTGCCATCGCCTATGCTTCGTATCCAACTTTGCGCTGATGTACTAATTCTTGCCACCTACAAATATCTGAAGTGAAAACAGATTCTAAACAGTGAGCACGATTTTGTTCCTGCTGGTAAAGCTGATGGTACGCAAAATCAGCAAAAACTGTTTACACAAGCTGAATTGAGTAAACTGGGGCGAAGCTCATGACTACCAAAGGACGTTGAATAATCTATAGGCTTCGAACTGAACAAAAAACATCCACTTGCTTCTGGTGCTAAATTTTCATGGATATATTATAGTCGAAGAAATAAAGAATCAATGCTATTCCATGCAAGGAAGGGTTCTTTGCATACTGAGGAAGTGGCCAAAGAGAACCAGTCTTACACCAGAAAGAAAAAATGTGATCAGTAAGGTGCGTGTATCTCCAAGGAATATGGCACTCCTGCTCCATTTAAAATCGAAACCCGTAGAACAATTTTCCAAAGACACATAAAGATGGAAACTGTTTTCATTACATTTTTGAAAATATCTCGTCAGATCATAAACTACTCAGAACTAGAGTTTTTGATGAGCCACAGATCAGGTAGCTGACGAAAATACAACAATTTGTACATTAGCAGTTTGATTGGTTAGGATTTCTTATTGTCCCTGATAAAATAGTTCGCTCCCATGACTCAAGTGAAAATTTTAGGAGTTTCAGGTCTCTGGACTGAATATTCATCCAGAATACAAAATTAGTCCATTTGAACATCGAGATGTGTTCCGGAATATCTGATCTGGTTTCTGTTTACTAGAGCAACAACTGGGTATTGCCATGGATACCCGGCGCTATAGCTGCTGGGTACATTAACTTGACAAGACCGGATAAAGAATTTCAAACATTCCTTACAATGGCGACAAAGGGTCAGATGTGGCTCTTACGAATTATTCAACTGGCACATGCGCGACCGTGGATTCATCAGTTGGACGAAAAGATGTTGATAGTTTAGGGGAAGATGTCGACTCGGAGGAACTTAAGTAAACGGCGTGAGTTATTCGGCGTTCGTAGAACAGGCGTGCGAGAATTGGTTTTACTCTTCACCGGGTTCTGGTAAATGAGAAAAGGACCGAAAGGAATTCTGGGATCGAACACTTGTATATATTGGCGCTGAAGTTGGGCGTTATAAATCAGAGATTCACACAATGTGACGGACATAGTCGGGATAAAAGTGCCTTCGCTGAAAAGGAAACGGATGTTATCGTTGCAGCGGCGATGCTCCCCCCCCCTTCCCGGAATGATTTATCTCGCGGTGAACAGAGCGGCTAGACGTGTGTTCACTCTATTGATGATTCGTGCCAGTTGTAATGCGGTCGGGAAAATTTTCTGTCTCGCTTCACTGATTCTCCGCCCTTAACCCCCCCCCCCCAGTAATGGAACCCGGATTTCCAGAATACTTCCTTTTTCACGTGCATTTTGCCAGAAGCGCGCGCCTATTGTTGAATTATGGCGTTCCCCTGTTTTGTCATAATGGTGAAATTCGAAATTATTTCAAAGAAAATGTAAACAAAGGAGAGAGAGACCGAAGGTAATCCATTGTGACTACCACATATCGAAATCAGAGCTTTAGCGATATATCCTCTTTCTGCTTCTTGTTCTATCTCTTTGATTTATTTATTTACTTATATTCTTGGCTACCGTCCATTTCTTAAGCTCTCCTCTGATATTGGTTTCTTCATTTTTTCTTTGCCACTGGTAATAGTTCTTATTCTAACCACCAGATGGCGGTAGTGTGTTTGGGGATACTTCTCCTGTCTGCTGAAGCTGTCTCCACAATCAGGTGGATATATAATATATTTACGTGGATATTCTGACAGGGCTTGACAAATCCAGTCGCCTGGTCGCCACTGGCGACTAAGAAATCCGGCCTGGCAACGTTTTAGTTAAATCTCGCGGCTGTGAAGTAGAATCGTACTGTACCTTTCGAAAAAGATAAGTACACAAAACCATCGACAACGTTTATCCATTTAAAAAAAAAAAAAAAAAAAAAGGCCGCCGTAGCCTAGTGGTCAGGCGCGCGGGTGCATAAGTACACGTGCCTTGAGTGACCGGGGTTCAAGCCCGTGACTGCTGAATACGGTGCTGTTTCTTGTATTCTGTCTATCTTGTGAACTCCTCTGATCATTTGGTCGTCCCGGAGTATAAACAGAAAATTTATTTTTAAGGCCGCCGTAGCCTAGTGGTCAGGCGTGCGGGTGCATAAGTACACGTGCCTTGAGTGACCGGGGTTCAAGCCCGTGACTGCTGAATACGGTGCTGTTTCTTGTATTCTGTCTATCTTGTGAACTCCTCTGATCATTTGATCGTCCCGGAGTATAAACAGAAAATTTATTTAATTTATATCTCGTTAGTAGAAAAATAAATATATTTTTTTTCGACTTCATTCGTAGAAACATTGTACTGTTTATCCTTTGGAGATTTCTTCGCATGCCAGATGATCGTAAGTTCGCAACTCGGAGAATGGCCTGGCAATTCATAATCTCTTATGAGTTTTCAATTTTCTGTTGCTTCCTTACTAGTAATAATTAATTTAAAAAAACTGATAAAAAAAAGTTAATCGCTTAAAGAAATTTAAAAACTTTTAATTTTCACAGAGTTTAATTATCAAAGTACCGTTCGAAATCGCGCGTGGATTTCGCTGATCCTCACCTCATCATGTGACACGAGGAAAAAGAGTCTTTTGCGTATTCCCACGTGGTGATTAACTCTTCGCACGAGCCGCCTAGATTTTAAACAAATTTGTCCAGTCTTATATATTCAGAACTCTCGCTCGTTCACTTGTGATTGGTCTACTTCCATCTTGGTGCGGTTATAATCACCGTCCTCCCCACATCGGATGGAAAAGACCCGGGTTCGAATCCGGTCAGTGACGCGAGTAACTTTCATGGGCTTTTAAGCTGTCTCAGGTCGGTTTGCCCGTTTCGTCCAGCAAAACAGGCAAACCGACCAGAAAACATACGCAATTTATAGGCATAATACGTATGCACGGGTATATGAGGTAATTCTCGGGTAGCCCTAACATGACTCATACGGTGTCTCTATTCCTTTGGTCATTGTACCATTATTCGAATTTGGTTGCCAAATATATTTTTGTAGGATCTAAGTGATATGATTCCAAACATTGGTTACAGTGTGTCCATGTTCCCTGTGTGAGACAGTAATTTTTTAAATTATTCGTTTAGCGAAGTCTTTTCATCTTTTCTATCGATGACTAACAGATACATTCTTCACATGCGAAGAAAGGTCCATAATTACAATCCCCGAGATTTTTTATCGCATACAATGGATCTCCAGCAGTTTTTGACGCCTGAGCACCATCAGTGTCAGATAATTGTCCCACGAGTTACTCCGAACCATAAATCAAACACATCCAACGTAACTTTTAAACCGAGACAACTTTTTCTTTTCTTCCACTTCGTCTTACTTTCCTTCTCGTGCCAAAAAATAAAAGAAAAGTGGACTCCCATCACGACCTCTTGGAGTTCGTCTAAGACGTCGACTTAATGAAAATTTAATGAGACTAATTACACACAAAAACACATATTCGCAGCCGCCAACGCATCATCGCCTATTTCCAACTTCGGAATAGGGGGCGTCTTGAAACGAATTATTACAATAAAAACATCCCATATGAATACCTCTCCAAAATGAAGAAAACCAAAATATGTGAAAAAGGACCTTAAAAAGAAAACAAAAAAAAATGGACGTATTACAAACAAAACCGAATCTAATTCGTTTATGACGGTCCTGCCACCTTTAGGCAAAATTTCTAATGAGTTCATCACTTATTTTGCAGCCGGAATTAATTTTCCTTACTATACAACAACAACTAGCGTAATTGCTTGGATTTCTGAGAAAGAATTTGACTTCTAATGTTCACAAATAATTTTCCACGATCGATCTTGCTTCTGTAAACCTAATTCACAGTGATCATTCCTCTTTCAACAAACAGTTATTCAATCATCTTTCCATTTTTATACAACCAGTTAAAAAAAAAAAAAAAAAAAAAAAAAAAACTTTACCTAGCTGTTGATCTATCCCTAACGGATATAACCTTGGAGATTTTTCCAAAAAAACTTCGTGAATTTCAAAACGAATGTTTACACAGTGACATCTATAAGGGCTTTTGTAAATATTTACCCTCACCAAGTAAGTTCTGCAAAGATCTTTTCGCAAATGTCTGATGTGCGAATAAATCCAATTAATTTACTGTATTACGTTTCAATATTCACCGAGGAAGGAATAACGAATACAATAAAAAAAAAAAACTGGTTCATTTTCTCTGATGGCTTTTTTATGAAAACATCACATCCTTCGGGGCCTCCGACTGGTGTCTAAGCATCAGAGAAATGAAAAACGTACGTTTGATGCTTTAAAGTTTATTTCGCTACCGGATTCAGTAGCTTTATTAACTATTAATAATAATGCTTAACTATTCTGCCTACACAAGAACCCCGTTAATGCGAACTGCTTGACTTTTATGTACGCTAGAATCCCGCTAATCCGATTTGAGGACACTTTAGCTACAACTTAGCCTCGTTAATCCGAATGACGGTAGCTTAAGTTACACAAGAACCTCGTTAATCCGAATCAGTGTGTGTTCCAAGTATGTGGTGATATCAGTTTTTTCGCATTAAGGAAACATTACATATCTACTTCCCTGTAGAAAATACTTTTTCATTTGCTGAACAGTCCTATTAATTCGAAATGGTGTATGCCAAGGTATACTCGGACATCTGTTTTGCGGCTTAAGGGCAAATTACATAAAATGTGTCTTTTTTTAAGATACTCAGCGATGACCATCTGCAATATTCCTTGAAAGACTTCAGATTTATTCTAAATTTAAATAAAGTTCGACTGACAGTCGTAGGTTTCTAGTAATTAAATTCCAACATGAAACATGGAATTTAATACCTTGAGCAAAAAAAAAGAAATCTTTCTTGTAATTCAGAGAGGGCTCTGAATTACGAGAAAGATTTCAGTCTTGATAAGCACACCTGAAACCATGGTTTGTGGAAGCCGATTAGTTGTCTTTACTGCCAAGGAAACTCACTAATCAAGTAAGACATCAGATCACCTGGAGGGATGCGTCTCACAGAAGAAAACGAGCTTGTGACACTTGAAAAAGTCACCTAAGGCTACCAAGGGAGCCGTAGAACGATCACAACAAGGGAATTAAACAGTGGACGTCTGTTGTTACCAACAGAGTAACAAAAAAAAAGAATTCAACGGATGCGATATAGGAAAATGAACTGAATATTCAGCTTTCTAGTAATAGACTAAATATACACCATTATACTGCAGCATAAGTCCAATAACTAATGAACCACTAATGAACTACGTCGCTAATGAACCACTTCATTAGCTAAAGCATCGCGCACACACAAACAGTTTTAATGTCAAACCATAATCTGAACTTCTTCCAGCTGAAAAGATGTAAACTGATGTCCAAGTTGAGCTATAGTCATGTTTGTTTCTTTTCTTTTAACGTAATTGCTTAAATTTTTATATGAAATTCAATAGTGCCGAGGTGAACGTCATGGTGTGATTTTTCTTGAAAAATCTGAATATGAAGCTTACACAAATGCTTGTTCACGAGTTGATTGGCATATTGTGCGGGCTTAAACCCTACTCCCTTTGCCCGAATTCGGCTTGCTATAGCTTCGACTGAAAAGGACTTTATAAAATCCTGCAGCTATAAATGGAATTCCAATTCAGACCTCTCCAAACGAGTGACAAGTGGGGAAACAACTTATAACAAGGAGGACGATTTTAAGGACTGTTGTTTAGTTTTTATTTTATTTCAGAAAGGTATACTCAAACTGGAAACCCATTTGCTATGTACAGAGAAGGAAAACAACATTCAGTTAATAGTAATGGATCAATAAAACAAGAAAGTATTTACAAGGAAGTATATAAGCTATTTACGATGAATGATTTCCATGAAAACGGTAGAAAAGAAAAACAAAAACAGTTTGCACAGAAAATGTTTTACTGTGATCCGGTGTAATAGAAGTTTGATTAAAACAATTAAAATACGTATGTGGTTCCCAATCATCAGAGCGATGTCCTGTCCTGGAGAAGTCTGTAAGCCGCTTGAGTGAATCCCTTAAAGTTTGCTGATATATCCAACGTGATTTCGTTAACATGGGATGCTGATCGGAGCGGAAAGCTCTTCTGATGGATGTCGAGTCGGGATCTGGATATATAGAAGGTGATTTGTTGTCCCGTGCCTGCTGCTGGAATGTGAAGATAGAGAAATTGGAGTATCTGGTGCAAGGATCTGTGCGGGGAAAATATGGTGGAGCAGTTTTAAATCATTCAAAGGCCTGCAAATTTCAAGTGGCTGTAGTCTAAAGTGACTGCATGGCTGCAGTCACTTCAGAACCTTACCCTGAACACGTTCTCATCTGGGTAGGAAGTGGAACATGCTCCAATTCCTTTGGTTGTTAGAGGAGGGGGGGAGGAAGTCTATAATTCCATCCTTTTTCTCTTTTCTTTTGGTGTTTCACTCGAAAACTACACTGCTTGACAAAATTAACAGAACAAAATGTTTTTCATGAATATTTTTATTGTGAACAGCGTCGCCGAAGAGAATTTTTGATATAATAGGCACCCGAGCATGTAAATTCCGTGTATACAATAGAAATCGATCTGCCACCTTCTTACAGAGCCGCACATTATGCAAATTATTCATGCCTATAAAAACATGTAGTTGCGACTACATCACTTCATTCCTGTTTTTTGGTTTGCTCAGTGGGATAGCCACATCTCCAGTACTTAGGATGGCAAGTCATGATTCTTTGAGATGGAAAGCCACTGGACGACTTGAAGCCGGGCAGTCGCAGGTAGAGGTGACTTAATGTGTCACGGAGTGTCGCCTCGGCACTATGGAAGCAGTTTCATAAGACAAGGACCATTACAAGAAGAGCTAGCCAATGTCACCCGAGGACTACGTCAACCATAACACTGTCATTTGACTCTAACAGCAAACTGGAATCCTACGATATCCTGTCTGTGATCAACTGCCTCTTGAGATTGCTGAGGCCACAGGTGAAAACATTTCCAACCGGAATGTGTTAAGACGGCTCAATTCAAGTGGACTCTACTCAAGGAAGCCAGTAGTTTGTATCCCATTAACCTCAAACTACTGCTCTTCAAAACTGGTGCCATGAACATGTGCCTTGGACCCCTAACAAAGGGGGTACAGTTCTGTTCTCTGATGAATCCCATTTTAGTCTACAAACAGATTCTAGACATTATTTCATCTGGAGAGAAACGAATGCGGTACCATCCCTCCAACATCAGAAAAGGGGAAACTTACGGTGGAGGCGATGTTCTCGTGTGGGGCGGATTGATGATCAGCGGCCGCACCCTTCTTCATGTTTTTTATAGGGTTACCGTAACTGTGCAAAGGTACCGCGAACATATCCTCTAATCTTATGTGCGACTTTTTAGGAGTACGGTTTCGAAAAAAATACAAATAAACCGCTAGGATAAATGCATTTTCTTGCAAAGAATTGTAATAGTTCGCATTCGGTGTTGAATCGGAAAAGGAGTTAAAATTATGTTCACTTTTACCGAAGTGCATTTTTTTGATTTATTTTGTGTTTTTGCGAATGCGCTTATGCATTTATGTATAAGCACATTAAACAGAGAAACAAAAGCGAGTATTAAATGTGATTTTATGGATCGGGAGCTGAAAAACGGAAAGAGAAAAGAAATAGAAGGAAGAATATATTAGATGAGAAAAAGATGGTTTGTTTTGTTATGTTTTTTATTAAAGAAAGCAAGACAGCTGAATCAAAAGACAGAATTGTGTAAACAAGAGAGCGCAGAATTACTGAAAGAAGGGTTTCGAGTTGAAGGCTTGGAATATACATTGGGGTTCAAAGAGAGTGCATCACCCCTTAAAATTGTAATTGTCGACCGAATAACTTACGTATATGGCAATATTTCTTACAGATTGCATCAGATAAGATTGACATGCGTATGTGATGACGTAATATTGCATCAGCTGTTACTTTCAGCTACATAAGTACGCTCTGCAAGAGTTGCAGTCATTCCTTGCTTTTGTCAGGATGGCGAGTTACGTGCAATTGACGCCACGAAGAAAGAGTGCTAGTGTTGCTTTACGTGAGGAAGGATGTTCTTCCCATCATATTGCCTATAGAGTGTCCTGTAATCAGTCAACAGTGAGTAGATTTCTTTCCAAACTCAAGAATACTGGTTCTGCTGATAGGAAAAAAGGAACCGGTCGCAAACGAGGCTCTACGCCAAAACAGGACCGCGTTTTGAAGCGCTCATGCCTTACAAACCGTAAAGTTTCTTCGTCTGAGCTGAAAAGAGAATGGGAAGAACATACAGGAGTGGTAGCAAGTGCTGTAACAGTCATAAAACGCCTCTTCAAAAATGGACTTGTAGCCATCCTAAGAAGAAGCCCCTCCTCACACAAAAAATGAAAAAGGCCCGATTAATTTGGGGTAAGGAGCATGTCAAATGGACCCCCGAGCAGTGGAAGTCGGTTATTTTCCCGGATGAGAAGAAATTCAACCTGCGTGGCTCTGATGACGTGGCTCTACGACAAACGATTTGCCGTAGACCTAGTGAAGAATACCATCCAGACTGTATGGTTCTACAGTGAAATTCCCTACCAGTCAAGTGATATGGGGGTGCATTTCATATCGCGGAGTAGGTCACCTGCAGTTTGTAAGAGGTTCCGTAAATTCCAGTGAATACCTGGCTATATTGGAAGGCAAATTGCTGCCAACCATTAGAGACCATTTCAACCTGCGAAGTAACCGCATCTTTCAGGACGACTCTGCTCCTTGTCATCGGGCGAAAAGTGTAATTGGCACTTTTGTAGTTACTTTAGCTTCATTTCTGCGTTAGAGGTTCGACAGTAATGTGTTTACATTTGTTACAGGTGAAAAATAGTTGGAAGAACGGTCCATTACAACTCTTAGCTGGCCAGGAACCAGGAACCACACAGTTCTATAGGATTCAGGTCCATCCTATAGAACTGTGTGGAATCTGCAGTTGCCAGAAAGAAACCAAAGACCCTTCGTGAACTTCAGGAAGCCATAATTCCTGTTTGGAACCACGAACTATCAGTTGATTATCTTCAGAAATTGATCTTGTCAATGCCTCGACGGTGTGCTGCTGTCATCAGGGCCAGAGGCGGTTCAACTAAATATTAGTTTGCATATTGAACTTTTAATTTTGGTGAACTTTTCGTTTTGTTTTCCATTTAAAATGATAAACTGAAGCAAACTGAGGGCTACTGATAAAATTTCAGCCATAATTGTGTTTACCAAATCTGTTGCAAATGGTGATTTTGAGAGCACCTCTCAAATATTACTTAGCTCTGCCTTAACTATTAATAAATATCTTTTGTTTATATTTCTATTTGTGATGCTAGTCATTGATGTAACATACCATCGCAAAAAAGGGTTAGAAATATGAAATTCCTAGGTGATGCACTTTCTTTGAACACTAGCGTCGTTATAAAATATACGTTAAGACGAATCCATTTCCATAACAGATGGAAGTTTGTTCAGCAATCAATCACCCGCTGGTTGAAGACAAAATTCCGCACATCTATTCTACAACCATTGTTTTTTTTTTTTTTCAGAAAACTCGAGGTTTTCGTCCAGCAACCCGACCGAAGAATACATACAATTACAGACACAACATATTTCCTGAAAATTACAGTCTATAGAAGTTCAAATCTAATGTCAACAAATATCTTCTCTCGTCTTTGCAACCTCCCCCAAGCACAGTACTAAGTACTATAGGTTCTAATACCTCTCGTGTTTGGGTTTTCATAAAAAAAAAATAATAATAAAAAAATTAAAAATACTGAAGCCTCAGCGCTTTAGCGTTTATACACCGAAAGGAGTATAAACAAGGCCATTCATGCAAATAATTCTTATGTATTGCGCACAAAAACAACAGCGAGGGTACCAAAAGTGGAGATTGTAAACCTGGATTGTTAACGGTATAATACACGATGCTTTGTGAGATTAATAAGCAGGGTCAGGTACTGATGCTGAGAGGACCAACTCGACAAGAATCTATCAATTCCACAGCACGAACATCAAAGAGAAAGTCTAATGGAACCCAACAAAATTAAGGATCAGCTCATTAAAATCATAATCGGGTTTCCAAATATGCAAATTGCACGATCAGACAACATACCGTTATTTATTTATAAACATTTCTAGTCCATTCATTCTACTCGTGTTTAAATGCATTAACTCGTTATCAATGCGCTTATTAAATACATAGAATGATGAACAAAAGAATGGAAGTACCTGGTATGAAAGTAGTTTTTTTTTTTTTTTGGTAGTTGTTGGCGCATAGGCTTCTGTGGCCATAATGCACCTCCCAAGTTTTTTGCAGTACTTTGATCCAAGCCCGAGGCGGGAATCGAACCCGGCACCTTTGGGTTGCCAGGCAGGCACTTTACCCACCCGGCTAGCCCGGTCGGCTATGAAAGTATTAGTTTTTGCAATAGCCGTATGACGTGTTTATGATCATGCAGTGAAGCTTTTTTTTTGTTACTTGCAGGTAGTTATCTGAAGGAAAGACGATAAAAGCTGAAGTTTATTTAGAGGTGATGGAAGGTACATGAAGTAAATGACCGACCTGTCTGAAATCCAAAGACGTCATCTTGTTGGCACGTTTAGCAGGGGCATCGGGGACTAAAACTGCTGAGTTGTTTAATGTATCCACAGCAACTGTCGAAACGCAGACATGTTTAGTATCTTATTCAGGGCGGTTCCAGAAAGTTAGTTCAACTCCGCCGTTTTACACTGTGATGACACAGAATTCTACAGAAGTCCGGAAAGGTGCATAATATTGTGTTTGTGCAGTGAAAGACTGTTGTGTTTAGTTGTTTCTGGCCACTTAGTCACCAGGAAGGCGATCACCTGAAAAGCCTGCCCAGTGTCTATCTACACCGCGAGGAGGCGGGCCACAACTAAGTATGTACCGGGGCCCACCTTAACAATCTCGAATTCCAGTCTGAAACGGACAATATCCCGCGCCCACTGGAGGTAGTAGGTGCAGGGTATTGTCCGTTTATTCTGCCGACACTGGCATCAACTGACCTGGCCAGTGTGGGATTAGAATAGAGAAGTACTGCACGTCTATAGTGCGATCTCTTCCCCCACACAGGAAGGCATAGCCCCAATAATTTTAGTCTCCTATAATACCTGTTTCCCTCCCAATCTCCCACCCAAATCTATCATCTGGTGGCCTCTATCATCACAAAACATTCCCTGCTCTTAACAGTTCCCTTGCAGAGGATGGGCTCCTTCCACAGGGATGTCCCTCCGTCCCTTTTAACTTCCGTTTTCCAGGTGGAAGTCATCCTATCATCCACCTTCTTTATCTTCACCTTTTCTCCAATACTTGAACAATCACCCCCGCACTCCTTTTCCAATAAAAAAGGTCCACTAATTTTTTAGGGGCACTCCCTAACAAACTCAGGCGCCGCCCAGGATTCGCTCCAGCCAAAGACTTTATCTACACTCTACGCTCGGCCAACCTCCATGTGATGATGGGCGGACAACGGGAGGGGCTCAACGGCTAAACGGCCAGAGGAACAAAAGAACAATACAACCCAACACTATCCTATACAAACTACAAAAGAAAACCAAACTATTATATTTAGGCCACCCGAATAATTAATATCATCTGCCGTGCTGTGTCTTATGTCTGTTAATCGGGTGCGTTCTATGGTTGATTTTTCTGTTTGCTGAACGAAAAACCCCAGTTGCTGGGGGGGGGGAACCTTGTTATCTACGCCTGAGACCGACTAATTCAGCCACAGAGTGAAAAAAGCCCATTAAATTTCCTCGCGTCATCGACGGAATTCGAACCCGGGCCTTTTTCACCCGGTGTGTGGAGGACGGTGACGATACCACTGTGCTACACGCGCAGACCCTATACAAACTACTCTAAAACTCATACTATCTCTGGCCTTTACAGAGTGTGTACTGCGACACAGAGTATACTCTTCAGAGTTTGGGGTCCTCCCTTTCTGCTGGACAGTAAATACTATACTACATTATACTACCACTACACTCAGTGATCACTGAATTATGACCACCCCCTTCCGTAATGAACTATGCCACATAGCTCGCAGTATAAAGAGCCGAACAGCATCGTAGGCTAAAGCAGTGATAATTCGCATCTGTTTGTGCAAGTCAGAATGATAAAATTGGCAGTTATGGGAAGTAGTAAAGATATCACCGAGTTTCAAAAGGGCATGCCTGTGGGAGCTCGGCCGTCGGGTGCTTCCATATCGGAAACGGCATGTCGGTTACTCACGGCCCACTGTGGTTAAGGGGGTAAAAAGAGTGGTATCGAACAGGTCACACCACCTCCCGCAGACAGAACTGTAAAGGATTACGCGAGGTGGATATTCGTGGTGAGCGAAGGATACAGCGCGTTGTACGGGCTCAACGGCAGGTCACTGTGCGACAGTTGACATTGCAATACAATATGGGGAATGCAACAACAACAATATCCCAAATGACAATGCGCTGCCACTCACTGAGACGTATGGGGTTCCACAGAAGACGACCCCTCTCTTCATCACTGATCATCGTCGACAGCAAATACTTTTCTTTTCTTTTTTGTTAGTTGTTGGCGCATCGGCTTCTGGAGCCATAATGCACCTTCCAAAGTTTTTGTATTTTACTCTGATCCAAGCCCGAGGCAGGATTCGAACCCGCGACCTTTGGGTTCGAATACTGTTTTGTTAACAATATGCTAGTTAGACACAGGAAGAAAGATTGGAAACAAGTATGCTGGTCTGATGAGTCCAAATATGTGGTGCAACACGCCGAAGGACGCCTTCGTGCGTGGCGCAAGCAATACGAGTCCATCGACCCGTCGTGCACGGTGCCCACTATCTAGGCAGGTAACAGCAGTTGCTTAATATGGGGCATATTTTGCTGGCAAAAACTAGGATCTCTGATGCGCATGGACCAACGTTTCATTGGTGAGGTCTACCGGCAGCTCTTAGGAGACTATATGCACTCTGCCATGCTGCATTTTCGAAAATGGGATCTTCCAAGACAATAATCCGCCGTGTCATCTGGCCCTCACTGTGCACGAGTGATTCGAGGAACAACAATGAAGATATCACCCATCTTGATTGGCCTCCAAATTCGCCTGACCTCGATCCAATTGTACACCTGTAGGATAGTTTGGAAAGGGAAGTGAGGCGTATAGACACGCAACAGTCATCTATTCCAACACTTTGGAAAGCCTTTCAGCCATGTCCCTACGCAGCTGCAATGGAATCAATGCCTAGGAGCGCAGGCGGCCCAACACGGTATTAGGCAGACGGTCATAATTCAGTGATCACTCAGTGTAAAAGAAACGATGTTTGACTATCTATAAGGCGTGCTGCACGGGTAAGTGGCCTATCCAAGTGTTGACTGAAGCACAGCTTAAAATGCAAAGTTTTTCGCAGCCTGCCTTAGTTAATAGAAAGGATTTATTTTGTAAAAGAGGGAAGGAATTCACTTGAATAGGACATGGTCTTTGCCGATGCCGTAGAGGAGTTCTTGTGGGTTCAGGGAAATTACTAATTGGGGAGAAAGGAAAACTTTTAGTGTCTGGTAAGACTTACACTAATGATAGCGACCTTTGTAACTATATACTAGGTAAATTCCTGATTAATTCCACACTCAACTGTGTGTGTGCAGTTAATCGGGACTTGGATAAATAACTATAAGAGATGTATTAGGGTAGTTAAAAGCAAAAAAGTACGAAACTTAACTTGCCTGTACAGGTTGCTTCATATTTTTCCGCCTTGCAAGATCAGGGTTGTGGTATAATCGACAATCCAGCCGAAATGGTGGCTGATTTGTACAGATATTTTGAAACTGTCTTTACATATTGAAACCACTTTAGTGCCAAGGAGAAACACTGAATCTCAGTTGAAAACCGAGTAGTGAAATAAATAAATAAGTTTCATGTTTATACTCTGGGATGATGAGATTAGGTCAGAGGAGTTCACAAGACAGACAGAAAGAGAGTGTAGAGGAGCAATATCAGAGAAGCATCTATCTGAAAAGCTACTGAGGCTGAAATAGTATAAAGCCCCAAGGGCAGATCGTGTGCTTCCAATTACATTGAAAAAAGACATCAGGTGAATGCATCCGACCATCTGTAATGTCAATGAGATCGTCATTAGATTCAGGGATTATTCCCCTGGATTGGAAAAGTGCCGACGTCTACCTAATCGATACGGGAGCAGCTAGAGAGGTAATGGCCAGTTGTTGACCAGTGCGTTTAGCTTCCGTGGTCAATAATATTATATACCTATGGTTAAAGACTACACGGGACCATCACGACAAGGGTGACAACATCCTAAATATTGCACTAAGGGAACTGAAACCCAGGAGTGTTTATAGATAAGTGGGAGAAAGATTAAATGTGTAGATATGAATTTCAACATGCAGTGTAAGCAGGCAGCAAGAGCACGTGGTGTTCCATCTATAATTTATCAAAATTTTGCATGTAGAAAGGGGAATAATTATTTGTCTCTGTAAGAAGACTTTTACTGCCATTGATTGTGCGACCACACTCGGCACAAAATCACTTGGAATATCGTATCAAGGTGTGGAGGCCCCATCGAAAGAAAGATGTAGAACTTCTGGGTAAGGTGCAAAGAAGGAAGACTAGATTGGAAGAACGCTTAGCATTATTCCTACCCAGGAAGAACGGCTTTGAAGATGTTAGAAGAACTCAGCTAGTTGAAACCTTGGAGAATGTAATTGAAGTGTATAAGTCCCTGAGGGGATTAGTAAAATGAACTAGAAAGAGGCATGAACCAGAGGGTACAAATAAAATAAATTGTCATATTAAGTTTACCCTTAGAACAACCTTATCCACCCATGTGCATTACGTCCATAAATTGCGTGTGTTCCCTGGTTTTTGTTTTGCTAGACAAAACATGAGTTTTCAGGAGATAACATATCATACCTAACCTACATATTAAATTAAATTTTTCTGTTTCTACTCCGGGACGACCAAATGGTCAGAGGAGTTCACAAGATAGACAGAATACAAGAAACAGTACCGTATTCAGCAGTCACGGGCTTGAACCCCGGTCACTCAAGGTACGTGTACTTATGCACCCTCGCGCCTGGCCACATGTATGTGTAAAGCTCCACTGCAAATAAGGCTATGAGGTGTTAGTAATTGTGTCTTTAAATTGTGTGTTCTGGGGTCGATTTGCTATTTTCTGGGAAAAAACCCTGCGTTTCCGATAGAAAACAACACCTGCCCACGGAGGAGTCGCCATTTTTCTTGGTAACCACACCCCCTTTCAAGCTATGCCACTTACCACTAACCTAGAGGCTATAGCAGTTCGTCTTACAGTAGGATTCCTCTTAACTGTTTTTTACATCTATTTGCCACCTGGGAACGACATCTCCCAGCAGGCAGACCTTAATGATCTCATTAAGCAATTGCCACCTCCTTTTCTATTATTAGGTGATTTCAACGGATATAATACTCTGTGTAATAGTTCTGACATCAATAGAAGAGGTCGATATTATCGAGCGATTGCTTGAAAACAATGATCTAGCCCTTCTAAATGTGAGAGCTAACACCTTTTTCCATATGGCTACCTGCTCTTTTACTGCCATTGATCTTTCCATCTGCTCCGTTTCCCTGTTTCCCTCCTGCCTCTGAGTACATGGGAGGCTGAAGAAAACCTTTATGGTAGTGATCACTTCCCTGTGTTATCTACCATTTCTAATGAGAGACAATGCCACCATTCGAGGATACCACGTTGGAAGATCGATCACGCCGACTGTAATGCCTTTCGTCATCTGGCAACGTTCAATGCCACTAGAGTCGGCCAGGAGCCAATTAATGGGTCAGTAAAGAACATCACAGAAAGTATCGTCCAGGCAGTGGCAGTTGTAATCCCAAGGACATCGTCCCGGTTTCCACGTTTTCAGAAACCATGGTGGAATGGAGAATGCACAGCAGCTAGGAAGGTTCAAAACAAAGCATGGAGAATATTTCGTCGTTACCCCACCATAGATAATTTAATAGCCTTCAAATGTGCACGTACCAAAGCACGGTACATCAGACGTCAGAGCCAAAAGGAATCTTGGATCCGATTTCCATCTTCCCTCATACGGGCTGCTAATCCCAAAGTCATCTGGAACAAAGTTAGGAAAATGAAGGGCAAATACACCTCACACCCTTCATTGATCCTAAAACATAATGGATGTACAATTGCAGACCTAAATGCAATTGCAAATACTCTAGAGGACTCGTTCGCTAAAGTGTCTTCAGAAACATCGTACACCCCAGAGTTCCTCACGCTCAAACAAAAATCAGAAAAACATCACCATAAGCTGTCTTCTAACAACTGCGAGGACTACAATCAGCTCTTTACACAGTGGGAGCTGAAAGCAGCACTCGCACTGTCCAAGGCAAGTGGTGTTGGGCCAGATGACATCCATTATGAGATGATTAAACACCTTTCATCAGAATCCATGTATCGTTTGCTACGTCTCTATAATAGAATCAGGAAAATCACAACCAAAACAATTACAGCGCCTTAATCCTGAAAAGTGTGTGTATGCGGCTCAAGCAATCCCATGGGATGTCCTTGAGGAATGTTATCCCGAACTCGGGATTGCCCTGATGACAAGATGGATAGCCACTGTTTCTCTTTATGCTGCAACGAAGAAAATAACCATCACAGAGCATTCAAAGCCCTGGTGGAATCCAAAAGTCTCTGAAAATTTCCAAGTTAAACAGAATTTGCACAAAAAGTGGAAAAACTCCGGCTCACCCTCGGACAGAGCTGCCTATTCCCGAGCTAGAGCGCTTTTTATCCGGAACAAGAGGGAGGCGATAAAACTTCACCTAGAGGATACCATAAATAAGGGGAAGCCCTTCCATAGAATCTAATCAGAGGACGCCATTGACTCACTCAATATGAGCAGCTGGCTCGACCATATAACTAGGTTCGCTGCTCAGCCAGAATTCACTACGTCAATGGAATTCCCAATCAATTCGATTTCGACAGATCCTTTAAATTCAGTTCACCTCATCAAATACCAGCTGATCGACGCAATGAATAGCTTAGCACCTACGGCCGCATCAGGTGCAGACGGAGTTCCTCAGTTTATGCTGAAATGCCTCAGTACATTTGTTGTTGATCCTATCCTGTCGTTATTTAACAAGATCCTTAATCAAAAATTTTTTCCTCCTATGCGGCATGTCTATCTAGTAAGACCGCTGCCGAAAACATGCTCTGCTTCTCAGCCCAGTCACTTCCGTCCAATTTCCTCTGCATCATGCCTATTAAACCTCTTTGAGAAATCTCTTCTAAGAACATTAACCATCCAAATTATGCCACAACAGCTACCGCAGATCCACTATGCCACCCGGTCAAAATCCACTGCTACAAATCTGGTCACCACCACTACCAAGATCCTCGAGGCATTTGAGCACCGTTCGGAAATCACTGTTACCTATATCGACGTCCAGGCAGCATTTGATTCCGTATCCGTTCACGCGTTGGCAAGGCTACTACGTGAGCATTACCTCAATGGTGGAGACGTGCTCTGGTTTATTCAGACAATGCTAGAGGACAGGACCATTATTGTTCGCGATGGCAATCTGCGCTATACCAGGACTATTACAGCTGGAGTCCCACAAGGCGGGATCCTGTTCGGAATCTTGTTCTCAGCTGTTCTAGTGCCATTTGTGACAGGCCGAACTGATATCCTCACCTTTGCCGATGACATAAAACTGTTTACTTCCAGCAGCCCTGGAGACACTGCTGAATACATCAATACCTTAATCCTTCAGAAAATCCGGAACCTTGAGGTTCCCGATTTTCTGAAGGATTAAGGTTTCGGACTTTAAATCAATCCTGAGAAGTCAAAACAGTTGACTTTCTCTCTCAAGCGGAGCCCAACAATAGTACAACTCATTTTAAGTAGATGCGCGATTTCTGCCGTCCAACAACATACAGATCTGGGCGTTATTTTTGATCAAAAGCTCTCCTTTCTACCGCACATTGACCACTTGCAAATAAAGTTCTGTCGACTCTGGTGGATGATTCAACAACAACTAATGCACGTACATGACCAAGCTGTTGGGTACAGATATATTAAGACATGTGTTTATCCGGTCATACTCTATGGCGCCGAAGTCTGGATTTCAACTGCTACGACCCATCTTAGACGGATTTTCGCTGGGGAATTCTGGCTACTGAAGTGGGCCATATGGAAATTTCGGCTTCCCCCTACACCAAGGACCACCCAGATGGCGGTAACTCTCAACATCAGACGTCTTCCTGCCATCATTCACGAGAGAAGACTCGTCTTTGCCATCAAAATGATGGTCGGCATTATTTCAGTACCAGATTTCTGGGCTAACTGCGGATAGAGGATCCCGGTCCCAAGCTTTAGGGCTAATCTAATCCTACAGGCCATTCCAAACCAGTTAGAGCTATTTGATCGGTTCCTAGCCGTGCAAATGCTGCAAGACATACAGCCCTTGGATGGCGACCTCTACAAATTCGCAGTCGATAAGGAATATAGGCAGAAAATACTCGGTCGACTTCCTTCCCAGAACCACGTCAGAGGACATTAGAACCTGCTCCCGGAGACCTATTCATCATTGCCTTAAATCCATCATCTCAGTGTTCAAACTTTTCGGGAGTCATAATGCTTTTTTTTCTTTTTTTTTTTTTGTGTGTTTATTGTGTTGTGTGATTTTTTTTTAAACCCCTAGCTTGAAGCCGTGAAGGGAGTTGTATACAGCAGTGTGCTTTCTGTATATAATAAATAGTTCTTCTTCTTCTATATTGAAGAGACATTTCCGGACTCATGGCACATGGCAACCGTCCTTGCCTTTCCAAATCCAGGAAAGATCCAAAAATACATAAAATTTACCGTCCTATTGCTCTGACGAGCTGCTTGTGCAAGATCTTAGAAAGAATGGTCAATGCTCTCCTTTTATGGTATTTAGAAGCTAACGGCCTCCTTTTCAGGATACAATGTGGCTTCCGAAAGAACAGGTCAACACTCCACCATTTAATCCGCTTGGAAACATTTATTCGTGATGCTTTCCTGAAACACGAGCACCAGGTGTCGGTTTTCTTCGATATGGAAAAAGCGTATGGCAAGGCTTGGAGGTATGGAATTTTAATAGACATATATATAACTTTGGTCTTAGGAGACACATTGCCCTCTATAAAAAACTTCCTTGCAGACCGGTCTTTCCAAGTTCGTGTGGGATCTACACTCTCCCCACCATTTTGCCAAGAAGAGGGAGTTCCACAAGGAATTCCCTCTTCTAAGTGTTACGCTTTTTGCGATCAAAGTTAACTCTATTACTGAAAAAATTCTTCCAACTATAAAACCATAAACAGTGCCGTCTTTGTAGACGACTTTAGTATCTTTTTGCAGTCATGCAATATGACGGTCAATGAAAGACAACTGCAGCATGTCATTGACCACATCAACTCTTGGGCAGTGGCTAATGGTTTTAGGTTCTTGTCACAGAAGGCCGTCTGCAACACTTTTGTCGCAAACGGAACCTTCACCCTGAACCTGAACTCGATAAGAAGTTGAAATTTTTACCATATATCCGTCAACTGCGAACAAAGTGCACGAAAGGGTTGAACCTCCTACGTGCTTTTTCTCCTCCAATAAATGGGGAGCAGACCGCTCCACTTTACTCCGCCTTTATCGTGCGCTTGTCCGATCTAAATTAGACTATGGGTCTCAAGTATATGCATCGGCTAGAAACAGCATATTTAGATGGCTGGACCCAGTTCACCACCAAGCCATCCGTATTGCTACTGGAGCATTTAGAACATCTCCTGTCCAGAGTTCATATGTTGAAACAACTGAACCACTGCTGTCATTCCGGGGAAAGCAATTGTCATTAAAATATACCTTTAAATTAAAATCCCTGCCAGACAACCCTACATGGGCATCCGTTTTCAAGCCGCGATGGGAAAACCTATATAACACTCGTCAGACTGCCAACTGGCCTTTTGGTATCCGTGTCCAAGAGCTGCTCAAAGAGCTCGACATCATGGGAGACAATGTTGCCTAGTCACCAAGGCAACCACTTTCCACCCTGGAATGTTCGCTTACCATCATGCGACTTATCCATTAAAAATTGGGGTAAGTCCATAACTCCATCTTCTGTCTACCAACAACTCTATGCTGCCACCGAGCCGAATATTCCAACTTCTTGCTCGTCTTCACTGATGGCTGGAAGTCGGAGTATTCTGTGGGATCTGCTGCTCTTTCCAGATAGACTATATCTAGGAAGATTCCCCAAGAATGAAGCATATATACAGCTGAGTTGTATGCTATGCAGATGATTTAAAGATCTTCACAAAAATAAATTTGACCGATGAAGCCAAAAACGCCACAGTAACCATCAACAAGACCTTATCAGAAGTACAGCAGTACCTCAAGAATTTTGACCTACAAGTGAACCCTGAGAAATCTGCCATCATGGTATTCTCTCTTAAACCCATACCAACCATAATTCAGCCTGCGATTGACGGAGTCCCGATCCCCTGCGTTGAAAAGCAAAGAGATCTGGGTGTAATCTTCGACAGAAAATTACGATTCCATCATCATATGGAAGAACTCTGTGCTAAATTCAACAATAAACGGTGGGTTGCCAAGCAGCACTTGCTACACATTCACAACAGAAACCTGATAAAAATGTATATCAGGATGATGATTTTTGGAAGTGTACTGTATGGAGTAGAGTTGTGGGGCTCAGCTGCAGACACCACAATTAAACCATTAAAAGCCGCTGAATACTGGCTCCTGAAGTGGGCAACCTGGAAGTGTCATCTCCCACCACAGCAGCGCACAACACCGATGGCCAACGCGCTGAATTTAATCAGGTTTTCAGCATTAATGCACGAGAGAAGACTCATCTTCACCGTAAAAATGATTGCCGGGAGAGTCTCAGCACCCAACGTTTGGGACACCGTGTGCTGGCGGATTCCCCAACCAGGTCTCCGCTCCACTCCCAAGCTTCTTGCTCTTCCTTCGAGACTACATTTGAAAGATTGGTTCCTCCCTTATCAGAAGCTCCACCTGGTTCAATCCCTGGATGCTGACTTATTTAAAATCATAGATGATAAAAAGTATAGAGGGATCATCCTAGATCTGCACGTGGTCTCCAGAACTACCAACTGATCTTAGATCGTTATGACGGGGCAAAAGACTCTCAGAAAACTGGACTTGAGGAAAAGCTTTTGTTATCACAATTTGTTATTTTTGTTATTTTGTATTAGTTTTCCTTTCAAGTCAATGTTATCTGCTATGAGTACTTTTTTTTTTTTTTTAATTATATAATTTGCCTATAATTAAACTTTACAATTCCTTTATTATCTCTGCCGTTTGTTAACCCCTGGCATGGTGACGTGAAGGGTATTGTATGGTCGTGGTACCTGCGTGTACCGGTGAACTGTACAATAAAGATCTTATTTATTTATTTATTTATTTATAAAAACCCACAAGTATCAAAGGTGGTACAGTGACACTCTGTATGGGGTACAGTGACACTCTAAATACACTGCAGGCTTTATCGGGAATGAGGTATAATCCTCATCCATTCGTGACTTCGATTCACCTACGCTACATTCTCTGACTGAGTTCATTCGACATTCGTTTCTGCTGGATTCCAAGCAACACTGGGATCGGGGATAATGAACTGGCAGATGCCGCGGCCAGATCACCAGAACCGCACAGCACTCATTGCCTGTCAGTCCCCTATACAGACTACGGGCAGCTAATACATGCTAAGTTACTCTCCCAATGGCAACAGTCTTGTCATGAACAAGTCACAAACAAGCTCTATCATATAAAGCCTGTAATCCGACGTTGGCAGTCTAGTCTGCGCAGGAACCGCAGAGAGAAAGTTGTTCTGGCTCGCCTCCGCATAAGACACATGCATCTCTGCTGAGGGCAGATGACTGTCCTGTGTGTGTGAGAACTGTGGCACCATTTTAACTATTCCTCACATTTTAACCGAGTGTCCACGTTTTAGACACGAACGTGATTTATATTTTACCGCTTTTAGTCATCTGGCTGAGCCTTATACACTTAGCCAGATATTGTCTGACAATGACCATGTGTCTGCTGTTTTTAGCTATTTAAAATCAAAACAGGCAAATCGACCAGAGAACACACGAAATTTAAAGACACAAATACGGGTTTATGTATTAAATTATGGGTAACCATAATATAAAAATTTGATTTAATTTAATTTTCTCGACAAAATTACCAGAACACGTAGAAAACGTGGTGTAACTAGCGCGGCTTGCGATAAAGCTGGACAAAATTTGGTGGTTTACCATAGAATAACAAATGAAATGAGGAAACATCAAGAGACTTTGAACAGGTATAAAGGACATTTATAGGGTTGCATAAGAATTATCAAAAAGGTCACATTACAGAAGTCGATACAAGATTTTCGAAAATATGATCACATGACATCAGCTCGGCGTATGATCCCTTCGAACAGCTAAACAGCGGTGAACCATGCTCGATATAAGGGTGTCTATAAGATTTATAACAAATTCCATTCTTCCACCAGTGAGATCATCCGCAGGCCTATGCCAATGATCTCACTTTGATCCTCGCTGCCAACTCCAGGGCTCAGATGGAGAACCTCGCTAACAGACTCTAGGAACCCTCCTAATATTGCCTCCTATAATGTTGGCTGAAAAGCACAAATTAACCATCTCTCCGACCAAAACCCAGTCCATATTATTAAAAGGCTATCTAAGCCCAACAAGACCACCACAAATAAAAATTTATGACAGTACGATCAGGCTGAAAACTGAGTTAATATACCTAGGCGTCAATCCTGGATAGAAATTTATCATTTGTCCCTCATCTCAACAACATACATGCAAAAATAAAAAAAGTACAAGCAATGGTCGACAGGCTCACTCGCCGGGACTGGGGACTGAGGAGGCGCACCCTTGCGCTCTTCTACAAGGCAGCCTTCATTCCGATCATCGCATAAGCCTCAGGTGCCTGGTACCGTAAATCCTCAACAGCGGTGAACTGGAGAAGACTGGGCATAATCCAAAGACCAATCCTTTTGACCATAACACGTGCCTGTAACACGGTGTTAACTCATGCACTTCAGTTGATTGCTGGGGCTCTACCCCTAGACTTGGAGGTTTCCCGTGTGGGCATGCTCTACAACCTGAACCGTGGAACCAGCACTACATTCATGAACTTTGCCACAGATCCTGCCAATAACCGATCCATGGAGAAAAGACTACAAACCCATCTGATGACCATCTGGCAACAATGCTGGACAGACTCCACAAAGGGAGAAATTACGCGAATTTTCCTGCCAAGTGTACAAACTACACATCCACAGTATCCGTCCTGGTTCTCCCGAGGCTTATAAATAGCCTACCTCCTCACAGGGCACGGGGCAATCCGCTGAAAACTAAATCTACTGGGAATTATTGATGACCCAAGGTGTGCCTGTGGCTCCCTGGAGTCCTGGCTCTATACACACCTGGGCATGAAACCCCGGGAAACCATAGTCAAAGAGAGGAATATACATACCTTGACACAACTTCTATGCGGGTCAAATGGATTCGCCTGATATCTGGGATGTTTCTGCAAACCTTCGGACCTCACAAAGAACCCGGTGCAATTCAACACTTAGTCTACAATCTTGTCTGCAAAATGTGCAATACCTTAGATCAGTGTTCCCGGCAAATACGTTTGGAATGTTTAACTCCCTGGGAATTGATGCCTCATCTTTCTGCAGCTCGAAGCGCTATAGACAGCACACGCTTCTTGATTAGACCGGGGTTCGAGCCCGTCACCACCAAATACGGAGGATGCGGAAAGGTCAGGGAATGCCCACCGCATATCCCCGGAGCAATATGGCCTTAGTTGCTAATGCTCCTAAAAACCAAATAACAACAACAATAACAACAGCGCTATAGACAGGACATAGTGAAAGAACTCTATAAACACGAATAATAAGCGCTATGTGAAAAGAATTCCCTGCAAAAGCATTCCTGGATTCACCACTGTGTTTTTTATTGTTTGGTATTTATTTATTTTATTGTTTATGACCTAATTGATTTATGTATTGATTTTTACCTTGTTATGTATTTGCAATCTGTTTTGATCTCTGCCAATTCCAGTGAATGCATTCAACTGGAATTTGCGTAATGTACACCCTTCTAGCGGAACTAGGCTGTTCCAGAGGTGCCCATTGATGTGGAAATAAAATGATATTAATAATAATAATAATTATGTACGAAGATCTCCGTGGTTTACTTGTCACCCAACTTCATTTTATACCTACAAATCAGGAACATTACCTACTGGAGGATGAAATCACCTACAGAGCCTTTTCTGAATTTGCCCAAAAGATGTTTGCTAGACGCCGGACACTTCCGCCACCTGCTGATCCTAACCTACTGGATCCACCTTAGATATAACCTCAAGCACTGATCAACCTACCGCAAGGAAATCACACACCCTAGAAGAACCAGGCTGTAACAACAAAATTGCAAACCAACCAATCACTACGTCATCGTCACCACAAAGAACAGGACATCACTCCCAAAAGTGACAACCAAAACCGGACCAGGCTCACTGAACGGACCCTCTACATTTTTAAGTGATAATTGGACAGGACAGGCGTCCCAAGTGATACAAGACTCAGACCATAACTAAGACAAACTGGAAGATGGGTCACCGTTCCCATGAGTGACATTTCTTAGACCGGACTGAACTCACTGAACAAGAACTCCTAAGAAGACTTGCCACAGCTTTGATGTTCAGGCCATCTTGGCTCTCAAAACCATGCTCCCTTGCATGGTCCTTTCTTCCCTTTCCTCCCAGCTGGGGGAGCTGCCGGTCACTTTGTCTTCTCCCCCCCGCTGATCCCTCCTTCCAACTGGTGGGGCATGGACCTGCCCCATGACACCTTGGGGTCGCCTTCTCTTTTGATCCCATATTTCTGTCTGTTTCCCCCCAGCCTTCAGTCTCACCCCCTGCTCTCTCTTAAAAATTTACATGACAGTGTTCAAACCAACCCTTATAAAATCGTACCCCACAGTGAAAAACTTAATTAATGCAATTTTTAATTACCTAACCCTATTTCTCCCCCCACTTTTATATAGGTCCTTGCCACTGAAATCTCAGGAAATTAGGTGGCAGGACCTGCCAGAGTAAATAACTATAATACTGGTGTATCTGGTATCTGCCTCCACTGGGGCAGAGTGTGGGTCCCATTAGGGGCCCAACGGTTAAATGACCAGAGGAACAACGATACACGACACTACACATATACAAAATCCATACACTTTTAAAATTCTGACATTGATAGTGTTCTGTTTGGAACCCACAATGTATACTACGCGGAGATGGGGGAAACCCCTGGTGCCGTTTGACACTAAACCACACTCTACACTCTTCCATCAGTGCACGTCTTACCTTACCAAGTGACCGAAGAGTCGCCTGTCGGCTGATGATCGTACTGTCCACAGCAGTTGTTCGATATCGTCAGTTTCAAGATATTCCTACACCACTTCAGCTCTATGTGCAGTGGCATTGTCGTGCATGAAAAGAAAATCTGGGCTAACCGCCCCCCTTTAAAAGACCCACATTGGGTTCGAGGATCTGTTCTCGGTACCTGTGCGCAGTTACGGTACCTGTATCAAAAACATGAAGAGAGGTGCGGCTGTTGATCATTAATTCCGTCCCGCACGAGAACACCGCCTCGACGTTATGTGTCTCTTTCTCTGATGTCGTAGGGATGGTACCGCATTCCTCGTTGTCTCCAGATGAAATAACGTCTAGAATTTGTTTGTAGGCTAAAACGGGACTCATCAGAGAACAGAACTGTATCCCATTTGTCAGGGCTTCAAGTCACATGTTCAAGGTATCAGTTTTGACGAGCTCTGAGGTGGATTGGAGTAAATGGGATACAAACCACTGGTTTCCTTGAGTAAATTCCACTTGAATTGAGCCTTCTTAACACTGTCCAGTTGGAAATGCTTTCACCTATGGCTACAGTAACCTCAAGAGACAGTTGATAACAGGACTTCGTAGTCTCGTCTTGCTGTTAGGGCCAGATAGCAATAGTCCGTTCTGGTTTATGTAGCCCTCCGGCGACCTTGGCTAGGTCTTTTCTAATGGTTCCTGTCTCCTGAAACTGCTTCAATGGTGCCTAGACCACTGTCCGTCACAAATGTGCGTGAAAACGTACTACCTTCGCGTGCGACTTCCAGCAGTCCTCCATCTCAAAAAATAATCTAAACGACGATGGCAAGCCATCGTCGTTTAGATGATCCTGAGTACTGGAGATGCGGCTGTCCCACTGGGCAAGTCAAAAAGAGGGAATGAAGTGATGTGGTCGCAGCCCGTGTTTTTATAGGCATGAATAATTTGCGTAATGTGTGGCTCTGTAAGGTGGTAGATCAATTTCTATTAGATATTCGGATTTGCATGCCAGGATGTCTATTATAACAAATATTCGCCTTTGGTGACACTCACTGTTCGTAATGAAATATTCATGAAAAACATTTTGTTCTGTGTTAATTTTGTCGAGCAGTGTATGAAATCTTAGGGAAGAATAGTAGAACCATTGGCCACTTACAATAGGATGTGGTAATTGGTTACTGGAATTCTGGTCTTCCGTAAAATCCTACACCATACTGCTCCCTACATATCGTACTTGCACTAACATCAGTTCTTGCGACCTCCCTGAACCCCTGGTTGATAATATTCGACGATGACTGACGAGATCTATATACCTCTTCTGAGGGCCCACCGATCACCCTTCAATTTCTAAGGTCTGTTGGAATGTTTCTCTGCAGTAACAGCACCATGATGTTTCCATTACTTCCAAACAGCGTTTTATACCTGTAAAAGAGACCGACTAACTCAGTCACATTGTGAAAAAGACCCATAAAAATTCCTCCAGTCATCGACGGGACTTGAACTCAGGTCTTTTCCACCCGGTGTGGGGAGGACGGTGATCCTACCAACTGTGCTGCCCACGAAGGCGAAAATCGCATCTTTTGTAATATGCTGGCACCTAATGATACATAATTGACACTTTTCCCAAGTACAATGACAAAAACAAAATTTCAGTTACTTAATTCTTTCTGGTATTAATTATACGATTTTATTACTGACAGTATGATCACACCTCTTTTGGTTCGTAAAATAAATCCATCGTAAGGCATTATATATTATCGCCAACGATAAATTCTTCATAATCAGAAGGGGTCTTCTGGCAAAACTAAGTTCGTCTTGGGAGATATTTGACCTAGTATAATATACGATAAAGTTCTCGGTAGATTTAACGCAGAAAATGATGGTAATCCGTAGATGTTAGGCACGGCCAACTAAGGTTTCCAGCGTGAATTATACAGACAGCTAACAATGTCCACAGTAACGATTTGGTTACACTTACCGATAATATCTTAGGCATTAGACAAAGGCACCCGAATATTGGTTCAGTCATTTCTCAGTGGTAAAGACAGCTAAATCATCTGGAATGAACTCGGAGTTTAACAGATGGCTGTTCCTGTGTAATGACGCAGAACAAGTGACTTAGCATCCAGTTCAGAGAGTTCTGGACAAGTTTAATTCGAGAAATCGTCGTGTGTATTACATCCTATTAGAATTCCTAATAGTTTTCGAGAGACTTATTATTAGAGGAATGCTATCAATCTATCTCATGATTTGGATTGGGAGAGTGGAAGTTATTGATTACCCAGGTGACTGCTTCGGCGTATTCAGACGTCTTCCTGCATGAATTCAAGTTTTGGAGAAATAATTGATTTTTTTTCTTTAATTTAAGTCATTGTTGAAGAAACTATCACAGAAAACTCAACTTCCAATAGACACAAAAAAAAATGTACAAGTCCCTCTCCAAAAATACAAGTCCATCTCATTTGAAATTTTTTGAAACTAAAAAGCAAATGAAAAATTTCATTCAATGTAATTCCAATAAATTTAATACTAGCAAATACAACGATAGGACATCTTTAGGAATGCTCTGGAGGAAAATTCAAACTACATCTACAGAAACCTTTGTTAAAACTTCTCAAAAATCCAGAGGTCCTCATCAGTCTCCCTTCCTCACTCTCAATTATGACTACTTCATTTTGACATCGGCAAACAACAACAAATTCTTGAAGTTAATATAAAGTTCATTTCAGATGCACGACTTTTCTAGTGGACCCGGCGGTTTATTTGCTTTACTGTGGAAGAAATGTTTACTCTTCTCTCAAACTGTTTTTACCATATCTCCTTGTTACCTCTTTGGAAAGGTCTGAGTTTGATCTCCCACCAGCCATAAATAAATAGATAATAAATTATCCTTGACGTTGCACTCTCTATATAAGTAATCCTGAATCCCAATTGCAAACCACATCAATTTTCAATAAGTAAACTATACTCCCACGCAATACAGCTACTTAACAAGAAGGGTGTCCAAATATTTTGGGAGGTCAGTGTACTTCGAAACCATTAACATTAGCTTAATAAAATCTCAGCTCGTGGATGTATTCATACGCTAAGATTGCCTGAATTGTCTCGCGGCTTTTCGACTATCTGATTTCTCTATTGGCGACTAGGGGCGTATCTATGGCAGTCCATCTTGTGAAGATTTATGAAATGCAGTGGGTGGTGGGGCATTACTAACATCCCATCCATTTGTTGGAGCCCGGGAAAGGTTAGTGATGAATTGTTGTTGATTCGTTGTATTTTCTCGGGAGATAGGCGTTGCTACTAAGTTGTCAATGACTCGTAAATCTATTGCAAAAGCGAGAAGCTTGGCCCGAAACAAAATACTTTCCTCATTGATTCTTTGTTGAAAAGGCTTGATTTTTATTTTTAGGCTGTTGTAGGCATACAAGAGTAGTATTCTAAATTATAACGATATAAATTCGAGAATTTTTAATACAAATAATATGTAACTAGGAGCAAGAATTTTAATATACGCAGTGCGATACATTTCAGGTTAGCAAATATTAATAATTCGTGATTTATAAAAAAAAAAAAAAAAAAAAAAGCAACCACTTTTATGCACAAATCGAGAACATTTCGTTTCTGTGCATCCGCCTACTGCTCGTTCATTTCTTCAATCAGTACACGGCAAGAGTCATAATCTCCAATGCTTCCGCTATAATATATGGTATATGTGGATAGCCTATGTGATATGTACGAAAAAAAAAAAAAAGGAAATAATAATTTCCGAATTTCTATTAGTGCAATTTTAATGAAATTTGGGAATACGTCTAAGGGAGCCAAATACAAAATTTTAAGATAAATCCATCCCCTAGCCAAATGCAAAATTTTATGAAAAACCCATCAGCTAGAAATCGAGTTATTACATGCTAACGGACAGACGGGCATGGTGAAGACAATAGGCGCTTTACGCATATATGCTAACGCGCCTAAAAAAACTAACTCGCATCATAACTTTTGAGCACCAGCGTATTCTTTGCATTCCACGACCAAAAAGCGAATGTGGAAGAATGGGCTTTATAAAAAAAACACAAAAGCAACGTGGGGGAAAACTCATTATATTCCAGGCTTTCATGTGAGATGTGGTAGTACAGTAGAATGAGCGGTTTCCATTGATATCATTTGTGTTTTCGTTTTTCCTTTTATTTATTTTTTTTATTTTTTGAGAAAATATATATCTGAAGTCACGCGATGATTCCGAGCATCACTATTGTTACTAATATGAAATAAATGTGATTCAGCGAACGGCGTTCCCTTGTGCATATTCCTCTATTTGTTAAACGCAGACGAACAAAGTTGATTGTTGCGTCACAAAGAAAATTTTCAGCGCGAATATTTCATATCGAATTACGCAAACTCAATTCAGCGTTGTTTTTCTATTCTCATTTTCTACAGATGACACAATTCTCCGATTCAGTTCCGAACTTCATTAAGTCGCGTTCACCTTTCGTCTGATGCCAACACCAGTAACTTCACTAGGTTCTCGGGGATTTTCGGTGTTCATCGCATAAACTTTTCGTCTGGCATGTTCATTTATGTGAAATGACGTACAAATAGATTAGCGTTACACGCACCAACTGACACAAGTCCAATTCAGATATTCTTTCGCATTTTTCTGAATAAATAGATTTGGATTTGACGCGCAAACTTCTCCAACATCTGTTCCCTCTAACTGGGACCGAACGTCGCTTTGACTTTAACGATAATTTTAAAGACCGCTCGCCGATAAATACAGTGGCCGAATACTAAACGCGTGTCACAAACCGTTAAGGAGATTGGGGAAGTTAATTAATTTTAAACGCACGCAGTCACTCAAATCCTAACACAGATGGGTTTGCATTAAGAGTTTGCCACGAGAATGGGTACGCTAATTTTGAACGACTGATTTTGCACATTTCGAAGCAGACGACAAATCTGTGCCGTTACGGCGTCTTCTTCAAAATTATCTTTTTGATGTATGTATTTCGAAATTAGATTCTACTCCGATGATTGTAGAGATGGATGAATTTTCAAAAACTTGAGATTTCGCCTAGAAGCAGTCACTGTTAATGTGAATCATGAATATTTATAAACAGCGACACATTAGCCGAAGAGCGTTTTAAGTGACGGAGTCCCGCAAACAGAACTTCCTTCTCCATTATATATAATGGAACACTGAGGTTAACCGCTAATGACCGAGAATGCAGGTGTGTTACTAGAAACAGAGGACCAGCAGAACTCTCGTGCGGGTATTATGGAGGTTTCAATAGACTGCTTAATATGGGGAGGGGTGGGTTCCAGTAAGTGCTGCTATTTAAAAAGTAAATGGATTACTTCATTAATTTTAGAATGATTTTCTATTGTTTACGAAATCATTAAATTCGGCACCTTTCTTAGAAGATTTTGATAATGGGTCATTGAAAAATTCTCATTTCTCCAGCGTAATCTGCCTATACTGATTCAATACCGATTATTTTGATTACAAACGGGAGGGGAACATTGGACCTTAGATACAAAATATGGACTTTAGATCGTTATATATACACTGCTCATGATTGCAACTGCTCCACCGAAAGGAGTACACGCTGGAAATCTAGATGGATACTTTCTGTGTACATTACTGTCGATAGCAAGTCATTTACTTCCATATATGTCACACGTTTTATGGTTTACGTCCATATACGGCACAGGTATGCATGTGGGCGGATTTACCTGCAAAGTGCAGATAACTCCGTCCATTCTTCCTAGGTGGCACCATTCCAATGAGGAACAGTGTACATCAAGTTATATTTAAAGCAAACCTTTCTAACAGCAACATCTTAAAAAATCTTACCTCCTCTTGCATGTACATTCCTACTGGCAATATTCCCAATTGTACTTGACGCCACACAGGTGTAGGTCATGGCATGGACGTCCTGTCGATATTGATCCGCATGGAAGGGCTGGAACACCAAGGACCCGTCCAGTCTCACATATCGCAGACCAGTAATGTCAGGCACCGGATGGCCATCAGCTGTCTCCCAGGTAATCGTTGGAGGTGGGTTTCCGTACGCAGAGCACGAAATTACGGTTCCCGTAGTGTTCATGAACTCTACTCTGGATGGTGGCTCCTGAAGAAATACAGGCGCTCTTCGTTCCTGTACGCCTATACGAAGAAGAATATTTTATCAATATTGGCCACAATTAAGACATTTAATTAAGCTAAGCCTAATTTTATGAAACTAATATCACGTTAAGCCTAACTCTATGGAACAAATATTATGTTAAGCCTAATGAAAATATGCTAAGCCTAACTGCATGGTACAAACTTCAAGTCCACATTAAAGTCTGAATATGGTCACTGTGACCCAATTTCTGCTAAAAGAAAGAATAAATTAAAATAGTAAACAAGGCAGATCATTTCACACGCTGTTATAATAAGACTACATTATTTGTATTTTCCTGTTTACTCCGTGAATCGTGATGTTGTTTTGGAGTGCTGTCATCTTTCGTTAAAGGTTTATCGCCGTATTATATGAAGTGTCGCTATGTCAGACACAATTAACACACACATGCCGAACTGGGAGTGAGACTAATGACGTCTCGCTGGAGGTGGTTTGGTAGTTCTTTGCTTATAATGAAAAGATGCGAACCTCGAAAGGAAATAAAAATATTTTTTATGTTAAATACGTCTATGAAGAAAAATGGAGTTATCTGTGTAAAATGAAGCAATGTATTTTGTTCAGACGACAAAAACAAAGCTCCAAAAGACAAAAAGTAAAGACGCCGGTAAATTCAGTTTTCGAACTTTATCATTGTTGGTGTTTATTTCACATTTCTGCTTTCTGGAAGCGCATAAACTTAAAAAAAAAAAATCTCGGGCCTTACGAGGAGTGGTAATTGAGTGATTTTTAGTTTTTTTTTTTGACACATAAGCAACTACGGCTATGATGCGCCAAGTCCACCTTTGAGGGATTATCGATAGAATAGTGTCATTTGTAACGCCAGTCCTTAAATTTTGTTTTCAAACTTCGTAAAGCCGTCCTTAATTTGCAATCACTGACCAGAAGGGGGCAGCCAATTGGTGGTATTTTCCGATTATTGAACAGACTCATTAGAAGCAACAAGAGTAAACCCAGATAAAAGTTAGGGAAGTTAAGAGAGGGCTATTACAAAATTCTGAAACATGTATTTATTCCATCCATATGTAAAGACACAAGCCACAAATGAGGTGGCAACATTGTTGTGTTCAGTCATCTGTTATACGCGTTAGTACAAAAGCGTGTTTTAGCCTTACATCGCAGTTTGAAATGACCGAATCTAAACACGCATGCGTTAAATTTGGAGAGTGAATTCTTGTGTTAAATAGGAATAAGTCTCTCTCTCTCTCTCTCTCGTGAGAGATTTTCACCTCGGCCTAATGCAGAGTTTTAATTTAATTCCACTGCATCCACAGAAAGATAATCTCCAGATTCCTAATTTGTCTGTATTAAAAAAAAAAAAATTCTCTATTTTCCTTACAGAAAGTAGCCTAGGGGTGAGTGGGTGATTTGTTTTTAAGTAAAAGCCTGTTTCACGCTTCATAACAGCACGCGGTTTGTTGACGAAAGAATTCGCAATGAGGTTCCATTTTTCGTGGGAGCCACAAAGGAAAAGAGACAGCTGTTGCTACCTCCCTTTACGAGAACTCATTCGGTTCTTTCCACTTCCATACAAAGAAAGAACGAGAGTTTCACTGTCTCGAGCACTCACAAAAAACCGAGGAGAATGCAAACCAAGCCATCTGCTGTTCAACGCCAAAGCGTTAAAATAGTAGCGAGTGGAGGGATGCGATGCGAAAGGGCCTCACAGGTACCCCTCCCCACAATGCCTTCTTTTGAAATGATCGCCGTATGAGAATGTAGTAAGGAGGACATCTAAGAAGAAAAAAAAAAAAGCTGCTGTCATTAAGAAGACTTAGAATTCACCGGCGGCGTTAAAACGTCAAATGTCCATGTCCGATTAATACTAGAAGACTCCGGTAGATGTCGCTTGCTCTTGTATGAACTTACAATAAGATTAATTAACTTCATACTTATGTTACGTTGAGGTAAGCACGCGCTCGCTGGAAACATGAATACTAATAGTTTATCGAATCGAAGGCGACTTGTTTCGCAGATGATCTTCGTCCGGCTCTACATGACGCATCATCCGTTAAAAGTGTGCCGGTCGCTTTATCAAGAGCAGACGTCAGCTGTCACCTTGAATATCACCCTCGGGTCATCACTTTATATGTCACAGTTCGGGAGTGACGGGTAAAATTTGCTAAAGTACCTCTTTTAATGTCGGTGCTATTTGTTTGCTCGCGCCTGGGTGTCAAATGTCATCATATAATTCGCTGCAATTGGCTCCGGCAAACAATGGAAATTTTCATCAATATGTGCGGATCGAAATTCTGCATCCCTCCCTCCCTTGCGTTCCATACCGCTCTTTCCGTCAGCCAGCTGTCGGCAATTCTTGTGTACATACTAGATAGAGTTTGAACTGGAGTTAGTTCGGATGAAAGGTGCAATCACAGCTCGCGACAGTGGCACAAGATATCGTTATTTTCCGAGGCAAAATGACGAAAGAAGCTAGTAATGATGGATGGTGCGCATCCTGGGAAAATAGGAACTGATGACAAAAAGGGGGACACACTGAAAAATCGATAGTTTCTGCAGCATTAACTTTGTCCTAGATCTTAATTCCACATTCAGAAATTCCGTTTGTGTTTTTTTTTTTTTTTTTCGTGACCATTACGAACACAAATGTGAATGTTCGTGATCTTCGAAGTAAAATACTTCATCACTAACGAAAATACAATTTTCTACACTTTAAAACACATGCTGCTTTCTTAAAAGTGCTGACAGGAGGAGGCAAAAAGAATTGTAAAAGATATCTCGGAAAATATTTATTTTTAATAGTTATTCTATACTAAAAAATCTCAAATGCTGATGATTTTATTATAAATATGTGATTTTGCAACGTAACTAAAGGTGTTCCACAACTTTTGTTAGGTTAGTATATCAATTCATGCTTCGTGCTACTAGATTACCGAACAACTTCACACCAACACGTATTCGTTTCTCGCGGTCTGTGATTAACCATAAGCCATGCCAATTTCAACAATGAAGCACGTGATTTGCAGTTTTTTACATTAAATATTTGAAAAACCAAAATGGCGTATCTCTCTTAATTCATTGATTACACAGACGAAATTTGTGTTATTTTAGCGACTGTTTAGGCGAATAAGTTAAGAAGCTTTATTTTAAGCCAACATTAGAGCCTCTAAGTCCTTCATTAGCTGTTTTTTTGTCTTACTTTTCTCATCTGTTCTTTAGTTGTTTTTTTTTTTTAATAGCCATGCGATCGCATATTTCCCATGGGTAACTGACGACCGAGATATGGAGCTGTTCTCTTTACCCATAAAAAATACACTGCACTATAAAAAGTTAGAGGCACTCGTAAATTCGCATTAAACTGAGGAAGGGTGTAAAAAATGAATACACAAAGACACCAACGCGAAACGCCCTGTTACTAAGAAAGTGAGTTAATAAATAAGGTTAGTTTTCATTTTTCAAGGGCATAGGTATCCAATTATGACATATGCCTATTATGGCATGTCTTAACATGAATTTGTAGTATGTGCGATATAAAGTTGGCAATATTGGCGTAGTTAAACGAAGCAAAATTTACGCTAGAATGCGCGAATAATATAAATAGCGGTAATTTATGATCCAAAAAGCCTGAACCGTTCAAAGCTAGTCACTGATGAGTAATAGATGAACACCAGCTTGATCGACCAGTCGGAACAGCGCTACTGATGCAGTTTAATGTGACCGTGAACTAATTCAGAAAGACTTCTGCATCAGTTTGGACAATGATTGCCGCTTGTTGTCTTTTGAGCCCTACCCACATCCACAGAGCCCGATCTTGCATCTTATGATTTTCATATATCTTTGGGCAAATTGGATTACTCTGAAGAAACTTTAAAAATTATTTGCTCTTTGTTGAAGAAATACACACAAGACGTCCAATCTTTAATCAGCATTGCTTAGCAGGTCGTAGCCAACAACATCCCTTGATAAGGACAAAGATAACCTCTGAAGAGGTCATCTTTAATAACTAAAAATATCCTAAATGACACTGGAACAGCGTAAGAATTATAATTAAAAGTACAATCACGATTCGAAATTACACAACAGGACTCAATTCAAACATTTACTTCTATCATCATCTTTTAATGCGTTTTCTAAGATGGTATTTCGTGGCCTACAAAGGAGTAATTTGAGTGAAATGTGTACATACGGACATTGTAGAAAAGAATTGCGAACAGTAACTAAGGTGGGCTCTTTTTTTTTGTTGTTGTTGTTAACATTCACGGAAAGATTAAAATTCCGGGATAATTAGAAATCTTACTTATTCCTTAGGTGGAAACAGGCGAAGAAATGAAACGCGTTATGAGAACTTTTTTTTTCTTTTCTATCAACCTCCAAACGGGGGGGAAACGGTACTGATAATCATACCGTAATTAACATTGAAATTAGGGAACGCGTGTACAGTACGTCCTTAAAAGCAGATCGGAAGGCAATGAACAAAGAAGGAAAGAAGGGAAAAAATTGAATTTCGGATGGGACTCTTTATAATTCATTCGGGAATGTTTGTTTTAATACGCGGCTATTTTTTTGTCCTTTTGGATCTGCGCTATTACGTGTTTCTACTTAATATTTGTGTTTAAATTAAACATCTACACTCAGTATACAAAAAATTAGATGCTTTTAACTAATCTTCACATTCATATCTGTTAATATGTGAGCATTTAGAAATATTTTGGCTCCCCCTTCGTCTAAGTGGTGACGACCATCCTCCATTAAAACAGCAAAGCGGATTCTGCGCAGTAAAAGACCACCAAACTCTTTCAGACAGAAACTAACGCAATTTGATTAGCATTTCTTTTTTTCTCATTCACTTGGCAGCAGTTAGCACATTTTTGTTCGCCCGCTTACATTATCCGGGTTCCTTTTCATAGGTTCTAGTGCAAAAAGTTTTTTTTTTTTTTGTTTTTTTTGTTGTTGTTGTTTCGTAGTTTTCACGGAACTGCTTTTCGCTAATATTTTTCCTTTTTTTTCGATCAATTCGGCACACTTCCTATAGATGGAGCTATTCACAGATATTTGGAGGTGACATATTTTCTCTCACAAACAAAGAAACCAAATCTTTTGGAAAAACTTCGCTTAAGTGCTAAAGAATAAAAAGAAAATAATATATTAAGAACCGCACAAAAGAAAGAAAGAATCGCAAAAGAGACACCAGTGCGGATTTCTAAATGCGAAATATCAATAAGTTGGTTTTCGTTGCACATATTTAGCTTTTTTGAAGTAGCTTATGTCAACAAATATGCATGCTGGTAAAGCATTATAACAAAAGGGGGCCTTATTGTTAGCTACACGAAACAGAAAATGTAACTTGAACAATTGGAAACAATCTGCAACACACTCACATAGCTTTTATCAATCTTCCTGCCAACCAAAGAATTTATTAAAATACCACCTGATTCATCTTATCCAAACTATTTGACGTTGGGATACCCAGAAAGCTTTTGTAAGAGAATATCAGATTAAAATTGAGGGGACTGTTTGTAAAGTAAGGTAACCGTTGCGTCTGATTCTGCAAAACACATTTAATCACAAAACAATGAAACGACAGTTAATGAAGGCATGTTAGAGCAGTATTTCTCGACTGTTCACTATTCCCCACCCCCTCAAACGCTAAACAGAGAGTTCCCAAAGATCTAACCTCAAAGAACTTTGAAAGAAAGATGGCCTTCTTTAGAAAGTCAAACACAAGAACTATTCATTCAGTTTACAGGGAGAAATACCAGCGAAATGCTTATAATTACAGAATCCATTCGTCTATCAGAATTTCCCATCATATTCGCATTTTCCTAAGCTATTTCTTAACGTTCGTTGTAGTGCAATCCTTAACAAACACAATCTCGAAGCGTACCACCGTGATGTCCTTTCTGTTATCTTAATTTGTGCCGCGGTTGTGCTTCTATCAACTTTCTATACTGTCTTTCGTGAGCCACCAAACATTATCAACTGGGCAAATGAAATTAGTGTAATTGTGAATGTGTGTGCGCCTGTAAAGATAAATTCGTCCCAAGTCGTTAATCTGTTTATGTTAGAGACCGAATCCAACATTCCCATCTTACGTAAAGCAAACTAATTAATTTGTTCTACTAATTGTGATAATTAGGGTGTAAATTAATTATTATGACATCCGTATATCGCTAATCTGGAAAAGTTCAACCAGTTATGGTGGTCTTTTAAGCAGATTTCTCTTTGAATTGCTCTGATTAAAGTTGATCGTAATGTACTTTTCCAAACGCAAACTTACACTGACTTCTAAAAAGCAAACAGCTACCTGGAAGCGATGTACTTAGTTGTAAATTAACTGCCTTACGTCGTATAATAAATTAATTGTGTCCTTTGAAGTCAGACATCGAGAGTCGACGTGTACAATTAGGAATTTAAGGACAATTATGCTTAATTACTTCGTTTAAAATTTCATCTTCCGCCTAGATCGAAATTATTCATTAACATTCGCCATGTACCATCCCTGGAAAGAAATTTTCTAGTAGCTATCTCTTTCTGCACCTTTTTGAAGTGGCTGGGTTCAATTCCCTTCGCAGGACTTCCTGGTGACTTTTTTACTCGGAGCTGAGTTAGCTGACTTCCCTATTTTAATTTTAGCGACTTTTACTTGTTCCCAAAACTAAAGGGATACATTAGAAGACGGATATTTATATACTTATCACCATTATTAATTTTATCTTTCTAATTATAACCTAATATTGTCTTGCCTCACTAAATACGTTATTTCTTCACTATATATTAATAATAATAATTATTAATTATTATTAGAAATGTGTGCGACAGAGAGCTAAAGAAATTGAATTACAGAATAACGAAAGAGTGAAAAGAAAGTTGCAAAAACCGAACCTTTGAGATATGTAATCAGAAACAGATGAAGAGAATTTATTTCGAGCAATGACTTGAAAATGGAAGTAGAAATGGACTAATTATAAGTACCCCGCTAATGCTGTTTGAATGTGATGGCTTTGAGCAGAGTGCTGACTGGTTGTAATGTCGTAACACCGGCCCGAAAACGCTAATGGAAAAAGCATGTACGGGGACCTATCGATGCATTAATAGCGAAAGCGGAATGGCGCGCAGGTAGGAATCAGGCTACAAAAAATTGCGGACAACAGTGGTCCAAAAATTATTTCAGAAACAGCAATGCTTTAGAGACATTGAATCCACGCACTTCCGGTATATATTCCTAATTTCGATAATTCTAGATTACTTTGTATTCTATCATAGACTAAGGATATTTCAGTAATTTACAAAAATCTATTATTAATTATAAAAGAAACTGCACACTGGCAGAAGATACCACCACATTGCAACAACAGAAAACTCCGCGCATTGTAAAAGACGCGAAAATAACACAAAGTTGAAAATACGCGTTACCGAAGCCCCAACAATACCGCAACAACCGAAGAACCCCCTGCATTATAGAAGACGCAACAATACTGTACAATGGTATAGCTTTACAGAAGACAGAACAATACTTCAACAATAGAAAAAACTCAGTGTATTTACGATTTTTTTCAAAAAGACGAACAGATGAAACTCGGAAGGGACAAGGTCAGGACTATGAGGAAAGCACTGCCTCCCTCTTTCAAATGATAAATAGAGTGTTCCTAAAGGTCCAACCTAAACAAATGACTAATTGTGTGAACGTAGACGAAATTCTCTCATGCACAATCATGCAATATTATCAAAATCGAAAATTCAACAACGCTGCAACAACAGAAAATTTCGCGATTACGAATATCAACGATACTTCAGCATTATAAATTTTCTACAGAAGACACAACTATGCTGCAACAGTGGAAAATTTCTGCAGGAGAAACAACACTACTACAACAATGGAATATTTCTATAGAATACATAACAATACTTCGACAATGGCAAATTTTTACAGAAGACAACAGAAATTCTGCTGCAATATTATCGAAAATATTCTCAAACAATATTACAGCAACAGAAAATGCTACAGAAGACAATAGTACAACAACAATAGAAAATTCCGTGCGTTACAATATCTCTACAATGCTTCAATAATAGAAAATCCTACAGAAGACGATACCGCAACACTAATATTTTTGTGCATTACAGTGTTTCTACAATACTGCAACAATATAAAACTGCGCATTTCATAAAATAATAATACTGCGACAACAGAAAATTCGGTGCATTACCGTTAGCTTAAATAACCGATGATGCAACAATAGATTTTGTGATTGCGTATGCCGACAATACTTCTACAAAAGACATAACTATGCTGCAAGTGAAAAATTTCTGCAGGAGACAGAATAGTATAGAACAATGGAATATTTCTACAGATTGGACAACAATATACTTCGACATTGGAAAATTTTTACAGAAGATACAACAATACTTGGACAACAGAAAATTTTTACAGAAGACACAACAGAAAATTCTGCTGCACTATTATTGAGAAAATTCCCCAACAATATTACAGCAACAGAAAATTCTGCAGACGACAACAATGTTACAACAATAGAAAATGCTACAGAAGATACAATACTACAATAGAAAATTCCGTGCGTTACAATGCCTCTACAATACTTCAATAATAGAAATATCCTACAGAAAACAACACTAATGCAACACTAAACTTTTTGTGCATTACAATGTTTCTACAATACTGCAACAATATAAAACTGCGCATTTCATAAAATAATAATACTGCGACAACAGAAAATTCCGTGCATTACCATTGGCTTAACATTGTATCAACGAATGACGCAACAAAAGATTTTGCGATTACGTATGCCGACAATACTTCAACAATAGAAATTTTCTACAAAAGACAACTATGCTGCAAGTGAAATATTTCTGCAAGAGACAACAATATACAACAATGGAATATTCAATAATATTCCATTATTCAACTTGGACAGTGGAATATTTCTACAGAATGGGCAACAATACTCGGGCAGTGGAAAATTTTTTCAGAAGGCAACAGAAAATTTTGCTGCACTATTATTGGGAAAATTCCCCAACATTACAGCAACAGAAAATTTTTTCAGAAGGCAACAGAAAATTTTGCTGCACTATTATTGGGAAAATTCCCCAACATTACAGCAACAGACGATAACAATGCTACAACACTAGAAAATAATACAGAAGACAGCAATGCTACAACAATAGAAAATTCCGTGCGTTATACTGGCTCTACAATACCGCAACAATAGAAAATTCCTACAGAAACAACAATGCTATAACACTAGAAATGTGTGCATTACAACGTTTCTACAATACTGCAACAATAGAAAACTACGTATTTCAGAAAATAACAATACTGCGACAACAGAAAATTCTGTACATTACCATTCGCTTAATAACATTGCATCGATGGATGATGCAACAATTTAAAACTTCGTTTGCTCCAAAGCATTCAACAATAAAAGACCGTCCACTGCAGGATACTGAAACAACAGAAATGAATAGAAAGAAATGCAGTAATTTCGCAACAGTGCAAAAACTGTGATAAATAATAGTGTCCGAGAATAAGAGGAACGGTTACAGTGTACGTGAGTCTTTATCAGATGTGATGAGGAGGCAAATATTTTCGTCAACGTAATTAACAGATTTTTAAATGAGGGTGTTGCGCTACTGTGTTACGTTCTTTGGGAAACGGACGAAAAACGTATCGCACACATTCTGCGTAAACAGCGATGACGTCACAACAAGGGGATGCAGAAAGAGATGATTCTTACCAGACTTCGCACGTGCACACAGAATGTTACAACAGGCGACCAGTGCGTAACTTATCCAATGCATGACAGGAGATTCCTGCGGGCACTACGGTATCGGGGACTGGCACGTGGCACACAACGCGTATCACATCACACCGACGGCCTTTCCACGTGAGAGAAGTTGAGAAGAATCAGAGGCGGAAAAAGCGGTTTCCGAAGTCCTGCGACACTTTTCGAAGGCAGTGGCTTCTCTAGAAAGTTGAGAAAGTTTCGAACACGACTTCCGCTTCGCGCGACGACTTGTCCGCATTCACGGCCCGCCGCTCGAAGAGAGCTGACAGAGAATTCTTTGACTTGGACATCGGCTGCTGTCGTCCTCCGCACGGCATCCGCCGTTATCGTTTTCACAGCCGTAGCGAGTGGGAGAACGTCCGTGAATACACGGCACGTATCGCGGACGCCAGGTTCGGTCTGAAATGTGGCGCCTGCGCCATCGATCGCACGTCAACGGCGTCTTAATGTGCAGGCAAGCGAAACTCAGAGACGGAGGAGAGAGAGAGAGAGAGAGAGAGAGAGAGAGAGAGAGTGGACTTACTTACGCTGTTGCGCACCTCCTAAAACTAATAAGGTGCCACCAATAGATTTAATGAAGCGTCTGTCACTAGCACGTGCGCCAGGGATGGCTTGAACGGTCCACGAGTGACATTCGCTGGAGGAGTTTTGATAGCCCAACCACTCACCACCTTATTGTCCCCAATAATTGGCCAAGAAGAAAACACACACACCAACGACAGGCCGCCTTATCTCTAAATTAATTACGACTGCAGGTTTGTGTGGGGACTTGGGGGCCACAGGAAAGGGGGGTGGGGAGTTCGTTGTGCGTGCCGTTGACGTTGGAGGAGTGGAGAGTCCGACATCGCCGGTCCAAGGTACAAAAAGCGGCAACCACTCGCTGCTGCTGGCACGGAATTAATTAATATTTCCCGCTTTGCCCGCTAATTATTTGAACCTGTGACCTCCTTCCACAAAAGGTGCAGCTAATTTCGGGTTACGCTCGTAAGAACGCTTCTTTTATGAGGTTAACACAAGTGGGAACACTTTCCAGCTGTCTTTTCTTTGTCCGAAGATGTTAATGGACGCAATTAGCGGTCGGGATCGAACTCGGGACCAAAAAGGTTCTCCAGCCGAATCCTTAGAACTGTGATCAACAGACATCACTCCACATAAAGCATTTACATCTTACTGCAGGAGTTATGATTTCCCAAGACTGCCAAGTATTTATCCACTCGTAATATCCTATTATCATCCACTTTACCATCTTCAGCATCTCTTCCATCATAACTTCAGTCTCATCGAAATTATTCTCATCGCATGTTATTCACAACTTTCCTTAAGTTTTCCCGAACAAAATTTGTAACCTTCTTCTTCTGTATCACATATCAACGCCGTGTCATCTGCAAACCTTGCTGACTGTACAATTTTATTGCATACTTCCTCTAACATTCTGTATCCAATCAATTCCGATATCCTTCAATATCTCCATGAGGCGTTTGTAATTTATCCTATCAAATACTGACATTACTTTCCGACCTGACATTACTTGTGATTTGGTGCTACAGGAGGAAATTCGATATTGGCCATACTGAATAATATTGACCATATGCTTTCCGATAAGTAACTGATCTTGGATATTATGTATTTCTTTATAAAAACTCCAAGCACAAAAGATATCATAACCTTTAGCACTTTGTACCGTGTGGGTGGGGGTTAAAGGTTGAGAAGACAAAAGATACTTGTTGACATCGGACTTAAATTTTCAGGAAATAAACCTGAAGGAAGGTTGTTCCAGAAATTATAAGTTGAAGAGGAAGAAGACAAGTTGGTTCTGTGGTTTTTAAGTTGGACAGTAAATACATGTTGACTGCTTGCGGCACATGTTCGGATTCTTTTGGAAGAGAGAGGAGGAATTATAGAAGCCAATTCAGAAGAACAGTGCCCATGGAAGTATCTATAGAAAAGGCATCAGCAGAAACAGAACATCTATGAGACAGAGAGCGGAGAGAATTCTTAAGAGATAGGTTAATTAATGACCTAACTGTCCTCTTTTGAATGGAGTCTAGAAGTTTTAGAGAGGTTAAGGAGCACTGCTCCAAATGTGGGAACAATATTCCATGGTAAGGCGGATTTGAGATTTGTTGAGTGTGAACAGCTGTTTAGAAGAACGGTAATGCCGAGAGCGAAAGAGAGAATCAGTTTTTCAGATGTAGAGGAAGCAATATTTTTAATGTGCTTGTGCCAAGAGAGATTAGAAGTCAGGGTAATCCCTATTAGAGATATGTCATCTTGTCTATAAATCTGAGTGTCACAGAAGATACGCATAGGAACAGTAGACTCCTTTTGCGTGATATAAGGTCGGACTGATTTTTAAAAGGATTGAAATTAATTAAGTTCTTTTCGCTCCACTGGATAATTAATTCGAGATCAGCATTTAAGGAAGTGATAGTGAATATTCAAGAAGTTGAAGCTATTTGTGCAGGGCGAAGTGTCTCATAGTGGAAGGTGGAATGCAATGTGGTGTCTTCTTCCGTTGATTAGAAATCCTATCCATTGCAAAACTATGAACAGGATTTCCAGTCAATGGAAGAAGGTCATTGATATGCAAGAGAAAAAGAGTGGGAGAAAGATCCACTCTTTTTTTGAACCTTGGGAAACATCAGCATTAGTGGAGAAGTTAGAAGACAGAGAGCCGTCTACCATCACCCGCAGTGAGCGGTCAGAGAGAAAAGTGGATACCCAATTACAAAAAACGGTTGCAAATCCATAACATGGAAGCTTGTTCAGAAGTATTTACGTTTATGACAAAACACGATAGAAAGTCTTTGAAATGTCAATAGCAAATGCTTGAATTTCACCAAACTTTTCCATTGAATTTGTAAATTGATGAGCAAATAAGCCAAAATATTACAGTCGAGCGACACTGACGGAATCCGTACTGGAGATCATTCATCAGATGAAAAGTTTCGAGATAGTTTAGGATTTGTTGGTTAATGGATTGGTTTTTATCATTATTTTGGAAATGTAACGGGATGATGATTGAATGGGAAAGTTTTGTCACCCTCTTTTAGGAACTGGCTGGATATGAGCAAATTTCCAAGCAGAAGTGAAAACACCAGTGGAATAAGAAAGTGTAAAAAGGCGACATAGAACAGGAGTAAGCTCATGAGCACAAGTTTTGAGACCAGGTGGAGAAATACCATCAGAATCTCTAGCTTTCTTGGCATCAAGATTGTTCAAAATTCTTATGACATCCTTTTGATGGAAGACTAGAGGACCTTTGATCTTCCATCTTATGACATCCTTTGATGGACGTCCATTGAGTGGCGTGTACTGGGAATGGTAGGTGATGGTTTTTCAAGATTGTCAAAACAAGAGTTAGAAGAAAAAAAAACTCTAGTAAGTCTGCTTTCTCTTTATCTGAACAGTGAATAGGTTTAGAGAGTGAAATATAGATGGACAGTTGTGCCCAATAACTTTTTCAGAGACCAGAATTCTTGACAACCATTTGGACAAGAAAATCGAGTTCAGACTAATTAATAACTAGTTTACAATTGTGGTGAGGTTTAGTGTAGACACAAAATGAACCTGGAAATTTAGATGCGAGCCAATTGCGGTATGCAACATTCTTCTCTTGAACAGTCTTAGCCCTTTTATCGTAAAAACCAAGGTTCAGATAAAGGAATAAAGGACGAGATTTTAAGGTGGAGTGTGGAATAAAGGAATTCATTCCTACAAGAATAATTCTACTGGCACGATATAAGCAAACATATACATCAGAAGATTTAAAACAGTAATGCAACCGAGGAAACGAAGAATAGAAATCTGCAGATCATCTCCCATTTCGCATTCTTGTAATTTCAAACAACACGGGGGCAAGAATGGCCACGAGAGAAAGGCTGCATGGGAGAAGAGACCATCACCAAGTTGTGATGGTCCCGACCATGTATTTGGAAGGGTTGCTCGTGAGGAAAAGATCAAGAGTGTTGGCTGATAGGTAAATGAACAATCCGTGCGAGGTCGTTAGTAATTGCAAAAGTCTCAGCAGCTCGACCAGCTGGGTTCATGTGACTGGAAAACTGACGCCGACTGGAGTTTTGAAAGTTAAAATCACCAAGGAAAATTAACTTACTGTTACGATTCCAAATTATTAAGTCTCTGACAAAATATCAGAGCGGACATTGGAAAAAGTATCGAATTTGAAGTAAAAGGAATCGTACTGCGAATAATTAGGACAACTGAAATGAGCAAATCAACCGATGATTGGGATTCTGTCAAAAAAAGTAAGTGGAGTTTGATAAGTGGAAATGGACATCATTCAGATTGGAATTTAAACCACGTAAAAGAGGAAGTATTTGGGAATTTTAGATCTTTTGGCAGATGAGTTTGTTTTATAATTTTGATTATTCATGATATATATTCAGTAGATAAAGTAAAAGGAGAAAGGGCTATCTTGTATGAAGTAATGAAATTTTTGGATAAGGCGTACACAGGGAAAGAATACACCCATCTTTTTGACATAACGTGGCGTCGACAATGTCTCCCACATACACACTACTCGTATTCCCTCCAGTCATTATCTGGCAGAGCAGAAGCAGCGAGATTATACACTAGGTGATCCGGAAGCTTCCTAGAGAGTTACCAATAGGTTCGGTCCAATGGACCACCTAGCGGTTGTCCTGCAAACACTGCTTTAGAGCTGTACCCTCATATTTAACAATGAGATCGAACACCCTTCTCGTTTTTTAAGCTTCATTATTACAGTATTGTTAAAATTATATTGTACTGGCATTTAATATTTTTGTTCTCTTTAATTTTTTTCAGTTTTTAAATCGCAATGATGAACGCTTCAAATAATTTAGAAATTATTTTAAAGCAAAAATTCATTCCAGTGATGTTCAAATTCGCTGATGTCGTCTGCATATTCAGGAGTGTCGCAACTTTTGGTAGGATAGTGTACATCATGTGATGACACAGTATTCTTGAACGCTGCGCTCCGAAACAGTTTTGTTTATTGAGCCAACCTCTTACATTTGCTATGATGAATCAAGTACAATCACAGATTATAAAAATATTCAAAGACTGCATTACCTTAAATTTTTCTCCATGTTCCCTGAAGTTTCTTAAACTAGATGTGAGGCACACTTAAAACACACCAATTGTACTACTTGTACCGCAAATTTTCAAGAGTTTTATCACATTTTTAGTTATAAATTGGTTAATAACTGTACAAGTATTATAGAAATATATTTAAATAATACGAAGTTATTTCTGTGCTATACTTATCCACAGAAAACTAGCAGAAAGCATTTATACACAAGATGATTTTATTATTATTAAGAAACTAGTGGAGATTACTTTAAAAAGTCTTAACTTTCAATTTTCAACAGCCTATAAAACAACCCACTAGTGACGAGAACGTATCTACATTTCTGTCGAACCACACAAACTGACTGAGCGCGCATGCCCAAAAGGAATCATCGATTAGGTATATCTTGCGAGTCTCTACATGCGTAGACGTGAAAAAGTAGTTTAAAAGCAGTTAAAAATCTCGAAACTTTCTTCCTGTAGGAAAAGTAGGGTTCAGTTCCAAGAGCGACAAATATACTGTACATTAAAGTACTTTTTTTTTTTTTGCTAAATAAAACATAACCTAACCGAGAAGATGAAATCTAGCACGCAATATATTTCTTTGTTTGCCGTATAAATCCACTACTTCTGTCATTTCACATTTTTCCTATTTATTCCATGATTGGTTAACATCTGACGTTCACAAAAACGCGTATAATGTCACATGATTATCATTCACTCAGATTTGCACGAATTTTACTATACACATGCTTACGAATAAAAGTATTTTATTTTTCTGAATATTTTTCTACCTACAATGAAGTAACGTGTTTAAAATAATTACTACTAGAAGAATGATATAAAAAAAACAAGCAACGCTTTGGGAAAAGGCACATTACTGAGTAAACACAGAAGACGGACAAAGAACTTCTTTGGGTAAGCAATGGCTAGAGGAACAAACACTTATTGGGAAAGAGTTGCGAACCAACAAACTGTATCAACAGGACGAAGGGAAAAATACATATAGATGCTGGAAGTTTCCTCATCCGTCATCTTGGACAAATTGCCGGATGGAAAACTGTGCAATAAGAGATTTAATAGCCTCGGGTGAAGATCCGCTGACCAACTAGTTTAGATTAAAGCAAGTCCTCCACGGATAAGGTTGATTAATCTTTTCTTCGAAACGCATGACGTCACGCTGTTTCAACAGACCATTATTAATGTCAACTGTCACGTGACATTCTCTGTTAGCTGTATATGTGAGCGAAGGACTGGAAAAAGTCCCGTAGTATTTATCCTACGATTAATGGTCTCCACAGGGATGGAAAATCAAAAGATATCCACCCCCACACACCCCAAGATGTCTCGAAGAATGTCATGGGGGTCAGATAATATTGTAAAGAATTAAAAATAAAAAAGTATAACGAAACATGGTTATGAACTAAGGTTGTTGAGACCAGTAAGGGGGTTTGGGGAATGGTGATTTTGATTCGCTCACAAACAGATCGCCAGAAGTAAAAGTTTGAGAAATACTACTTTCAGTTTATTACAAATAAAACCATTCGCACTTAAAACTAATACTTTTAACACGCTTGATAACAAAAAGTGAAATACTTTGTTCTGACATTACTATTGCGGCAAAGTCAAGTCTCAACGCATACTGCGCAACCATGGCAACCGTTATCCGTTCATAGAGACATCAAAGATGAAATAAATAATAAAATTTTTATTAACAGTATTTTGGAGAGTGTTGCAGGTCTCTACGCTTTCGTAGTTGACAAAATTACTTGCAGTTCTTTCCTAGTCGGACTAAGACAAATCCACACACACACACACACACACACACAGTACCATTTTCCAACCCAAGACATTTCAATCACTACCGCCTTCAAAGTTTCCAGACTTCCTGTTGCCTGGGAAACCTACTCTCGACTCCAGTATATTATGAAAGAGTTAAGTATAAGATTGCAACGGCTAAGTATGCCTGGAATGAAAATGGAATTCCTTGGGTAACAACTAATGAGTTTCAGATATGCTCATCGGTGCACACTGCTTCCGCCCTGCTCACATACAAGCACCAGCCTTGTGGTAGCAGTTAATTCGCCGAAAAGAAAGATTTCATCCAGAACTTATGTTATTTTTTTTTATCTCCAGTAGCTAATAATTAAGGAGTGTGTTTTTTGTCCGTCTGTGCTGCTAATGTTTCAGAGAAATTGCATCCTCTCGCTGGTGTCTTCGGATGCGCAATGTTCAGCGATATCCAGTCTTTCTGTAAACTAAAGAGAACTGCGCATGCGTTTCGCTTTTCCCCCCAGAGGAGCCATTATGAAGCTGGTAAGGTCGGACAACTCGAGGATTGTCCGTTATGCCCAGTTTATCCGGGATGAGGACTACTTAACCCTCACACAAAGCCGTGACACTACCTTAACACACATTATGGGTCCTCCATCTCCTGCTGAGCGCGCTGGTTGGACATGCTTGCCTGTTTTTACGACAGCTCCGACACAAACTTCGAGAAGGCAACTGAGGCCTTTTTTTTTATTCTCTCTCTCTCTCTCTCTCTCTCTCTCTCTCTCTCTCTCTCTCTCTCTCTCTCTCTCTCTCTCACACACACACACACACACACACACATGGCTTAATGCGGTTTACGACGGCTTTTTACAACCACCCCAGCGGCTGTCGGGAGTGATGTTGGGTTACGGTGATGTCGGCTGAAATCACGTATCTCCCGGGCCATTAACTCCTCCTTCATACACGTCTATAGGGATCTTCATCATTTTGCCTGATTTTCTCCGTGCCTCTTCCACTTGTGATCTATGGACGTGTGTTCTTAGCTGGTATCTTATTTAGTTCTTAAATAAAACTTCGCCTCTCCTTTTTGCACTTTTATGTCACGCAAACACAGCTCCGCACCTTTCAGATGGGTTTTTATTTATTTATTTTTATTTTTATTTATTTTTTGCTGAAGACCAGGTCAAGTACTTTGAAGTCTTTTTAGTGTTATGAAAAAAAAAAAAAAAAAAAAAAAACTACAAAGCCATCTACAGAAATTTTGTAAACCCATGAAAAAATATAAAGCCAATCTCCAAAATACGCCTTGCGTCTGGGAGCATTCCAAGTATGTTTGACAGCTAATGTATTTAAAATTTCAGAATTCTTGACGCTTACTTTAAAAGAATACAATGCTAGTAATACGTTTTTTCTTCAGTATGAGACCTTTTCCTCTGAAAACTTTTTACAATTATAAAATAAAATGTCAAGATAGCGAACAGTTAATAATAAATCGTACTTCAAACAAGATTTCAGAAAAAAATCTACAATTTTACTATCTTAAAACGTTTTTTTAGACAATTTTAACAAGAAAAAAAATCCTTACTGAACCAGTCAATGATGACAAATATGTAAACTTTGGATTAATATAATTGGCAATTTGTAAAATCCCTAGCTGTACAACTACAATGTATAGGCCTAACTGTACAATAAAGATTCTTGAGTAGCAGTAAGGCCATTGATATAAACGGAAGATTCAAATATATTATATGACCAAAAGTATGCGAACACACACACAGAGGTAGATAAAAAAATGGACCCGCTCCAGTAACCAATTTTTTAACAAATGGATGAAAATTATGGAAGAGCATATCTATTTATGTTACATACTTCGTTTACCTCAAAAAACCATAATATCCATCTTTATATTTTGCAGGATGAAGAAAGAATGTCATTCCAAAACGTCACTTTCAACAAAACTGAAGATAGAGCGATTATGAAATACCTGTTTCTACAGGGAAAAACACCAAAGGAAATTCATGCTGATATATTGGCGACGTTACGAGAAAGCAGTGTCCATGCTATTCAACCATCAAAAGCTAGGTTGCAAATTTTAAAATGGTTTTTTTTTCTGACACTAAGGATGCAGAGAAGACAGGAAGACCAGTTTCTGCGACAGTGTCTGAAAATGTTGATGATATTCTCTGTTGTTGTTTTTAGGAGCATTAGCAACTAAGGCCATATTGCTCCGGGAATATGCGGTGGTCATTCCCTGACCTTTCCGCATCCTCCGTATTTGGTGGTGACGGGCTCGAACGATGATATTCACACCATGCTATATTCTGATAGAGAATTTCTGCTGCAGAAATTCTCTCTAGCGAAAATTGTGACCATGGATGAAACAGTTCTTTCATTATGACCCAGAGACCAAAGGACAGTCAAAGGAGTGGAGGTACAGTGGCTCACCTGTCCGAAGAAGTTCAGCACCCAAAAGTCTACTGGTAAGTTCATGGCTTCTGCCTTTTGGGACAAGGATGGGATTTTGTTGGCTGCCTTTTCTAGGCAGTAAACAAAATCCCAAAACTGACTACCTGGAAAAAGGTAAAAAGATAACCACTGAGCATTAGTCATCATTTTTGGACAAACTGATGGAGACAATGAAGGCGAAACGCAAGAGAAAGCTCGTTTGAGGAGTGCTGTTTCTGCAGTACAATGCCCCGGCACACACACAGCACATCAAACACAGACCTCGGACTACTACTACTATTACGACTGCACAGATTTGTGGGGAACAGACTCACAGACACCCTCGGACAACTACCTCTCCCCAAATTGCGAAAAAATCATTTAAAGAGCATTAAATATATTAAATAAACTAGCCCAAGAACTTATCAGTAGCCCCTCGTACAGTGTAAATATCAGAATAAGAGAAGGGTGGAGGTGGATCGTGTAAAGCAAGTTATAATAATGTTACAAAAAAAATTGACATCTATTTACTAACAGCAGTAGCCCGATTACGTTGTATACCTAACTTTATTTCAGACTAAAGGAAGAAGAGAAAGATGAATAAAGAGACAGAAATCTATATTTTATAGTATAAAGTCATCTGAGAAAGAGTGACACGAAAAGCCATATCTTTATTCTAACAAACGAAACACTAGCTGTAAAGTTTCACAAAAACCGAATGTCAAAAAAAGAGAAGATAAAAAGCTGCCTGGAACTGAACAAAGTGACAGGGATTTGCTGGAGCTTGGACGACAAATTTTGAATCTGATAAAAACTGCAACATAGAAACGAATAGAGACTCAATATCCTTACGAAAACAGGGCAATAATAGTTCACTTGTTGGCGTTGTCTTCGTAACGGGCGAGTTCATTTATCTTCAAGGATGAGAAGGTTGAATATGAGAGCGCGAATTTCGAATTTTTTTTTTTTTTCGTTTATATGAATGATTAGAGATAAACAACCTCATTTTTAATCTTAAAAAATAAAGCTGACTTTCACGAGACCTAAATTAATTAATAACATTCCTTCTCACTTTAAATTAAAAGCTTGAGGTAAATCACATTTTATAGTAAATTAACTTCACAAAGGATTAAATTAAAATCATGCAGCCCTGGAAAGCTATCCGGTGATGCAGTGAAGCTACGTTCACGGGCGTAAGTGTTGCTCTTACGAAAACCATTGTGGTCGCTAACAGGATTGGTGAATCAGATTGCCAGTGATGGAAAGAAAATAACACTGTGGTTGATAATTAAAAACAAAAAACAGGCGAAAAATTTTTAACAAAAATAGAAAGGTGAAATTTATCTTTATGTTAGAAATATAAAACTTGCTGTTCATACATTTATTTATTAATATATTAATTAAACAAAATATAGTGAATGTCCTAAGCCTTTAGCTTATCCTTTCTTTGAAATAAAGGACCATATTAATATTTTTATACACGCCAAAGTAGGATTGGAAGAGGAAGATAATAGGAAAACCCTTGGAGGAAGCAGGAGGAGTTAAAAGAGCGTTTTTGGGCCCTAAAGCCACCAAGAGTTTTTCTTAAAATAGTCAAAATATATAAAAACAAGGACCGTGCTGGAAATCTGCTTTCGATTCCGAAATAACAATGAAATGAAAGCAAACTTTTTATATTACATGAAAGACATCAAAACACCGGAAGCGTCTAGTAAATACGAGGAGGGCTAGATATCGTTTCCGTTTCGTCAAAGTGGTCTCGTTTATTGTTCCCGTGACTTAAAACCATCAGAATGGCGACTGTTGCAATTGCAGCTGACGTAGCAAGAAACGCGGATAACGATATCACGTTTCTTGAGCAGCCTTGTGTGGAATAGAGTGAACGCAATGGACGACGTTTTTCAATCAAGCAGGAGAAGCGATTATAATGAAAGAAGATACCAAATGGAAACATTATCGCGTTCTGCAGGAAACTGCTTATGGACGGAATCGTAAAATGATGGAAAGAAATCTGAGGAAAATAATGAAAAATGTAATGGATGGAAGAGACAGATTTTGGAGAGAGGAGACAGGGACCAGGGAAAGTGGTGGTAGAGAGAAGGGAGAAAAAGGGAAATGGAATAAGACGGTCACAGAGAGAGAAAGAGAGAAATATAGTCAGATGAAGAGAAAGAACAGAGAAAGATAGTGAAAGAAACAGAAAGATACATAGGGTGCGAAAGAGAATTTTTTGTTTTTTTGAAACTCAGGCTATTGGGAATCAGTGGATTGTGATGACAACCGAGTATAGTCTATAGTCCATTTGTCTTTTTTCCGGATGAAAAATCAAAGCTTTCGAAGGGGGATCGTGTAAATCTCGCCCACAAAAAGAAATGAGAAGAAAAAGTGAGTGAGAAAGAGATCATTATTGCGAATTCTCCAGTTAAAAAAGTCACCCAACATAAAGATTTGGGTATCATCTGGGACAAAGACCTCACCTTCTTGCCTCACTTTAATGCCACTCGAACGAAAACATATTCGGCTTTATGGGCAGTAAAACAAGAGATCTCCAACTTCCATAACCCGGACCTTATCATCAAATACATTCTTCGTTGTATTTTCCCAATTCCATTATATGCCTCGACTATATGGTCCTCAGCACCCTCATCATACCAAGCCAGGTTCCTCTCCCTGGAATTCTGGATCTTGAAATGGCTAAATAGGGTTGCCGGGCTAACACCTACAATCTCAAAATCTGTTCTGGTCACCAATCTTAATACGCTTCCTTGGAGGTATCACATCATCTCTAGGAACCTTCTTACCCTCTCTCAGCTTCTATCCAGAAAACTGAGGTCACCCGATATTTGGGATATCATCGCCAGACCGTCCGACAGGAGAAGATGCCAGTCCAACACCTCCCCATACAGATCGAAGCTGCGTAGCATGTCCTCCTTGGACAACATGTTTCCACACAACTCCTTCCAAATATTTAATAGATTAGCCATAGACGCTGAGAAACTTTGCAAGGACAGAACCTACAGATCTTCCATTCTTGCAGACATGTATGCCTTAGTCATGATCTAGGTGGACTCTCTGTGATACCGCAATATCCACGCTTCGATGTATCCGGATGCACTTTTATTTGTTGTAACTTTATGTTTCTGTACTTGTTGTAACTTTATGTTTTTGTACTTGTTGTAACTTTATGTTTTTGTATCTTCCCCAGTGGCTGTTTAAGGCCGTATATTGTATCTGGCTCTGTATGCAATGCATATGTCTGTATTTTATGTTTTTTTTCTCTGTATATAACTCATGTCCTCTAGCTGCATAGCTGTAAAAGGACATTTCTTCGGAAATAAATTGATATTAATAATAATAATAATAATAATAACTAATGAAAAAAGGAACATGCCGAAAAGGAAACTGATGCCACGTGCTGCCAGCGTGTGCCTTGTATGTAAAGTGTATGTACTTTAAGTTTGATTTTTCTGTTTGAGGGATGAAAAATATTTTCAGCACTATACACCTGTTCCTAATACAGACTAATATCCTGGTTTGAAAGGGCCTCGATAAGTTTCTCGTGTCATTTACGAATTTCAGCCGGGGTTTCATTAAAGACAACGTCTGACATGGTCTCTAACTCCTGTAAAGCTACAGACAGAGACACTTTTTCACGAAACATAAAACTCAGCATTATATAATTAAACTGGCAGTCGCAACATGGATTAGTAATCTAAGCTGATTACTGAAATTAAAAGATAAATGCCAGACAGGACAAGATAAAGCTATTAGAGCGTACCAAAAATTCCCCCGTGAACCGAACAACGCAGACATCCCAAAGTGGATAATATGCCAGGGGACCAGACATCGCTGTTTATAAATTACCACATGCATTCCACTATCCATCATCTCGGTAAAACAGCGGGTGAGACTACATGCAAATACTTTGTAGACAATACAAATTACCACGGAGACTCTCCACGAAAAACTGGAGGACTTAGAAATTACTACACAGCTGGAATACAAATAAACGCCTCGAAGTGTGTGTCAGACACCACGATTACCTTAATATATACCTCGCCCCAATAGACTTTTAGACCTATTTTTCCAACGCTTACGAAATGGAAAGCAATTTTCATAACAACTTCTCCAGAGAGGATGGATTCGTGGGTCTTTATTGAGTTCGATAGATAAACGACTTCATCCCTTGAATACATTCCAAGTACAATACATTGAGAGGGGGAAAAAAGGCTTTCAAAGTTTCTACGTATCGATCGGTAATTCTGTGCGATGGTTTCAGCGTGTCTGGCTACGTTACTGAAATTAAAATTCGCCTCCACTTTATTTATGTGAGAATTGCATCAAATTAAATACTTTAATTTTGTGTTATCGCGGTATACAGCGGGATGTGTGTAAGTGAATTACTTCGTAAAATTCCACGCAGAAACAAAGGCTCTCAAATAATTCTCTAATTATCGCAATCCCTCAAAGGATGGTTTCCATGGTTACATCAGATGTTCCGTTTGTGAATTCGCGCTAGATATTAATAATAATAAATACAGATTAAAATTATGTTGCGCTGTGTGTGTGAGAATAAAAAATACGATAAAATTAGAGAATTTAGATTCGAATTGCGTAATTAATTAGCGTGCGGAAAATAATTTGGCCAATGTATAGCATTAATCCTTGAATATTTCTTCATTTCGCCACCTGCTTTTTTTATTTCTCTCTCTCTCGCTTTCTATCCAATGAAAAAACATTATTGCTTCCTTAATTCCATAAGAAAATGCCAGAGAAATTCGTTATTTGGTAGAGCAAATCACTAGACAACAGATATTAAGTGTGATTTTTCTCTCCTGAGGTATGGAATATTTCTTTCTCTTCATACTCCAAGTCAAAAGAGTTTACAAGATAGAGGAAGAGAGAGAATACAAGAAACAGCACCATATTTAGTAGTCACGCATTTTTTTTTTCTTTTTATGAAAACCCCAAACACGATTGTACGGCCTAATCCTACTTAGGTGTGTTGAGAAAGGAAGAGGCTTTCGCGCTCCTTCCGTTCGGGTGAGCTGTACTTTCACACCACTGTTCAAACAAATCGCACTGGTAAATGAGGAGACCTCCCCTGGCTGTAGCTGAGTCTGCACGCTCGATAAAACAAGACCGAAATCGGTGACCGTGACGGACACTGATGGCCTTGATCTGCCGTTATCTCCCGTAAAATAAGCGAGTCTTAGAGTCGCCGTTGGTTGCTGAGCACGCGTCTCAAGCGGCCAAGGAGTCCCTGGGGCGAAACTGATTTAAACGGCACCTCGGACATTAATGGACGTTTTCTGCCACCAGAGGGAGGAAGCGAAAATCAAATTGCTGCACGGATCGCGTTACAATGGATGCACAAATTTCGTGTACTTTTAAAGTCAAAGCCTCCCCCTTCCCCGAAAAGCAAAGATTCGATTACGGCTTCTACGCAGGAAGAAGGTGGAGGAAGGTAGAAAATCCCAGCTTTCTTCTCGTCCTCTCACAAATATTCGAAACAGCATCTTCGTCTGATGTGATTATGTCTCGGTCAGTGACCAGCTTACAGCCGCATCAGACTAGCCTCAAATGCCGTACATCACGTCACAATGGCCATAAGCATTGATGTGCAGTTTAATTGGTAGAGAAGGCATTACGCCGGGAAAGTAACGTTGGTAATATTGGCAGAGGCATCCAGCTTTAATCCATAAAGTGTAGCCCGTATTATCAATCACTACTGGCATATGGCATAAATATTGTAAGGACGTACTTCTGTCTCTATACGCCGAATTTCCTAATACAATACTTGTAGGAACACAAAAGAGTAGTAGTACACCAACCCCTAACTGGTGTCCAACCACTGGGAAATTTAATCGCAGATGAATCGATACATCGCATTCAAAGACAGATTATTCGAAGTAATATTATCTGACACTAGGGCCATATTTAGAGATAAGTGCGGACGTTGTTCTAGTCCAAACATCTGCAAAGATAACCTACATCGACTGATCCAAATACCAGCTATGAAACAGCCGTCCTCTCTAGTAATTACATTATTAACCATCTCTGAACACACGACTGTGGAAACGGACGCCACCTTACTCAAAGGAATTTCCGCCTCGGTGATAGTAAGAAAAAAAAATGTATATTACGTAAACAGTCGGTACAGGAAACCACGTCTTTCTCTTTTCGTTAAAAAGCGAAAGAACTGTATTATTAATTTATTCCTTGACATCTTTCTGGTTTCTATAACACTAATACGCACGCCATCTCTCAGCAGCAACCCCAAATATTTCCATCCATAAATTATTAAGTACTCTGCTGATTTCTGCCCTATTGAATCGAGTGCGCGGCGTATTTTAATAGATATGCGATGTTAAGGAACCGCATTTTAAATTAGTCTCACACAAACTTCAGACTTTTCAATTATACAAAAACATTCATTACATCAATATAATATTTTTTTAAATATATATTTTTTTTCTATTTATTTCGATCATTAAATTTAGCTGCAACGGAATTTGATTATTATAGTCACGATGGTATTGAGTCATAAAAGTACTGGTAGAGGGAGCCACTTTCGCACGTAATGGTGTCAGTCGTATGTTTTTTTTTTTTTTTTTTTTTTTTTATTATTATTTTGTATTGTTTTTATTTTATTTTGCTTCTTTTCATTTACCGTATTTTTTAGACTACAAGACGCACCCAAGTTTTAGAAGAACAATTTTGGGGGCATACACTTATTGCATACATCTGAAAAGCAAAATAGCAAGTGCTCGCTGAACAAAATGTCGGTGTAGAACGAATTTGAAAGACTCGAAGTTTCTGGAAGGAACTAGGATTCCAATGATCCTTTATTTGAGAATAAAGGAGAGAATGAGACGTGTAAGATTTCTTATTATTTCGCTGATAAGCTAAAAAAACAATATAGGAGGTGGGATTCAAAAATTATTTGTATTAACCCAGAAGTAGTTGTGATAGAAGGTTGAAACTACCGCAGGCCAGTTTTGTAGAAGTCCTCTGACTGCTCTTCAGACCACGACTCAGCAGCAGAAATCACGTCATCATCAGCAGCAACGTACTTTCCACGTACAAAGGACTTCAGAGCAGGAAAGAGAAAGTCCGAGGGTGCAAGGTCGGGGAAAGAAGCAGGATGCGGCAATATTTCAAACACAGATTCTCGGGCTCACCTCACTGCAGTATGCGAGGAATGCGCAGAGGCATTATCGTGGAGCAGACGCACACCTTTTGACAGCTTTCCCCGACTTTTTCTTTTATAGCAGCACGTAGCTTTATGGGGAGATTGGAATAACACTTCGCTGACATAATACAGCCCTATAGAAGGTAATATTTTAGTATTACACCATTATGATCCCAAAAAACTGACAGCATCGCCTTGCCAGCACTTACTTGTACCTTTGCCTTTTTTGGAGGGATGATAATTCTACATACTTCCATTGTTTTGACATTTGTTTAGTTTCAGAATCTTAGTGATGGATCCGAGTTTCATTCATGGTTACTAGTCGTGAGAAAAACTTCTCTTACTTTTCCTGGCACATCGACAACATTTCATGTGCGCATTGTGCCCTTTCCTCCTTCTTCTTCTTCTTCTGGTAAATGGTCAAAAGTCTGGGAACCCATCTAGCAGACACTTTACTCGTATGCAACTGTTGATGGATGATGTTCTAAACATCATCCATCAATGATGAATGATGTTTAGGCGTCATGGGATATATTCATCATACACTGAGGTTCTTCGACATTTGAATTGTTTATACTAATGTGAAACAACACTGGAACCTGGCAGTATTCTCCATAAACAGCGACCATTTCTTCGTGGATTGTTTTGGGTGATCTTTCCTTGCAGAAAGAGGAACCGAATCACCGATCTGTATTCCGCTTTATCTGTTGTGACACTTCACTTCATTCAGTGGTGCAAATAAAGAAATAAAAAAATGAATTGTCAGATCGAAACCAAAATTTGTGTGGTCACTCTAGAGATTTCAAGATATCAAATAAAAAAAATATCATATTTCTATCACAACTACTACTGGGTGAATGCAAATATTTTTATATTTCCATTCACTTATTTATATTTATTTTTAGCAGAGGGCGCCACTTCCGTATATGAACACGGGATGATCGTCTGCTTTTTTTATTTTGTTTTTAGTTACTTTCTTTTTTATTTTATTTTTTATAACGGTCGTGTGAAGTTGAATATACAGAGAGAGAGAGAGAGAGAGAGAGAGAGAGAGAGAGAGAGAGAGACAAACTGATAATAAAATGGACGGAGGTCTCATCTTTCTATTTGTTTATCTAATGCTAGCTGAAATGGAGAGAGAAAGCGAACGGAAGAGAGAAATGGAAAACAGATTTCGCAAGGAACCGATGGCATCCATCCTTTGCATCAAAGCGCATCCTGAAAGTCATTCTTAACTTGAAATCTTTCTCTCTAAGTAAATTACGGTATTGAACCCGCCCGGATATCTACCTTTGACTCGAGAACGGAGTTTGAAAAGCAAACGGAAATCGACGTTCTCAGTAAAGTAAACAGAAACACAGCATACTCTGTTTATACAAGGAGTTTTGCCTCCCCCCACCCACCTACCCGACACTGGAACGTATAGCCAAGAGAAAAGCGAAACTCTTTCCCTGCCTCAAAGCATACAAGGTAGAATCAAAAGAAGAAAGCCAAAATACAAATTGCAAAATTCAATTAATGTACGATGGAACCTATTAGAGCTAATGAAGTTATATTGGTCCATTGATTTTGATGAGTTTGTTAGCCTGATACAACAAATGTTCTTCTCAGATGAACACTTGCACTGGTGCCATTTCAGCTCATATTCTCGGACATATTTTGACACCTCATTAAAGTAACCCTCGTGCTTCCATGACGTATCAATGACGACACAACACTGCCAACTGGTAGCACCGGTTTGGAATTTTTAGACCGAGCAACTCAATTTAATAACAAGAGATGGAGTTAATATCGCAAAGTGTTTGTTTTTCCTACTATACACCATTTCCATTACCATTCTTAGATTTGTAATAACCACAGCAGCGTCGCTTTTAAAGCCAAACTGTCTCGCTTCTATATGACTCCTTTTTTCAACTATAATTCCCCGTTCTGCTTCAAAAAGAACTCTTCTCGTATTTCATTATTCTAAAAGCCACCGGAACTCTGTGAATACCCCTGCACTTATCCGTATTGGTCCAAGGTTTAAGCTCTTTCGCCGATGGTAATTTTCAGAGCATTTTCAATTGGTTGTCATCATCAAGATGGAAAATGAGAAGAGGCTAACTGATTTCTCGGTGTTGTTCACTGGAAACTGCACCTCGAGTTCCCTCCATTACACCGTAGCTTCGACACGACGATAAATCGCCTGGAAAGACTGCTCACGTGTGTTGTTTACAACGGAATTCAGTGTCACTTAAAGTCGACCCGCTCCGGGATCAACGTCGGGAAGAGAAGGACGTCGGGCGGCATTCGGTACTTTATAAACACCCTAATTAGTTTCCTTTCAGCGATATGGCTTTCAGGAATATTCATTTAGTCTGCTTGCATCCTTAAGGTTTCCTAATGTGTTCTTATAATGGAAGGACTTAGAAGTGTGTCCACGTATGGAAGATCACACAGCTTTGCCAGGATTCATTTAAGTTTATTCACAGTCACCTTGATTAAAATACAGTTTTTTTTTTCCATTAAGTAAACAGAATTCTCTGATAATCAATGAAAATATATACTGGTGTTCAAAAGTTAAGGAACAAACACAAAAAAATTAATATATATACTTTAAATACAAATCGAATATTCCTTATTTATGAACAAAACAATCTCTGTATGTTGGTTGGTAAACTTAACATTTGATAGTTTGTTTACTTTTAGAAATATGACTTTCCGAGAACTGTTCAAGATAGCTGTCAAAGATCCTGTTTCACGAATGGAGACAGAACAAAGTCATAAACGCGATTACCAGAATTATAAGCAGACTGAAACCAGATCCAAAACGAGCAAACTGTCTAGAAAACCTAATCTGAGACCGGCTTAGTGTCACTTCCACATAAAATGAACGAAATTCATTTTATGTGAAAATGAACATTATATTCGAGAAGGTGGCGCTACCGTCTGTGGAAAGAATAATGAACGTCTACTAAAAGTCAGTTATTCTGATGTTCGGACACTGTGTGTGATTAAGATGTCAGATAGAGAGTGCCATAAAATCCCCAAGATCTAGAAGTGTCCTAGGGATTTGGCTCCATTTCCCCACAAGGATACGTTAAGTAATGTGTGCATTGAGCGCTAAAGCAACTATCCTCAGTGACCACTGAATAATGACCATCCCATCCGTAATGGACTATGCCAATTAGGTCGCAGTACAAAGAGCCAACAGCTTTCTATGCTAGGAGCAGTGGTAATTTGCATGTGGTCATACAAGTCAAAGTGATAAAGTGGCAGTTATGGGACGAAGTAAAGATATCACGGAGTTTCAAAAGGGCATGATTGTGGGAGCTCATGCGTCGGGTGTTCCCAGATCGAAAACGGCATGTCTTGTCGGTTACTCACGCTGACATTCACTGTGTTACCTGAGAGGGCTGTCGTATGCACCGTTCCAGAAAGTCCCATAAACGTTCTGAGATTGATATCAGGTGAGTGAGAGGGCCATAGAAGTTAAGTAACTTCGCCCTCGTGATCTTCGAACCACTGTTTTACAATAACGTCTCTATCAGGTGTAACGAATTCATTCTGGAAGCCACCTGCCCCAGACGGGCAGAAATGCTTCAACAACGTATGTAAATAATCGGTCTATGCTCTGCTCCCGGTACTGCTGGAAATGCCGACAGGCATTGTCTGGTGTGATGACTAGTTCCTACAAGGAAACCCGTCCATGGTATCCAACTTTGTTCAGTTCCATCCAAAAAATAGTTTCGCGGAAACAGGTTTTCCACAACCCAAGTTGAACTGTGCGCACACTTGGTTAGCCATTTTTCTCGTATTGACTGAACTCCAAGCCTTTAAAAATCTCAAGGAGCATCTTCAAAGCCAACCTTGATTGGAAGCCATAGAGACTGCTTGGAGGAAACTGATATTATTATTACTGTAGTTTATTCTCACTGGCTAAACTACTAGAAGTCATTAATTAAATAAATATAACTCTTTTAATTAAAATTTTAATTATATTTTAATTACATTTTAATTTTGTAAGTTAAAATTAATATTAGTGAGTGTTTGTCTTTCTAGCTGTTCATAAGAAGAATGCTTCGATTTCGTTGCCTGCATGATCCATTAACAGGAAATTGTAGTTTACAGATTCTATTACGAATAAAATAAATATCTTTGTGAAAAATGCTCCTGCCAACCACCCTCTAACGATCTTAAACAGTTACAGATATTATAAGACTTCAGAAGTTGACTCAGCTCGTATTTGGCACTTATCAAGAATATGGCGTATCTGGCATTTTCAAAAATATTTTTCCGAGTTCACCAGGCGCAATAATTCTAATTTGTGCTTATTTTTTTTTTGGAAACCACTGTGTTGACTTCGTACCTTAAAGGCGAGATTGGACGATTGGTTACAGTATAACTGTAATAAGTCTCAACTAGAAATAATATAAGTGAGGAAAATTTGTTTTGTCATTTTCCATTATGTATGGAATCGTAAATTTTTTATTTATTTATTTATTTTAGTAATTTCCCAAGTGGTACTGAAATTCGCTGTGGATCTTTACAGTGTATTTTCTTTCGAATATTCTTACTTCGGGGTTTCGCTATTAACTGCCAAGAAGTGTTATCTATATTTCTGGCATGGTGAAGACTTCGGAAGTAGATAATTTCCTTGACGAGGATAAAGATATAGTTGCAAGTGCGATATTTTTTTGGGAGTTGAAGGATGTCCTGTAGTGACACAAAGAGTGAGTATTTAGTTTTTGGGGCGACAGTAGTAGTTTGGGAAGGATTATTTGGCTTTGAGCAGACAGAAAGAAGATAAATTACTTTTGGCATCCATTTTTCTCATAAGCTATGATAAAACGCTTGCAAAAACTATTCGCGACAAATTGAATGGGTAATACGAGGTAAAATGCGAATAACTTCGAGTACATTTTATTTACACACACAATTCTATATACATTCTCAAGATTTATATACATCCATTTATATATACATGATACAAGATTTATATACAATTTATATACATTCTCACATATATATCCATTCGCGACATGTATACAGATAAAGTGTATTTGTAAGTTATTAGCGGCTTCCAGGGTTCCCCCTATATCCGCCGTTTGTTAGGCTTTTTGCCAAGTTGCCGGCTTAGAAAAGAACTTAAAAGAGCATCAAAATTTCACGTATATATTTAACACAAAACAAAAAAAAAAAAAAAAAAAAAAAATGCATCTGATAGATGAAATATGTAATTAGGTGTGCATTAGTGTTGTGTTTGCGTTGTGTGTTAGCCGGCACCTGGCATTTAGCAGTAGGGGGCTGTGGCAGGTTTGTGTCACAGCCCCTCACTCCCATCCCTAGCCACATGGAGGCAGCCAGGATCTACTTTATCTTAAGAGGACACGGACTGATCCGGTCCTGTGGTTAAGTTTTTGGACGTCTGATGTCCCATCAAGTTAATCCTGTGTGGCCGGGTAATGCATCAGGGAAGGTCCCCTCAGAATTACCAGGGCACACTTTTTTGGTTTTATTTCCCCTTAGATATGAAATAAAATAAAATAAAATAAAATAAATAAAACAATTAAAATAAAGTAAAGTAAAATAAAATAAATAAAACAATTACAATAAAGTAAAGTAAAATAAAATAAGATAATTAAAATAAATAAAATAAAGTAAAATATATTAAAATAAAATAAATAAAATAAAATAAATTAAACTATAATAATATAAGGACTATCATTTACTTTTCGATATCCCTATACCCCATCTCTCACAGGGCTCAGTCCTGGCCAAGAGTGGGAGGGATGTACTATTCCATCTCTTGCAGGGCTCAATCCTGACCAAGAGTGGGAATGATGTGATCAGTTCATATTGGTACGCAATCTGGCATGGTAGTGTCCATTTCTTCTTGTCTTTCTTTTTCCCCTCTCTTCCATTTTCCTTCTTCTTCTTTCTTCCCTTCTTCCCTCTCTTTTCTTTCCTCCTGGATATGTCCTTGTGTGTACCTTTTCCTATGCAGTCTTAAGCATGGGCACTGGGTATGTTGTTCAGTGTTATGCCCCTTGGTATTAGTCTTTTCTTTCCCTTTTCCTCTTGTTCTTCTTCTTTCCCTTTCCCTCCTTTCCCCTTCTTCCTTCTCTTCCCTTCTTCCTCTTTTCTCCTTCTCTTCCCCTTCCCTTCTTCTTTGTTGTTGTTCATGTCTCAATCTTTGCTTGTTGTCCATGTCATACTATTGTGACCTGGGAATTTCACCCCATTACCTCTGCTCACTTGATGTGCCTTTGGCTTTGGCAATGTTAGGGTTAACTGGCCTTATTGTGCCTGGTACTGTTGATGTGAGGTACAAAGTTTTTGGCCCTTGGTGTAATTTGTGATGTCAGTGTTGCAGTCAACCTGCTTTGTTCTCATTGGCACTTAACTGCTTGCAGGGTGAGATGTCTGAGGCATGGGCACTGGGAATGTGATTCAGTGACCTGCCCCTTGATTTTATTCTGTCTCTCTTCTTCCCCTTTTCCTTCTACTCTCTTTCCTTCCCTTTCCTCCCTTCTTGTTGTCTTCTATGCCTCAATCATTCCTTCTTGTTCTTGCAGTGCTACTGTGATCTGGGACAAATATTCACTACTTCCTATACCTACCAGATGAGCCTTGGGCCCAGGTACTGGCAGGGTTAACTGGTCTTAGTGAGCTTGGCACTAATAGTTTGTGGTTCATACTGTGATCTAGGACACTTATTCACTACTACCATGATCTAGGACAATTATTCACTGCTACCTATACTTACCAGATGTGCCCTAGGCCCAGGCACTGACAGGGTTAACTGGTCTGAGTGAGCCTGGTACTGATAATTTGTGGTACATATAAGGTTTATGACCGTTGTTGAGGTTCCCTAAGAAGGTACTATTGTAGTCAACATGTATTTTCTTAATGGTGCTAAACTACTTGTGTGGTAAGTGCACCGTGTTGTCTGAAACATGGGCACTGAGGATGTAGTTCAGTACCATGCCCTTGAATTTATTTTTGTTGTTTTCCATGTTGCAATCATTACTTCTTGTTATTGTCATATTGCTGTGGCATAGGGTATACTCTCCATTTCCCTTACTCACTTGTGTCTTAGACTTTTGCCATGTTGGGGTTGACTGGTCTTTTGTTCCTGGTACTGTTTATTATGGTACATGTACAGTTTATGTCCATTGTTATGACTATCTGAAATGACAGTGCTGCAGTCAGCATGTATTCCTTTTTATTGTGGTATTTTTAGCATGGGTACTGAGAATATATATCAGTCCCTTTCCGTAGGTTAGTCTCCATCCATGCTGTGTCCTCTCTCCCAATTTTAGGTATGGGCTTGTGTGTTGCCTCTTGCTTTACTCCGGCATACCGAGGAGGGTTCTTCTTCTTTTGAATGCACTTGTTGCAAAGTTTACTAATGCTTGAAAGTTATCTGGTGATTCCAGCACTTTGGGGAAATCCTCAGTGTGATACACTTCTGTTACAAGCTGGAATGGTTGTCTCAGGTCTGTGTAGTTTATGCATTCGAGCATTATATGTTGTACGGTTTCCAGTGACCCGCATCTGCAGTTGGGGGAATCAGCCAGCCCCAGAGCATCGAGTACAAGAGTGCTACAGACATAAATTTACAAACAACATTCTTTATTCTCCGACGTTAATTCTTAATATGTTAAAAATGTTAAAAATCACCGCCACGGTGGATTATATTTGTGGGTATTGTTTTTGATTTGCCATACAAGAACTCTAATGGCGACAAATCTGGCGAACGTAGTGGCCATATTCCTTTTGAAGTTATGCGATCTCGGAACAAGACGGACAGCTCACCCGCAGACTCATGTTGTGTTGTGACTTGTTGCGCTAGCTTCCTGAATTTATGTTTTAACAATCTCCTTCTCAAAGGCGACACTGTGCACCAAACAAAAAATGTTACTTGTAATTTCATGTCTATAGCACTATTTTACTCGAAGTTATTCGCATTCTCACTTAAACTGATCTCCCTGTACGTATAATCAGGCAAGTAGACAGCAGTATGAGTATACTGAAAAGAGACCGATGGTATTCATCAGTGGAACCAACAAAGAGGCCACAAGAACAAGCACAATGTTAAGTAATGAAAGGGGTGCAATGAATATCGGATATCAATGCTTACATCATCTGTCGACTGTCAGTCAAACTTCTTTTCATTCTGTGTGTATGACAGGTACAAGGTATAAACGTAGTTCACCGTCCGGTAGCAGACAGATGGATTTTAACGATTGATGTCGTGCACGTTTATCTCATCAGCACAAAACATTTCTGGACAGGACATGACCTCGATAACAGCGTATAAAAAAAAAAAAAAAAAGTCCAAACGATAGTTGTGTTCCTGACTCTTGGAGATGAGTGTACGTATGTGGTGGGGAGGGAGGGAAGAGTCAGCAAAGTAATACACGCCTTAATGCAGAAGAAAGAGAGAGAACTTTGATTACTTTTCTCTTGTATTAATGTTTTCTCTCTCTCCGTGACTGAGAAATAATCTCGTTCCCAGTAAAACGACGTCGGATATGCTCGTGCACCGAGACATCTCACTTGATTCCTCTTCTGTTCTCCCCGAGAGCTCTCGTTCCACGTGTGCCGCTGCTATATTCTGCACACGGCGTCTACCTAATTATGGCTCTGCCAAGGGAACTACATCAAGCAGGCTCTAAGTGCTCGAGATAATGGCGAGATTTGGTGTTGCTGTTGTCTGGCAACACCATGCCTGAAATCGTCCGTCAGCTGTCGTTTGCCTTGTCGAACGCGCACGTTAATGGCAGCTCTGTTTATTTACAGCTTTTAGCCACCAGCAGATGGCGGTATTTGTATGCGAATACATTTGGGTATAAACACGCCTGTGTGCTCGAAAAGACACATGCTGGAGATCCTCTCTTTTTCTCTCTCTCTCTCTCTCTCTCTCTCTCTTCCCTTATAGCAGATTCCGTCGCAAGCTGCAGTACTTTTTTCCCTCGGTGTATTCCAGTCTCCAAACAGATCACAGCTACGTAGGTTAGTCAGCGGTATTTTGTAGCAGTTATCATGACCCATTTACTTTTTGCCAATGCATGTCTCAATAAGTAAAATAAATTCTTTCGCGTTTAGTTACTATTTTAAAATAATTTTATACAAAAAAATTACGTTTATTCCTTAAACCATGATTCCTGGTAGGATACAACCCCGATAATAGCCAATAACGTACATAAAATGATCCTAAATGATCACTGGCGCTCTCACTCTTGGAGATGACTGTACATTTGGCGATTTTCTTTATCCAGTCTTAACTTCTCTAACAACGATGTTCATAATCACAAAAGTGACTCATTTTTCGGATGGACTGATGCAGCTGAAAGAGCTTCAAAGGCTACATTACTGTTTGAGTGGTTTATTTGAATGCAGGAGCCACTAAGGCCATGAGGCATCAGTATACTGTCTCTAAGTTGCGTGTATGTTGTGTCAGTTTGCCTAATTTTTTTATGGCAAAAAACCTGAGTCATACCATTTTCAGGAGGTTAACTGTCCTACAATGTGTAAAAAGCCCATAAAAATCGATTACACCGGGAGAAGATTCGAATCGAGACGTACAGACTTTTACTATCACTAAATCTAATGAAAGTAATCACTTTCGTACTGTAATAATCGGCAATGCCCCCTTGCCTCCTTCATTTTAAAGTTTCTACTTCTAATAACACTTGAACTGATAGCACGTGCACTGTATTCCCAAGAATAAAATCTTTTTATTCCTTATTCCAATTTAAATTTTTGGTCTTTATCAAACGTTTTCCAGCAACCTTCCACGGCTTTCTTCCAACTGACTTTCATCCAAAGCCTTACTTTCCTTTTCAACTTACACTTTAGCTTACAACAGTTACGAACAGTAGCTATATACAATGAGTGGCCGCTTTATTAGACACACCTACTCTTTTCATGAAATAGAGCGCTCGAAAAGTAAATGCATAACGTATTCGTGCCGCACGACATAAAGCACGTTGGCATATACGTAGGGATGCTGTATGTATGCAATTCCCTGTAGGGATACGCAAGATGAAAGATTTTAAGTAACTTCAAACGTGACATAGCATTCGGCGCCAGATGAGACGGTATGGGTAGCTCTGAAACTACAAACCTGCCGGGATTTTCACGTACGACTGTCTCGGGTGTATCGAGATTGGTCCAGTAACCAAACCATATCCAGTCATCGGCACTCCTGTGATCGGAAACAGCTGATGCGAGAGGCCAGCAGAGGCTGACGAGATTTCTGCAGGTTCAACAAGTTTTGGTATGGCTAAAGCCAGAACACTGTTGGGTGCGGTGCTATTCATTAGGAGTTTGAATTCGTATGATTTCACGCTTGCATTTATTTATTTACTTCCTGGCTGTTATACATTCCTCATAGACCCACGCGATTTCGACTTTTCTCAAGAACAAGTCACTTGGGAATCGCCTAATTAGTCTGTTCCGTTATTTGGGGCAGGATAACTATCCTAGCTAACTGTACATTGAATTTTTGTTTTAATTTGGACTCTTCTCTTTCTCCTGTTTATTTAAATACTACGGCATGCATAAAATAAATTATATTTACACCCTTGATCTGCCTTTAGGAATTCTCTCTACTACAGTTACGGGCCATCAACCCACCGGTTCATCTGGATTTTTAAAAAGTTCTGAATAGAACAGCACATACTTCTATAGTGCTGGTGGTGGAGCTACATCAGGGACTTGAGCTCAGATGGACTCAAAGGTAAAAAAAAAAAAAAACGACCTAGAGGGTATACAGAGGAGCATTGTACCAGGACCCATGCTAGCGATTATACGCATCACTCATTGCATTCATATATTTATCAAGGGTGCATAGGATAGGCATTATATTTGTTTGATAATTATACTGTTCAAGGGTTTAAAATTAATAAACACTAATTAAAAAGTAGACTTATTAAATAAATTAAAGATAGAGAACACAGAGATCTCTTATGGCCATTTAGGTAATTAATGTCATCGCAAAGAACTGGCGGATATAGATTCTCTCAAAAAGAGGTTGCCAGAAATACAAGACTGAGGAACTCATGTCAATAAAACTTTTGCACTTTCACCAAACCATAAGAAACTGGTTTTCTCTCTCTCACTTATTATTCTTAAATTTAGAGAAGAATTAAATGAAGTTCAAATCAAAACTCACAATGTGCTTGGGGAGGATGTATGTACACTCATCGTTTCTGTCGCATATTCGATCGGTCATTTTGTCTTCTGATAAAAGCGTCCACGTCAACTCCAGTAGAAACCAATCACTGTGAATGAAAGCACCATAATCGCACAGCAGAACACACACACGAACTGGATTCACCAACGTGGATGAGAAGAGCCAAAGTCTAAATCGTATTTCCATCTGTTGGGAGCACATTTCAAGTTCTATAACGAGGACAACCCCCTGTCTAGGAGCCCTAAAGTTTACGAGATATCCAGCAGACACGTGACCTTCCATGCCGTAAATTAATCTGTTTCCCTTTCTCTCTTTTAATCCTACCAATGCTATTGCTAACTGATCCTTATTGAAAATAATCCTAATATCAAACTTAAATATATAGTGGTAATGACTTGGTATCTGCCACAGCTGGCAGATATTCGCATATTTGATTTCCACAACTTGAATTACTGCATTTGACGTCAAGAAGGTCATCTGACAGCAAAACAGTAACGCCTACCATTGGTATACCAAGAAAGTCCGGAAATAAAATTTCAGAGAAAAAAAAACAGCTTAATGAAAATAAAAAGAAGCGCCATCTATATACTCAAATTATGTAATATGTATATATTACATAATTTGAGTATATGGATTAATTTGGTGTTATCACCTTAAAGTAGTCTCCATCTGACTTTTTGCACACATCCCAGAGTCAAAAGCATTTCTTAAAATTATTTCCGGGAAATAATTTTGAGAAACGCGTTCCTTTCAAGGAGTTTTCAGTTTTGGTAAAATGAAATTGTCGTATGAAGCAATATCAAGTAAGTAGGGAAGCTACAAAACTGATAATTTTTTTTATCAAAAATTGCTCGAATGTATAGAAAGGTTCGTGACGTTTTACCTCATGATTCGGTTCTTTAAAAAACTGTATTTCCTAATTTCATGTGTGATACGTTCTTGCGCATAGTTCCAGTTAAAATGAAATCTTGAAAAGTATCTGGAAGGCTATTTCACAATATACATTTGCGAAATACTGCTGTATGGAAATCCAGAGAAAATCATACAGAAAAATGTTCTGGACCACTTTTGGAAGCCCAGCACTGTGGCTACGACAAAAATTCTTCATTGTGTGAAAAATTCCTGGATCCATTCTAATTAGGAGTCTGAGGACCTTTATAGACCCTTTTTTCACATAGTGGTCGAGTTGGTTACAGGCACGGTATATTACCGCCTTATGGCCTTAGTAGCTTCAGATTCATAGCAATTCTGATTCGTAGCTTAATAAGCTATTAATAATTAATTGGGCTATTAATTAATTATTAAAAGCTAATTAATAGCTTCAGTGCTGACAAGTTAATCAGTTTTGGAAGCTGGATTTCTTAAAATTAAAATACAAGTCTGTCATCCTACGCTAGTATCTCCCTCATATAGGATGACTTGAACAGGCTTCAAGAATGGTCAGAAAAGTGGCAGATAAGTTTTAACGCAGAAAAATGGGCCCGAATTAAAAACGGTACAGGAAGAAAGGAATGTGGGAGTTACGCTACGGGCAGATATGAAGTTTTCTGAGCAGTGTAAACAGGCGGCCAAGGTGTCCTATCGATGATTTATCGAACAATATCCTGTAAGAGATGGGGAGGTTGTAATCCCACTGTACAAGGCAATTATAAGACCGTATTTGGAATACTGTGTCCAAGTATGGAGACTTCATCTGAAAAAAGACATTGGGTTTTTGAAAGGGTCCAAGGACGGGCACCTCGAATGGTGAGAACGGCAAAAAGGGTACCGTAGGATTTCCTCCTACGGTACCCCTTTTGCCGTTCTCCGGAAAGACTCTGTTATGTAGGCTACAAAGTTTGGCAACCAGGCAACCGTTAACGGAAAGACTCCGTTATGTAGGCTACAAAGCTTGGCAACCAGGTACCTCAGAGGGGACCTGATTGAGGTTTATAAAGCTCTGAGAAATTGTCACTGTTATAAAGAATTCCAGATTACTGGAACAAGTTGCCTCCGCAAGCAGTTGAGTCTGACAGTTTGAAGAAATTCAAAGGTCAACTAGAGGAAGTGCATAATTTGTTGTTTCTTATTGATTTATTGTTTTTTTTTTTTTCCGGTGCATCAAAAGCCCGTGGCTTCCTTGCACTATTTGGCTAATACTAATAGATGCAAATGTCTTTAAAATCTTTATTATTATTATTTTATTATTATCCGTTTATTAATCAAACAACCCTGTACCGAAATTTATTTTACGCTCATTTTTATAAGCCTACGTTCTATTTTTTTGAAAGTAGGTTAAAAATAAAGGTGGGGGGGGGACAATTCCTTAAGTTCATCATTATGAACCCAACGGAAATAAGAAAAATGAGAATCCGTCACCTTTTAATGCGTTTATTCAAAAACGTACAAAAATAATATTTGATAATGAAATGGAGCCGATCATATCTTTAAAATAGTAGATAGCATAATTTCGTTACTTTCGAAGAAAATATTCTCCGTTTCCAAATAAAGGAAAACCCCTATAATAGAATTCCTCTTCCCTAGAGTGTAAACTAACGCAGCGCTATCAAAGAACGCGACAAGTCCACTTTAAAAGCATTCCTATTTTATCAACTTCGTAGCTGTACCCATTCTTAAAGATGAAGACACCTTAGGACACCTAAGTGTTTCTATTTTTATCCTATAGGACGGGGAGGTTTCCAGAAATGAAGCGATATTTGTCTGTTCCAGTGTTGATAGGTACAATATTCTGGAGTAAGAGGGAGATGCCCCTCGGCACATCACAAAAAGCCGTTAACCTCATTTGACTTCTGGGTCGATTTCGATCTCTCGGCCTTATATGAGCTTTTCACAAGGCTGTAGAGAGTCCTTGCTTCTCGACTCCTTTATGACGTACACTATTGATCTCGACAAAAATGGAGTCTGCAATTGGCATGTAAAGCACACATTTTGCGATCTCATCTACTGAACTACACAAGCGTGCAAAAAGATCACGTTCAAGGAAGCTGTTGACTTACTCACCCTCCCACTCTCTCTCTCTCTCCCTCATCCTTTTGTTCATGTTTTGAACGCGATAATAGAAAGCACTTCCTTCGAAGTTGGTCCGTGACCAAGTCTCGCGTGTGTGAAGAGCGATAATTGAGTGATTCGTCTAACAGAAGAAAATGGAACCCAACTTTTCCTGACATCATCCAATACCAACTTCATATTTAACTATCCCTCTCCTGGTCTGTAGTGATTCGCAGCTGATGACGATATCGTATTTCCGAAAATCCCATTTCCTTTTACTTAAATATACACCACCATTCGTATATCAGTAACAAAAAAAAAAAAAAAAAAGGAGAATTTTTTCTAACATTAAAATGGAAATATGAAATAGTCAAAATTCTAAATATTAAAATAATAAATTATTGAAGCGTTCTTCTTTTAATTTGCATTATAAATCTGTACATACATTATATCAAGGTAATTATTTTAAGAGAATGACTACCACAACTTTTAATTAATATATAAATGTTTTAAACAATACTATTTAATTAATCAAGATTATATTGCACCTACTTGTGCTTCTCATATCTGTTCAATCATTTTTTTGAATTTTAAGTTAAGATTTTAAATGTAACCTAAAATGCACAATTAAAATTTTAGAATGCCATACCATGCAACACATCGTAACTGGCTGCATCACCCACAATGTTTAATTTAAATTTAACTTTATTTTATTTTGTTTAAATAAATAAACAGATTTTTATAGTATACTTTATTTTCATTCGCAATTTCTCAAAGTATTAAAAAAATTAAATGAAAAAAAGAAATAATATTATTTGACAACTCGTCAAATCTCTACAAAATTAAATAAGCTGAATTTGTGGTATTCTTTATTTTCATTCGCAGTTTCTCAAAGTATTAAAATTACTGATGAAAATAAAGAAGTAATATTATTCGACAACTTCCAAATCTGTACAAAATTAAATAAGTATATTTTTCTGATATATTTTCTTTAATTTCGTTGGCAATTTCTCAAAATATTAAAAATTACCGTTGAAAATAAAGAATTAATATTATTTGACAACTCCCAAATCTGTACAAAATTAAATAAGTACATTTTTGTGTTATATTTTCTTTAGTTTCGTTCGGAATTTCACAAAATATTAAAATTACAGTTGAAAATAAAGAAATATTATTTGGCAATTCGCCAAATCAATACAAAATGAAATAACTACATTTTGTGGTATATTTTATATTTTCTTTATTTTCATTCCAGTTTCTCATTGCACACCAAATAGTGCTTATGTATTAAAATTACAGATGAAGATAAATATAATATTATTTGATAATTCGCTAAATCTCTACAAAATTAAATATTTGTAAATATAAATATTCAAATACACTTTTACCTCAAAACAGTCATTCAGCAAACGATACACAACGCGCTCGTGACATGCTAATCAACTGAAGTGAAACGCGAATGATAGCAACTAATGATGCCCTCTCACGGCAAGTAATCTTTTAATTTAATCTCCTGAATAAAACTAAATACTTAAGAAAATATCATGATATTAAATCCCATAATATCTGAAATTAATTTTAAGAGCTCTTCGAATTACGTTTCTTGTTTAAAATCAGCGAATTCTCAATTTCAACACTTTATTCGACACAAAGGACAAGAGATAAAGGAGCGGACACTAAATGCGTTTAAAAAAAATGAATTACAAATGAAAAAAAAAAAAAAAATGCGGACTCCTCAGAACTTGACAGCTACACTTTAATTTTGAACATAAATTAACCATTAAGTTGCCTAATGACAACGGATATGTGCAGTAACATATTAAAAAACATTTTAGAGAATTTAAATCTGCTATTTTATTAGTAATTTATTTTTCTCGCTTGCTGGTTTATGGTGATAAGCGGTATTTATTAAACGTTTTTTTCGCATTTACGCAAAGACTGACAGTTATAAAAAGTTACGATTTAAACTAAATTACAAAGACGCAATGAACAAATAAATTCCAGGCTGTACTAAGTAATTCTAAAAAGAGAAATTTCGTCTGGGGCACGTTAATTTTTGGAGCACACATTTCTCACTAAAGTGCTAAAATTAAATTAAATGGAATAAAACATCAAAGCATGTTAAGCCATACAAAAATTAAATTTATAATCCTTACGTTTGTGTCATTTATGCTATGTGCTTGACTTAATTCTGATGCAGTTCATTTAATTCATTGCAATTTCAGAAGTAATGACAGATATATCACGTAAGAATTAGTAATACAAGCATTTTGAAATCCATTGGAGTTACACAAAGTGGGTCAACTGTGGTCAGCTATGGTCCATCTTTCCTTGGGGATCTATTTCTGGAACAGAAACTTAGGAAATTGAAAAACAAAAATTAATACACAATCCTTGAGTTTTCAGCACAACTGGCTTTGTTCATGAGTTGCTAAGTCAGTAGGGCAAATACAAGACGAAACTAGAGCTTGGAATCTCAGCCATCCGTGACTTCACTAGTCTTACGAACTGGTGCGGAATCTCTATTTCGATCAATACAAATCCAAATGTTCCTTTGCCACACACACACAAAGTATTGATTGGTGGTGGTGGTGATGATGATGTCGATCGCTGGTTGGTGGTAAACTTGCAAAGGGGGAAGGAATAAAAGATTTCCTATACAGGTCACTTTTTAGCACTTAACGATATAAATGGGTGAGAGACCTGTCGACATTAAATTCCCATTAAAGGCTATAGAGAAATATGGCTCTGTGGTTAAGTAGAAAAATCTTCCCCCACCACCCACCATAGTGGAAATAATATATTTTCCCTTTTATGGTCAGAACAAGCTAAGTGCATCGCTTAGACACTTAAAGAAAGAAATAACGTTTTATGCCGACACTGACTGAGGGTCATTTATTAACTCCGTACTAGTAGGAACCTGTATTGGAATCGCTAACGGGTTCTTATTTAAATAAATACTTTCTTATCAGGAAAATAAGATATTTTCTTATCCTCTTTGAAAATAAAACACATTTCAATTTTGCGTTGAAACGTAGCTGCTTTACAAGTCAACCTAATGTACGTTTCCGGTTTAGTTGGAAATTCTTGAACACTTCCGATAATTACAATAGGTACGGTTGGTTGTTGTTGTAGGGTTTTGGTGCATCAGCAACTTAGGCCATATTGACAAAAATATTTCTCGCCTCACTGACTGGATTTGAAGGGGGGTCTTTTCCAGGGGTAGGAGGACGGTGAGTATACTAACTGTGCTACCCACGAGGGCCAATTCGTATGATTTCGTTCGCTATTAAGGCACTTCATGTTCACAATTAGCCGATTAAACGTTATAAAAAATTCCCCACCAGTCCAATGACTTATTTAACGATATAAATGGGTGAGGACACTGTCCCAATTTAATAATTTAATTCATATTCTAGACTTTCTTACGCCATACTCTCTTCAAAGTCTCCTCTCCTTACATTCTTTTTCTTCTATAGCTTATTCAATAAATGCGTGTAGATTTCTCTTTTCTTGCTCTTTGTTTTGTTAGTTTTCAAAGTTTTGCTCTCAAACAACCAGATATTTTTCTTAAAAGATAAAAATTACTGATGAAACGAAGGTTGGTTAATTACAGTAATGCAATGACTTCCCTTCAGAACATGTCGTAAGCTGATCTAGATAATGGGTGGTTATGAACATAATTACTCATTGATTACCTAACAGCATCGATGGGATTAAAGAGTAACCATCTTCGCCCCCTTCCTTCCCACCTCTCTCTTTAAGTATTTCATATTATACTAGGAGTACTATCATATTGCATGGCGAATATTCTAAGATAAGAAATTTTTCTTGGCAGAAAAGCGAGAATTTATAGCACTCTACAAAAATTTCAAAAGAATTGTTTCGGGGCAACAGTACTGTTTAAGTCTGGTTCTAGTGACGAGATTAGAGAACTTGGCTTAAACCCAACAGAAGACCAATTGAGAACAAAATACGAGCTGAAAGATGAAAAACGGGCCGCCTTTTTGTGATAAGTAACGATAAATAATCCATCTTTCTTAAAATTATGTGATTGTTGATATTAATGACAAGTTGTACGATTTTGTGAGAGAAAAGGAAATACTAAAAGGATTTTATTTCATATTAGACATGGGCCAACAAACCTTTTCTGAAATCGCTGCTGTCGCATTGGTTTTACATGAGCCTTCGCAGTTGGCAATTTTGTGGAAAGGGTCCTAGGTTCAGCCCTGTTTAGACAGTAGGAACCTGGCGGAAGGCATAGTTCTAAGCAGCGCACTCTCCACACTAGGTGCAACAATGTGGGGAGTGCGGTTTTCCCCGTCAATGACGCGAGTAATTATTATTGGCTTTTTATTGACAACGTGGCTAAGTTGATTTCAAGCGAAGGTTGCATGGTTTATTCTCGGAAACTAGTTTTTCGCCCATCACACAGGTAAATTGACCACAGAACACACACACAATTTGCAGTCATAATATGTCAGCGCAATATGGTCTAAGTCGCTGATGTGCCTAAAATTCTACAACAGCAGTAGCTACTTTACCTCAAACCTTGGCCGAATTAATCGGTATCAGCACTGGAAGCATGAATTGTAAATTTGCCTATTTTCACAATAGGCAATAATTTTGTTGTACAATTTACAACAAAATATACTGCACCTCTTTATCTTATTCTAATACAATCGATTTTTAGACAACTTCTATTGTATACGACTTTCGCTCGTTTACAATTTAAGACCACGTACCATTTGTGGAAAGGGGTGGTTATCAGACGAGTCCTAACAATAAAGTTTCATGACTGATATTTTCTTTATCAAGTAGAATCACTGCTCGGGTTTCATTATTCCAGTGTTTGTTAATCTACCTGTCGGTACTATGTGGAAATGCCGATCAATTGTGCTTCCTAACCCTACTGCGAGTTTTGCGAAAATATTGCGTTTCAGTTGCATTCAAAAAATGTAAGAAAAATTTGTTGAATAGATAATGGCCAAGTTTTTCATGTAACTTAAAGAATGTGCCACGAACATTTTCACAAGTTGAAGCATGCAATGTTCAAATCATACGTTTTTCAGTGGTCCAAATGGTCTGTAGAATGGAGAACAAACAAAACGGATATCATACGGTCGGTATGCCCATTACCTTCAAGAATGGACAAAAATTCTGAACTTGGTTCGCTCCGATCGACATCTGACAACCAAAAAGCAGTTGAGTTAAATTCAAACAGAGAAACTCTTCGGTCTCAAATTGTCGAGAGTAAGACACGGCATGAATCTATCGGAAGTAGAAATCTTTGACGAGGCAATGATCTGGAACCTCTGAAAGTGCGCGAAGGTACAGAAGTACACGAACTGGTTCAAGCTCGCGTGAGTGCTAAATACAGTAATGTTCTTGTAACTCTCTATCTTGTGAACTCTTCTGACCTTATGTGGTCGTACTTGAATATAACAGAAAATTTATTTATTTAAGTAGTTAGATGTGATTAAGTCATGATATACATCCAAAACAGGGATCTCTCACTCGATGTGTGTGTTAAGCGCCAAAGCAGCAAAGGCAATGAGGTGTCAGTGTATTCTGTAGTCGATTTGCCTGTTTGCTGGACAAAAAATTCCGAGTTTATGGTTGCAAAACCATACTGTCCTCGCTTGAGATCAGCTAACTCAAACACGTTGTGAGAAAAAAAATTCCTTCTGTTATTGACGAGATTCGAACTGTGGGAGGACTAGGATTATATCCACCGTACTACCTACGAGGGCAGGGATACATCATATGACAGTCTCTAGAATAATAATAATACGATTATTTATTAACATAAATTGTATAACATAGTGATTCCTTACACAGAAAGCCAGAGGAAAAGAGAGAAGGACCTGATATTAGAGATTAGTCCATAGCTCAGCTGATAGTATTAAACACTCTTAACACCAGGTGTCGCGAATAGCTGTTCGCTGACAACGATGTTACCGAAGCTTTGCACTTGCTGATGACGCTCCCATTAAATACAAATAATACGATTTACAAAGTTGCATGTGCAGCATCATCTGATGACAGTATGGGGGTAATCATTTGCGCGCATCCGCTTTTGGCGTTGAGTTTGCGGAGAATTTCAGATTCAATCGAAGTCATATAAACGAATAAAAAGTAAACGAACCAAAAGATAATGGCATGGAAAGAAAACACTGATTTCATTAAACCATTATGGTCTCATTGGATTGCGTCTGAAATGAACGTTTTATTGAAGATTCATAGCAGAAGAGCTGGTGCGAATTTAATTCTCGTCTGCTGATTAACATTTACACCTTAGCCGTAAGAGTGGGGGAACGTCAAGGACAGCAGCGAGAAAGAATGATTTCTATGCAATAGAAATGTAAATGTGCTCATTAAAAAAGGCGAGAATGGAGTTCCCAAATCGGATTAGAGTGCTTTAATCAAAGGGTGCAAAATAAATTAATACATGCGTTTCCCACCGAGAGAAAAGAAGAAAACGAAAACACAAACCCGTTTCGGAATTTTGCTTTAAAAAAAAAAAAAAAACATTGTCTCAGTACCACATGATAATTACAAGTGGCTTAAAGCGAATAGCGCAGAACTGCTTCACATAAATGCTCTTTTGTCATTCTCAGAAAGAATCGTTAAACATTTCCAGCCATCGACTGTATACCCTCGTTAATTCAGACACTCGCGTATGAACGGAGTAATTCAATTTAACGCAGATCACTGCACTGAAATGGAGATAAAAACCTTACAAAGGTAGCGCGATGTAGTTTGTTTTCGTTATTTCAGAAATAATAATGGACTATTGGAGTCATAATAAGCATCACCCGACGGCTCTTCCTTACAAAAATATGAGATTATAAAAGCGCTCATTTTCACTGTTTACTTTATATACTGTATGATTATAAAGTCCTTTCACACTTTTAAATTTAAAAACTCGAGAACTATAAGCCGTATCAAAAAACAGATTGTTGCATCGCAAGTCATATATGTGGGAGTTTTTAAACAATTAAAAATTAATTTAAATTTTCACCACCAGGTGGCTAAGGGATTTATTCATTCCAAAAACAAATTAGCCTTTGCTTTAGTTATAAGAAAGAAATAGATCGGTGTTTGCCCATCGTAGATTTTTCTAAATTAATCACTTTTAGCGTCCCCAGGCGGCAAAATGTTGAACTTTTTTTACTGTTTCAATTATTAATTTTAAAAGTGGGGAAGAACATTATAAGTATGCTATGTATTAATAATTCAAATTATATCTTAATTATTAATACAGCGTATGGTTATAAAGTTCTATTACATTTTGAAAAGACAATTGTTTTATTATAGTTTTAATTTACCCATTTATGTTTCTCTTTTTAATTAAATTTTTTTCTAACTTATTCATTCCGTTTTTCTATTTATTTTTTTCTTTTTTCTAAAAATTCATTTATTTTTCATTTTTTCTAGATTTTTATTCATTTTTTTTACTTCTGTTTTATTTTTCCTCCTTTTCTGCCATTTTGTTTTTTTTCTAATTAATTTTTTTCTACTTCAGATGTATGTTTCCCATATTTTCCTACTGCTTTCTTCGTTTTTTTCCCTCTTTTTTCTATGTCATTTTTTCTAACATAATCTAATCTAATTTTTGTAATCTAATATAATTTTAAATTTTGAAATTTATCCATTTTTTTTCATTTTAACTGAATTGTTTTTAATTTATTCATTCTATTTTTACTATTTAATTTTTTTCATTTCTTCTAGACATTCATTTATTCATTTTTTTTCTTTTTTTTCTAGAAATTTATTCATTTTTTCCTTTTTTCTACTTCAGTTTTGTTTTCCCTCATTTTCAACAATGACTTTTTCTAATTCATTTTTCCCTTATTTTCCTACTAAACTTTTTCTCTATCCTCTTTTCTCTTTTTTCCACTTCATGTTTTCTTTATTTCTACTTCACATATATTTTTCCTCATTTGTTTCTATTTAATATTTATTTTTTCGCATTTCTTTCTATTCCAAGTTTTCACATTTTAACTTTTCATAATTCTATTTTGGAATATTTCTAGACAGAGTGAAACACTTTAACAGTACCATCTCTTTATAAGACTAGATTCTCTTTCTGTTTATCGTGCTATAAGTTCGAAAAGAATTAAATTTTCTAAGCAAAGGTGGCTGAAAATGCTCTGATAAATCGATAACCTTTTCTACAGTCGACTTCAATTGAAACCATGTCTTGGTTGCAATGCAATCTACCACAAGTTGGTCTGCTCCCTCTAGCACATTTTCTTATATGTCCCAGGAAAACGTTGGTCTCTGGATGTTAAGCATTTGATCCTGTGAAATACGACATACTCTTTCAAAGAATCCTCTCAGAAAGGATTCTTCGGATGCTATGGGCTTTTACTCAATCTACCACATATTGGTCTGCTCCATCAACAGCATTTTCTTACATGTCCCAGGAAAACATTGATCTCTGGGTACTAAGCATTTGATCCTATGAAATAAGACATCCACTTTTAAAGAATCCTCTCAGAAAGGATCCTTCGAATGCTATGGGATTTTACCCAATCTACCACATATCGGTCTGCTCCATCTCAACATTTTCTTACATTGGAAAACATTTCTTACATTCCAGGAAAACATTGGTCTCTAGAAGGTTTCAGATACTCAGAAGGCCATCTGTCCAGAGCGTTATGGGACATTTGTTCTCCTGAAAATATTTATTTAAAATTACACAATAGCGATATAATAATAAGAATGTTAAAATTAGCAGTACATTTTCAGTATAAAATGTTCTGCTTTTATTTTCTGGTGCAATTAACTTTCCCCTCACTCCCGAAAAAATTCAGTTTATCACACATGGTGCAACTTTAATGAAACCGTTCCTTGAAGGTAATACCCAATCAACCTTGTCTCTTGTCCCCACCCCCACCATTTTTTTTTTTATTTTATTTATCCTGATTTGAAAATAGTGTGGTTTTTTCTTCGGGTACCAATCTCTCCTTTTGACTCTTACACAAACCAACCCGCTAATGCGCTGACAATTCGGATATTGATACCCTGGAGGTAGAATGCCGAAGAAAGTCACCATATATTTGAAGAATACAAAACGATGATCTTTTAATATACAGTTTTTACCAAAGAACACCTCCCTGGAAGTTCTGCTCTTCTTCTTCTTCTTCTCTCCTTTTTTATAAATAACGTAACTTTTATAATTGCAAACGTAGCCACAAACTGCAAAATCAGATAGGAAAAGCCGCACAGTTGAATTTTCGCGTAGGTGGCTAAAGTAAGTCTTCCACTTGCCAGAACACCAAACAGCCAGCAGGTAGCTATGGCAACTGAGTACTAATCCTAAGAAACGGAGGAAATTGTGCGTATTGCTGCCTAAATCCCTCAAAATGAACATATTCAACAAAGTTCTTTCTTGCCTAAACGTGACTCGTAAAGTTGTAATTTTTTATGGACTTTCTACGTGCAGTTAGTAAACGAATATGCAATATTCTAACTTTACACAAAGCCAAACGAATCACCAAAGTGTGAATATTAAACATAAAAAGGGAATAAGGTCGTAGCTAAACATTTTTTTTCGAATTCATTCTTTCCATTTCCAGCTATAAACTGAGTAAAAGTGTGGAAGATTTTCTGTGGACTTCCAATTACGTCTTTCTCTCGATGCTCAGGACAATGAGAAAAAACACGAACAATGCGCACTCTTCGAAATTTTCATCAATTTGAAAAAGTTCGAACAATACTTTTCAAGCAAAGTATAGAATTTGAAGTTGTTTTTTTTAAATAACAAAATAATTGGATTATTTAAAGAGTGAAAGAATTTCAATAACACCAATTTCTCACAAATGCCATTCTCTATTATTTTTCTATGCACTGTTCATAATCATTTATTTTTAAAACTTCTTAAATCGTCAGTGAAGAATTTTCGTTTTCTATATATTTCTTTTTTTTAAATTAACGATAATTTTATTGTTTGAAAATTAGTTAAAATCGATTAATTAATTTTTAAAAATTTAATGAATGATTGCGGTTTAAAATCTTTAAAAATAAATGGTTTTTAAAATATTAAAAACATACTAAAAGATTTAATTTAAATTTATTAATATACTGTTAAAAATAAATGGGACACTAATTATTTATAATTAATAACTCTCGTTCATTTAAAACACTATTAAGCCAAGAATTAAAAATCTTTAATTGATTTTAATTTTATTTTTTTAAAATTAACGTTTTATTATTTATAAATGTTTTAAGAAAGGTGACTTAGTGTTCTAATTTTTTAAAAATTTAAATATCACTTAAATCTTAAATGCTTTAATATTTAAATTTAAAAACACTTAAATACTAAGTACTTTAATGTTTAAATTTAAAGATTATTTATTTAAATATCAAAATTAAATTGTTAATTTAAATTTTAAAAGTTTTATTGTATAGTTTAATGTTTAAAAAATTAATGGTTTAGTATTTAAGTGATTTAAATAATTGATTATTATAATTTAATAATTTTATTAAAGATTTGCCCCATGGGATCGTCCGATGAGATTGATGATAAGACCTAAAGAATACCAAGATATTGCTGCCCAAAACTTTGTTGATCTTCCTCCATGTTTCAGTTTGGCACAAGACAGACAAACGTAAACTCTCCTTGATGTTGCAAAGAGTGTAAATGATGAGCAAACAGAGCAAAGAGGGGGGGGATAAGGAATTCTTCACATATATAAATTCTAAGAAGAGCACGACAAACCAGATCAGACCTTTACGTAAGGGAAAGGGGATAGTAATAAATACACCAGCTGCCGTTGCAGATGAACTCAACAGTTATTTTGCATCGACATTTACAGAAGAAAAACTTTTTGTGGAAATGGGAAATTGTAGGAGCGAAGTTGAAAAATATGTATTTAATGATATTGAAATTTCACAAGATTATTTAATGAAAAACGTTCGAGCCAACAGGCCAGTAAGGCTCCTGGAGTTGATGGAATATACCCTATAATCTTAAGAGAGGCGGCAAGCGAGTGCATTGAACCATTGAGGCTAATTATGCGAGCATCACTAGACTCGGGGGAGATTCCCTTGGATTGGAAAAGTGCAAATGTATCTCCCATACATAAGGGTGGCTCTAAAAGTGAAGTGGGAAATTATCGACCTGTCAGTCTGACTTCAGTAGTAGGGAAAATCATGGAGGCAATGATCAAGGGTGGAATTCAGGATCATTTGGATAGAATTGAAATTCTCAAGGATACTCAACATGGCTTTGTAAAGGGAAAATCATGTTTAACAAATGTGGTTCGCTGTTTTGAAAGGGTCACTCGTGAACTGGATTTAGGGAATAATTTCGACATTGTTTATTTAGATTTCAGCAAAGCTTTTGACTCAGTTCCACATGAGCGGTTGCTTTATAAGCTGGAACTGGTTGGAATCACTGGGAAAATCCTTAGATGGATAGAAGGATGGCTTCAGGGCAGGAGGCAGAGGGTTGTGATAAATCGCTATTCCTCAGATTGGGTTGATGTAAGAAGTGGGGTTCCCCAAGGATCAGTATTAGGACCACTGTTGTTTTTAATTTTCATAAACGACATTGATGAAGGGATAGAGGGCGTGATGTCTAAATTTGCAGATGATGTTAAAATTGGTAGAGTAGTTAATAACCACTGTCAAGCTGAGCTTCTTCAGAGAGACCTAGATAGACTTCAGGAATGGTCAGAAAAATGGCAGCTATGCTTTAATCCAACAAAGTGTAAGGTATTAGACCTGGGAAACAGTAATCCCAAAATAACTTATTCACTTGGTGGAGTTCAAATAAACCCAGTACTACTTGGAGGAAATGGACTTGTGTGTTACGATACGGTCAGACATGAAATTCTCTGAGCATTGCAAACAAGTTGCAAGGAAGGCCCATCGTGTCCTATCGATGATCTATCGAACTTTTGCAAGTAGAGATAGGGACGTGATAATCCCATTATATAAGGCCTATGTTAGACCACACTTGGAATACTGTGTTCAAGTATGGAGACCGCACCTAAAGAAAGACATCGAGCTTCTTGAAAGGGTGCAAAGACAGGTAACTTGCCTGGTGAGATCAGCAAAAGGGCATCCTTATGAAGAAAGACTTTGAATATATGGGTTGCAGAGTTTGGAAACTAGACACCTTAGAGGAGATTTGATTGAGGTGTTTAAGGCTCTGAGAGGCATCAGTAAAATGAATGAGGACGAAATTTTCAAGATTATAAATGATGCTAGAACTAGGGGACATAAATTCAAGTTACGGGGGGGGAGATGTTTAGATTGGACTGCAGGAAGTTTTATTTTAGTCAGTGAGTTAAGAATTACTGGAATAAGTTGCTTACATGGGTGGTAGAGGCTGACAGTTTGGGGAAATTCAAAGGTCATCTGGATAGTACCTTCGGGTGAGGGAAACGCATAGGATGATAGGTTTAATTTCCTTTTCTTTTATTAATTATTAGTTGTTTTTTTTTTTATCATTGTTTTATTCGGTTTTTTTTTTTTTTTTTTTTTTTTGGCTGGTGCAGCATAAGCCATGGGCTTTCTTGCACCATGCGGCCATTACTAATACTAATACTACCATGTAAAGCCCTTTAATCCTGCCCTCGCGAGTTCCACAGTGGGTTTAATCACCGTCCTCCCCACGCCGAGTGGAAAGAGGCATGAGTTCAAAACCCGTCAGTGACGTGAAGAATTTTAATGTTTCTTTTTTTTTTTTTAATGTGGATGAGTTAGTCGAGGGTTGCATGGGTTTTTCTCTCGCAGAAACTCGGGTTTTTCATCCAGAAAATAAGAAAATTGACCACAGAATACACGCAATTTGCATTGGCTCTACAAACGCTTAATTTAACTTGAATCCTATGATAGCCCCAGAGTAATAACACAAATAATTGTCTTAAAAATAGTTGATCGACGAATATACAAACAGTAGTTTTTCTGTTAAACAATACTGATTCTACAATTGGGGACCTTTAACATGTCGAATTCTTTATTGAGTTAATTCTAAGTAGCTGTAAAGTCATCTCCGCACTACAGATTTCTTGAAGAAAACCAGATTTCTACAGAAAGCAATCCAGACAAACTGACCACTGCACTGTGCTCTTGCACAGTTCGAAAATTACAAGAAAACTTGAAGTAAGACAGTAATGACCAGTGTTTAAGTAATGAATGTGGGTGGGTTGGACAACTCCGAGCTTCAAATCAACATAGCAGTGCCGTTCGTCCCCTTTTCCCACATTTACACCTGAACGAAGTACGTGGATTCCAGCGAAGACACTCCTAGCCTTGTCTGCCTACTGCCGGGGAGCATCGTGACACGATCTGACGACAGACGATATGACGAACACGCCCTTTCCTTGTCCGACTGCGTTCAGCGGCTCTTGTACACGGTTGTTCTGAAGGCTTGACATGTAATGTGATGAGTGCGACCCTGACGGTAGTAGGAGGCTGAAGGCCCCACACAGCACCGGCCGTCACAACCTGCTGCTCACGATGAAAAACGACCCCACGTGGTAGCGCAGCACACATTGGCAAATATTGACCTAAACTTCTTGGAACTTTCTTGACATTCGCCCACTTTTCTATTGGAGAGAAATGGCCAGCAAGTTCGCCGCTGGGAACACAGATAAGAATAAGCCACACGTGGAGAGATGGACCTGTCGACATCCAGGGCCGCATTTTAACTTTAGATGTGTTTATGGCCCGAAAAGCGTTTCGAAAAATGTCCTCCAGTCTTCTTCAAGTACAATAGAAACGGAAATTGTAATAAAGATGGAATAATTCCTCGAAATGACCAATCAGGTTGAAAAAAAACCAAAAACGGTTATAGAATGTTTTAACCATAGTCGTTAGATCAATGGTCCTCAACCGGTGTGCCACAAAACCATTGTAAGTGTGCCGCCAGATAAATTAAAAGGACAACTTTCAATATTTCTAAGAAAAATAACAAAAATATGCGCTATCACCTATTGTTCTGGAGTTAGTACCAGCCAGGTATAATAGAGAAGTTATTATATGGAGACGAAATTTCGTCTTCTGTGCATGGTCTCAACATGAGTCTGGGAATTCTCGCCGGAACTCCTCTTTGGTGGTACGGTTATGATTTGTTTATGATGGGCAAAGTTATCCGAAAGTATATGGAAAGTTATTTAAGTTTCGGATTTTCTTTGTGTGAAAAGGACTGTCCTCTGCCTCTGTTGTTTGTGGTGAAAAACTTTCCAACTGTTCCATGGTTCCTAGCAAATTGGATAGATTTTAGCTGTTTCAGAAGATTACTTGAACAACAATAAAAAAACAGGCAAGCTATTGTGACAAATTTCTGAAAAAGTTCAGTCTGTTTCTTATCAAGTCGCAGAAATCGTTGCATTGCAAAAGAAACCGCATACCATAGCCGAGTTCCTTATTTTGACAACTTGTTCTTTGATTGTAAGAACATTGATGCTGATGCTGAAAAAGAAATCGCTGAAACATCCCTATCGGATGACACTATTCGAAGAAGAATAATCGAAATAACCTCCTAACTTCGAGGAACAATTATCTACAAGGCTAAGGAAATCAGATCCTTACTTCTACAGACAAGCCACTAGTATTTAAGAAAAACTGTTGATCTGGCTGAACAGAGTAAGAAGATGAAATCTTGGTATGATTCCATTAATACCTGAAACCAGTAAAAAGAATATTGCTCCACTTGTAACTGATCACTTAGAAGCAGTTGGAAAACATTAAAAAATACTTCCCAAATCTAAATATAGAGAGTTTTGGCTGGGTACGAAACTCTTTTATATCCGTCTCATCTGGTTTAGGGTTTACATTGATTGAAGAAGAACAATTTGCATCAATTTCATGTGATCGAAATCTTAAATAAAACATACTGAATTCCTCCTAGATGCGTTCTGGATTTCAAAGATGAATATCCTAAAATTTCAAATCGTCCCTTCATTGCTGTTCTCCACAATTTATTGTTGTGAGTTGGAATTCTGAGTTAGTTGGTTCCAGGTGAGGGTAACATGGTTTTTCATCCAGTAAACAGCCAATCGACCATAGAACACACATAGTTTACAGACATTATATACAGCGCAATATGGCCTAAGTCTGATGCTCCTAAAACTCTACTTTAACAGCCCAAAAGGGTTGAGAACCACTGCGTTAGATCAATGTAGATCGAATAAGATTGGCTGAATCCCCTACAAACTTTAAAAAGTTCTCGTGCTTTGCATGTACATCTCTGGAGTCTACATCGGCAGTGATATCCGAATACTTTTTGTAAGATAGTGTATTTTTCCCCCCTGCATTCCATCCGTTCATATACTTTTAAGAGACTAGTGTACATGCGCATCTGTACAGGGACGACTGACTCACTGAGATTCTGTTAGACACAAGAACGCAGCAGGAAATTTAACAGCTGGATTATTTAAAATGATTGAACAAGCTAGAAAAGTAACCACTAAAGTTAGATGTCTTTCTTTCTCTCTCTCTCTCTCTTCTAAAAAAAGAATTACATTTCGAATATGTTTGCACAACATTCCGATACTGGAATGTGATGTTGGTTGTTTGTGAAGAGATAATATTTAAAGACATTTGAAGTTCTCAAGTGAATATATTCTCGTACTGATATAATCCATAATATATTTAGCTGATGTAATATGTTTCTCTGGAGACTACGAAACAATATTTACATGTCAAAGTTGAATAGTTTACCTCTTGTTTCTTTTATGGCACGAAATAGTTCGAACGTTTTCTTGGTAAACAAAAGGAATACCAAACGTGTACGCTTAGATGAGGTAAAACAAGTCTTAAGAGAGTCCAGGTATTTCTCAATAAATAAATGTAAACATTTCTAGACACAAGTATGTGAGTCACTCGCTGTCAAAAACATCTTATACAAATCATATTGTAATTTAGGACGATAATACAAATTGGAATCTTAATGAAAACATGAAAATTTAAAATCTCTTTCAGTTAAGAGATTTTAAAATTAAAATTAAGTTCAAGTTAAGCAGATGGGCTGAGAGGTGGCAACTGAAGTTTAACATTTACAAATGCAAAGTACTGAATATGGGTAGAAGTAACCCCAGAGGAACGTACCAACTTGGTGGTACTACACTCAGGGTAGTGGAGAATGAAAGAGACCTTGGAGTAATTGGGCAGTCAGATATAAAGTTTTCTGAACAGTGCGGGCAGGCTGCAAGAGTAGCTCATGGTGTCTTGTCAATGATATACAGGAATTTTTCTAGCAGGGACAAGGAGGTGGTGATTGTCCCCTGTATAAGAAATGGTGGGGCACCACCTTAAGTACTACATACAGGTCTGGAGGAGTCATTTTAAGGAGCATGTAGAGTTGCTAGAACGAGTACAAAGGAGGCAACAAGAATGGTGAGAGGAACAAAGTGGTACACTTACCAATAAAGGCTTAAGTTCTGCAAGTTGCAGAGTCTGGAGACTAGACACTTGCGAGGTGATCTGATTGAGGTGTATAAGCGGTTTGAGCAAGCTTAGTGCTGATGGGATTCTTCCTCATGCTCAGAATAATCGCCTGAGAGGGCATAAATTCAAATTGAGGAAAGACGGTTGTAGGATAGATGTGCTTTAAGTTTGCCTTTAGCCAGCGGATGTCTGATGCTGTATAAGCTTACTTTCTTGCATTATATGCCTCTACTAATGGTAATGCTAATGCTAATAATTGCTTTCGGAATCAAAGTATTCAGAGCTGTTTATTAAACACAAAAATAAGAAATTTAAAAGACGCACAAGAAATTAGATAAGTTCAAGGCACAACTAGACAAACATTTGGAGTGAATGGATGGGTGAAATGGAAAGGGTTTTTTTTTTTTTTGACTGATGGTATATTTAAGCTTGCTTTCTTGCATCATATGGTAGCACAGTTGGTATAGTCACCGTCCACCCCACACCCGGTGGAAAAGACCTCGCTCGAATCCCGTCAATGCCACAAGGAATTTTCATGGATCTTTTTCACAATATGTGGCTATGTTAGTCGGTCTTAGGCGAGGGTAGCATAGTTTTTACCACCGGAAATCGGATTTTTCATGCAGCAAACAGCAAATCGACCACAAAACACATCAATTTATAGGCATATTATATACTGCGCAATATGACTTAAGTCGCTGCGCCTAAAGTCCCATAACAACTAACCTTGACATCGTGTGTAGCACAGTTGGTAGAATCGCCGTCCTCCCCGCACCGGGTGGAAAAGACCTGGATTAGAGTTTCATCGATGACGTCAGGAAATTTATGGGCCTTTTCACAGCTTATCTGATTTAGTCGGTCACATGCGACGGCAGAATGGTTTTTTTCTCCCGATAACTCCAGTTTTCATCCAGCAAACAGAAAATCGAACTCAGAACACACAATTTAGAGACAATATACAGAGCAATATGGCCTTAGCCGCTGATGCTTCTAAAACAATTACAATCAACCATCCTTTCACACAAAAAGTAAAGATTCTAGAAAAGTTTTGGAGTTGTTCACAATTTGAAAGATATGGAACCGTTCATAAAATATCGTAATGTAGAATAGTTTACAAAATATGAATACAGAACTTTAGTCATTTGCAAACAACGGGAAACCGTTCTTAAAATAAAGTTGACCCGTTCAAAATATAGTAATTTTCGGACCTCGTTCACAAAATATATAAGAAATGAAACTTTTGTTTTTACTTCAAGAAATAACAAGATTTCAAAATCGTTCTTAGAACCTTTTTTGAGTAACATTTCCAAATGGTCGACAAGAAATTGCAGCGTTAGTCACTCATACTGAAACTATTCACAAAACACAAATATTGTGGTCTTTTTCACTAAAAATAAAGATTCTAGTATCATCCGACAAAAAAGCCCTTAAACATTCTTGCGAAACAAAATGTCTATATTCTTTATTTTGAAAAGTAAGGATTCTTTGTATAGCTCACATAAAGTAAGTTGTGGTATTAATCATAAAAAAACGAAGATTCTGCAGTCTTTAATAAAAACAAACGGAATTCTGGAATCATTCAGCAAACAAAAAGCTATTCCATAAACTATTCAAAAAAGTTCTTTCATAAAAATCACAGTTAGAGGCAAAACAAACCATATAATGTTCGGAACAGCACATCTCAGTATTTTCTATTCTATCAAAGCAACAGAAAATCTGACGCTGGGCATTTATTTTTAGTTAATTACCTTTGTGGACTATTTGAATTCCTTTTAGTTTTCTTATGATCGAAGAATGTGACTCGACATGAGAAACCGTTCGCAAAATAAATAATGCCGAGCTGTTCACCAGATATAAAGATTCTGGAATTGTTCTCAAAACCTTTTTCTAGTTTTCCAATTCACTTGTAAGGAAAACCCAGAAAAAGAAGCCACAGACTATTACATAGTATTTCCAGAGAGTAAACAATGTTGGTCAACACAAACCAAAATCCGTTAACCTCCACTAAACGCTGATGGTATTTTACAGTACCGTAATTTCGTTTCAAACACCATACGTCCAGATGAATGAGGGTCTTTCTAATACCGCTAAATAAAGTAATCTTGTTAACCGAGACGTCGTCGACCTAGGGGAATTTTATGTGCCAACATCACGAACTCTTTCTTGCATGACCATCTGAAAAATGTAGTGGAAGAGTTTGATTAATCCAATAATTAAGTCTCAACCAATTAAAGTGGACCGCCATGATTATTACCGCAAACAGAATGGAAGTTAGAACAGTTTGTATAAACTATTAAACTTAGTAGATTAATGCAGCCTTTTTTTCCTAAGATGTTAAATACAGGAAAAGCCTTGTAGATGACAAAAGTTTTTCCATTTTCTTCACTGAAACCTGTCTGAGTTTCTTGTGGATCTATATTTGATTTATTCACCAATGAGCCCCATCTTGAAGATTCGGTAATCTTCCAACAGGTGGAAGTCGCTGTAATTAGAATATAATATAGTATATTTCGAACGCATTATTTAAAAATACTTCTACGAAACAGTTGGCTTTGGTGATATGGATTAACCTGAGTAAAAGTACATCCACAGGTCCCATATCATCTTGCTAATGCATGCGAGTGAGTGAAATAGTTTATCGAGTTTTTACGAATAAGAAAACCTTGTTCCAGCAGCGTTTTTACGATTCATCTTTGCGAGATATCTTCAAAATCTTTATGTTTTGCTATCTGGGACTCCTTTTCCCCCTATTTCATTTTACTAATGGAGTGTCGTTTAAGTAAAAATTTAAGTTCTGAAATAGCAGAAACAAAAGAAAATACTGCAGAGGTGTTAATACTTTCTGTCCCTTACCGTTTCGTTCTTTCCTAAGTGCATTAAATAACTCATCCCCCACACTCCCCGGTGCACGCGAGTCCAAAGTTGATTTCACTTTCTAAGTCTCAAATTTGTCTGATGGACCCTTCAGATACTTTGAAAGGAGAACCAGGTTAGAGTAGCGATCCAAAAAATCAATCAGAAAAGCTCGTAGACAGTATTGATTCAAAGAGAATCCTGAAACAGCGAAAGAGAGATGTTAACACAATAACTGATAATGAATTTTACGAAAAATCATTCGTCTTTTAGTGTATGAATGTAAAAACAAAACAACAAACTCCTGATAAATATTTCATCTAATCGATACCTGAAATTAAAGTCCAATCTTATAAGAGTAGACTTCTACTAAGTGCGTAGAGAATTGGTTTATTTATATTAAATTGGATTCTTATTTTTCCTAAATTAAATCTGATTGCAACTTTTCAGTCTGTTTTATTATTATTTGCATCATGAAATATGCAGTTTCTACTTGGCGAAGATTGGTTTGATGGAATCCTTTGATATTGCGAAAGGCAATACGAGGTAGTCTAGTCAGAACGTAGATGTAATTTTCTGCATGAACGTAGATTATGAAATAAAAAGAGATACTGTACTTTGTGAATAACATCCACAAATCAAAAACTGTGGTTGTTGAACAAGATGGATTTTCATCCAGGGCATTATCAAATTATAATGAACAACAAGTAAAAAACATTGAGATCTGCTTCTTTGGAGTATTAGATTTGTTTATATTGTAGGTTATAGGGAAGGAAGTATTATTATTTGTATACAAAAACTGTTTGGCGTCATTTCATGACAAGCTAAGGTTTTTCCCCTTATCCGCCTGCCTGCTATTTTTACTTCGATATGATCACAGACAGAAGAATGTGTGAGAAAGATAGAGAGGAAATGCGAAGAGGTGTCAGCACGTCACTACATTAATAACGTTTTATCGATAAGGCCGATGGACTGTGTTTTCTTGGCGTGCTTTATTTGGAACTCCAAAATCGACACATGAACAAACCTGCTGACGACACTGGCGTCTCTTGCGACATATTGAAAAGTAAAGTCATTCTTCTTGTTGCTTATTTAATGAGAAATAGGAAATGGGTTCTTTTACTCACCCATTTATTTTCGGAGCCGTGGCATCCTTCGAAATGGAAAAAGTCAATACCGTTCATCATAATTGCAGAGTTTTGCCAATTGTCTACATAATACAAATACGGAATAAATATTCTTTCTGTCTTTTACATGCCAGCAATATTTATAACCTCATCTTGCCCATTCTTCGCAGATAAATTGGTTTTACGAAGAAATTACTTGAACTAGATTCTTGGGTATGATAAGATTGTTAGAGGACAAGCTGGGCACCATCCGATGAATAAAAGAATCAGATATTCCTTCAGTGGTACAAACCCATGAGATAAGCAGTGCTCTTAATTAACTCGCTGGTGTGTTGTTTATTATTTATCTCAAATGATGTTTGAATTATTTAGTCGAAAGAAAGATGCACGGATAAATAGACATGCTATGTTGAGGTAGATTTGGATTGCTTCTGGTTAATTAATGATGGCGTTCTATTCAACTTTTTTTTGGTACCTTGTAGCTTTCTACGAGGTCTATGTTGGAAAATGATCTTTTTCTTTAAATCCCAGTGTGTTAAATGTATACTTGAGCAGACGTTAAAAGAGTATATATATATATATATATATATATAAGAATAGATTGTAATTAATTTTAATCTGTAAAACAAAACTGTACTTTTTATGAAGACGTTAAATTGGATTTGAATGTTTAATTTGGTCTAGTCATAAAAAAATACTAGCCATGTTAGGTTAGGCTAGATGTGACCGATTTCAATGTTTGTTGTTCCTTAGACTGACTAACTTGTGAAAAAAAAAGCCCATAAAAATTCCTCGGGTCATTGACAGAATTCAAACCCAAGCATTTTCCACCCGATGTGGAGAAGATGGTAATTGTATCCACCGTGTTACACGCGAGGGAACGTACATAAATGAATAGCGAAATAATTATACTATTGAATAAAAAGTTCTGAGAAATTTTTTAATAATTGTTTATGGTTCTGGGAAGAATTTCTGGTTCGGGAAAAACTTTGGTGTCCTCTTTTTTTTTCCATTTCATGGACGAGTAAGCCCGCTGATTGAGTTTTTAAGGCTTTCAATGCTGATGGCATTCTTCCTCTAGCTCAGACTACACACATGAGGGGACATAAATTCAAATTGAGGAAGGATGGTTGCAAGATAGATGTGCGGAAGGATGTCTTCGGACAGCCAGCGCGTGGTTAATTGTTCGAACAGGCTTCCATCTGGTGTTGTGGAAGTGGGCGGTTTGAATAAATTCAAGAAAGAACTAGATATGTTAGAAGGGTTGGTTTTTTTTTATTTATTTTGCTGATGTTCTACAAGCTTTCTTGCATTATCTGTCATTATTAACTCTAAATCTCAAGCTTTTTATCCAACAGACCAGTCAACCAAATGGATAATTACATATACTCTTAAAATATGTAATGTACTCGTACAATATGTACACCTGTATATGAACCTCGTGGGTACCACAGTTGGTATAATCATTGTCCTCGCCACACCGGGCACAAAAGAGTTGAGTTCGAATCCTGTCAATGATGCGAGGAATATTTATGGGTCTTTTTCGCAAAGTGGCTGAGTTATTTGTCTCAGGCGAGGTTAGTATGGTTTTTTTCTCCTGGAAACTGGTTTTCCTTCTAGAAAACAGCAAATCGACCACGGAACACACGCAATTCAAAGACATTATATATGGCTCATTATGACCTAAGAGTTGCTAATGTGCCCAAAACTATACAACAAGGAATAACAACAACAACAACAAAAAAAAACCCTGTTTATTAGGGTCACCCGGAAAGTTATTTCATCTGCCCATGTATATTGTGTCTGTAAATTACGTGTGTTCTCTGGTCGATTTGCCTGCTTTGCTGGACGAGTAACCCTAGTTTTACTGGAAGGAAAATCTTACTATTTACGCCTGAGCGACTAACTCAGCCACGGAGTGAAAAAAAGCCCGTTAAAGTTCCTCTTGTCATCGACGGGATTCAAACCCGGACCTTTTCCACCCGGTGTGGGGAGAACTGTGACGATACCATCGCCAGACATCGAACCAACAAGCTTTAAAAAACACACAGAAATTAAGATGTTCAGCTAGCTTGACATTGGGTCGTGGACTGCTAGTGTAGATGTCGTGATTCGCGGAGCAGAAGTAAAGGACCTTCCAGCTATGGAAGAGGGTAGGGTGGAATATTCTACACTCCACTATAAAAAACAAACAGATTAACAACCACAAACTTCCTCTACAATTTCTGTAGGATCCAACGTTCCTTCAACAACAAATGGATATAGTTTGGTTGTTTTTTTTTTCGATATCAAAGCAGCATATGACAGACTCTCCAATTCCCTACTTATAATCCTCGACTACTTCAGAATTACAGGCTCAATACTTGAGACTTTTAGATAGCTACTCACTGGAAGATAAATCCTTGTGATGAATTATAACAATTGCTTTAAGTACGCCAAAAATAGAGGCAAATCTCAGGAGGGGTGTTCTGTCTGCATTCCTTTTTTCGGCCGCCCTCGACCCTTTCATGTCTCTGCACAAAAACTTTATTTGGTATGCCGACGACCTCATGATGTTCATCTCAGAAGAGAGCCAAGACATTGTACATATCTCGCAGGCTACAGACTTCAGATTTCGGACCTTGTAGCCTACTTCGAAGCTATTGGCTTAGAATCAAACCCCAGCGAGTGTGCCCAGATCACATTTTCAAAATAAATAAATAAAAATAACATCACAATCCTTGATGGCCTTCCTGTCAATAGAGTGACGCATCTCATAGATTTAGAAGTCACCTGGGACGAAAAACTCACACCTTCTCGCAGCACTTCACAAACACTAAGAAAGAGACCGTTGCAGCCCTGTGGAGAGCAAAGCAAGAACTATCCGAGCCTCATAACTCAATATATCCTGAGTTGTTTCTTCCTGGTTGCATTCTACACATCTCTTTTCTGGTCCTCTACATCGTCTACTCCAGCGTTTCCCAAACTGGGGTCCATATATATATATATATATATATATATATATATACACTACCTACCTTTAACTGGACTCCTCCCTGGGAATTAGTCATAATCAGTACCAACGTCATCTTCCTGGCAAAACTGCTTGCATCTAGAATAAATGCACGAAACCTTTCGGAATTTTTTCTCTTCCTCGTAACCAAAGGATGACACACGAAATTGAGGCTATGCTTCAACTATGAGCAGCTCAGAATCCTACAACATTGGTCTCGCTTTGGGTACCAAGATGTATCCGAGTCTCTGCCAGTGAACTATTTCGATCACTTCAAATTATTTATTGTTGCATTCAGTGATTTTATTTAAAGAAAGATTCTGTCTTATGTATCCAGAGAGATGGTATATTTGTTTCTTGTTTTGTTTTGTTCCCTCATGATAGATAGAGAGTGAAATCTATCTCTTGTAGGCAAAATGTGGGAGCAGCGATGTATGATGCAATTTATCATCTGCAATTTTATAGATTTCAAATGTAAAGACGTCATGAAGACGTGGCCAATGATTTATCGAAGAGGGGCAAGTGCAGGGCGTGTTTCAAAGTTGTGGCTGTTGTTAAGTGATTACTGCAATCACGCTGAATGCTAGAAGGCGACGCTATGTAAATGACCAGACCGAATAAACGTAATTGTCTTCAATGATGCGTCTGAAGGCCACTATGAATGACAGAAGTCTTTATACACTTAATCTTAAATTTAGACCAAATGTATCATATTGCCAGAAGGGGTAGGTTATGCCATTATTTACGCCTCCTTCGAACTATTCTCCTCTTCTCCTACTAGACAGATTTATAACCAGTCGGAATGTCATTCAAGAAAAAGAAAATCCGTTTGAATATCGATTCAGCTCCAAAGAAAAATGGCGTCCATAATGATTTAATTAGCATACGCCACATTTACTTGATGATACGGTCATTTAGCATTCTTATTGCCATTATCTGTCTCTAGCAGCCGTGTAATGGTGAGGAGCTGGCCAAATGATTGCTTGAAGCCTTCAAATGTTAGCTTTCTCCTGAATCCTTCATTATGTCTTTGATTTCTTATGGAAGTTAGGCTTAACATTTAGTACTTTAGTTTTATATGCAGGTTAGGCCTCGCTTTTTTCAAACTTTCCCTTGATGGTTTTATCCAAAGGGTACACGAAACACCAGTGGGTTTCTCAAAGAGTGTTAATAACTCGAAGAGCGAAAATTATCGCACGTAGAAAGCGGGTAAGAGTGAGCTAGCGCTGTATCTAAAGACACGTAAAATGCTGGTGGTAGCACTTATGTGGAAAGTAGCGTCGTATTTCTCCAGAAGGTATTACAATACAAAACAGCTGGATACAATGTAGGCTGCGATTTTCTCCCTTCTGAATATCCCCCTTGACGTCGACTGCATGTGCCAGGCGCTCGTGATTTACGTCTGTGTAGGTTTGTGGCATGCCAGACATTCGGTGCACGAATCAGTCCTCTGGAACATTAAATATTCTTGTAATCTCCGGCAGTAGTCCCTGGGGCCCGCAGCTGACATTCCAGAGAAAGTCGCCAATGTTGGCGGAACATAACTTACACTATAAAACGCGGCGTTCGTTTCGTCGCTGACACCGCCACACATCACAGCCACAGGTTTCGGATGAGAACGTTGGTATTCCATTAAAACAGCTAAGAGGGGAAAGTCACGGAAGGTCTGGTTTTTAACGGAGGCTCGAGAGAAAGAATGCCTTTCTTGGTTTTACTCTCCGCTATGTTAGCAACCCCCCCCTTCTTGACTACTACTACCTCACCACTTGCAGCTAGAGCTTATTAATTTTAAGATAACAACACGACCTTTAATTCAATTTGTGTCTTTCTACTCCAGTGAGTCAGAGTTGCGATATCTCTTGAGAAAGAGGAAGGTTGCGAAGAGGGCAGTTGTTCTTTTAATCCAACCAGCAGGAGACAAGCAAACATGAGCGGCATGTTAATGTTGTCCTCTGGCTTTGTTACAAACGAGTGTTCATCCTGTTATATTTGATCGAACCGAAGTTATCTTTCCAGAAGACTTGAAGTTGTTTCTGAGTTGTGAATGTTGTCAATAGCTTCATTATGTTTTGGCAATCCCCCATTTTATCAGTTTCCATTAATTAACTATGCGGCATTTTCATTAACTGTTCGGACTACCGAATAGAAATTAAGCTTGTTTGACCCTTTTGGTGAATTTTAACTAGTTCTATTCCCTTTCAATATTACTTGATCGCCTCTTCGATTTCAAGAAATAATTTCACTCCTTTTAAGAATGAATTCACCCAGAGAGATTAATTTTAATCTCTTTGAGAGTAAATACAATTTCAGTCTTCTCAAATTCAACGTTTTCCATTAAAACTTTGACTTTGTCCTCAAAGAATATCGCTTTATTTTACAGTCCGTGGAGGCCCGAAATAGCATTATCAAAAAGAAATTGAAAAAGAAACTGCCCAAGCCAGTTTAGGAGCATGGACTCATCAGGTTATAAAATTTTAACATAAGATCTGGTACACGCTGGTGAAATTCAAGAAACATGCAAAACTAACTAATCCCATATAGTTCTTGAAATGGAAACGTTCCATTGTATAATCACAGTTTTAAACTTTGTACATGGTGGTTTTGTATTCATCGTGCTACTTCTTTTCTTTGCAGGTTCGCAAGCTTTAGATTTTTTCGTACCAAGTAGAAAGATATTTGGAGATTTGGTTACCCACATGGAATACTCCAGATTTGTCCTGTAGTTCTTGGATGAAATTTTTTGACAACAGGGTGGTTTCTAACCGCTATCCTCAGGTGTATGGCAAAGGACTGGCATGACTTCCAATGTCCCCAGATTTAAACTTACGTGATTTTTATCTCTGGGATGATCTCAAAGCGAGAGTGATTCAAAAGAATCCACGAACCATTCCTGCGATAGCGAAAGCAATTGAAGATGAAATTTTTTCTGTTTCAGAAGAAACAGATAAAACATTGGAGCATTTCTTCGCAACCTCACACTCCGACTGCGACACATTATGGGCTTCCAGGAGTGGGCACCCTGGCAGCTGGATTGCAGGCACCCTTTGGTCTAGCACTTCTACCATTGGGTGCGGAATTTTTGTGCTATTAGCGCACACAGTGTAGTAGACCCATGCACTCCCGTGCCTTGGCAGGGGAACCAGGCAACAGTTGACCAGGTGTCGGCTGATGCCTGGGGGATAGGTAGCCTGGATACAACACACTTATACACAACATAAATTTTACACTGTTTTTTTTTTTGTGGTACAGACAAGAAAATTAGGTGGATTTAGACTAATCAAATTCAAATTATTATTTTAGGGTTGCCCGTAATTGAATACATTAACCCGTATTTGTGTCTGTAAATTGCGTGTGTTCTATGGTCGATTTGTCTGTTTTGCTGGACGAAAAAAACCCAGTTTCTGGGGACAAAAACCTTGCTATCTACGCCTGAGACAGACTAACTCAGCCACGGAGTGAAAAAAGCCCATTAAAGTTCCTTGTGCCATCGACGGGATTCGAATCCAGGCCTTTTCCACCCGGTGTGGGGAGGACGGTGACGGAGGACACTGTGCTACCGCGCAGACAGGATTTAGACTAATACATATATATAATATGACACATTATGTCTGCGTGGTAGCACAGTGGTATCGTCACCATCCTCCCCACACCGGGTGGAAAAGGGCCGGGTTCGAATCCCGTCAATGATGCGAGGGAGTTTAATGGGCTTTTTTCATTCCGTGGCTAAGTCAGTGGGTCTCAGATAAGGTTTTCCCCTAGTCGGTCTCATAGCAAGGTTCCCCCCTAGAAACTGGGGTTTTTCGTCCTGCAAAACAGGCCAATCGACCAGAGAACACACGCAATTTACAGACACAAATACAGGTTTATGTAATGAATTACGGGTGACCCTAATATAATACCTTGATTTATTATTTTTTTTTTTTTTTCGTGTCACATTATAATTGAGCCAAGCTTCTACATACCAGGCAGGCCAGATGGACTACACACTGATAGACTGACAAGGGACTAATTACTAAAAAATTTCTTCCCGACGTTTCACTTGTTTTCTACGAAGCTCCACCCTGGTTCTCCCCAGGTCTTTGCGCAACGTATCTAATAACTGGGCATGGTTCCATCAATCAAAAATCGACTTCCATGGGCATAATAAATAATCCCTATTGTTGTGGTGGACAGATCGGGGAGTGGAACCATCTATTATACTTCTGCTCCCTGTATGAGGACCTTAGCAGTATCTTTTACACTACGATCCAAGTCTTACCACGACATGACCAATTATTCATTACAGAAGAGCAGTACTATCATGCGTTCACCAAATTTGCCCAAGATCTGTTTTCAGGGCGGAAAACCCTATCACCTACTCATACTGGGAACCATGATGATGCCTAGACTTTAGCCAGGTGAACGCTCCTACCATATGCTTTAAAAGCTTTACTCTGCCGATCAAACTTTCAATATATCTGTTGACCCCATCTTATCGGGATAAGCTTTGCTAACCCTGTCTTTGGTCAGAGTAGGATTCCGTGGTCTTTGACCACTACTACGGCGATTTTTGCGATCACCACCCGACTCCCTTGTTGTGTGACTTTCTTCCCTTTCCCGGGACATGGTCCCTTGGCCTTTCTTTCGCCTGGTGGAGCAACTTGCTCCGCCGAACTAGGGTGGTTGCCTTGTCTACAGCCGAAAGCTTAGGCGACTCCACGGTGGGCTCTGACAGAATATCATTGCCTCTTCTCTACTGCCTGGCCTACCTCCACGTGGTGAATGAATGGGAACGTGGGGTCCCAAATTGGGCCCCACTGGATACACTGGAGTTTCTTGCTGCAAATGAAATAATCCGTTCAAAATCTTGAATAAAATTTGGCTATTTGAGAATCATTCTTTTAAAAGAAACATACTCGTAATTCGATTATAACTTTAAACTAAACTTAATTCATCCCTTCTTCTCACCAATAAGGTACTAAGTAATATTAGTTCTAATACTTTTCATGGTTGGGGTTTCATAAAACAGAATAATATTAATATTACTCCTTTTTTTTTTGAAGTAAACATAATATGACTACTTTTAAAGAAAATATGATGTCTGCCCCTCATAAATGAAACGTAATATGACTTGTTGTAATAGGGTTTTAGGAGCATCATGTGTTCTGTGGTCGATTTGCTGTTTTCTGGATGAAAAACCCTAGGTTCGGGGGGAAAAACCATGCTACCCTCGCCTCAGACCGACTAAATCAGCCATGTTTGAAAAAGGCCCATAAAAATTTCTCTCGTCTTCGACGGAACTCGACCTCAGGTCTTTTCAACCTGTGGGGGAGGGAGGCGATCCCACCACGAGGGCACACTGTCGGTGTATAGACGTCATCAACTGTTATGATTTAACTAAGATTGAACATTGGACCTTTCTATCAGTTCCTCAAAGTATTCTAGATATGTCCCTTGATGTTTTACTGTACATTAAGACCTTTCTTTCAAAGCTTTGTTTAACCATTATCCAAAAATAACGGTTTTTGTCAACTATTTAATTCTCTTGGCCACTGCGTCTTTGGGATTCCATTGTCTGTTTTATTGTCTTTCCTATGTGAATGAATTGCCCTAAATTTCCAAGAGACAACATTGAAACCCAAAGTGCTACTTGTGAATGTTTCAAAAGGCTTATATATCCGTTTTTTCGGTTAAGTAACGAGTGGGCATGTAACATTATTGACGCTATATCCAGCTCAATCTTCAGTGAACCGGTTTTAAACCTCTGTAATTAAGGATACATATTATTAGCAGAAACACGCTAAATGTGCCCATTCTTTCCCCGAGTTCCATTTGCAGAAGAAATTAAAAAGATCTTCTGCTTAAATACCCTCTCAGCCTCGTCTTCTTGTCTCCCATTGTTTCCTGTAGAGTACGAAAACACCTCTGTAAGTAGGTTTTTTGTTACAAACAAGAAACTGGGTCACATACACATTCACCGCAAGGAGTCTGGCGATTCCACATGCGGTTTAGTTGTAATGGGTTCAATTAAAGCTGCTCTTTATTGTCCACTATTCCACCTAATAGTTATTGGCGAGCCTCACCCTACAACCAGGTCACTACTGCGAGCCAACATGTTCCAGTTTATTTTTTTACTACATCCTTCCGGAACTTCTTTAGTTTTATTTGTCTTTTTGTGCACGACCGTAGTTTTAAAAGTCTTGGAAAGAACTACAAATCTTAGCTCACAGATTAAGAAACTTAAGACTAAGAAACGCATGGACAACAATTACTATTATTATTATTTACCATATTTTTTACGTTTATTGAATTCACGTTGCTCATTAATAACCGTTTTAAGTTCCGAATTCAATTTCCAAGTTTTTCACTGATGGCAAGAATTTTATCGGAAGAGAACATCCCTTCCCCTGAACTACCAGAAATTTTTAAGGTTTTCATCCCGCAAAAGAAAGCAAACAGACCATAGAATATACACCTCTAAAATTTCGTATGTTTAATAGAGGAAGAAAGACAGGACAGGATAGCTCAATACAGCATCATGAAATTAAAGGAAGTTAAAATAGCATGAAATCACTTATGGAGAAATACTTCAGATTTCATCCCTAGTTTTAGATTTTTAATATAAATTGAGTCATTTACTTAGAGAAAATCCTATAATTAGAAAGCAAGATGTAGAGAGCATTATATTGACAAGATTTGTTGTTATAGGATTGAATTCTATGATGGAAATATACTGTTCGTAATGATAACTATGTTTCTTAAGAATTATAGGTATTGTGACAAGAAAGAGTTATGAATTCCTAGAATGATTGATATTAATGTTGTGGATATTTTTATGGGTAATTTTCACAATGTGGCTGAGTTATCAGCTCTCAGGCGAGAATGACATGGTTTTTCCCCAGAACTCTGTTTTTCGTTCAGAAAACAGCAAATCTACCTAAAATGGCCTAAGTTGCTGAAGCGCCTAAAGTCCTACAACAACCAATCTCAACCATAACATACGTTCAGGTTGCATTGTGGGCATTCATGCTTTCAGGGAAGCTATTGTTGCTAAGTTTGACAGCAATTATCGGAGAACAATATCAAAGTACAGGATGACCGAATAAAACTAAGGAAAAATAAAAAGGGAATATAAAATAATGTTGTTTTAGGAGCATCAGCGTCTAAGGCCATATTGCTCCGTGTATATTGTCCTTAAATTGCATGTGTTCTGAAGTCAATTTTCTCTTTGCTGGACGAAAAACTCGAGGTTTTGGGAGAAAAAACCATGCTACCCTCGTTTGAGATCGATTTTGTGAAAAAAGGCCCATAAAAATTCCTCACGTCATCGACGTGACTCGACTCGGGTTTTCTACAGACTACGTGGAGACAACAACGATTCTACCAACTGGACTACCCACAGGGGTTATAAAATAATAGCAAATAAAACGTCCATCGCAGTTTCACATTAGTCCTAATTAGTTTGATCTGCTGCACCCCTCGACTCTAATTATTGTCCACACATATTGTTTTTACGAACTTATACTACTGGTGGTAGACAGCCTCCTTTCTCGGTGGTTCGGTACTGAATTTTATTCGTAACTCTGATTACAGTAGCTGTAGACTTCGTTTAATGAAACCAAATCATGGAGCCAGCTTTCTATGGACCCGTGGAATGACCTGTACTGCCAACTCGCGAGAAATTCAAGAGACACTGCTTCCCCTGAAGACTGAAACGTGAAAGGCAGATGGAGAGAGGGAATGATTAAGAGAAAGAAAGAATGAAGAGAGAAAATAAGGGAGAATAAGAGGGAGAAAGTTCGAGAGAGAGAGAGAGATGGGAAAAATTGAAAAAAAGAGAGAGAAAGTAAGAAATATGCAGAGAAATAGAAAGACGTTAACTACTTATAAGACGCGGATTGCTGAAAAGGATTCGATCCGTCATTGAAAAGAAAATTTCCTTTTGTGGGTGATTGAACATTTATCCCCTTTAGCTGCACACATAACAAGATGGCTATTCGTCTACTCATCTATAAAGGGACGTGGAAGTTGGGGGTGGGGGAAATGATTTAAACGAAGTGTTGGACGAAGTTTGCGAGTACAATTACAGTGATAAAAGTTGGGCGAGTTCGGACTATTCTTCCGTGCATAGAAGCGGTGTGACAGTGTTGACACTACCTCAGCGTCGTAATGGAAAACTCGTGTCGAATGGACGTCTTCTGCAGGCTCACCATGGCCTCGTGAAAGCAGCGAACGCACTTTCGGCTTTAAGGCTGCCTCGCCATGCGTGTCAGCTTAGTAATTAGTTATTTAAACGTTGATTGAACGCTTTGAAATTAATTACACGCCGATCTCACGCGCGCCTTGTACTCCCACAGCAGAGTGAGTAGAATGGGAGGGGAACAGGAATGTTATTTGCCTTCAGGGATCGCTTCTTTCGAGGGGAGGTAATGAAACTATCAGTCAACTTCTGTAACAAATTGTTGGTCCCAGCTGTAACCCCATTTCTGTTTCCGTCATGTCTTACTCTCCGCCGAGCTTGACATCCCCTCTGTTTTTCCTAAAAATGACGCTCACCAAGCACAATTTACAACATTAATGTGCTCCAATCTTGCCCACACTACGTGTAATGGTATACTACCGTTCCCCTTGGAATTCTGGGAGAATTCGTTGTTAGAATAGATTTCGATGTTGATCCTACACCATCTTTCAAAGGAGATCAAATTCTCTTATTACAAGGAAACAGAATACTCAACGAAAAGAAATTTCGATCTTAATTATATTCATTTAACTGCCCTATCCGTAATCACTCGAGAATAAGTTGAGAAAAAAAATTTAAACCTTCCCTAAACATAAATTACTTTGATCAGGGAATTTTAATTTACCCAAAATTTAATTTAGGAGTAACATTGCAGGATAATTTAACACAATTTTTTTTTATTTATTATTTGCAATTATTCTATTACAGAGACTAATAAAATAGAGTAATTACTATATTTTATTTAGTTATAATGTCCTGAGAATTCGATTGAGAGAAAATTATGAAGATTAAACATTTAAATGTATCATATTACTTAATACAAGACATTCTGAATTCTCTTAAATTGCAACTTTAAAGATATTCTTTTATTACTGTATAGTATTCCTGACGTTAGTCAGTTGACAATGGCGCCCTCTTTTGGTTTTAATTAATGGCATTAATATTGAAAGTTTTTAAACCTAATAATTTAAATTTTTCTCATTTAAAGTAATTATTACAATTATAATCATAATTATAAATTAAAGCTATAATTACAGATTTCATCATAATGATAAATTAATCTCTAAAATTGCAACTTTTCCAAATAAAGATTTGTTTTATTTCTGTAAATTTCTGTTAAGTATTCATGACGTTGTCAATTGACAAGTGCGCCCTCTTTCGGTTTTAACATTGGCATTAATTAATATTGCAAGTTTTTCAACCGAAAATTTTCTCATTTAAAGTACTTATTACAATTATCACCATAATTATAAATGAAAGATATAATTACAAATTTCACCATAATTATAAATGAAAGATATAATTACAAATGAAAGATATAATTACAAATTTCACCATAATTATAAATTAAAGCTACAATTAAAAATTTAGAAAAGATCATTAATAAAAATATAATCGTTTCATTAATTAAAATTTCATTAATTTTGCGACATTAGTCGATAATGTCGCCCTCTTACGGAAGTTATACAAATTAGAAATTTTAATAACTCAGAAAGAATTAATGTATTTAAATTTTAAAAAATAACACTCAGGTCTTAGAGATGTGCTCCAATTAATATTAATTGGAGCACAATTAATATTCTTAATTATATTATAATATAATATAATAATATTGTAATAATTAATATTATAATAATATAATATAATAATATTATAATAATTAATATTATAATATAATATTATTAATATTATATTATAATATTCATGAATTCAATATACCAAAATATTAGAGAGAAATATCCAGATAAGCGCAGTGTCTCTTACTTAATATAAATGGAATACCCAGCATTAAAATGTATAGAAATGAGTTTTCTTTTAAGTAGAATGGTACTAAACTGTTTAGTATGGGATGCTTAAGTATATCAGCGATTGACTGCGCCTGTGCAGTGAAAATAACAATAACAGCCAAAGCGAAGGTGACATATTTATCGGTGCAGACTGCATCAAGAGTTTGTAAAGGTTTATAGCGTCGATCACTTGAAAAATTCTTCAGCAATGAGCACAGTGTAAGCCATTAGAAGATAATGAGTACCGAAGACTTCTTTCTAGTAATTAAAGAAAACTGGAAAGGCAGCATTGGTAAAATCCCGGATATCTTCGATGTTTGATGGAAAGCTCAATCAATATCTGTGTTTCAGTGGACATAGATATCTTTTTGCACTGGCTTCGTCAACACAGACAATGATCTGAGATGCAAATTAGCTGTGTTGTAGTTAAGTTAGGTTCTTCAATATGCATCTTTGGCGAATTAGACTGCGATTTTTTTTATGATTAACAAATTTCAAAGCTGACGGAAATCTTAGCCATGATCTAGCTGAAATTTTATTTTTGCTGTATTTTTTATTACAATTTTGTGATGAAGATTTTTGTTAGAAACTGTTTCGCATATTTTATTTGTTTCTTGATACCATCTATTTTTTTGTTCGACTCTTTTCAAAAGTTCAAAATGCAAAAAAAAAAGTTCCGTCAGTTATGATGGCATCTCTGATTCTAGCAATTTCTCATACGTGCTTCGTTCTAAAGACAACAGCTCTGTACAAGTGAAACTTCTGCACATACCTTCTTGGATAATCCCAAATAATCCTTAATCCGAAATTCTACCCATAACACTAATGATAGCAAGACAATAAAAATACTTCCTTATGCCTCTTAAGAGTCTTATACGACAGAAAGCGCATTTTAGTTCAGTAGCTCTTCACCAGGAGGCATTCGTATCGAACACGTATTCTGGGTACATCACTATGAACCAGAAATGAAGCTATTCGACAAATGGACACGAATTATTCCCCTTTAAAAACTTCAAAACGCGTGCATCGGCAAGAAAGGTATGATTATTATTTTTGGGAAATTGGCAGAATGATTGTTGCGGACAATCTGGCCAAGGAGTTGATAATCAACTCGAATGGTAAATGAAAATTCCATTGTATTCGTGTGACATTGAATCAAATTTTGCAAAACATATCGCATCGCACATGCTTGTAAACGGCGGTCACTTCAGTTTCCACGATACTCTTATTCGCAGATGTAGAAGTAATTATTACGTGTAGATAATAGAAGGGTAACGCACCTTTTGAAAAGCTGTATATAAGGCAGATTTAACTTCATTATTTAACATAGCCCGTAGTGAGAGTTGATTCAATATTTAGCCAAGCGTTATTTCAAGCTATTAGCTAAGAAAGCAATAATTGTGGCACAAAATCTCTTCAGCCACCCGCAATGGCACAGAAATGCGGTCTTCCCCGAAAATAAAGACTTTTGTGGTGTGTGAAAGCGGCTGTAAATTTTCGAAGACAAAGCTTACCACAGTCCCAGAGCTATTCAAATCTCCGATTTAATATAAAGCTTGAGAATATCCGCCGAAGATTTCTTGAGAGAAAACTACTTCCTTGACACGAGGGAGTTCTTGATTAATTGTCATTGCTTTTATTTGGCATCGTAGTTGTCTTTGGTGATGGATTTGGGAGCAATTAGAATTCCTCCATCCAATAGCACAGTGTCTTCCTGGAGAGCAATTACTGGTTGTTAATGCGCTTTTATTTGCTGGGAGTTCTCTGTAATTATAATGGCTTCGTACAAACTAAGTACAGCCAAGTGCTTGAAGCAGAAAGGGTGAAGAGCTGACCTTCCTCTGTTCTACACGAATCCCAGCAAGCATTCCACAATGCCATTGTTACTACCATGTCACGTTAACTAATTTTGTTTCACAAATGAAAGGAAATTTTTTTGTATAGCTAACGCTTTAATGTATGAATGCGATGATTAAAATTATTATTAATACAGTAGTCCTTTTAGTGTTAAATCACATTATATTTTTAATTAGTGTATCATAAACGTGACATCGGTTTGAAATAATTCCAACCGATTTCATTTCAAAATTTCTAGTCAAATTAATTTAAAGCTGTCTTCGTGTTAATTTTGACCTTAAAATTAGGGCGGTGTTTGCCATATAGAAACTTGAACTGCTCGATAAGGATTTAGAAAATATTGTGTTCTGGGCTAAAGTCATTCCCCAGTGAACAGAAGGGAAAATCACGGAATTATTCTGACTTGTTAAGAACTGTATTGTCTGGTTTGATTCCCTAGAGAAGATAGTACAGACTGTTATATCGTGGGTCGTTCTGCAATTTGTGATCTCCTTGCCTTCCCAAAACTCCATCTCAGAGTAATGCTAATCAGCTGTCTGTCTGGCTTGAAAAGGTACCGTTAGAAGATCGGTTGCTGGAACTGACTTCGTTTCAGACAAGAGTTGGATAGAGGAATCTCTGTGGGTGTTTCTAGCGTTGTAAGGGGGGCTGATAGCACTGGGCAGGCGATCAAAATGCTGTCAACAAAAACGCCAACAACGAATCAGAACTGAAAATGGCGTAATGCGATATATAAAATCATTCAGTCCAACTCAGAGATACGAAAAGAGGGCCGGAGGAGAGCAGTGGTCAACGCGGAGGGTGATACACGTGTTTGAGTTGATTATTTAGAGCGTGGTTCAAGGTTGGTCTGGTCTTTATTTTTTAACATGAAACAGATAAATATCACAATGATTATAATATCACTTCTTTTCAAAGTATCCTGCCCTTAAATTGATTCATTTATTACATCGTAGTGGCAAAGCTCTGAGATGCTAGCAATGTAGAAAAATGTAGTCTGCCCCTGTTGCTGTCTCTGGACACCGCGTTTCAGTTCTCTATCGTTTTCAATTTCTGTTCTACGACTTTAGACTCTGGAATAAAGGGTGAAGAGCTGACCTTCCTCTGTTCTACACGAATCCCAGCAAGCATTCCACAATGCCATTGTGGAATGCATTTTTCAACCCAAGGTTACCTTTTGTTTTGCGTCAAAGAATCAGGAGTCGGTGTATTGTGTCTGCAAATTGCGTATGTTCTCTAATCGGTTTGCCCATTTTGCAAATAAAGATGGGGAAAAAAATCCAGGTTCCAGAGTTAAACTCGACTATATAATCGAGCAATAGTATCTTCACAACTAGATCAATTGTGCTGTGTCTACTGTTACTGCATGCAACTCCAAAAGAATATTTATTCCAAATTTCATGTCTGAGTGATTCTTTGTTCGCCAGTTGGCTGCCAAAGTGATGCACTTTCATTATAACCATCCTGTATAGGTGGAACGTGAGAAAATGGTAAAGGATCCATTGAAAGAAAAATATTTAATTTTGAAAACAAAATTTAATAATCATATACACCTTTATTTGTCACGAACTATTAGCAATCGTTTGGTTAATCAATCCGTATTAAAATTTAAATTCCATAAACCAATCGAAATGATTCAAAAATAGGTATAGTAGAGGCGTTAAAATTAATTAACTGGGCAAATAAACTTGTTGGCTGATTTTTGTATTAAAGTCGATATTTGGAAATCTGAAATGTCCGTAAATTAGTTGACAAGACTGCAAAAGTTACTCCAACCAGTTTAAGCGAAAGAGCTTTAGCTTCAGTGAACTGACCATTACTTTTCACTACGAAGGATCATCACCATGACAACCGTCTCTGGACATTGAGACCAGCAGTGATTACTCGGAAGAACTTAACTTACCTTCGTAGCTCGAGGAAATGACTAGGGACAGATGATAAATCCTTGAATAAGTGGATGCCTAATTGAAACAGTAGTAAGCCCCGCTTTCATTTGTGATACTTCAGCGTGGAAGTTACTTATCTCTTTGTTTTCGATCTATCCGATATCAAAAATACACTGAGTGATCACTGAATTATGACCACCCCTATGAAAACTGAATGCTACCTGTTGACCACGTGGGGAACGAGGGTGCTGAGTTAGTCGACCTACGTAGCATAGATAATTTATCAGTGGTTCAGTAGGTAGCAAAATTCCGAGCGTGATGGGTAAAAGGAAGGATTTATCGGACTTTGATAAATGGCCGGTGGAGGCTGTTGTATGGTTTGAAGAACACAGTTCTGGCTTCCAGTATATCGATTGGCCTCCGAACTCTTCCGATATCAATCCCATAGACTTGTAGGACACTATGGAAAGGCATATCAGGCGTCTGGATACACCAATCACCTCCATACCTGCATTGCTAGTCGCATTACACACAGCTTGGTTGGCCATACCTCACGAATTCTTCTGACATCTTGTTGAATAAATGCCACGTTGGATAGCTGCTGTACTGAGGGCAAAAGGAGGACCTACGAAGTATTAGGTAGGTAGTCATAATTCACTGATCACTCAGTGTATATTACCTGCTGAAAAATCATAGTAATTCAATGAAAACTATATTTTATTATCTTCTGTATCTACTTGATATTGCAACAGAATCAACAGAATCACGTCACGGCCCCTTCTCTAATAATTAAATTATTGGAGAAGGATGGGTCACCAGCGTTCATAGCATCGTTGTTAAACTTGGCGAAGACCGTAAGGGTTTAAAATATTAAGTAGGGTTTACAAGCTAATCGATAAGTTACGAAAAGATGTTAAGTGTCCCTCCATAAACAGAGATCTTGGACCTTTCAAAATGACGCACGTTGTGGTAAAGGGCGTTTTTGGAATTACGTGCTTGTAGTTATAATGATTCGGTGGTAAAGTTTTGAATTATGAGGCTGTTAGGACTATCATTTCCTAATATATCAGATTCACTTTCCTCGTGCCAACGAATAGACGCAATAAATATTAACCTCATTATTCATTAATACTGTCCCATCGAACTATCGGTGAGGCAATCATTAATTACAAATAATAATACTTTCGATCAAAGTATAAAGCTTCATCTATTATAATGATTCCAGTGAGTCATCTAAAGCTATATAATCTATATAATTTTACGTCAGCTAAATTATTCTAATAAAAGTAAAGGGCCAAAGGCTGAGCCATGAGGACCACCCATTGTCAACTAAAAATTAAAAGGATATAAATCGATTTATTGAAGTCTGATATGATCTATGATAAACCTGCTGAGAAGAGAAAGGCCAAATATTTTTGTAAGTGAATTTAAATAAAAAATTGGTCTACGATTTTGCATTAAAGACTTGTACTTCTTCTTTTTAATCGGTATTATATTAGTTCATTTTAACCATGTAAGATAGACTCCTGTAATAATTTAATCCTTGTAGTGCAATCTATAGCACAAGGATTAAATTTAACTAGAGTAATAGATCAAAGTTGCCCTCATGCCTTTTCACTCTGTTTTGTTTTAAAGAGGAATTTTTTAAGACAAAAGCTGAGCTGTTCTGAAATGGCTTACGATATGAAGATTAATTAGAGAGTTCTCGCACTTAAGCAGTATCCAAAGTAAGATTATCACTACATAGTTGTGAGATAAAATAAGCTGAATACGTCGATGGTGGTTCATTACTTGGCCAAAGTGGATTTAATGGATTAGAATGAAGGATTGGAATAGATGCTGTTTATACTGCGATTGGCAAAAAATAAAAAACGGAGCAAGAGCACAAAGGGGTCACCTTTGCAGCTTTTATAATGTTGTCTTCGCTACCTTCAGTCAAGTGGGAAGTTGGTCGTACCTTTGGAATAAATTCGTCCATCCCTTCAACTGGTGTAGGAGTATTTGCGACACCACAATTAGAAGACTGCCAGCCTACGCATAATTCCAGCAGAATGGGACTGCTGCTCACTGGTCTCGTGATGCCCGTTGCTTCCTTGATGCCTGGGTATCAGACCTCTGGATGGGTAGAGACGGACCCATTCCTTGCCACCGAGATCGCCTAACCTTACTCCGCTCGATTTTTTCTGGGCTGTTATGTGAAAGGCAAAGTGTACGTATGTGTGCAGGGAAATTGAATACCACTGTATCTTAGTCCATGCTACAAACAGTGCACATATTGAGCATGTTGAATCATCACAGATATCATTACGTACCCTGTTGTACCCGGGTGTTAGGTTCCCAAATATCATGACACTCAGGCATACTGACTATGATCTGTGTGAATATTTATGAATATTCGTTTATCTGATTGCTTTTAGCGAGACTGTGATTGCCTTATACGTATTCTTGGCTGGTGGATGACAGGTACGGTTCATTTTCTGCAATTCCTAAGGATGCCTGGATATTTTAGAAACATAGATAAGTTGAGACTAGATACAATGGAATCAGTTAATATTATAAAAAAAAGGACGTTTAATGAGAGAAATACGCCTCTCATTAAGCAAATATTGAGATGGAAACATTTAAAACAATAATCGAACCAAGAAAAGAGAGAAATCGTGAAGATTATCCTATATTTGCATTCTTGTAACGTGAAAAGACAAGGCTGAGAATTATCATGGGAGAATGGCTGCACTGGAGAGGAGACGATCAACAAGTTGTGATCTGTGGTACCTGGAGGATAATTAGCATTAACTGCGTACTTTGTGAGACTGTTGGTGAGGAAAAGATAGAGTGTTGGGTCTGTGGTCAGGACTGTCTGTTATTATGGTAGATAATTTAAAAGTTATGTAAGGTCCTCAGTAATCGCAAAAGCCTCGGCATCTCGACCGATCTCCCTACTCCCAATCGGTGTAACTAGAAAATGCAGCCAGCTAGATTTATGAACATTAAAACTACCAGAAAAACTACATTACTTTACCGTTAACAAGTTAAATTGGGGAAAGTCGAGTTTCAAAGAAGGAAGTCAAAGAGTTAGAGTGATTAGTGGAGTTCAGAGAACGACAGAGGCAACAGATGAATTCGATAGCATGGGCCAGAGATTTTAAGCTAGAAGAGATCAAAATAGGAGATGATTAGGAAGTTTCTGATAAGAAATATCAGAGGGGAAATGTGCACAAATACAACTTTTTGTTGTCGAAGGAGGAATTTAAATTAGGCAGCTATGTCTAGGCTAATGAACTCTCACCACCCTATGACTCAAACACCTCTCTCCAAGCTTTTAGCTGCCTACATGTGCCAATCTCCTTACTCCCAATCAGCTCTGTTTCTGTTCTCCAAGTACAACCTATTATACGTGTGGATCCCGCTGTTCCAAAGCGTGATACTATACTGATAGTAAATCTCCCCGAAACACAGGATATACCTAATAATTATACCATATTTCTCCACACCCAAGATAAGCCAACATGGACGGAAATTTGCTAGCAGAACGCAATTCCAATTACGTTCTGCCCCTCATTCTCAGAAGTTCCAACACTACCTGCAATTAACCAAAGTAGAAGTCATATCAAAAATGATAGGCAAAGCCAAGCCTCCTCCCCACACAAGCTGCAGAAAAGCTTTTCTGTTATCCGCCTGCACAACAACAACAACAAAAAAACGCTTCAAAATCAGAACCTATATTTCAATGAAGCCATTAGACACCTTATTTGGCAATGCTACGAATCAAAAACCCCAGTAACCACTGGCACGAACATATGCTCTCATAGAATCAACAGACAGTGCAATCTTCGTGATTCACCGATCACTGCATATGGTGGTCAGCTAAACGCAAGCAGATGTTCCTACAAATAAATAGCACTGCCAGCAACTCTGCAATACCACAATATGAAAATCGAATAGAATCAGAAAATAATCCCTTTACAAGGGCCAAGCCAGTCCAGAAAATGATCACTACCAGACAGGTAACATACAAACCTCGCAGACGACAAAATGATATGCCAGTACGGATCAAAATCCCCTATCAAACCTCTTTGAGCGTGTTAGACCAAAATTTCCGAAATAAACTAGACACTTTAGGACAGCTGTTCTTATCTCAAAGAATGGATGTTTATCCTACCAGAGGTAAACATTGCCTTGGTCTATAGCTCTGGAAACTGAAGAGTTAACTCTCTCAACCAGAAACGTAGTTCATCGGCGCTTACGACCCAATTAGTTAATTGCCGTCGGTAAATTTGAATTTTTAATATCCCTAATACTGTGGAACAGAAAATAGTAGCCCTCCGAACCATCCTCAAAGTGCGACACCTAATCTTCGCAATGTACCTTATCACAGGATGAATACTTACAATCAGCTAATGTGTATCTGCCAAAACGATTTGGATTTCCCTAGATACAAGAGGTGGTTAATCCCCAACCTTACAAGTCATTTCAAAATCTGACAAAATATTCGCAGCCAAAGGTACAGTGCTAACCAAGACAGAGCGCAGTACTCATGTGCCAGAGCAATAGGAAAATTACTACAAAGGAAAAATTGTTAGTTTAGATTAATAACCCTGGCTTTCCTTTACATCTTTAACCTACCGACTGGATGGATTACATCGCCAGATTCCAGTCCATCATAACCTCATTTGTGATCTGCTCTATCTGCCAATGTAAAATAGCCCAGCTCATGATGGCTGCCATAAATTCCTTCCAACCAATCGCTTCTGCAGGAGATGACACGGTACCTCACTTTATCATCATGTCCATCATTTCCTACCTGGTAAATCAGCTGTTCGGAAAATGCAATGTAATTGTATCTAACAGGGTCTTCTCTGAGCAATAGAATTTCACATCTGTGAGCCCACGGCCAGAAAAGCAATTACCATCTGGAGTAAAAGACTTCAGGCCTCATACACCCTCCTAGAGATTCTATAAAGAATATCCTGCCAATCTTATCCAAGCAAACTTTTCAGGCCACTTCAAATCATTTTCAATTTTTTTTCATTGTCCAATAAGCTCACAATAAACTTTACGCAGAAATTATTTACGCAAACATTGGGCAGTCTTTGATGGTTTGAACACCACGGCAGTCTTTCTTCTAATGAATACTTACTGAGTTTTCTTACTGCCCTACTGATTAATCCATCTTACCAACAAAAACAGAACTTTCACCCGGAAGTGAATATTCACTGCTATTTTGAACTCCATCTTATGCCCCCGTAATGAATCCTTAGTATATGCACACGATATCAAACTACAGACAAAAACACCTAATCAGTTACCCACATCTACTGTAAATTGAAGCATTAAAGAAAATCTTTAATGCATCTGTTAGCTTTCTACATAATTTCGGGCTTCACTTCAGTCCTGAAAACTACAAATAATCATTTATTTGTATTTGTCACAGAAAGGACAACACAGAAATAATATATCCAGCTCCTTACCATATACGTCTTTCAAATAAGCATAAATTTATTTGGCTTAGAGTTTACTGAGATTGGGTAATGAGTCATTCATTGTTCCATGCAAGACTAATCAATTCTTACATCAACTCAGAAAGATTAATCTTTAGCTGATAATGGTGTAATTTCTAGAATATGCCTTGGGCATACTGTATAACGAATATTTGGAGTTTGAATTTTCATTCTTCCACTTCTCTAGATTGAGCAGAGGGTAGTGAACTGATGTATAAATGCTGTTAATGTCTACATTAATTTAGGTTGGCCACGGGATGATTCTGTTTTTAATATGATCATCTCTGGTCTACCGGAAAACCGGGTTTTTCATCCATCAAACAATAAATTCGACTACACGCAGTTTACAGACGTAATATACTGACGCCTCGTATCTGTGGCGCTTAACACTCACACACACACACACACGCAAAGAAACTATTTTTGAGTTGGTTGCTGAGGCAGTTTGATCAATGATATTAGTCGATTAAACCTGAATTTTCAGTTGGTAAGTTTCTTTTATTCGGCTTGCTTTCATAAACAATTTACGAAGTTTATCCTTCACACTGTGAAGATTCGTGTTTGCAAACATCAGCTGGAATTTTATTTAAAGTTACGCAAATCTGCCTTAGCTTTGAAAGAAGCAAACTGTTTTTACCACGCCACAGTCCAAAGCAGATGTTATATAAAGCACCATTACATCGAACACTATTCTCTTATACTATAAATGTTAAAATGCACGAGTTAGCCGAAGTTTGCAGCTGGTTGGAAACAGTCAACCAAGTCTAAAATGATTGTATCTGCTAGACCCAGCTTTCATCCAATCTCCATTACACTTCCATTATGAAATAGTTTTGGAGAAGGGTAGGTGTCATTATATTCCAAGTACGCATTAAGCCTCTTCGTCAGGAATGTGATAATGATCAGGACTGAACTGGACCTTTGAATAATGATGCGATACGGTCTCACTGAGGAAGACCAAGGTTACGCAACAAACACAGTACACATGCGAACATAATCATGGTATAGATAACGTTATCATTGACTATGCCTAATATTTTTCTTTACGTAAGTATTGAAATAAAATTTTGGAGTCCTCGGATAAAATTTAGCCATATATCACTAGAAATCATTACACGTTATCAGCGATTGTGACTCGTGACAAATTATTTAATTCTTCCGCATATATTTTGTATTTTCTACACGGCCGACCAAATTTTAGGAGTCCTCGGTAAAAAACCCGTCCCTGCCTCACTACAAATGGCATCTGTTAAATAAATCACAAGAACAGTAAGAGAAAATAAATAATTTACTAGTATTTACAATTTTCCTTTACGTTCATATAAATTATCAGCAGCACCATCTTAGGATCCCGTGCCTCAAATAGTCCCACTTCCAGTACTGTTCGAAACAGTTTCCTCCTGTCTGCATGAAAGGAAAAACCAATGAAGTCACACGTGACTTGTTCAATGGATGGACGGTATCAGGCGCATATTTCCTCTGGGACTAGAAATTCCAACTCTGACTTTTTTTGTTGTTGTTTGTTTTTTTTTTCTTTTCCTGAACGATCCAATTTTAAAGCTTCATTTCGTTTCATGTTCTCTGAGAGGTACCTCTTCCTTTTCTTCACTGCGGTTTCTCAGACAGAGCCTACAATACAAAAAAAAAAAAAAAAAAAACTTTAAAATAAAATTACTACGTCATAGTACACTGATACGCGTGAGATTAATTGATCTTTTGCTGTTATAATTGACCCCTATTTTGAGGGTTAGTAATCACTACGTTCATGCAATTACCTTTAAATTACTTGTATGCGGTTAACCTCCCAGCTGGTGGATAGCGTCTCAAGGTCCATCTTGAATGAAAGCGCAATTTATCCATAGTTGAAGTACTTGGAAGAAAGAATGAAGGTTAAAGGCGAATTTCTAATGCAACATACTATTACTGTTCATGCACTATATTGACAAAATGTTAGCATATATTCGTGCACTACGCATGCGCCATAGTATAGTCTAGTGAAGAGATTACACTACGCATGCGCCATAGTCTGTTGTAGTGAAGAGACTACACTACGCATGCGTCATACAACATTAGGTGTCGTTGCATTTAAAATGTGTCGGACAAAACTAGGAATCGACCTGGGTAACCATGGTAATAGAATGTACCACGGTAACCATGGTAACGGAATATTCCAATTCCGAATGGGGGTGACATGTAACGTAATATCTATATTTATAGCGAGTTTAAGCTCAGACTTTCTTACCTCCTTACTATAATGACGATTATTGATATCACAACTGCCAGGAACACAAACCCTCCAAACACACCGAGAGCAATGATGCCACCTGGTGACAGAAACAAAAACTATATTATCGGATCAATAAAACTGGCAATTATCACAAAGATATTTATAAAATTATATTTATAATCGGTAATTTCGAGATATAATTTAAGATGGTATTTTTACCCGTTGGGGGCACCCTCCCATATAAACAGAAACGGCGACGTAGTATCATAGGAATCTTAGAAGATGGTGGAATGATTCTTTCACAATGATTGTGAAAGAATCATTCCACATTGCGCCGGTTTCTTTCACAATCATTGTGAAAGAAACCGGCGCAAAATCAACTTTTATCCAGACTAACGAATCCATCCTTTTGATTAAGTTCATTAGCACATTAAACTGTACCAACTGCTGCTCTGACCAGCAAATGGATTCATCCCCTCCATTTGACCAACCATTTTTCATCATCTTGGGTGAGTATGGGCTTGGCACACCCTGGGTCCTCAACTGGATACCATCATTCTTCTCTTTCTTGGTGATTCCCTTCTACTGCTCTCTCTCTCTCTCTCAGGGTAACTCGGAATTTTTTTTTGTTTTGGCTGGTGCAGCATAAGCCTCAGGTTTCCTTGCACCATATGGCTAATAATAATAATATTTTTCAATTATAAAGAACTATTACTGTGCACGCCCTCTATGGTAAATTTAATTCGTTAACCTCTTCAGACACTAATAATCAAATGATCGGTGCTTATACAACAATAATGAAATCTAATGGCCAAGCCAGATTCATCCTCTCCATTTGACCAACCATTTTTCAACATCTTGGACATATTTTTCAATTATAAAGCACTATTACTGCGCACGCCTTCTATGGTAAATTTAATTCGTTAACCTCTTCAGACACTAAAAATCAAATTATCGGCGCCTATACAACAATAATGAAATCTAATGGCCAAGCCAGATTCATCCCCTTCCTTTGACCAACCATTTTTCAACATCTTAGACATATTTTTCAATTATAAAGCACTATTACTGCGCACGCCTTCTATGGTAAATTTAATTCGTTAACCTCTTCAGACACTAAAAATCAAATTATCGGCGCCTATACAACAATAATGAAATCTAATGGCCAAGCCAGATTCATCCCCTTCATTTGACCAACCATTTTTGAACATCTTGGACATATTTTTCAATTATAAAGAACTATTACTGTGCACACCTTCTATGGTAAATTTAATTCGTTAACCTCTTCAGACACTAAAAATCAAATTATCGGCGCCTATACAACAATAATGAAATCTAATGGCCAAGCCAGATTCATCCCCTCCATTTGACCAACCATTTTTCAACATCTTGGACATATTTTTCAATTATAAAGTACTACTACTGCGCACGCCTTATATGGTAAATTTAATTCGTTAACCTCTTCAGACACTAAAAATCAAATGATCGGCCCTAAAGAACATTTTATGAAATCTAAAAGGGCTGGCCATTTGGCCAGCAGTCAATATTTCCAAATTTATATCGCAAAATAAACCAAAAATGCTTATAAAAACATGCAATAATAAGATTAGTTGGTAATCAGTGCATAATTGGTATTTATGTTCTTGAAAAAAGTATTCCAAAAAATGCAGTAATGCTTTCAAAACCATTTTTGCGACTCACCCATATTCAGCCGAGCGCTAAAAAGACTTCGATTCCGTTTCGAAACCCTTCCTCCATCAGGTCTGCCACTGCTGCCAGAGTTGGCTAAGTAGCTTTCATCTGTTGAAAAGAAAAACATTACGATTGGTTATTACGCCCACCTGCAAATTTCTCAAATGCTAACGCAGTTCTCCATTTTCTTTCGATAATGGAGCACGCTTACAATTCTTTAATACTCTTTCGACCATCAAACTGAATGACATACTTTTTTATTCGTGTTTTATTTTATATTTTGGGAAAACGCATTCGCCATATTACCGGCGACATGTGGGGGGAACATTGTTAGTCAGTGCCTCACCTACTTTTCCAGAATTCTGTGGAACTTTAATGTTCACCTCGTCACTATGGTTACCAGTGAGCTCTCAGATATCACATTTCATCTGACACTGTTTGAGATCTACAAGAAATATGAAGGAAATCTCCAGTTTGTCATCTCTCGATACCTAACTTGCCTGCAAAACCTATAAGAAATATGCCGGGAATCTTAGATGTGTCATTTCGCGAGATTTTCTTTTAGTTCCACAAGAAGGAGACTTTCGCAAAAGGTACTTATTTCGATTTATGACGCCCTAGGATTGTTCCTCGGCACAAGAACTTGCCTCCAAAGATGACTGCCTTTCATCCGGCGTTAATACTTCCCCCGATGCATTTTCAGAGATTTCTGCATTGCTCTGAAATATCCCTGTCACGTGCGTATAATTCTCTTTGTTGATGCCGAAAGAGGAATGCTTAAATTTTACTTTTGTAACTTAGGGGACCGTTGTATCGTTAAGTTTTATTCCCTAGGTTTTATTGCTGAGTGTAGGAAGCCGGGCAAAGACATTCTCCTTTGATTTCCTGTTGGATCTGCACACGAATATTAGTGCAACCATTAAATCTGTCTCGGTGTTGATTAGACTGCGAATATTTATACGACTTGGTCACGAGTTTAAGGAGATACCCTAGTTTTGGAACTTTATGTACTTGTTTAGTGATTTGGGACTTCCATCAACTTAGATGGAGTATGAAGAATTGATTATCCTTAGTTTTATACAACTGGTGTTGCAGGGTCTATTTGTTAAAGCGATTGTTTTTTTGTTTTAAAATGTTTACTCTGAATAGGAAACAGTTTGATTTACTCGTGTTTTCTTTCAGGTTAGTAGATAATTTTTAATTTGGGCACCATTCAACCAAAATGACTCATTCTGACGACTGTTAATGGGATCTGAATTCGCCATTTTGATTCTGCACTCAAGAAATGCTTCCAGACAAGATACAGGCATCTAGTGGAAAGTTTATGCTGTTGGTTTAATGAGACCAATGTGGTGTGATCTCAACGATCATCTTCGAAACGCCGCCATCATCACTGGGACATACACTCGCTGGGCTAAAAACATTTATTAAATATCTAGTAGGGCCACATTTTTCGCGAATTACAGCCCGTAAACATATAGTGGCATGGATTCCATTAGGTGTGTGAGGAAGTTCAGCGCCAGATTTGACCAGTCTTCCATCAGGATAGGTCAGAGGACTACGAAGCTGACTACCCTTTCCAACGTATCCTAGGCATTCTCAATTGGATTCAGATCTGAAGAATTAGTCGTCCAAGGTAGACGTTGGAAATCTTTGGAATGTTCCTCGACCCATTCATATACAATTTTTGTACCGTTGATAGTTGTGTTGTTGTCTTGACAAAATTTATCGCAGTTCGGATAAAAATGTAACATTGCAGAGTGGAAATAAATAAATTTTCTGTTTATACTCCGGGACGACCACACAGTCAGAAGAGTTCACAAGACAGAGAAAATATACGAAACAGCACCGTATTTAGCAGTCATGGGTTTGAACCCCGGGCACTCAAAGCACGTGTACTTATGCACACAACCACTTGGTTACGGCTGCCTAGTTGGCCCGATGTAAGATTTTTATTGGAGTTAATGGGTGGATTCAATCCGTACTAGCAGATGTAACCTTTATGCCACCTTCTGACGCTTGAGCAGTGGACACGGGACAATCTGAATGTGTCGCTTCGTGAGGTTTAAGCCACACTTTCATCCTGCCATTGGGGAAAAAATTATAAATTGGGACTGGTCAAGCCACGTGATCTTTTCCCATTTCCACAGTCAGTCTTGCGTTAGCAATACCATTCCACTCGAATCTTTCGATGGTTTACAGAAAGACGTGGCTCTCATATAGGCACACGGCTACCAAATCCCATATTCTTCAACTACAGCCTCATACTAAGAAGCCCTAGTAAAGCGTACAAAAATACTGTCATATTAGGACCACCTAAGAACCAATCCATCTGCCCATTTGTAACATGTCCAAAATTGAGGGTGTTTTCTGGGCGGTTTGCCTGTCTGTGCGTGTAGCACAGTGGTATAAAAGGCCCCGGTTCGAATCCCGTCGATGACGCGAGGAACTTAAATGGTCTTTTTTCACTAACTCCGTGGCTGAGTTAGTCAGGCTCAGGCGTAGATAGCAAGGTTTCTTTCCCCAGAAACTGAGGGTTTTTTCGTCCAGCAAAACAGGCAAATCGATCAGAGAATACACGCAATTTACAGACACAAAATACAGGTTTATGTAAGAAATTACGGGTAACCTTAATATAATAATTTGAATTTTTGGTCGGTTTGCCTGTTTTGCTGGACGAAAGTTTCAGGCAGAAAAAACATTGTTATTTACGGCTGAGACACCGATTAACTCAGCCACGAGTGAAAAAGCCCATAAAAGCTGCTCTCATCATTTACAGGATTCTAACCCGAGCCTTTTACACCCGGTGTGAGAAGGACAATGATTATAATCACTGTGCTACCACGCAGATCCAGGAAAGAATACAATATTCATCTGATATCAAGAAATTTATGATTATAATACATAAGACAATTTACATTGCATACCATTACAATATACTTGATGTACGTGAAAAGAAACTACTTTTATATAATGTTTTCTTATTTTCCCCAAAAGGTGAAAATAAGAATGGTTGATTTTTTGTTTTTTATGTTGTATAAATAGAAAAGTTTAGGTTGGCCATCCAGTCAGATCATTTATACGCCACTGTAATTTATCCACGCTTTCCATCTATTCCTCTGAAATTCTTTCGACTTCGTATGCCATTACGAAGAATGCTTTGGTCATCCTATTTCCGGTAGAGATTCATGGTTGGCCGTAAGACAATCTTCCTCTCCTGAAAAACTTACTGCTGAAGTAATTTGTAGTCGCACGAGTTGGTTGTTAGCAGTCGAGTGTCGAGAAACGTGTCTGCTCGGTCAAGTTAAGTAGTGCCGGTATAAAAGTGTCGTTATTTGCTCCGTTGCCTAGAAACTGAACGGTACAGTCGTCACTTTAATGTTGGGAGGGAACGCTGATGGTGGTGATATGTTACGGTAGGGTTTTCGACTAACGAATGGTGGTAGCGTAACGGTGAATGCAGGTCACACTTCTCGGCTGACACCTCCGAAGTAATACACAACCTCTCATCAGTCTCAATCTACGCACACTTGACTGTAAGCACGGTAGCCGGCCCCTAATCACTGTTCCACAATCAGTCTCTTTGATAAGAATAAAAAAAGATTCAAACATCGTGCGGTCTGTTCATTAAGGGAAACTCTTTTGTGTACTAATTAGCACCAAAAGATTAACCCTTTGATCACCGATTGAAGCCACTGCCAATGGATTGGAAAGACCAAAAGGAAATTATTCCATCTTACCACATCATATAAACAGCTATAATGATATAAATAAAAGAGATTATCGCTGGATTTAACCTTACCTTCACACAAGGGTGGCTCTGTGTCCCAAAATCCATTCGCCCCACACATGATACGAACGTTACCAGAAAGTTGATAGCCTGGTTCGCAAGCGTACTCTGCTATTGTTTCTGGTGCAGATGTGTTGACGACGAGTGTCACATTCCCATTGGAAATCAAAGGTGGAGTATGGCATAACAGAGCTGTAAAAGAGTATAGAAAAATCTCCATGATTCCTTTAATAGCTTTTACTAGTTATTTTCAGACATAATTCCGTCTATTAGTTCTTAATTTAATATTTTTAGGTTTTTTTATTGCTTGGTTAGTATGATAAAAGTCAAATTTCTTTGAAAAGGTTATGAATAAATCTCTACTATAGAAGAGAGAAAAGTAGTAGCGGCTCAAGGTCACTCGCTAGACCTTTTCATCTTCAGCGTTAGTGTGGAGTCGAGGATAATCGAGCTACCTTGAACCGCCTGTTATTTTTCTCTGCTATAACACATTAAAATCTTTTATTACGACCTAACAGCACATTCTGACGTGAATAGTGCCTAATGGGCGAAAGCGAATGCCTTTTCATGACTAGGCTTCGACAGATTTAAAACTGAGAAGTATTTATCCACCTGCGAAAAGTTAGCTGCTAGATGGAGAAATCCTAATTCAATGTGTTCACAAATTAGCACATTGATGAACTGACTAGCTGACGTCTGAACGAAGTCTTTGAATATATTTTTTTCTCTGATCAAATACGAATGATATTGTTGTCGGTAGTTTATCATCTGCACTAAGAGTCCGTCTTACTGTGCCTTTGTCTAAAGTCATGCTAACCTTTGATAAGATATGGACCACAGTGATCGTAATACAATGAACTCGCAATTAAACCACAAGTTTAGCCGCTAGATTGTTTTGTAAAATAGTAGTTTCCAGTATGTTTTCTTGGTCGCCAGTGGCAGCCAGGCGATCGGATTTGTCGAGCCCTGTCCATGACTAGTATTAAGACCAATTTTCATGTTACCTATCTACTGTCTGTTGTTCTTTTATTTAGACCTTGGAATAATTAAAATAAGTTAATTAAATCAAGTTAATTATTCAACATAATCATCATCATCATCATCAATATCAGCCATTTTCAATCCACTGCAGAATGAAGGCCTCTCCAGCAACTTTCCATTTCCTTCTGTTTTGTGCGATGGTCATCCATTTACTATCCACCAACTATTGAGTTTCATCTGACCATCTCCGTTGTTGTCTTCTAGGTTTTCTTTTAGCTCCTTCTGAGTACCACTCTGTTATTTTCTTAGTCCATCTGTCATCATGTCTTTGAGCTATGTGTCCTGCCCAAGACCATTTTAGTTTTTTAGTTTTGATAAGAATGTCCTTTACTTGAGTTGCTGCCTAATCCGTGTGTTTCTCTTCTGATCCAACAATCTGATTCCTAATATAGTTCGTTCCATTCTTCGCTGTGTAGTTCTCAGCTTCTCTTCCATTCTTTTGGTGAGTGCCCAAGTTTCACTTCCATAAGTCATGGTGGGGAGTATACATTGGTTCATTGTTTAACGTTTCAGACAAACTGGGATATTGCTCTTCATTATGTGACTATATTTCCTGAATGCTGTCCATCCAAAATTTATTCTTCTCTTGACTTCCAGCCATTTATCATTATTACAGCTAATGACTTGTTCAAGATAAGTATATGAATCCACCTTTTCAATTACTGCTCCTTCAATCATTATTTCCCTTTCTGTGGCATACTTGTTCATCATTACTTTTGGTTTAGCCATATTCATCTTTAGTCCAAAATCCTTGCTAACTCTGCATAACGGATTAAGGTTTCCTCCAATTCTTCTGGATCCTGGATTGTGATCACAATGTCCTCTGCAAATCGTAAATGGTTTAGGTATTCTCCATTCACATTGACTCCTTTCTGCGACCAATCCAATCTTCTGAAAGCTTCTTCAGAAGCAGCAGTAAACCACTTCGAAGATATTATCTCCTTGTCGAACTCCTTTCTCAATATTAAATTTTAACTGAAATTCAAACTAAAGATTATTTAAAATTAAAAATAATCTTTAGTTTAATATGAATATTATTATATATTGCATTATTGATTATTAATAAAATTATTTATTAATTTAACAAAAATTTAATACCCTAATATTTTATATCTTTTTAAATTTATATATTTAAATATTAATTATAATTAATGTATAAAATAATTTCGCACATTGAAACTTATTTTATTATTTCAAATTGATAACATTGGTACTAACGGTTACATCTTGGTGGTGGCCCATTCCATTTTCGATCCGCGTCACATGACAGGGTTCCCCTTCCCACCAACACGTACCCTTCCTGACAAAAGTACTCCAACCGACTTAGATAATGTCTGGTTCCATTTAAAAGATTATAACCACCATTGGCAATTGCAGCCGGGTATCCGCACTGGAGATCTGAAATAAATAATTATTTCATCTTGTACTTAAAAGAAATACAAAACTCAATCTTTACTAAAAGAAACATTTAAATTATTTTGAAAAAAAATTAATGCTTTTTCGTCTGCAAATTAGAGGAAGAAAATATTAATATTTTACAAAATTAAATGATAGCGTGCTGCCATCTATCGACAAACAAGTGAACTACATTAATATTAATTTATTTCACGTACTTACATGTACACTTTGGTGGAAAATTAGTAAAAAATCCATTTGTCTGACATGTTCGAATTCGTGGTCCTTCTAGAAGATGACCCGGGGCGCATTGATATTCAACTACAGAATCAACATCAAAGTTTCTAGCTAAGGCTGTGGTATTCGCTGGCATTTCCGGTACTCCACAAGAAACAGGCTCTGTGGAAAAAAACATTAACACGAAATATTAAATAAATAAAAAAGGAAGTATACTAAAAGAAAAACAATATATGAATTTAAAAAAAAAAGAACTACTTGATTAAATAAACAGCGCCATTCTTGATTCATAGAATGAAACATAAAGTACACATTTATGTCTTATTATTCGAGCACTGATGACGTCACATTACGTCATCAACAAACGATTCCAAATTGCAGTAATTTTATTATTGGTAGTTGTAATATTCGAAATCATTCAAATTTGTAACCCTTTCTATCTTCTGCTCCCTCAACAGCTTGGTCTGATGCTGGGGGTCTGTAAGATACCCGAAACGTCACCCTAATGTATAGTAATATGTATTATTAATTTTAACGTGGCATAAGAGTGGTTTTAATATAATAATAACCTTAATTGATTCCGAATGGGGAAAAAATATTTAAAAAAGGAAATTTCCAATACCAAATAATATTTGAAAGTTGGAGCTTTTTTTTTTTTTTTTTTTAACAACTTCCCGATATTGCTGTTTTATCTGATACAGTGATCACAGTTGGAAGATGCTGAGAAGTTAACTCTAGTTAGATTAATTTTCTCATTCTCGTGTTCAAACAGTGGAAACTTTCTCCTCTAAAGATCAATATACAGTTTTCACTTCTCGCGATACTTGCCGATGTAAAAGTGCAGAAAAAGAGAAAAAATAAAGTGAAATTAAAATTCTGTCACTAGCTCGTGGTCGTAATGTGAAAAATACACACGCACGCTGGCATAATACGGAGACTGGGCACAAAAATGCTTTTTTTTTCCTTTTTTTCTTTTTATCCTTGACTTCGGTGGAGAAAAAAATATTACAGGAAGTGGCTACAAGTAATGTTAGCTAAACTTTACATATAACTGGAAAGGTGACGTACTAGCGAGCTGGTATTAAAGTATCAGGATAGCGTGTTGTCGTAATCTCACGTGACAAAAAAAAAAAGGAATTTTCATTCACGCTCAGTTACATGGAAAAAGAAATTTTTAGCTTCATCAAGGATTAGGGGTTAAAAGTGAAGCGTGTTTCTTTCATCTTAATAGAATTTTAATTTTCCCTCTCTGGTAATACGCTCATTTATAAATACAGCGTTACGTATTTGATTTCTGAATGAGATATTTTATCGAGAACTATATACACTGACTCGCCAAAAATTTAAAGTCCCCCTTATAAAAATAGATGTCATTTTATGATTTGATTTAACTTTAGTAAGTATCGTTTTGCGTTGATGTAAACAGAAAACCTTCATAGATCGTAGAAAAGAGATTTAATTAAATTCGTATAGATTTTGCAGCATCTGCAAACCTTTGCAGAAGTTTGGCACACTTTACTAAATTTATGACGTTTGTGCAGGACATAGAATAGTTTAATTACTGTAGTAAAGAAAAAAAAACATTTGATCGAACCTTAATTCGTATTTGTACCATTCTTGGAGCTAATTCCATCGAAAGGATTATGAAATTTCAGTGATGTATTGCATCATCCATTTCAATGTTTCTGCTTCCATTGCCATTATATGAGATGGTTTACAATGTCCTACTGGAGCCTTCTACGGAGTTAGTGACCCCCCTTTCTTCAAGGGCTGAAAAATAGAATTCAGTACGAAATCAGGAAAAAAGGGGTTGCGTGTAGGGGGGGGTGGATTAATCTCGTTTGTACTTAATTGTTTCTTTTAAATAGGTATATTATATATTTCAAACCGGGAAAAAGCCTAATTTTCTGAACGCTTGTAGAATAATATTATTTATGTGGCAGAAAAGAACAATGATGGGAAAAGGTTACTCTTAGATCTTTTGAAGTTGTTTGTATGTCCAGTTTGTAATTTCTAGAATATTCAAGAATATTTCAGAGTGGTGTAGAAGACTCCTGAATGTGGTAGAACATTTGTAGAAGATCCCTGAACGTTGCAGATGATTCTAGAAAGTGGGAGTATTAGTTCAATATTACGGAAGATTTTAGATGATTGTACAGTGTTTTGCAATAATATAAATTGAGGAGTAAGGGCCGTAACTCATAAAATCGAAACCCTTCATTCAGAAAGAGTGTTTGGTGTAAGTTCTGTGTGTTTCGTGATAAACGTAGCAAATAAATCAGGAATGAGTGTTGAAAAAAAAAAAAAAAAAAAAAGAATTGCTCTTATTTCACTGCGTAAAGAAAGTTATTCCATGAGAAGTACTGGAAAAATCTAGGTTAATGGAGTACAAACTACCATTCGACAATTCAAGGAGACTAACAGTTCAAAGGAGAAAAAAAAACGACCAGGACAACCGTGCGTAACAACGAAAGCACAAGATAAGACCATAGCACTGATTTTTAATACAATCGAAAACTTACTGCACCTGAATTCTGAGCTGAGTTCAATGGGGACAGAGGAACTCCCGATCTACATCCACGGTAAAAACGTCGTCTTAAACAAGCAGGACTCTGATTTTTATACGGGTTTTCGTATAACCGAACACCCTTATTAAAACCTGAAATTTTGGACAACTGAAGAGTGGAAAAACGTACTGTGGACGGATGAATCCAAATTTGCAATTTTTGGATCAAAGCGTAGAGTTTATGTGAAACGATCAATTGAATTAAAAATGGTGCCACATTGTTTAGTGCTTAGAGTTCAGCATGGTGGTGGTTCCATCATGATCTGGGGTTGCTTCTGTTTTATGGAGTGGGTGATATCGTGAGAATTGAAGGAATCTGGACTTAGAGATATAAGCTGTGCAGGGACTTTTTAGCAACTAAACAACAGGTGGGGGATATTGCAAATTATGGTGTGGCCACCCCAGTCGCCTGACTTAAACCCGATATAGCTGTCATGGGATCATCTAGACCGTCTATAAAGCCTTGCCCATCTTCACAAAATTTATGGCAACCTTGCAGATCACTTGGAATAATCTTAGTCAAGACACTATTTTAAATTTACTCGCCAGAATGCCACGTCTGTGTAAGGCTTTGTAGTTGTTTTAATCATTTCAATATTTGCTTAATAAATGCGTTGGTTGAAGGTCATTTTTCAGTTCTTCGACTTGTCTATGACTAATAAGTTCGGATTGAATTACTTGAAAAGTTTCTGTAGTGACTGGTGTTTTTAAATAGTTAAGATAGACAAGATGAATTCTCCGAGAAGAGAGAGAAAGCAATTAGCCAAAGAACACAGATAGCGTTGGTTGCAGCCCTTTAGGTCTGAGCAGCTGACAATCTGGACGCTGAAATTCTAATGTTACATTTTCTTATCTTTCAAAGATAACGTTAGAACTTACGTCAGCGCTATACCATTAGACCTTACATTAGATAAGAGGGGTTATACGACAAAGAGTATCAGACAAGAGAATCTATGCAAAATAATGAAAGAATGAAACACCCTCTCGGCGAGAAAGAAATTATAATAATAAATTTGCTGGTTATATTCTAGGATAGCCATAAAAGGTCAGAGGAATTTGCAAAATACGGTCACATAAAAGTCCGTCAGTCCACCCTGTTCTTTGATGTCACGTGGATTCGATCGTATGTACATGCGACACTTTATACTATTGCTAAGTCTATACGTACACTGGTGTGCAAAACTTAAGAACCAACACTATTTCTAACGGTTACAACGACAAAATCAAAACGAAACATCCTGTGGCGATTTGCATAACTGTGGCCGTTCAGTAGAAAGCTGGTGCACACGCAAAAATTTGAATCGTGATGAGAGGACTCACATAAACAGATAAAAGCAGCAGTTCAGCAGTTATGTGCAAATTACCGAATGGTGAGCACGATTGTTACAGACGTTCCATTGGTTTCATACAGTGCTACAGACAACAAAATGGCCAGTAGACAACGTCTGGATGACTTTACCCGGGGTCGAATAATTGGGAAGCTCGAGGAAAGTCGAAGTGCGAGGAGTGTGGCTACAGAATTCGATATCGCCCATAGCATCGTCTCACGTGCGTGGTCGGCCTTCAGAACGACAGGTACAGCTGTTCGAAGGACCAGTGGTGGTCGTCCACGAAAAACAACGCCCAATGATGACTGCTATACACTCCTACAGGCCAAGAGAGACCGACACCAGACAGCCGGATCCATTGCAAATCAGCTGCACAGGAAGCAGGATATCGCGGTTTACTGTGGCCAGGCGACTCCACAAAGGTGGACTGTTTGCCCGACGGCCAGTACGCTGCGTCTCTTTAACACCTGCCCATTGGCGACACCGTTTACAGTTGTGCATCGAACACAAGGACTGGACAGCAGCGCAATGGGATAAGGTACTGTTTACTGATGAGAGTAGATTCAGTCTCGGCAGCGATTCTGGACGTCAGCTAATCTGGCACACGGTATCACTCCTCAAACATCGCTGAAAGGGATCGATATGGAGGTCGAAGTGTTCTCGTCTGGGGAGAAGTTATCTTCGATGTACGTACACAACTCCAGATACTGGAAGGCGGTACTGCACTGAGGTAATCCTTCCTCATGTGCGTCTGTTCCGAGGTGCCATTGGCCGCGAGTTCGTATTTATGGATGATAATGCCACATCCCATCACACTACAGCTGTTGATATGCTTTTGGAAAGTGAGGGCATTGTTCGTATGGATTGGCCTGTCCGTTCCACCGATCTAAATCCCATCGAACACATATGGGACGCTCTGGTGAGACGCCTAGCGGCACGTCCACATCCACCAGAATATGTTCACCAGCTGAAGATGGCGCTGACAGAGGATTTTGACGATGTTACCGCAAGAACTTAACAACATTGTTCTAAGTATGGACAAGCAATGCAAAGCCTGCATCGACATTAGGGATGGCCATATTTCATACCGAGGACCACCTCTTCCCTTTGTTCCATCTTTGGCAGTGATGCATCTGTATCATGGCAGCCAGTGCTATGTCGCCATTTTTGAATAAAATCCCTCTGTACTGTTATGTTTCTATTGTTGTGTCGGTGTTGTCTCCTTCATCATTTCTGTACCTCACAAGATTCCTTTGGTATGCTTTTCTCATATCTAGGCCACTCCTATGAGAAGCTACAGATGAAAACCTGATTGGTCCTTAAGTTTTGCACACCAGTGTAGTAATGTAATGAAAATTTCGAAATGACAGGAATTTTTAAACAAACTGTAGCAATCAGCTAATTCAAATGATTGTCCGTGACAGAAATGGACAATCATTGCCCATCTCTATCACCTGTGTGAGTTGTGAAAATTCTTCAAATGAAAAACCGAAAAATAAACGGATAAAAAATTACTTACTATGGCGACAAACGAAGTTCAGTTTGCTCTCACAGTCAACATCCGACCAGAGCCATCCCTTGGACTTGTCAAATCGAGAACAGTTCCCCTTAGCAGGCGGAACGTTCCAAAAGGACACGCCAACCTCTTGACCTGTAGAAGGAAAAGTCATTAGAAGATTCTATCCTTAAAACGCACCTGCGTCATAAACATCTCTTGACAAATTACTAAAGTACTGTCTTTAGATATCCAGCTATCCTCTCCAAAGCCCTTACCAATATTTTTAATGTATCCCATCTTTCCGTACATCTCTAGAGACAAATTTCATCTTCGAGCACAATCTCTTTAATGTATTACAGCAGAAAAATAGAAATTTATTTATTTTTTATGACTAATGCAAAGGAAAAACATGCAACACCAGTTTTCAATTTTGACTATTGCAGAAACATGAAAAGGTGAAGTGCAAAAAATTTCAGAAGCTGACACATCTCTACTTTTCGTTTTTGCCATGCTTAGTCCCGAGGGATTATTCCCTTATTTTATCCTATGGCTTGTTTTAAAGCTCACATGCTGATGCGTGTGTTAGAGTTTCTAAAGGTTACAGCTTCCCTATCTCTATTGGGAAATGAAGAATACATATTATAGTGATGGGAGTTGTAGTGCGGATTCAAATATCCACAGCACTTCTGAAAAATATATTTCTGCACTGTTTTCAATATCCAGTAATTAACCCTCATCTTTTCCAATAAGATGGTAATTTTGAATTTGTAATTTCTATTTTATTTTTTTATATATAAAAATCTGATAATTAAAGATTATTTTTATACATAAAAATCTAAAAATTAAAGATAGTTCTAAAGGTTACTAGTGCTGCCATCTATCGGGGATATTTATAAACACGATGAGTATTTCATTATAAATATTTACAGTATATTTCTTACTATTAATCCATTTCCGGTACTAATGGTGTCTAGTGCTGCCATCTATCGGGGGTATTTAGAAACACTACAATGTATTTCATTATAAATATATATATTTTTTTACATTTCTTACCATTAATCCATTTCCAGTTCCTCCGGTTGACAGGATCCCTTATAGCACCTAACCAATAATCCCCATCTTGATCTTTACGATGACGTCGATATAATTCCCAACTGAGAAATCCCTGTAATGCCGGATTACTGTCGTCTATCAAACTCCCTCCTCGCAGTTCACAAAATCGTTTGGCACTGTCAAAGGTCCGGGCATTATTATTGTAAAACGAATAGCACCGACCATTGTAGGTGGCGCTGCTACGTTGCGGTTGATCATTGAACAATGGACATTGATGAACAGGAAGAGCTAGAATAGCGGATAAAAAAATATATTTAATGTTTAATATTCTATTTCTTGATGCTTAAATTAAAGTTTATTTAATTCATATTCAAAATTTAAATTTTCTTATCTTATAAGAATATTAATTTTATTAAATCAGTCAATTCTCTACGGATACTAATGGGATTATGCACTTAATTCTGTATATTGCCACTAGGAGAAGAACCTACAGTGCTGTCCCCAGTGACAGTATGCAGTACTAGGCTTAAACTGGTGACTACAGTGCTGCCCCCAGTGACAGTATTCAGTACTAAACTAAAAATGGTGATTTCTGTGGCTGAAATTTTATAATTTCTAAAAATGACCTAAAATTATAATTACAGTTTTAACTGATAGATTATATATATCAGTTAAAATCTAAATAATTAAATCTTATTTTTTTTTATTAAATTCGATGTTTGATAGAGTTGTCCAGTACCTTGTTCGGTATACACAAAGGCTTCGCAGATAGATAAAGCTGTGGTGTGGGAACTTTCTAGATGTATACTGACAAATACACCCAAAATTGGGGAAGTACATGGCAAATAAAGAGGGCGTCCTTCTTCTGAAATGAAAAATCAGTTAAAATTATTTTAATTTACACGCAAAATATTAAAAAAGAAAAAAACATGAATGCATCTTTATGATTTCTGATATACTCTTATTAGAAGGAATAAGAGTTTTATGGACAATGTAAGCATTTATATTAAAAGTATTACATAGCACTCTGATGAGGTTTTATAGAGCGAAACAGGAATTAAAATTTTGGATTCCAGCCTGTGGAAAAAGACAGATAAAGTTTAATTAAGTGAAAACTTTCAAGAGAGAGAGAGAGAGAGAGATGCTTTTATTCCTCAACCGTGATAAGAAATATTCATGGTGGAGAAATAAAAGCATTTATTTAAGAACACCCATTAAAACCTTTGATAAATCGTTTGTCTTCTTTGGCGTGTGTGTTCAAGAAACCATGGCTTAATGTATTTTTCTCTTATATTAGATAGGCACTTAAATAGTGCGATTTACATAATAAATGACTTTGGAGAAGAGTTGGACTAAATATCTGAAATACTTAATCAGAATTGTAGTTACGATAAGCATGGAAATAGAACTCCATCCCACTTTTTTCCCCCTTCGCGTTATAGGGGTATTAGGCTACACCGGGGAGAAATTTGCGTGTAGTGTGTGCTGAAGAGTGAGGAGAAGTCAGCCGGATGGAGCGAAGAGGTAGGGGAGGGTAGGGGGTAGGGACCAGGTCGTAGAACCGCCATTCTACTGTAGAAAGGACTATAAACTGCACTTCTTGACGATGGTGGTGCCTCGTATGCCAGCAAGACGCGTGAAAATAGAGAAACTCATACTTAAAGGCAAAGCACGAGCTTTGACTGGGAGCTCTAAGTCTCCAAGAGGATTTATGAGCTCAGATGACTCCGGGGAATTACGGGAGGGTGAAAGTAACTGCCTGTGAACGCTTGATGAGGGTCATTAGCGCTGTTCACCGGTGAACTAGCTTGAAAGCGTGCGGCTATTACAATAGACCCCTGAATTCTTTACTATTTACCACACAAAAGGGCAGGCAGGTGAATAAAGGTAATTGTACGCTACATCATGGCTGGATGCTAACATATTTGGACCACGCCTTGGAATATGTGAGAGAATATTTATGAAGTGAAAAAGATTCATTGTTAACGCTATCGGATTTAACTTACAGTGTGACTCGTGGCGCCGTCTAACGAGTAATTTCAAATGAGGTAGTACTTCCGGTGTTTATTGAACATTTTATCAGTTTTTTTTTTTTTTTTAGTGCGTTTGGTTCCGAATATGTGCTAATTCACAGGTTTGTATTGCATTTCCAATATGGAGGATATAATCAGTTAGCAATTATGTGCCATCTGCTGGCGAGTTTTGGAACTTTTTTTTATCTGTACGCCTCTTCTGCGTTTTGATGTATAGATTTCAACTTTGAATGCATTTTTTTTTCTTTTTCGTTCCTAAGGTTGAGCTCCAGAGCATCTAAGGTTATGAAGCGTCAATATATTGTGTTTGTGTGTGTGTGTGTTCTTCGGTCGGTTTGCTTTTTTGGTGGGAAAAAACTTGATCTGGCAAAAAAAAAGCATGGGACCCTGCCCGAGACTGACTAACTCAGCCACGTTGTGAAAGAAGCTCATTAAAATTACTCGGGATTCGAATTGGGGTCGTTTGCATCTCCCTACGAGGTTATTTCTAAGGTCAACAGAGGCCTCAGAGTACAGAAATAATTAAACAAAATACAATTGATCATGTTTAAATATACAAACCAAAAACATCTCCAACTCACCTATCCTGCCAGTATATCGGCTACAGATGGCATTCATGGCTACATCTGGTCTATTGTTTCCTACTCGGACTACCACAGCAACGTCCCTGGACTGGTCTATAGAAATTAACAATAAATAAATAAGCGTAGATTTTAAATAAGGGAGCGTATAAATATTCTAAAAGGACAACTTTATTATTTAGATAACAAAAATTGCATCAAGTACTTTCAAACCTTGAAAATTCTCCCCTCGTGTAACCGGGGCCTTGGTCCAGATGGGCCACAGGATGATACATCATTGGATCTCCCTTATTATGGCGATTTATTTTGATGAGCTTTCGTTAGAGTTGGTTGGTTGGTTATGTTTCATGGTCTACCTCAATTTGGGAGTTGCAAAACAACGTAGTTGCAATTTGGGAGTCTACCTCAATTTGGGAGTTGCAAAACAACTACGTTGTTTTGCAACTCCCAAATTGAGGTAGACCATGAAAGGTAGACCTTTGATTCTGCTGTCAAGACGAGTTAATTCAAGGCGTTAAGATACAGAAGAGTTGTTGTTGACATTGCCCATGAGGGCTTATTAGACACACAAAACATCCTGTAGGAAACTTCTGTCTTCTTTTATTGAATATAACAGAATATTTTGATATTAGGAAGCCAGTTTGTAGGTTTTCAAGATATAGATAGACAGACTGTCTTGGCTTATACTCAATTGACTGACAAGACATTAATATCTGAAGTGTAGTTCAAAATATTTAAGCCCTTGTTAGCACATACTTTAACCATTGAAGAACGTGTTATCATTTTTATTAGAAAATGTTTTTTTGGCCCTGAAATGTCTTTAAGGACTAATATAGAGAGAAAAAAAAAAGATATAGATGAGATCTAGTCTATGCTTTTCTAATGCAGTTGCCCTCAGGAAAATTTTAGTTGGATGGAAAGTGTGGTTGACGCACCCTAGAAGTGATAGGTCAACAGGGATATCGCTTGAATCTGAATATTCCACAGAGGATGGGTTTGGAAAGTCATAAAGGAGATGGACGTTAAGGTTACCAATAGAAGGTCATATCTGTTCAATCAATAAATAATCGAAAATTAAAGTAGCCATAGTGAAAACTTGGATCTATGCTGTGTTCTTTGCTCCAAACATCTTTTAAAATATTTTGTATTCCTTGAGATAATAAATACTGACTTGGCTTTGCATTAGCAACACCTCCCCCTTGGGTAGGAACGGATTAATCTATGACGCTGGTTAACGCTCAAAGTCGGGAACAGCTGATATAAGATGTGGCGTTCAATTTTTGACTGTCTGCGAGGAAGGATGGGTCGGCATTTCCAACTCTATCATGCTGATGGACGAGTCCTCATTTGGAGAAAGCAACATGAGGCCATGGCGCCTAATGTTGCTTTCTCCAAATGAACATGAGGCCATGGCGCCTAGACTTATTGTTGGTATTTAGCAGGCTGAAGGTGTTTCGGTTTGGGGACTGTTTTGTGGCATGCTCTAAGTCCTCTGATCGCCATTAATCAATGGCTCAATGGGAACACCTACCAAGTATACCCCTTTATGTTGACAGCTTATCAAATGACAATGAATACTCTGTCCTCGCATCGTCACCGATTTCAACCCAACTGAGCATGTTTGGGACCTAATGGAAAAGGACATTCAATGCTACGATCATCTATCTAACAGTTTGTAGGTATTATTGGTCAGACTGTGCAACGAATGGACAGCACTAATACAGGACACCCTGCAATACCTTGTGGAATCCATACCAAGACGTGCACAGCTGTATTATGGACAAATTGGGGCCCCCATGAGGTAAGTGTTGGGAATGCAAAGCCAAGCCATTGTAAATATGGCAAGTTATTTTATATTTACCAGTTTACAATTGAGTACAATAAATTTTTGTACCTACCGCAGCAAGGTCTTCCAAAGTCAAGTCGTATCAACTGCACCAAAAATGGTTCCAACAAGTTGACATACCACCATGGATTTCTTTCTACTTCTGTCATAGTGCATGTTTCGTGATTAAATACCTGACTGGTACTGCCGTCTACAGCCTTTTGGGGAATACCTTTGCCAGCTATAGAAGACTGCATGGATGCTTTTTCAACAGCAACATTGAGCACTGAAATGGGCAAATCCGGCGCATTAAAATTTTATTAAAAATTCCAAATAGTTCACACACTTATTTTATGGCTTCTGCGCGTTGTTTTATTATTAGTGGAAAATAAGGTTAGATTTCTTTTAGAGAAGAACGAGAAATTGTGTTCCAATCACTTAAAATAATTGAGAACAATTTTGAGTAGAACTTGTGTGTACAAGAAAGAGGAAAGGTCTTATTGTTCCTGCTAATTTAATACTGAGCAACCCACAAAGTTCCAACTTCAGAGTTTAATTAAAGGCGAAGAATTAATTGTTTTTAAAGGAAGCCTCTAATCTGAATCCTCTTTGTAATCCACCATACAAATTAACTTCGCGAATAACTTTATAAATGTATATCAGGAGAACGTACAAGGGTTGCTAGTGGTGCCATCTCGTGTCGTGAAATAAAGTTATGGAAAAAACGAGTATAATTAAGTATTTTTGAGATCATACTTGCAGTAGTTTATGGACCAAAGCTTTATTTTTATTCCAGGCATGAAAATGCTATATTTTGAGAATATTGTAAAATACTATATCTGCAAATAGAAGTGGACTGCTGAAACGGTCACGAAATTACCCGAAACCCCCAATTGTCCACCCGGAATGCAAGTCGACATTGTCGCAACAAATACTGACCCCTAGAAGACGATGATTTTTTTTCGAAATTTTATTAACACAAAGGGAAAAAAAACAGAAATAAAATAATTTATAAGATGTCATATTATTTGAAATAATATATTAATTATATTTATTTATGCTTGTTTTTCCTTTGTGTTAATAAAATTTCGAAAAAAATTTTTAAACTTTGGGGGGCGCAAATGTTGAGGCCTAGGCACCCGCTTTTTCTTAAAAGCACCACTGAATGATCCCTTCACATATAATTGTGTGAAGGATCAGTGATTATTGTGTTAGCAAATCTTTGTCTCAAGCCACAACATTTTATAAATATTCGTAAATTACACCAAATGTGAATAAAGCTTACAGAAATGAAATTAGAGCATAAGGTTAACCTAGAGGTACATCAACTGTGAATTGAAGAAGGGTTTCCACAACGAAAGATGGGACACAGTAAAAGGTGTTAGTGAATGGTAAAAAAGAGTGAAAACATTTGGAAAGTTTCAAGGACATCCTGTTAAAAAAGTAATTGAATTTTCTGGTATTTCAGAAACAGTAATGGTGTGGAAAAGCAATTTTAAATACGAAAAGAACTTCTCAAAACATGTAACCAAGGACCTCATCAGCCGATTTCTGAAAGATAACCGTGAAGAGAATCCATAACATGGATATCCGGGGATGTCCGCCAAAAAGACCAGTGTTAACAGCTGAAAATAAAATATCCCAGCTGATGTGGGCCAAAAGGCAAAGCTGTAATGGGGTCTGACGAATCCAGCTTTGCCTGTACAGTACTTTAATGATGCCAGGTTTATAGGAAAGGCTTAGAGGCATTTCATCCAAACTGTGTGCAAGATGTCATACAAACTGAAGGGCTCAATGATACTTTGGGAATGTTCTAACTGTTATGAAATGAGTCCCCTACTTGAAGTACCAACGAGGATGAATCATGTTGACTATTCAAATAGTCAGGTTCGCCTTTTGATGAACATTTGTGGGGCACTCATCATTTCGATACTCCTGTGTTCCAGGAGGGCATATTTCCGGCCCACAGGGCATCTACGGTTTTAAACTGGTAAGAGGAACACAAGGGAATGGCAGGGTATTTATATTGGCTAGCGAAGTTCTCTATAAGATTTAAATCCTATAGAGAACACATGGGACTATCTCGAATGAAAAGCGAAAACACACCAAGAGCATCGACAAAACTTGAATAGATTACAGGCTCAGTTGCTTTCAGAATCGTCTAATATTGATGTAAACTTAAGGGTCTAGTCGAATGCATACCAACGAGAACTCACCAAATAATTAGTGCTAAAGAAGGGTTACACATAGTTAATTTGTAAATTACGCAAGTGACTAATTTTCTTTGTCCGGTGTCTGTATATAAATGCACTCTTTGCGGCATGTCTTTAGCCATGGGAGGTGTTGCAAAACACGCACAATTATAAAGGCACTTGTTAACAATAATTTGCGGGCGGAAGTGAAGCCGTAATCACATTCTCTTCGCTCTATCTAAGGCAAAAGCTGCATCGCCGACGGGACTCTCTCTCTTTAAGATATTGAAATAGCGGAAGAACACGTTCAGAAACGCGACTTTTATTATGTTGCCGTTGTCACCTGACCTTGACCGAATCTTTCTGTCAAAAGCGTCGCATGAGATCACTTCCGCCTCCTCTCCGAGGGGTAAATTAAATCGAGTTACGGGACTAGATCAACGAACTGTGGATAAAGCCTGAAGACAGTCGATTGATCAAACAGCTTCGTGTAGATGAAAGTCCAGAGTAATCGTGTTCTAAATTGCTGATGGCACTAGTTGATCGGTTGACTGATTTTAATTGTGCCCAGGAAAGAAAGGTCACGAGGAACATGTATATCATGTCTGTAAATTGTGCTAATTCTACTGTTGGGTCTTGTTTTCTGGATGAAAAACCAGGTTCCTGGATATTCGCAATTTGCTGTTTCCTGGATGAAAAACAGTTTCCGGGAGAAAAACCACGCTACCCTTGACTGAGACCGACTAACTCTCCCACCTTGTGAAAAAGGCCCATAAAAATTCGTCGTGTCATTGATGGGATTCGAACTGAGGTCTTTTCTACCCGGTTTGGGGAGGACGGTGATTATACAAACGTTGGAAGGATGGAGACTACGCTATGATCCACTTGTATGATGGTGTTTTATGAATGTTTTATTGAAATCAATACAAGTATCGACGAGATATTCTTGAAAACAAGTAACCTTCTTTATTTTTGCACACGACTGTATTTCTATCATATATCATTATAATTCTTCTTCAATCCTTTTTGCTTAGTGCAGGACTTACAAGAAGTGTTTGTTTGTTGTTGGCAGGAAAGGAAATCGATCATAGTTTATTTAAAAGGAATTTCTTATCGATCTCTTCAGATGTTTATGAAAAGTCAAACAATAGGGCTACAGTAAATTTGTTTTTACCCGATGCTCCTTATATATGACCCAGAAGTTTCTCAAGTAATGGACTTTTCATTTCTCTGTTAAGAAAACCTTATTGGATTAGGGGGAAGAGGTGAAATTGGGGCTAATTATTTATTGGTTACGTTGGTTATGTACTTTTCCATTATCTTGTCAATGACAGAAAAGGCCAAGACTGGTCTTAGTGACACATCTTTAAAGACCGGAGTTATTAGACAAGTTTTTAGCTTTTTGCAAATAGGATTTGTAACGAAATTAGGATTGTTGATTGGATCACAGTAAATCTTTCGGATTATATATTGAACAACTTCTTCAAGAAAAATCAAAATGGTTGCAAAAGCGGTGGCGGGGAACCTGACAGGCTCTGGCACTCAAATTTCCTCGAAGAAAACCGTAAGAAAACTATTGCAGTAAAAGATTAACTACATTTAGGAAGATAGAAATTATTTCAAAATTTTAATGACTGATTAACGGTTAACGCGCGAGCGCTATTTTTTAGGTTTTCTCTTTCTCTGTTCGACTTTAAGAGATAAACATAAATTGGATCTTCTAAAACTTAGTTTATAAATATTATCTGACAGAATAACTCCTCTGAGATAGACACTTACCACACACGGGGGATCCTGAAGGAATCCACGTTCCATTTTCTAGACAAAGACGTCGTGCAGGTCCCAGCAGCTGGAATCCAGACTCGCAAGAGTATGTGGATAGCGTCCCTGAGGTGATGACCTCTGTAGAAAAGGTGACTGTCGAATGGGCGGGAGACCCCGGGTAGCCACAGGCGAGAGCTGAAACACGAATTTTGGAAGTTAGTCAATAGCATATATCATGCGAAGCACATCTGTGGAGCGTGAAATATTTGCGTGAAGGAAAATCACCACTTCTTGGTTATGCTGACTACGAAGGACCCGTATCTGAGTGGTTACATGCAGGATTAGAGTTTCAACAAGGTGACGTTATTTATCCATGATTTCTGTTATGCGAGTTTACTCACCTAAATGTCAGATCTCACGTGGTATGATCGAAATTATTCGATATCAGATGAATATTCTATGCTTTACTGGACACTCTTACTCGATCCAGTCATTGGAAAGACAGGTGATATTTCCGATTTTCAGAAAGGCGTTATTGTTGGAGCACGTTAGCAGGAACCGCAATTGAGAAAAACATAGGAAATCACTGGTGTGTCCAAAGCAGCCATCTCAAAAGTACACATTGAGTGGAAGTGACAGAAAGTTACTCCTTTCTGTGAAAAAATGGGGAGATTCCACTGGAGCGGTGTTGCTAAAGCCAAGACCGGAATGTGGAACACGATCACGTGGTTTGACCAATCTCGATTTATACTTTTTTGCACCAATGGTAAAGTGAAAATGTAGCGTGAACCTCATGTAGCCCTGCACTCATACTGTGTCGGCCACTCAAGCGGCTGGATTTTGGATCATGGTATTGGGTATGTCGTGTTGGTACGTACTGGATCCGCTTATTCCATTATAAGATCGTGCTACCTCCTATGAATGTCCTTCTGTCGTATTAGACCAACTTCACCCTTAATGCGGAATGCGATGGATTCTTTCAAGACGAAAACGAACTACCGACAGTGCAAAAATTTTATCTGTATGGTTCAAGGAATATCCCCAACCTTTCCAACATCTATCCTGATCATCTAATTCTGCAGATCTGAATCCAACTGAGAACGTCTGGGATGTGTTGGAAAGGGCAGTTCAATTCGGGTCTCTACCGACCATAGCACAGCAGCTGATAAATATCCCGATGGAAGAATACTCAAATCTGGTGTTAGTCTCCCTCAAGACACCGAATGCAGTTGAGATGATTAGCATCATTTCAACTGCATTCGGACTACGTGGCCACCAAAGAAACGTTTGTGTCTATCTCTGCCATATCAAGCAGGTTGTACCATTCAAGATGATCGATGATATGTTCTCACCCTACGCTATGGCTTAACAAATTGAAAATGAGGGTTAAGTCGTGGGTGGAATGTCAACAGGGGATGTGAGTGAAATGTCACATTCCATCTACAGCTTAACCTTTGACCAGCGTGCTATCTTCCATGCCCTCGTAGGTAGCACAGTTGCTAAAATCGCCGTCCTCCCCACACACAGGGTGGAAAAGACTCGAATTCGAGTTTCATCAATGACGGGAGGAATTTTTATGGACCCTGATAGTCGCTGATGCTCCTAAAACCATACTACAACAACAGCTATCTTCCATTAAATATTACCACGGGCTCTCGCGATATGTTTCGTTTTGTAACTATTACTTAAGTTTTGGACAGTCGTATATATACTTTCTCGAGCAGAGTCTGCCAGGCCTCATTAAGAAATGAACAACAGTTGAAATTGGGCCAAACTCTCCTAGGTAAATATTTATTTGTGGATTGTCATTGTCACAAATCCACGAAATAAATAGAAAATTATACATTTATTTTACGTCACTGATGCAAAAACATTTTATTACTTGTGATTTATAACTACTCTGCACTTAACAGTACGTTTTATGCGTTGTCAGCATTCTGCGTGCCTAATTATCATTTAATAATAGTAATTGCTTGCGGGTTAACCGTTACAACCTCCATTTGGATTTTATCTGCACAACCAGTTCCTGTTCGAAACTGCCCTTCAAATTATATGCCAGCAAAATTTGCTTATTTCTTGGTAATTTGTCATGATAACAATCTGCCATTATTAAACACATTTTCTACTAATCTGACTCTTAAATTCCACTTTCAGTGAGGTTTGTTTTCCAGCGAGGATAACTTAGTTAGGCCTAGCGTCTAGGCCTAACTTTTCTGTCACCAGTTCTTATTTTGGATTGAAGATCATCTTAAAAATTTCTTGTGGGATTATTTCAAGGGTATTAAGACTAATCTTAAGGCTCGTGTTTCGAATACCACGAAAAGGACGCACGTGTTCCTTCAGACAGAACGTTATTCGTTTCTTTGGAACCTTGCTTCCTGGTAAATGAATGTCTCGTTCGACAGAGACACGCCATACAAGTGACCTGAAAACCTCAGTACATCTTTTGTAACTCCTGCTGTATCTTTTATGATACTGTGAAGGATCGTTGACGCCTGACGTTCATGATGGGTCTTAAAAACGAAGAAAGAAAATCAGGTGAATGTCTACTTCGCTTGGTTTCTTCAGCTTACTCTGCGTGCAAACCTTGCACGAAAAAAAAAAGAAGAAATTTGTGGCAGACGATAATTTAACATTTAAATTATCGTCTGCCAGAATGATAATTAAATTAAATTATGTAGTTTATTGTTATCATATATAAAATAAAATATAGTAACAATAAGCTAGATTTTTATTTTAATTTACGCTTTCATGACAATGAAATCATGTCGGATTACACTACTTAACAAAATAATCGATAATCGACTTAACAAATTAATTAGACTTTTCTTCCATTTATGTTTCCTTGACAACGAATTCACTGGTTAAACAAGCTCGTAGGGCAACAAAGTAGGGCAACGAGCTTGGTGAAGAGAATGAATGGTTGATCTTAGCACGAAAGGCTTCAGATCTACAAATTCCAGTCTCTGGACTAGGCACCTGTGAGGTGATTTCATTGATGTGTTTAAAACTGTGAAAGGATTGAGCAAGCTCTCTGCTGATGGCATTTTCCCTCTTGCTCAGACTACACACATGGGAGAACAAGAATTCAAACTGAGGAAGGATGGCTGCATGATAGATGCAGCCTTCAGCCAGTCGGTGACTGATTGTTGGAACAAGCTTCCATCTTCCATCTGTTGAAATGAGTAGTTCGCATTTCAACAGATGGAAGATGGAAGCTTGTTTGAGTGATTGAGCAGTTTTGGAGAAGCATATTCTAATGAATATTAAACCCTAACAACTGGACTTACATCTGTAAACACTTATGACTAAAAGTAACAGTTGGATTTTTTAAATGACGTACAAATTTTGATTTTGGCTCAAACACTGAAAAAAATATGTTACCGTGAATGAAATGAAGTCAGATTTCCCAACTTAATCTGACAACCATCAATCTTATTCTAATGCATATATTTAACAAGCAAAAATTGCACATTGACACGAACGGCCTGTTCCTAGTTGTTCCAGTTGCCTTCATTCGGTGCACGCGCTCCTACGTCACAGGTAAACAACCAGTGCGTGTTGTATCCTCCTCCTCCTCCTCCTGTAAGACAGATGACAAAGTCACGCCAGCAGGTGGTCAGACCAACCAGGATACTACACCAAGTAAAGTGGGGTAAATTAACCTCGATAGCTTGTTTGACAACTGAAACTGGGGGGTTACGCTAACCTCTTCACGGCAGCTACTAAATTATACCACATCCTGTCACGAGCCGGCTGCAAATAGTAGCGACATCATTGTACAGCGAAAGCTCTCTGAACTAAATACAGATTTGGCCTTGCAAGAGGCTCGTGTGTTTTCTTAGTGAGAAAAATAATAAAGAACCGAAAAACGTGAGTCATGCTTAATGAAAGTGCCATCTATTGGAAACTCTGACTGTACAACGTAGTTAACATTCATCCCATCCCCTTTTTCCAGCCTTTACTTTGCATACGAGCCTGCTAGCAGTAGACAGGATTTCAAGAAGTTTGTTAGCCAAGTGCTTGGATAGAGGGAAGAAAGAAATAGCTGGGGATAGGATGAAATAAAACTGTTCTTAATAAAGGTCACATAAGGAAAATTACATGGATTTGATGGGTCTGCAGTCTCCTGCGATGGATAAAGATCTGATAGTCTTCTCTGAATTTTCTTCCATGCCACGAGGAGATTAGAGGTCTACGATTTTTCTGAGAACCTTCGAGGACTGTCCGTTACAGCAATGGCATTTCTTTGATCGATAATCTTACACTAAACTTTAAAATCAATATCAAATTTCTATAATCGTATGCCAGAGGAATTAAACAAAACTGCCTACTCATTATGCAACTTAGCAACGGAGCATTGATTACATATACTCCAAATCTTATACTTGAGTATTCTTGCCGTTGGATTTACATACAGTTCAAACCACATCGCTCTGTTTAATATGAAAGCTTTCTTCACATCAGAAGAGCTACTTCCTAACCTTTCCTCACGGACGCCCATCATTAATTTTCCTTCCAGAGGTTTGGTAGACCCAAACTGAATGAGGTCAGCATCCCATAACCTGGATATGCTGATTATTTACAGCCATTCTTCCTCCTTCACATCCGGATGCATAAGCAACTTTACACAATACCATACTGTCTAAGGTCCAGATGTTCTGTTGATGCAGTGACACTGATTGTATTCGTGGTATGTCTGGCAGTCTTAGGCATTTCTTTAGGCTTCTACCAGCCTACACCAATTTCATCTTTGGCGCTCTCTCAAACGAGTTTTTACGTCTGACTAGTGAGTGTGGAGATTAAAATTATTTGTAAATGTTCAGCTAACTACCATTAATCTGGTTTTCATCATCGCAGATTAAGGTAATAACTGTAGAGAATGTTACGGTACCCTGTTCAGAGAAAGTGAATGGGCCAGTGAATCAGAATGTCTTATAATGGGGAATTTTAACTTTCCAGATATTGACAGGAACTTGTAAGTTGGTCACTCGCACACTAGCAAGACTTTTGTGGATTTATTGGATGACTGTTTTCTACAGCATGTTAACGGCAACATGCAAGAGTAACCCATTTGATCTGATTATCAGCAGTGATTATTCATGCATTAAGAATATGCAAATAAAAGAACCACTAGGTGGGAGTAATCACGGTGTATTAATTTGGGATTTACTTAAAGATGTAACTACCATCAAGACTAAAAGGAAGGGCTTTGGTAAAGGTGACTACAGTGGTCTCAGACAGTTTTTGAATGCCAAACAGTGGGATAACGTTACCTTCTGAAAATTCTAAATGGGAAGCGTTCAAGGAATTAATCATAGAAGTTTTTCATACCAACTAAGAAATACTCTTCAAGGTATAGGCCTAAATGGATGAACTAATGAGACTCGTGGCAGAGAAGAAAAGTGCATGGGTTGCATATAAATTATAATTTATAAAGTATAATTTATCAAGTATAGCAAGGTCAGGCAAGCGAAGGCAGATGACGAGAAATCTTTGGCAAAGGAAAATAGCAAAGACTTCTTTACTTATGTAAACTCTAAAAGGAAAGGGATGAATCATATTGGTCCACTTAATATTGATGATTCGACTGTTGATGATCTTGCTCAGGTTTCTGACGAACTGAATGAGTATTTTGCATCTACGTTCACACATTAAGAATTCTTTAGGGAAGGGGATGCCAGAAGTTTATCAAGCTATAACAGGGAGCTAAAGGATTTTGTAATAACTGAGAGCAAAGTGGAGGAGAAATTGTTGAAGTTAAACATAAGAAAGGCACCTGGGGTAGATAGAATCTATCCAGTTATATTAAGGGAGGCAACGAAGGAAGTAAGCAAATCCTTAGCCATAATTATGAGAGCATCCTTGAATTCAGGAGAGGTCTCCACGGACTGGAGATGTGCGAATGTATCACCAATTCACAAAGGGGAGATCAAAGAGCAACACGAATAATTAGAGACCTGTTAGGTTAACTTCTGTTCCAGAGAAAATAATGGAGCCACTGGTAAAATAAGTAATGCAGGATCATCTTGACAAGGCCGCGATTATACTTCAAATACAGCATAGGTTTGTTAAAGGGAGATGCTGTTTGACCAATTTGATTGGTTTCTACTATGTGGTCACAAAGGAACTGGATGCAAAAAATAATTTTGATATCATATACTTGGAGTTCAAGACAGAAGGAACTGGAGTTCGAAACAGAAGGAACTGGAAAGTTGCTGGAGAGGCCTTCATCCTACAGTGGATTGAAAATGGCTGATGATGACTTGGAGTTCAGGAAACCTTTTGGTACTGTTGCACATAAAAGACTGCTGTACAAATTGGAGTAGTGTGGCATTAAGGATAAGTTGTTGCTATGGCCAAAGGGATGGTTGAGTGGGAGAAGACAGAGAGTGGTAATCAATGAACATTTCGCGTCGTGGACTAATGTTATTAGTGGAATCCTCCAGCCTTCTGTGTTGGGCCCATTGTTAATTTTTTTTTTTATCAATGATGAAGGCATATCAGGCTTAGTGTGAAGTTTTCAGATGATACAAAGGTTGGCGCGGTGGTTAATGACGGTAATGGCAGTGTGGTACTGCAACAGGATCTAGAAAAGTTAGGCAGGTGGGCTGAGAATTGGCTATTGAAGTTTAACATTAATAAATGCAAAGTACTGCAGGTAGCAGTAACTTCAGAGTAATGTACCAACTCTGGAGTATTACGCTCAGTGTAGTGGAAAATGAAAATATCTGGGGTAATTGTGCAGTGAGATATGAAGTTCTGAGAAATTCACAGAGGCTGCCGGGAGAGCTAAGGGGGTTTTTTCGATGATATACAGGAATGTTGTTAGTAGGTATAAGGAGGTAATTATCCTATTGTATAAGGCAAAGGTCAGGCCACATCTTGAGTACCGCTTACAAGTCTGTAGGGCTCATTTTAGAAAGGATGCGGAGCTGCTGGAACGAGTATAGAGAAGGGTAACGAGATTGGTGAGTGGAACAAAGGGTTGCTGTTACCAAGAAAGGCTTAAATTCCTGCAAATTGCAGCATCTGAAGACTAGGCACCTGTGAGGTGATCTGATTAAGGTGTTTAAGGCTTTTAATGGATTGAGCTCAGTGCTGATAGCGATTCTTCCTCTTGCTCAAACCACACACACACATCAGGGTACTCAAATTCAAATTAAGGAAGGAGGGTTGCAGAATAGATGTGCGGAAGCTTGCCTTTATCCATTGCGTGGTTGATTGGTGGAACAGAAATCCATTTGTTGTTGCCGACGTTGATAGCTTAAATAAATTCATAGCAATATTAACTGTGAATTCAAATGAAAGCTAGATTAAAAAAAAGAAAACAAAATACAAGTCGATATATCCATAGATAAATTAGTGCTACTTTTCTTGAAGATACTTCAATATATTGATGTTAAATTTTGGGTATAACATTCTCATAAGCTATAATAGATAAAGTTGGATACCAGTGTTCCTTCTATTTTCTGTTCTGTTGAGAAGGGGACAATTGTCATACCACTATGTTTACTCATCATCATCATCATCATCATCAGCCATTTTCAATCCACTGCAGGATGAAGGCCTCTCCAGCAACTTTCCAGTTCCTTCTGTTTTGAGCACTGGCCATCCATTTACTACTCAAAAACTCATGAATTTCATCTATCCATCTCCGCCTTTGTCTTCCAGGTTTTCTTCTAGCTCCTCTTGGGTACCATTCTGTTATTTTCTTAGTCCATCTGTCATCATGTCTTCGAGCTATGTGTCCTGCCCAAGACCATTTTAGTTCTTTAGTTTTGATAAGAATGTCCTTTACTTGAGTTTGCTGCCTAATCCATGTGTTTCTCTTCTTATCTAACAGTCTGATTCCCAATATAATTCGTTCCATTCTTCGCTGTGTAGTTCTTAGCTTCTCTTCCATTCTTTTGGTGAGTGCCCAAGTTTCACTTCCATAAGTCATGGTGGGGAGTATACATTGGTTCATTATTTTACGTTTCAGACAAACTGGGATATTGCTCTTCAGTATGTGACTATATTTCCTGAATGCTATCCATCCAAAATTTATTCTTCTCTTGACTTCCAGCCATTTATCATTATTACAGCTAATAACTTGTCCCAGATAAGTATATGACTCCACCTTTTCAATTACTGCTCCTTCAATCATTATTTCCCTTTCCGTGGCATACTTGTTCATCATTACTTTTGTTTTAGCCATATTCATCTTTAGTCCAAAATCCTTACTAACTGTGCATAACTGATTAAGATTTTCCTCTAATTCTTTGGGATCGTGGCTTATGACCACAATGTCATCTGCAAATCGTAAATGGTTTAGGTACTCTCCGTTCACATTCACTCCTTTCTGCGACCAGTTTAATCTTCTGAAAGCTTCCTCAAGGGCAGCAGTAAACAGCTTCGGAGATATTGTGTCTCCTTGTCGAACTCCTTTCTCGATTTTAAATTTGCTACTGTCTTTGTCTAGTCTAATAAAGGATGTAGCACTCTTATATATTTTCTTCAAAATCATAATATATGGAGTATCTATGCCTTGTCTTTCCAGTGCCCGAAACATTGCCTTATGCTGTATGGAGTCAAATGCCTTTTCATAATCCACAAATGCCAGGCATAATGGTGTTTTATATTCATTTGCTTTCTCCATTAGCTGTGATATTACGTGAAGGTGAACCATAATTGAGAATCCTGTCCTAAAGCCAGCTTGCTCTTTCGGTTGATTCTCATCAAGTATTCTTTCTAATCTGTTAGTAATGACCCTTGTGAACAACTTGTAGATGTGGGATATCAAGCTAATTGGTCTATAATTTCCAATTTCTGATTTATCTCCTTTCTTATGCAGCAAAACTATGATTGCATTATTCCACTGCTTAGGCATCACACCTTTTCTAATGCACTTTGTGAAGAGCCTTGCCAGTTTTTGTGTTATGTCTCTTCCTCCCAATTTTAACAACTCTACAGTAACTTCATCTTCCCCCGGGGCTTTCCGATTCTTCATTTTCTTCACTGCATGTTCTACCTCATCAGGAAGAATATTGGGTATGCCGTATGTGTTGCTACTTTGCAATCCATCTTCCCCACTGCTGGCATCATTCCCCTGCTCCTTGTATAATTCTCTATAATAGTCTTCTGCTATTTGAATTATGCCTTCTCTGCTGTTTATAAGTACACCATCGCTATTCTTCAGTTTCAGTATCATTTGTCTTTCTGTATTACTGCTCATGGCTGCCGATTTAAATCCTTTGTTTTCCCTTAATGCTTGTTCTACTTTTCTTGTGTTAAATCTTCTTATGTCCTCTCTGAGTCTCTTTCTAATGGCTTTGCATAACTCAGTATACTCAATTTTCTCCCTGTCAGTGTTTTTCTTGCTCTTCATTTGTCGTCTTTGGTTCATCATGACAAGTGTTTCTTGACTAATTTTTTCTTCTTTGGATTTCTGTTTCCCTATAGGTTTCTTGGGCTTTATCACTTTCAGAAAGTTGTAATATTCCTCGTCGATATCTTGGTCCTGAGCAGTCTGCAGAAGCTCAAACTTGTTCTTCAGTTCAAGTACATACTGCTTTTTCTCCTCCTCTGTTATTTCAAAGACCTTTGTATTATTTACTCGAGTCAGTTTTTTCCTTTCCTTTCCTACATCTATATCAAGTGTACATCTTACCATTCTGTGATCACTTCCAACATTTACCTTATTCAGGACGGTAACATCATTCACAATATATCTTCTGTTAGTGAGGATGAAGTCGATTTCATTAGTTGTTAATCCATTTGGACTCTTCCATGTCCACTTTCTGTTCACCCTTTTCTTGAAAAAAGTGTTCATTACTGACATTCCTTGAGATTCTGCGAATTCCACAAGTCTTTCACCTCTTTTATTTCTTTCACCAATTCCAAAATTTCCTATAGTTCCTCTTTCTGCGCTGTTTTGCCTTTTTCCAACCTTAGCATTGAAGTCCCCCATAATAATAGTGTAGTGGGTTTTCTGCTCATCTAGAAGACTCTCAATTTCAGTGTACATTTCTTCAACCTCTTCATCATCATGGCTCGATGTTGGTGCATAAATCATTATAATCTTTAGCTTGTACCTCTTAGAAATCTTGAGTATTAGTCTTGACACCCTTGGTGATGTACTTTTGAATTCCAAAATGTTGTTTTTAAAATCTTTATGGACCAGAAACCCAACTCCACCTTCACTCCTTTCACTGTTTCCATTGGTGTACAGCAGATTTCCACTTGATAAACTTATAAGTGATTCATTTCTTCTTCTTGTTTCAGCCAAACCTTTTTTTGCAAACATAATTCTACATAAAGTTATTGGTATACTTAAGATACAATGCACTCCCCTGTTGGTTTCATACTATGTTAGGTGAAGTGTTACAAAACTAAAATGTGGATGATAATCCTGTTTCTTCAGCACACTGCAGGAAAGGAAAACCCTTAAATGCAAATATTCTTTACCAGGAGGGTAGTCAAGGACACATGCACAAAACAATTGGTATTGGAGCATATCGATCTTGACAGTTTACTTTTGAATGTAATAACTTGAAATTGGATGTTGAAGAAGTTGAAAATACGTTTTTGGACTTCCCACAGGTAAAACTTCTCACGAAAACACAAATGTTTGCAACGTGTCTTTTCCCATATGTATTCAGTTGTACGATGATCATAATATCTAACCGACAAATAACCATCGTTCTAGTTCTATATTCGCCGACATGTTTATATAGGTCAGAATAAAGTAGTTCATTGCTGACTTAATAGAGTGAGTGATGCTTTCCACTTCCAAGAATATTACGGACATTATAAAAACTTAATAAAAAAAATTAATTCTTCGTATTTTATTAATCTCAATTGATTAGCGTGTTTCTTGTTGATTATCCAGGCTCTCTCTGGTAGTACAGTGGTTATAATCATCGAATCACATCAATGACACGAGGAATTTTTATGGACGTTTTTGCTTAGCTGAGTTAGACGGTCTCAGGTGAGGGTTGCATAACTCTTGTGCCCGGAAACTCAGGTTTTTCATCCAGCAAATTGACCGAAGAATGAAGGATATTTAAGCGCCATCTGATCTCAGAGAAAATAAGTTTTAATAGAAAAAACAATTTTGGAAATTCCATTTTCGGTCTCTCTTTCTCAGGCTGCCAGGTCAGGGCATGGGGTTTGTCAATGATATACAGGAATTTTGCTAGCAGGGAAAAGGAGGTGATTGTCCGTCTGTATAAGGCAATGGTCAGGCCACGCCTTGAGGCCTCATTTTCGGAAGGATGTAGATTTACTTGAACGTGTACAGAGAAGAGCAACAAGATTGGTGAGGGTAATGAAGGGATCCTCTTACCAAGAGAGGCTTAAGTTCTGCAAATTGCAATGGTTGGGGACTAGGCACCTGCAAAGTGATCTGATTGAGGTGTTTAAGGCTTTAAATGAGTTGAGCACGGTGAATTCTGATGGGATTCTTCCCCTTGCTCAAATTATGAACCTGAGAGGGCATTATTCAAATTGAGCAAAGACAGTTGTAGTATAGATGTGCGGAAGTTTGCCTTTAGAAAGCGGGTGGTTAATTGCTGGAACAAACTTCCATCTGTCGTTCTGGAAGTTGATAGCTTAAATAAATTCAAGGAGGAGCTGGACAAACGTTTAGAGGGAATGGATGTGTGATATTTTCAAAACTATTTCTTATACAATTGCTTAAGATTTTCCTTAATTTTCGTCTCATCGACTCATAAAACATACACTGTGCTGCCACATTATTAGGTACACCCCTGCTGTGCACAAAAATGGTTTGTCCCACAACATTGCAGGTCACATGACCACAGTTGTGGCTACAAATGTAGCAGAATAACCTTTCTGGTATCAGTTAAGCGTACATACCATAGCAAGAATGGGATAAAAGGAGTGACCTAACGGGCTTCGAACGTGGCTTGGTAGTAGGTGCAAGACGTGCTGGACAAAGCATCTCTGAAACGGCAGTTCTCCTGAACTTTTCACGCATCACAGTTTCAAGGGTATATCGAGAATGGTGCAACAAACAGAAAACATCCCCTCAACGGCACTCCTGTGGAAGAAAATCGCTTGTTGATGAGAGAGGTCAGAGGAGGATAGCTAGAATTGTGCAAGCAAACAGACGGGTCACAATGTCGCACATCACGACAGAATACAACCGTGGTGCCAGAACAAAATATCGCAACGGACCACTAGTCGCTCTTTGTCGCGAATGGGCTGCAACAGCCGACGGCCACATCGCAATGAAGAACAAGAGAGCACACTTCCTGTGGGCACAGCAACACCAGCATTGGACTATCGAGGGTTGGAAAACAGTTGCTTGGTCTGACGATACGAAATTCCTGGTGTCATGTTGACGGAAGGCTCAGAATTTGGAGAAAACAACATGAATCCATGGACCGGTCATGTCTGACGACTACTGTGCAGGGTGGGGGCAGTGTTATGGTGTGAGGAATGTTTTCTTGACACACGTTGGGTCCATTGATACCCATAGATTCACGTCTGAATGCCACATCGTACGTAAACATCGTTGCTGACCAAGTGCATCCGTTCATGTTGCCAGTTTATCCTCAGTCAGATGGTTACTTCCAGCAAGATAATGCGCCGGTGCACAAAGCCCGAATCACCATGGAATGGTTCCAGGAACGTGACAATGACTTTTCTTTGCTCCAGTGGCCCGTTTAGTCCGCGGATCTCAATCCTATTGCTCATTTTTGGGATGAGCTGGAAAGGGCTGTTCGCTGCAGACCTACACCTCGGTCGAATCTCAAGGAACTGCGTGACACACTCATCTCTGCATGGTACTCCATTCCTGCACAACGTCTTCAACATCTTGTTCAATCCATGCCTAGACGAATTCAGGCTGTTTTGAAGGCTAAAGGAGGCTCAACTAGTTAGGTGTACCTAATAAAGTGGCAGCACAGTGTACATACGTTAAATAAATGTAAGTATTCCCTTTCGAATTGAAAATGAAATAAAAAGTCGTTCCTTCAAATTTAATGATAAACATAATATGCATTCCACAACTGAAAAGTGGTCCAAGTTATACAAAAAATCGTTTAAGTAACGAAAGTGATTTTCGCTTTCAATTACAGTAACGATAGTCACAATCAGTGACTATCGTTACTTAAAAATCCCTTTCGTCATTTATCAGGAATATTTCTTTTTGAAAATTGACTTTCGCATATTTTAATTTATGCAAACAATAATAACAAAATATTTCGAAAGACAGGTATAGATTTACTTTCTGTTAAAAGACCGGCTACTACAGTTGTTTACATCGTTGGAAAAAAAAAACATTCCGATTATCATTAGCATTCCAATTATATGTACACAATTATTGTTATTTGTATTTCTGCGCCTTACACAAGATGGAGCGCAGCTTGTTAACAAACAGTTGCTTGGCTACACGTTTTCGTCTTCTTTTTAATTGCAAAGTGAGAAGGGAATTCCAGTTTAATGAGTATAGAAAAAGGCACGTTTTTAATGACTACAATGTTTACTGTCGGTGGGGTTGTATACACTAAAAATAAACTGAAAATAATAAATTGTTTTGTTTTGAAGAACATAAAGATATGTTTGTGAAAATCGTTATTTCTTGTGCAGAGCACACAATTATTTCTCCCTAGGGGTTTCGAATTATATATCATAAGCTCCGAAGTTTGGTGTATATACTCGGTATACAGTTTATTAGGAACACCATTTCTCCGAAGGGAAATCAAAAGTGTGTTTCAGTTGCCTTTATTGGTTTACATGTGACATGAGTGGTAATCAATAGACTCTCTTCGTGGACTAAAGTTATTATTGGTGGAGTCTCCCAGGGTTCGGTGTTGGGCCCACTGTTGTTTTATATTTTTATCAGTGATATTGATGAAGCTATATGAGGCTTAATTATCCCTTTGTATAAGGCAATGGTCAGGCCACGCCTTGAGTACTGTACAGATCTGGAGGCCTCATTTTGGGAAGGATGTAGAGTTGCTTGAGCGAGTACAGAGAAGGCAACAAGATTGGTGAGAGGAACGAAGGGGTCCTCCTCTTACCAAGAAAAGCTTAAATTCTGCAAATTGCCGCGTCTGGAGACTAGGTTTTTGGAGAAGATACTACGTCAAGAGTTCGCGTGTTTGAATGGCATAAAAGATTTTTGTAAGGAAGACAGAGAGAATGTAGAAGAAATGAACAACCAGGCCGTCCAGTATCCATGAAAACTGATGAAGATGACTGGATAAAGACATTGATTAGAAGTGATCATCGTTCAGGAAACAGTTAGACAAATTTTAACTGAAAATTTAGACATGAGTATAGTGTATGCCAAGATGGTGGCAAAACTTTTGAATAAAGATCAAAGAATGACCTTCAGGGATAGTTCCGAAGTGTAATGTTGATCTCATTGACCTTTAAAATGGGATGATGCCCACATATGCAGCCTTTTCCCTTGATTACACTTAGAATCTCTTAAGCCATTGAGAAGACTCCAGGTTTGTGAACACGTTTTGTAAAAAAAGAAAGAAACAAACAAACTGAAGAAGATTCAGACTTTCTGAGTGCTGTAATTACTTGCGATTAAAGTTGTATGTTCCTACAGTAGCGCCTATTTTAGGCGGCGCTTGTGGCAAGTGCCTCACTTACGCACCACTGGCGCTGGCCCTAATATTCTCTTATACAAAAAAACAAGACAGCATTTATGTGCAACATTCCCGTTTGAAATGTTAATGAGATCATTAACATCTCTTTATTCAACAAAGATACTTTGTTGACTAAAAGAGAGGATGTACCAGAGTAGCAAATGGAATCCATCAGGGAACAGTATTGAAGCCACTTCTGTTTTTTATCTCCAGTAGTGAAACTGATGAGGTAGTGCAGGATAAGTTGCCAAAGTGTGCTTGTAATTTAAAGGTACGAAGGGTGGTTAATGGTCAAAACCATGCTATATTGAGTCAGAACGACTTCGATTTCTTGCGTAAATGATATGGAAAACAGTAACTGAAGTTTAATGCTTCTAAATGTATGGTTTTTCACCTAAGGAACAGAAATCCATTAATTATTTACAGAGGCTGATCATTTAATTCGCAGAGGTTTCGGTAAACTGTGGGTGGATGGCAGGAAAGTGTATGTCGAAAAATACGCTGACACAGATGCGAGTTCTGACATGTTGTCCGATAGTTGCAAAGTACCCTTAAGTTAAGTGCTGCGAATGTTGACCGTTTTGTGAGATGTTTCTGGATCATAATGATTGATCCAAGTCTATGTGACTAAGAAATTCTTCACCGGGCCTGTCAAGCTGTGTTAGCATTACTACTCAATTTCACTCGGTTTTGCTTCTGATCAGATCAGATCAAATGGTATGGAATCCAGCGAGCACAGATTCGTAACATTTAAGGTGCTCAGTAACGTTAGCATGTGCATAGCTGTATATGATCGACATTCTTCTGCTTAGCTGGAAGAGTATAACTCTCCTGATTTCAACACGAGGCAGAGTTGAACAGACGTTCCAAGTGCCACCCTTTACATTTACACATATCCTGGTTTCATTCAGAATCTATTAGTCCATTGCAGTTTCTTCTCGTGTAGCACAGTGTTTCTAATCACCGTCCTCTCCACATCGGGTTTAAAAGGCCCTGGTTCGAATTCCGTTTGTGACACGAATTTTTATGGACTTTTTTTCATTCCGTGGCCGAGTTAGGCAGAACAAGAAGTAATGCAATTGGGTCGTGATCTGAATTGAAGGACGTTTCTGGTGGAATGTCGACTGTGCAAATTCCAGAACATAGAATCAAGTCAAGGCGATTGGTGCCTCTCGTTGGCTCCTCATTGATAATCGTAAACTTTAATGGAGAGAAATTGTTCATTAGTCGTTGAAGGAGAGGGCTCAGGTGGGGTGGAAGGGTAAAATCGCAGCAGAGAATGTGCGTAGCAGAAGGTTGTAACTTACTCATTATCCAGCCGGTAGCATTGTCAATTGTTGCAATATCTGGAGCTGGGGGTATGTAGATTGCCACTAAATCGATTAAATAGGCATTACACTTCACAGTCACGAGTATTGCTTCATAAAATAAGGAGTTGCTAGATGTGACGTGCACAAATTTCAGGTTGGAATCTTTGACGAAGATGGCAACACCGCGGCCTCTAGACTGAGATCTTGATGTGAAGAACGATGAAAATCCAGCGGCCGGTGTATAGGCTATTGACTCCTGGTCAGGTTCAAGCCATGTTTCTGATAGACAAATTACATCTATGCTGTTGGACAACAAGAGGTTTATCTTCCTCCAGACCACAATGAAGACTCTAGAGCTGAGCTGCTCACGTGGTTAGCAACCAACTTAGTGCCTAAAATTCCAACTGTTGTAGCAGGTGATTTTAACTTGCCACTGCCCAGGCATGGGAATGCCCTTGTGGGCCTTGAGGTCACTCTTCGAGCCTTTAACCTTACACGGTTAGTGAAACTAGAGCGTGTCAAGCGCTGGACCTAATCTTCCACAACTTGCAAGATATCAAACTCCTACCTAGCAACTTTCGATTCCAATCTGATCACTCGCCAATAGCATGTAAACTATCCTTACCGAGCAATTCCCTTGGGCTACCTGACGAGTACTCCGCTGAATTGTCTAGGATAGCATTCTCTACCAAATATCTGAAGCCAGAGATCGTTCTCCAATGCTTGATTGGGTTTGACTGGGGGCGTCTCTATTCTGAGCCGTTGGAGGATGCCGTTATGCTCTTGTCAGAACAACTGAAGTTAATTGCACTGCATGGTGCAGCAAGAATCACCAGGATTGGTAACAAGTCGAATCGGGGTTTCAATAAGGAAACTAAGATGGCTTTCATCAAGAAGCAGAAGGCCTACCGGAAATGGCAGAAAACTCAACTTCCCTCAGACCGTTCCATCTTTAAGAAACAAAGAGCTTGCTTCTTGAAAAAGAAAAGGCAGGTCCTTAACCAAGCTGTTCTCAATAGGTTGAAGAGTGGTAGAAGGATCCTTTCGCATCATCATCATCTAGCCATTGACAAAAGGCTTGTCCAGGAATGGGCACAGTTCAAATTACTGCTGGCAGATTTTCCTGACTCTCATTCCTCTCTCTCTCTCTCTCAGGAGAACTGGTTACCTAGGGCACACTTGTCTGAAATAGAAATAACCAGAGAGACCCTAATTGATGTCATCAATAAACTACCCAACAAAGCCACTGTAGGTCCAGATGGTTTCCCACTCCTTATTATCAAAATTTGCAGCCCATATATAGTCGACCTTCTCCTTCACCTTTTCAGACAAATCCTGCAATCTGGAATAGTTCCTTCAATTTGGAAAACCTACCATGTTAAGCCCATTCTAAAGATCAAGAAACCCAAATCTCCTAAAGACCTACGACCAATATCCATCAGTTGTTCTTTACTCAAAATTTTTTGATAATTCACCAGCAATTGCCCAGCATTGCTTTGCACACAGGCCCGAGTACCTGCATACCGCTCTACAAAGGAGATCAACAACTACCAATCTTCTTGATACCCTCTTCAGAATTCAGCGCACCCTTAACAACAAATCACAGATTGATATCATATTCCTCGACATAAAATCGGCTTATGACAAAATACACCTCCCAGCTCTTTTTACCATTCTGAAACACTACTTCGGTCTGGCAGATACCTTACTTCAAATTTTGAAGTCTATTTTACTTCCTAGACATCTGTCTGTGACCCACAATGAATTTCAAGTAACTATTGACGTCTCAAGAGGCATCCCACAAGGAAGTGTACTGTCAGCTGTCCTGTTTGCAGCAGTTTTGGAGCTTTTCCTTGCTCAGAATCCGAACTTTGTCTCTTATGCGGACGATCTGAAGTTCTACGTGAGCTCAGATCATAATCATCAGATTCATGATATCAACCAACAAGCTTCTAGGCAGATATTGAGCTTGGAAAGTTATCTTGCCACAGTTGGGCTGCATCTCAGCCCTTCCAAATCAGCACAACTGACGATAACCAAGAAGAAAATCAAAAATGATATCCAAATCTTTGTTAGTGGGGAACCGGTGCAAAAAGGTGACCTCTCATACTGATCTTGGCCTCACCTGGGATGTTGGGCTCAATTTTCAGCCTCACTTTGCCAGGATGAGGCAGAAGACGTACGCTGCTCTTTGGGCAGTGCGTCAAGAGCTCGTTGGTGTGCATCAGCCAGCGCTGCTTGTTCGGCACATCCTAAGGTGTATTACACCGATTCCTCTCTATACTTCAGAAATTTGGCCATCTGCCCCTGCCTCATACCTTCAGAAGGATCTCAGTTTAGAGTACTGGTTGCTGAGATGGATGAACAGGGTGGTAGGCCACCCCCTAACTATCTCCAGATCTATCCTACAAGCAAATCTGGGCACCACTCCCTGGAGACATATCATCATGACAAAAAATGTCTTCACGCTTGCACGGCTTATAACCAGGCGAATTGATGCTCCATCCGTATCCACATTAATCTCTGGCTGCCCGAGGAGGACAAGAGGGGAGCACCCCGACTCCTGTCTCCCTCTACGTCTTACGCTGTCAAACATTGATTCCCTGAGGAACATGTTTCCAGCCAATTGTCTTCGGATCTTCAATAAATTTAGGATCCACCCTGATAGGTTCTGTGAAGACAAGCCCTACAGGAAGGAAATCCTCAAGAACTGCTACCAGATAATGAACTTATAATACTCACCTGCTCCTGTTCTGTTTTTTTATATTTTGTATATTACTGTATATTATTGTATATTTAATCCTGTAAAAGTTTCGGGTCGAGCACGCATGTACTCTTGTTTATTGTACATTGTGTTCCTCGCACCTTAGTCTGTAAATATTCACACCCTTCTGGCACAGAGCCGTCCCGGGGTGACCCAAGGTTTCTTGGGAAATAAACTGATTTAATAAAATAAAATAAAATAAAATTAAAAAGAGTTGTTCGAGAGTTTCAAGCTTATTTCGGAATTTTGGTAGAAAACTCTAAGGGTAAGTTGAAAGGGAATTTTTATAAGTGCTGATCTATTTGTAGATGCCTTTGAACACCTCAACAGATTAGGCCTGGTGGAAATTATAGTGTTAATTGAAAGTGATTGAAAAGCAGGGTTTATGTGGTGTCACATCGGTATGTTTATAAGCAGTAGCTGGGGCAAGAAAGTGATTGGAGCTGGACATGTGGTGCGGTGGTTTTCGACAGTCGAGAGACACTAGTGTAGTTTCACAATTAGTTAGTCATGCAAGGGGGAGCTGTGTCATCTTTCGGTTTTGCTCATAAGACGAAGTTGAAGTGGATGGTTTGGGTCTTTCGATTCATAAAAAGGCCTGATTAGAGTGCCAACTGGCCATACAGATGTGGATGCAACAGATCTGAATCTGTCTTTCGCAAATTACTCCAAAGAACAAGTAATTTTGCGTTTTCTTCAGTAAATTTTCATTCTTTGGTATGTAGTTCTTTACTCATTGCAGCCTCAATTTCCTCAGCAGTTGTCAGTGGCCCCAGTCGGGAAATAAAAAGGCTTCTGTGCTGGGAGGTGGAAGGCTTGCTCATCGATCTCAGAATAGAGGACGTGGAGGTACCAATCCTAATCTGACACTTTTCCTTGATATTGGCAGGGTGACTCTTAATTTGAAAGGGTGACCTAGGGAAATGAGGGTTCTGATTAGTTGTTAATTGAGATGAAACAGAACGGGTAGCAGCGATTTTTACCCAAGATTATTTATTCATGACAGGTGGGCAATGGCTGCTTTCATACAATAGCACAGATGGTAAAACTGAGGTCAATTTTGGAGGTGGATGCTAATTTTGTGGGCTGCCACTTGTGAATCGCACCTCTGTTCAGCTGCTTGACCCATTAACAGGACTTCGCTGCTTGCTACATTAGGGAATTGAGATTCCTCTGAAAGGTGATTGGCTCCCTGAGTATTTGGGCAACATTCCAATTCGGCAGATTGTGTGAGGTCAAAATATCTAAACCGCGGTTTAGACGGTGAATTGAGTGTTGATTCTGTTAACTGGTTCATTTTGTTTGGAAAACTTATGAATTTTGAAGCATCCGGTTTTGATTTGCATATTAGTATAGAGATCATTAAGAGCAGACATCAGTTTATCTATTAACACAGGTATGAAATTTCTTTGCAACTCATCTGCGACAGACTTGCTTATTGACTCATTCTGGATTTCTGGCCTTGGATTGTCTATATGTACAGTGCGGCCGTTGACACTATTCCCGGCAAAAGGATATCAGTTTGGATCGTTGCATTATTAGTGCTCCGGGCCTGAGAAACAGTTAATTTGTCTTTGGTACACGACGGTTGCAACAAGCTTTGCGACGAAAAACTTATCTCACCCCTGAAACACCCCGGTGTTTTGCAACTTATTAACTTGGGCGCTTCATTATGACAGTTATTGAGGGAATCCGCAGGGAGGATCGATTTAGCGGTATTACGCTTCTTTGAAATTACATCAGATGGAACATCTCGCGACAAAAGTTGTATACTGACCATGTTATTCATATCAGAATTTTTCATTCATGTTGCTATGTTCAGATGGTCTGCTATTGACTGCGTCTACTCCTTATGATTTAAGTTTCATTTCGTGCGGATTGCAAATTGAAGCATGGTTGTTCCTTGACGTACACATCAAATTATAGATTGTGGTAACTTGTTCGCTGAGTTTTTCATTCTGTTGTTGTTAATAATATAGTGTTTATTGTGTTCACCACTCCTAATATAAATACATTTTATCTGAGCAAGAAAAATTCGGTTAACATAAGCGGCGCTACCTATTATTCGCATATTTAGAATACGTACAAGGAAGCTAAGGACATGGGACGTCAGTATTGAAACCAATCCTTATAATGTCAAAGACACTAGGTTACTAGCGAGAGCTACAGGGATACACTTTTGTTTTAGAAACATAAAGAATCATTTTCATAAGACATTAACATTTCTAATAATATTCTCAGGGCCGGACCCTTGTAATCCTGCTTGTAGTTCTTTCAATAGAAATGACTTCTGATTACAAATGACTTTTAACTTCAATTATCATAAATTCATATTAAAATACTCCCGTTATTACTACGATTTAAAAAAAAAAAAAAAAAATCCTTCAACTTACCTTCAGTAACGAACATTAAAAGCAAGAACCACATATTCCAAGACTGCGCCCAAAAACACACTGTCACTATGAGTAATCCAATAATTACAATGTCTTAGTGAACACCGTGCATACAAACACTTCCTTCTAGCAGAACCATCGTGAACTCCCATTACTGCCAAGTGACGTCACATATCTCTTGAGCCAATTACAGGACCGGACAGGCATGACAAGTTTCTCGACCAGCGGCGCCCCTGACCCGTAAAAGAAGCCCAGATTACACAGGTCACAGGTAGTGGCGATGTATTCAAAAGAGGCGGACGTTAGGCGAGAAATATAGTGGTGCACCTGTTAGGGCGGTAATTAAATGCCTATTTCGGGGCGATATTTAGGGAGGGGGAGAAGGTAAAGAGTGAGGAGGCGAATGAAGTTCAAGAGCTGGAGGTAGCAGTGCTTTAATGTATCATCTGAGAATACGCGCGTCGATTTACATACTTGGATAAGCAATGTAAGTCAAGAGGACGATGTTACCTACTGGAGCAGGCTATTAAACAGAAATTGTCTGTAATCTTAATGATTACAGCCTTAAAATAGGCAGCAACAAGTAGCAGTAGTTAGCGAGTCTAGTTCTGAACCCGTGTACCTTCCTACTCAATCATTATTGTGCCTTTTAAAAGACGGTATTCTATGGATTTGTTAATTGCGTGTAGATCGTCACGGTAAGTACCCCCACAGTAGAGGGGAAAACTGATTTGACCTTGGAGTTCACGGAACTAGCGGCAATGTGGTTCAAGGAAATATCTGCCCTTCTTCTATTACATATCCTAATGTAGTCATTATCGATCTTTCTCTAAATATAATAGAAAAATATCGGGATACTGATATTTGTGGTTATAACAAAACATTTAACAGCTCTCCAATTTTTGCATGCCTAAAATTGCTTATTATTTCTGCAAATAGAAAGAAAAAATGCCTACAGGGTATTATCGAGCAAATACGCTATGCCTAACATTGGGGTAAAAAAGCAGACGAGCAATGTTTTCAATGAACTGCTGATTTGAAATGTTAATTACGTATAGGTTCTATTGCGCATGCTTCTTGACAATTAAAATGTAGTTATAGAATCGGATGCTTTCAAAACCAGTTAGATTATTTTTTTTACTATTATTAACTTGCCTTTTAAAATTTCTTATTGGCATTATTCGCTTCTACAAGTTAAACAAATTTTATTTATTTGTATGTTAGAATTATCTAGATCAACTTCAGTGCAGCCGCTAGGGGTTTACCAACTTATGCAACATTAAAATATATATTTTAGATCTTTTTCGTCTTAATATTACCACTTGTTTTTGATTAGTTGTTATATCTCATTTATCGTGTTTTTGCTGCTAAACATTAAGGTCATTAACCTCGTGTTTCAGGTTTCGTAGTCCTTAGTTTAAAATCGCTGACCACCAGCAAGTGTGTAAAATGCTTACAGCCTGCTAAATACGCTGCTTCTTGTACTTGAACAACGGGACTGACTGATGACTCTAATAATATTCCCCTGACTGAAAATGAGGGCGTGTTAAAGCACAACGACTAGCACAATGCCATATGGCCCACATTTTAAGTCATAACAATATAAACTATGTATTTAGCCTAGTAGATTCAAAAAGTTCAGCAACTTTTAAAAACAATCATTCAAGGCTAGAAGCGGAACAAGAATAGACAATCCCTGGGGTGAGAAAGGTTGCTGGTCCGCCTGGGCGAAGTGTATTTTACGCTAGGTTGGTCGATGTACGAAAGGTCCGTTTATCAATGGGTTGTTAACCTTGTTCTGAAATAACAATAGACAAACACAAGTAGCGAGCGCAATACACACAAATCCCAATAAAGGGGCCCCTCAGTGCAGACAAGAACAACGCTTCTTTGCTGCCTTTTTAGTAACATTAATTCTCGCACTCGAGTCCTCTGTAATCTAGGACCGCCCTAGATGACATTTTAACAAACTCTCTCTCTTGTTGTAAAATAATACTAATGAGCAATGAAGAATAATTATTATGAGTATCTACACTGAGTCCGTGTTGCATTAGTAGCACTCCATTATATAGGACTGGACCATTCTGTGACGCTGGTGAAGGCTCAAAGTTTGGCGATCAGTTTTTGAGTGTCTGAGAGGAAGGATGGGTCGGCGTCAACAATTTTCTGACTTCGAATTTAAAATGATTGTGGGGGCAAGACGTGCATCTCCACTAGGGACCTTGACCCCCTAATCTCTGACTGGAAGATTATCCCAGACTGAACCCTCAGCGACCACAGAGTCATACAAAGAGATAAAACCTTCAACCCTGAAATTTTCAACACTGTACAGGCTAACTCCCAGGAAACCTTCAACTGGTATGATTCAGCCAACCTAATCCTTGATAGGTTGTTTCCTCCGGATAATGTTGCTGAGGATCTCCCAGAGCAAACAGCAATCAGAAGAGCAAATCGAAACTACGCCACAGAAAGCACAACGGATCCTTTCACCCTGGAAGAGCTGACTGCAGTATTACAGAAAATAAACCCCAACAAATGACCTGGCCTAGACCTGATAGAGTATACCTTCATCTTTCACCTGTTTAAACTAAGGCCGCTATACCTACTCCTGTTGTACAATAACTGCCTCCATGGAGGTTTCTTTCCCAAGGTCTGGAAAACTGCTCTTCTGCGCCTGATAAAGAAACCACATAAGCCACCTTCAGATCCTCTCTCCTTCCGTCCCATTGCACTCTTGGCAAATCTCGGGAAAATTCTCGAGCGTTTTATGGTCCTAAGAGTCTCGGCGCTTTTCCAGGCGAAAAATCTAATCTCTCTACATCAATTTGGCTTCACACTAGGACGCTCCTCTGAAGAGGCCCTTTTTGACCTGGTGGTACCTATAGAAAACTCCGAGGCCAAGTTTGAATTGGCAATCTTTGTCGATTTTGAGGGAGCATTCGACATTGTCTGGTGGGACAGCGCTTTGAAGCGCCTCCGGTCTGCCTCCTGTCCCCATCAATTATATCAACTTTTCCTTAGCTACTTTTCTGAAAGAACTGTTATCCTAAAATCGAAGTATCAACATGTAGTAGTAGTGGCATGTGATGCAAGAAAGCAAGTGTATGAGCTTATGCCTGACCATTGCCTTATACAGAGGGACAAGCACATTCTTTTCCTTCAGGCCTGTCTCTCGGGAATGTCCCCAGGATTCGGTTTTGGGGCCTGTAGTGTGGAATATGATTCTACAGTATTGGCTGACCCGTTCCTTTGAGAACACCAAAGTTGTAGCCTTTGCCGACGACCTGACGATCGTTGTGTCTGGAAAATCTAGGAGTGCCATTGAACATAATGCTAATCTACTCCTGTCTGATCTCTCCTCCTCGGCAACATTGAACAAACTCCGCATTAACCCAAATAAAACCAAAATGATGCTCTTTAAGCACAAGCTATATCTCAGGCGTCCACCACAGGTTAAAATCTCTGGAATCTGGCTACCCATGGTTACTGAAGCTACCATTCTCGGAGTGGTAACTGACCACAAACTGAGCTTCCTGCAACATCTCACCCATCTCAGATCAAAAGTCAAGAAGCTCTCTGGCTCCATTATTCGTATCTCCAGGAACGACTGGGGCCTTTATAAGAGGACAATTCGTCTCTACTATATAGCAGTCTTCCTGCCAATCGTCACATATGCAGCCGATGCCAGGTTTCACTGAGTTGGCTTGGTCAAGATGAGAGACAGATTGAGTTCCATCCAACGTACAATACTACTGGCTACCCTTAGAGTTTGCAGAACAGTATTTACAGCAGCCATCCAGGTCATAGCTGGAACTCTTCCTCTGGATTTGTATGCCGCTTACAGAGGACTAGTATTTAGAATTAAAAACAACATCCCCACTAAGTTCCTTCACATCGAGCTTGATCTTGACACCGACCCAAAAGCTGAGAAAGCTAGATGCTACAACGAGTTAGTGAAAATCTGGCAGACCCGCTGGGATATGTCCCAGGTTGGGTTGGTTACTAGAAGATTCCTTCCTGATGTCGCCTTTACATCCTCTAATTCTGTACAATCCTGGCTTTCCCTCACCATGGAGACTCATTTCTAGTTACTGGACATGGTTCTCTTAATGAAAAACTGCACCAACTAGGCCTCTGCACGACTGACCTGTGTTACTGTGGAGCCAAGGAAAACTGGAGGCACTTCCTTTTTGACTGTATTTTGTATGAAGATTTGAGGCAAGGTTTAGTGAACACCATCCCAATATCTGAAAATCGATTAGACCAGTTACTCCTAACCCTCTGAACGTTTATTTGCTCTTCACAACTTTGCTACGGAAGTCTTTGCTCGAAGGAGGAGATCATATAGAGTGGTCAACACCACTGGCATTTGACCTGAAGTGGATTAGACAATCGGTTTTTTTTCCCTCCTTGCATTCTCTTTGGAGTCAGCCACTCTAGACTTATTTTTATTTGTTATTATATATATATATTTATTTTATTTTATTTTTTTCTCACAAAATTTTTTATTTTATTATTATTATTTTTATTTTTTTTTATTATTTATTTATTTTTTTCCCATAACCTGCACCACGGGTGGTTTTTTTATTATTGTTATTTTTTTAATTTATTTTTAATTTTTTTATTTATTTTTTCCCCCATAACCTGCACCACGGGTATTTTTTTTTCTTTTTTTTTTTTTTCTAATTTGTCTGCCCCTCTGGAATGGGCCCCCAGAGGATCCTGGCCTACCTGCTGGCAACATCAAGTGGGTCAGAGTCTCTTTTGAGACAGTACGTGCATTACTGGGACTGGCCCACCTTGCCGTGGTGTGAACGAGTACCCAGAATCATCTCTCCAGGTGATTGATTCTTCTGGGTAGGTGGCCAAGAGGCCAGACATGTGTGTGGATATGTGTTTTTTATGTGTTTTTTACAAAAACACATGTCCACGTGCAGGTGCCAGTATTTCGACAACAGCCAACATGGTTAATTGCTCTCGTTTTATGGTGTCACACAGGTCTACCGTGACTAGCTAAACTGCGGTGAAACAACCAGCCAAAGGTGACACTTGTGACAGCCACGTGTGGGCGACGCCCGTGGTGAGCGTCATGTGTCTCGTCTCGTGACACAGTAGCGACGCAGCACAGTGTCCCAGCTAACCACCCAGTACAACGTAGGAACAGCAAGACGCATATCATATCCACATGGGTTTAGTGTTACAGGCCAAGAGGGGGTTTCCCCAACTTCGCGTTTAGTTCATAATTCACATGAACTATGAAAAGACACGAGAAACTGCGCCTTGGTCATCAGCACCAACACTGCACTACCGATATATGGAAATCTGTCTCCTGGTCTGATGAATCTCTTTTCCAACTAACATGCTGATGGGTGTTTTCGCATTTGGAGAAATCAACATGAGGTCATGGCAATTGGATGCACCGTTGGTGTTCAGCAGGCTGGGAGTGGTGGTGTTATGGTTTGGGGACTTTTTATGGCATGTCCTGGGTCCTCTGATCGCCGTTAACTAATTGCTCGATGGGAAGGCCCACTTTTCTATTGTCGCCAACCAAGTACACCCCTTCATATAATATGTATCCAGAGAACTCTGGCGTCTATCAATGGGCAATGACACAAGACCCGGCAGATTTTTGACTGATTTCAGGAATATGATAATAAATTTTCCGTCCTCCAATTTCCTCCTAACTCGTCCGATCTCAAACCAATAGAACATGTATGGGAATTGCTGAAAAGGACATTCCATGCTACGATCATACACCTGCCAATGTGGACATTGCTGGATACATTGTTCAATGCATGGGCAGTAGTAGTACTATTACTACAGGAAACCCTGTAACAACTTGTGGGGTCCATGCTAAGAGTGTACATGCTGCATTATGGGAAAAAGTTGCCCCACAAGGTATTAGGATGGTGTTGCTAATGCAAAGCCAATGCAGTGTATATGTATTTGTATGTATTATGTATAAATAGTTTCGTTGTATAATAAATGTTTTTTTATTCTATTTTGTACATTTTCCTTCTTGGATCTTCTGATCATATTGGCAATTAACACTATGGTCAGGCTGCATTGTAGGACTCAATGTTTTGAGGGAAGCACATATGTTCCTTTTTTATTTTCATCGTTTTTTGTTTTGTTAATTGCGATAGCATTGATTTCTATTTTAACTTCAAATATGAAGTTCCCATTTAAGGAGACCCAAAAATTACTTGCATTACAAAAGACTTATACATTTGGGCAATCTAGGAGCTCCAAAATTGTGCCCGACCGAGTCTCCAAAGTGCTTAAATGGTCCCTGATTTTCACAGGAACGGTCCGCAATTATTGTTACGACTTTGTGGCGAATAAAACTACCAACTATTTATAAATCCTAGGGGAAAATGCTTTCAGAACAGTGGACTTGAGACGTTTGAGACAGAATCTATTCGTGATTTGTGCTATATCAAATGGAATGAAATGTGATATCCAAGCTAGAATAAAATTTCTCAAGATTCTCGAATTTTTTAGAAATTCAGGAATAAAAAGTATTTTCTCCGTAATTTTATGGTGGAATGCTGGGTATTCGGGTAGTTGAAAGAATATTGTAGGAGTGTTTTTGTTAATTTCTTTGACGGGAAATAGAAACTTGGGTGAGCACAAGTTTGGAAGTAACAAGTTGTTTCAGTGGCTGCACGATTCCATTTAAGTAACGGGAAGTGCAAAATTGAAGAAAAATTCAATTTCAAGTAGCACACCAGCGTAGCAAATAGCAAAGGCCCATGAGATTCTAGATGAAGACAGGAGAATCACACTCCATCACCTCAGGAGCAAATATCAATGTCATACAGCACTGCACAGCAACCCTCTGTGACAAAAGCCCAAAGAATAAGGAAAGGACAGATTTTTCTCTCACTCCTAAAATCTTAGCAAACACTCTGTCATTCCAGGATGCAACTTTGCCCTGAAGGAACCTAATCACTGCACTTGACATGGAACCCGGAATTGACACCTCTACTGCCCAAAGAGGACTTGACCAACAGTGACAAACCACCGGACTTGACATTTATCAACACCGGACTTCATTGACTTGACTGAACTGGACAGGACCTTGTCCCATAAATGGCTGCATATGTAATAACTTTTTTTTTTTAAATCTACATAAAATTTAAAACTTATACGGTGAATTATGCATAGGAGAATATGCACAGATAGGTTATATTTCTGACCATCCTTATTGGAAAGCCTCCCATGTTGAGGATTTCTAGATTACAATGGCTTATCATTAGACCTGAAAACAGTACTGAATTGGTAAATATTTGACAATTGAGATCAAAAAGAACTAATGAAATTGAATCTAACTAAAAAATATTATTCTTTGAAGGATATCTTTTATATCAACAAACACTACAATCAGTCCGTGAAAAAAGAATCGTTTGTAGTGTTGTCAATCAAAAAAATAAAAGAGTCTGGAGGACGTTCTTTTTTTAGCAATACTAGCCCCATTCACTCACCAAGTCCCTTCAGTAGCCCAATTGCTCACTGAAGCGATCCGAGTTTATTGACTACTTTACCTCCTACCTTCACTATTACAACTTCCTTATAAAAACACCAGGAAGCATCCCCAGAGCTGCCTGTGGCTTCTTCGATACATTCCGTTGCTTCCAAACATCACGGACCTTGACCAGTTTCAACCTACATTTTCGTCGTTAATTGCAAAATAGGAACACCTGACAGCGTAATCACCTATTTAAGACGGAATGTAAGAGTATTTGCTTCGTTTAACATAAGTTAACGCCTATATATGTTTCGCCTAATTCTCACACCCCCTCTGTAATCACCAGGTTTTAATGTCAGCAGGAAGGGCTTGTTTCCTATTTTACGAATTCTTTCATCGAAGGGTGTTGTTTCTAATGAGATGCCTTAAATGAAAGATTTCAATCCCTTATTTAAGATATATTAACTTTTCGTGTTTTTTTTTTTTTATCTTATGTATATTAATTTCGATGCATGCAGTCAAAAATGAATTTTTTTCTAATGTTTTTAAAATCATTTAAAGCAGCACTCCTTCAGGATGACTTGAACAAACTTCAAAGATGGTCAGTGAAGTGGTAGCTATGTATTAATGCTGCTCAACGCACTTGGAAATGGCAATCCACAAACAAATTATACAATTGGTGGGGTTGAATTAAAAACAGTGGAGGAGGAAAGGGATTTGGGAGTTACAATACGAGCAAATATGAAGTTTTCTGAAAATGTAAACAGACAGTCAGGAAAGTCCATGGTGTCTTATCGATGATTTATTGAACGTTATCCTGTAGAAATAGGGAGATAATAATCCCAGTGTATAAGGCAATTGTAAGACAACATTTAGAATACAGTGTTCAAGTATGGAGACCGCATCTGAAAAAAGACATCGAGCTTCTTGAAAGGGTCCAAAGATGGGCATCTGGAATGGTGAGATCGGCAGAAGGACGACCGTATGAGGAAAGACTCCGATTATGTGGGCTACAGAACTTGGCAACCAGGCACCTCATGGGTGACCTTATTGAAATATACAGGGTGTTTCAAAAGTGATGGTCAATAATTTAAAGGTGAACTGTACAGACTACAATAAGCAAAAAACCTAGTAAACATGGGTCCTTAAGTGAATCGTTTTCGAGATATTGCATATTTCTAGTTGGGATCCACCACTGACTTGTTTGTTTAGGTTAGTAGTAGTAGTAGTAGTAGTAGTAGTAGTAGTAGTAGTAGTAGTGGCATGTGATGCAAGAAAGCAAGTGTATGAGCTTATGCAGCATCAGCCAAAAAAAAAAAAAAAAAAAATCACACCATTCCCTCCAAATGCCTGTCCAGTTTCTTCTTAAATTTATTCAACCTATCAACTTCCACAACGACAGATGGAAGTTTGTTCCAGCAATTAACCACCAGCTGGCTAAAGGCAAATTTCCGCACATCTATTCTACATCTGTCTTTTCTTAATTTGAATTTATGCCCCCGTAGGTTCGTAATCTGAACAAGTGGAAGGATCCCATCAGAATTCAGCGTGAATTCTGATGGGATCTGGTTATGCTCATTCTCTCCATTTTCCCTCTCTCAATGCTCTAAAATAAAAATAGCAGGCATACTAGTACTTGTCAAAGGATAGTCAACATGGAAAGAGGTTACAGCAACGAAGAGTATGCGGACATGCACTTCATGTATGGTAAAGCCAACGGCAGTGCACTCGAGGCAGCACGTTTGTACCAAGAAGCATTTCCGCGCCGAAGGCAGCCCAGCAGGCACACATTCATCAGGGTATAGCAACGCCTTAGAGAACATGGGAGTTTCGCACATGGAGTATGAGCAGGTAGGCCAGAAGCATACCTGATGTTGAAGAAAGGGTGTTAGAAATAATAAAAAAAAAAAAACAAATTATGATATTAGTGTCCCCTGTAAATGATTATATCTGCCCATATTTATTTTGTCTGTAAATTGCGTGTGTTCTCTGGTCGATTTGCCTGTTTGCTGGACGATAAAACCCCAGTTTCGGGAGGGGGGGGAAACCTTGCAATCTACACCTGAGACCGACCAACTCAGCCACGGAGTGAAAAAAAACCACTAAAGTTCCTCACATCATCGACGGGATTCGAACCCGAGCCTTTTCCACCCGGTGTGGGGAGGACGGTGACGATACCACTGTACTACACGTGCAGACTGTTAGAAATAATAGAACAAAATCCAAGAATTTCAACAAGGAGGATTGCTCTGCAAGAGCATGTAAGACTCATAGCAGTGTGTGGTGAATTATACATTGCCAATTACTGTACCCCTGCCATATCTAGTGTGAACAAGGTCTCAGCAATACAGACTACCTCCCCCCCAGAATGAACTTTTGCCAGTGGATGCAACAACAGTGTCCTGAACCCCCAATTTTTAAACAACATTTTGTTCACTGACGAAACTGAGTTTACTCGTGATGGTATTTTTAATTTTCATAACTGTCACGTTTGGTCCGACGAAAATCCTAATGCAGTTCACAAGTCAAGACATCAGCAACGTTTCTCGTTGAATGTCTCGGCAGGACTACTAGGAGACCATCTAATTGGATCACACTTTCTGCCAAACAGGCTAACAGGAGAGCTGTTCTTTCAGTTCCTGCAGAATGTTCTTCCAGACCTCCTTGATGACGATAATGTTCCACTTCAGCAACGCCAGAACGTGTGGTTTATGCATGATGGTGCACCGGCACATTTTGCTCGAGTTGTCTGTTTGTTTGTTTGTTTGTTTTGTTGGTTTTTAGGAGCATTAGCAACTAAGGCCATATTGCTCCGGGATATGCGGTGGTCATTCCTTGACCTTTCCGCATCCTCCGTATTTGGTGGTGACGGGCTCGAACCCCGGTCTAATCAAGAAGCGTGTGCTGCGCACTGCTGCTCCTTCCCACCTGGCTACGGAGGCGCCCCTCGAGTTGTCACTCGGTATCTAACTAGAGTAGGTATGGTCAATGGTGGATAGGTAGAGGTGGGCCTGTAATGTGGCTTCCCAGATCACCAGACTTAAATCCTATGGAATTTTATATTTGGTGTCATGTAAAAAGCTTGGTGTGCACTTCTGACATTAACACAGTTGTGGAATTACAGCGTCGGGTTGAAGAAGCCTTTCAGCAAATCAAAAATGATCCAAGAATGCCTGAGAGGATTCGCAACTCAATGCAGAGAAGACTATAAAGCTGCGTACGGATGCATGGATAGCATTTTGAACAGCTTTTGTCACATCCTGTAACATATAAAACCTGTAAAATCCTGTGGTGTTGAAAACAAAAATTAAAAATGTTTTTTCTTATGTTTAATAAAACCACCCTTAGCAAGGGATTCCACAGTTTTTTGCTAAACTAGTGCTCCCATTCAGTGGCGAATCTTAACAGAAAATGTGCATTATCTGGAAAACGGTTCATTTGCGGCCCGATGTTTACTGGGACTTTTTTGCTTATTTTAGTTTGTACTTTTCACCTTTAAATTATTGACTATCATTTTTGAAACACAGTGTATAAGGCTCTGAGAGGGGTTAGTAAAATGAGTGAAGGAGGAATTCTCATTGTTATAAAGAATTACAGAACTAGGGATCATAAATTAAAATTACAGGGGTTGAGGTTTAGATCAGATTGTAGGAAATTTTCTTTTAGCCAGCGTGTCGTTAATTACTGGAACGCCCTCACAGGCAGTTGAGGCTGACAGTTTGAATAAATTCAGAGATGAACTGGACAGTTACCTGTGTGAATAAGGAAGCATATAATTTGTATTTTCTTTTCTACTTGTTTTTTTTTTTTTTTTTTTTTTGCCTGTGCAGCAAAAGCCTGTGGCTTCCTTGCACTATATGGAGGATACTATTATTGATTGATTCGAAACTAGACCTTTTCAAGGAATTTTTTCAGTTTTGAGTACATGGAAAAAAGTTGCATGGATAAAGATAAGGAAAAAAAAGTATATTGCTTCTTGCACTTTTCACCAAAAATACAATTCCTTCCACCCCTTTTTTTCTTTTGGTTAAAAAATGGCTTACTGATAGCTGTGTGCATGTGTTTTATTGCATTCTATTATTATTATTATTATTGTTATTTTAATGGTATCTATTGTTATTATTATTATTAAGTTGGCAAGTTGGACATTATCATGAATCATGATAATGTACCTTCCTGTACAGAGCAGTTTCTTTAAGCCGTTAAATAAATAAATATAAAAAAAAAAGTAGTACTGGAACAGTCAGTTACTACAGCTGTGAAAGTTTAGTTAACTCCCTACTGTCTTGTGCAATCTTTAGGCTGATAAAAGGTGATGGTAAAGAAAATCGTTTCTCTCTAGCGTTCTGTTTTATTGTGAAAATTAACTGATGGTAAATACCATTAGACTAAAACAATTAGGTCACTAGATCCGTATCGAACGAAAAACCTGGCTCCATGGATGCTGCCCGTTATTTTCGAAGTCCGTTAAATTAATAACTGATTTTTATCTAGTTGATTCTGTTGCTAACAGCACCGTGTCTTTTAAATAAAGTGTTGGAGATATTTTTAAATCTATTTCCATACATGTGGTATAAAACAAATCAAAGAAAATACGATTAGCAATAATTAAGGATAAAATAAATGTTTTTCAGCTTATCGTCTGTCATTTCACGCCCTCGTGGGTAGCACAGTTGGTAGAATCGCTTTCCTTCCCACACTGAATGGAAAAGACAATAGTTCGAATCCCTTCAATGATACGAGGAATTTTGATGGGCTTTTTTTTTTTTTCAGATCGTGGCTAAGTTAGGTTGGTCTCAGCAAGGGAAGTATGGTTTTTCATCCAGCAAACAGAAAATCGACCACAGAAAAGACGCAATTTACAGACGGTATACATGGAGCAATATGGCCTTGCCGATGCTCCTAAAAACCCTACTACAACAAACGGTTATCAACTATAAAAGTATGACCCTTAATTTCATTTGAATAATCACTTAAAGAACTTGGATTTTTAATATTAAAGATAAATGTACTATATCACAAATGAAATTCATAATGATATTATTTTAAATGAATGTACGTAGTATGTTTATTTGTAAAAAAAATTTACAAATATATATATATATATATATATATATATATATATATTAGTCAAATTATTAATTTTTGTATAATACCAAGTTAGTAATTTTCTTCCCCCTTTTGGTGATTTTTGGCGAAAATATGGTTTTCACTGTTTGATATTGCTTATCAACCTTCTACGCGTTTATTTTTCTTATTTGTTTCTCTTTTTAAGGGTAATATGAGAAGAGGGCGTTGTTTGAACTGCCTTCGCATCAACTCAAGGTAAGATCAAAAAGAAGAAATGAAATAAGGCTGTTGTTTACTTATTTCTAAGTCTGGAGACAACCGATTCTTTAATTAGCAATTTTTTTAACAGGTGCGAGAACTGACATTGGAGCTGTGAACAGTGAACAGCTGCACCTTCAAATAACTTAAACAACATTCGTTCGAAATATGTTATCAGTAATGATGCATGATTGACTCATGAACCAACCAACAGGTGTAGTGGTTTTTCTTCACGCACACATTTAGAAAGTCTGCATAATTGTAATGTATTATGCTCAAAGCGCTGTAGTTTTACTGCGCATGCTTACAAGTATAATTTCAGAACTAGGTTTAATGTACGAGCATACTAAAAGAAAATACAACGTATAAGTATTTGTGTATTACTAAACTTCTTTAATTAGGGAGAAATATGATTCGAATTCGAGTTTTAGTTAATTAGGGAGAAATATGATTCGAGTAATATCAAATAGGGTTTCAGAACGCAAATTGTTTTATTTTTATTAAAATTATGATCCTTTTAGGTGTTTATGTCTGTTTTTATCATTCAACGCCAATACAATTCTGCTTTGACTTCGTCTGGAGGAAGTTCTGTGTGGATGTAGGCCACTTTCTAAGTATAACCTTTTATATTTTTGAATATCTGTAGGTGTGCTCTTGTCGGATTTTTAATTGTGTGGGCGTTCTCCGAGGAGTTATGATGAATCTGCTCTTGGCAGAATTTCTACACTTTCTTTTACTTACAGGTTGTTGAATAAGGAACTGGATAAGTAGGTGAAGGATAGAAGAGATACACTTTGGTCGCGGTTTTGATGTGTCTTCAATTGAGTCAAAAGTGGTACTAAGATTTCTTAAATTGGCATAAAACTGATCAGGAGTCTAACTATTTCAGTAACTCCGTCATTTCTTCTAATTTTTTTCCTTTATTTTTCTTTCTTTTCCATTTTGTTGTTTGCATTTTTATATACCACATCTCTGTTTTATATAGAGGGTTGCTTTATTATTATTATTATTTTTTTTATTATACGGACAAAATTATAGGAATAATTCTAGATTTTAACTCAAGTAGAGTTCATAGAGATGTGTCCAATTTTAAGGGAATACAAAGCAATGACTACTTGAGTTTTTTAAAAAATTGGATATGGAGTTTTGAATAGTAGAAAATCTGTTCGAAATTGCACTAATATTTATATGAACTTTTTTCCCCCTTTATTTTTTGTATCATGTAGAACTACTCCTATAATTTTGTCGGTGCATTTAGACACAACCTTTATAAAGGTCATGCAAATGAAATATATATGTCTGTCCAGTTTATTAAGTACATATACCTAATAGCGAGTAGGTCTCCCTTTTTCCCTCAGAAGGGCCTGAATTCATTGTGACATAGAGTCCAACAGGTGGCGAAACGCATCTCAGAGATGTTGGTCCATGTTAATTCAATAGCTTCACACAATTGTTGCAAATCGTATTAGTTGTAGGTCATTACTCCAAAGAATTCATTCTATTCCTTCCATCTTATCCCACAGCTGCTCAAATAGACTGAGATATGGAGACTGGGAAAGCAAAGTAAGGCGAGTTTACTGTCGTGTTCATTGAATCAATTCTGTATAATTCTGTCATTGTGAAATGCCGCATTATCCCTTTGGATAAACTAATTTGCAGATAAATACATGTAGCCATGACGGTTGTTGCTGTAGGGTTTTTTTTTTTTTTTTTCTTAAGACACATGAGCAACTTAAGCCATATGCGCACTATATAATGTCTGAAAATTGCTTGTGTTCTGTTGTCGATTTGTTGTTTGCTGGGCGAAAAACCCGACTCTGCGGACGAACTAACTCATCCACATTACGGCAGCCAAGTCTTGTGAGGACGCCCTGGTTGAATTTACCTCTCATATCGAAAATTCAACGTCTAAATATACTCTTGCTATTTTTGTCCACTTATGATTCCCTCTGGTGGGAAAGCGCCCTCGAACGTCTCCGCACCAGCCACTGTCCTCAACGACTTTGTCTTCTGTTCAGAAGTTATTTCAACAACCGTCATGTGCTCGTAAAATCAAAATTCTGTCAGGTCTCCAGGCAGGTGTATCGAGGGTGTCCCCTGAGGTCTATCTTGGGACCCCTAATCTGGAACACTGTCCTTCAGGAGTGGATTTCCAGATCTTTTGACAACACCAAAATAATTGCCTATGCCGATGATGTAACCATTGTGATCAGTGGTCACTCTCGTGCAACTATCGAAGTCTCTGCTAACGCTGTTCTTGGAAATCTTTATGGTTGAACTCTAGACAACAAACTATCCATCAGTGCTTCGAAGACTAAAATTATGATTTTTTTGGCTCCAAATTAAATATTCAACGCCCACCACAAATCAAAGTTAGCAATGTTCCACTCCCAATTGTCACGGAAACCAAATTGATTGTGCCAAAATAACTTTTGATACCCAAAATTAGAAAATTTTGGTGTCATGTAACTGCCAAAATTAGAAAATTTACTGGTGCCATTGTGAAGGTCTCCAGAACTGATTGGGGTCTCTCGCTTCTGACCATGCAAGTTTACTACAACGCCGTCTTCCTCCCTGTGGCAATTTATGCCGCTGGCGCATGGTTCCACAGGGCAAAAAAATTGTTAAATTTAAAGTAAAACTAGCTAGTTTACAGAGAACTGTGCTCCTTGGTAGGCTAAAAAGTATGCAGAACCGTATATACACAGACGTTACAAGTTATCTCTGGCCGCTGCCCTTGGATCTATATCTAATATACAGAGGTCTTTGCTTTTGCATTAAGAGACAGGTTTCAACTGAATTTTTCAATATCACCATCGATCCTCAAACAGAAGTGAATCGTCAAAGAGCTAGGTGTTGGAACGAACTTTTAAATATATGGCAAAGACTTTGGGACACCACATCTCTGGGCACTGTCACTAAAGAATTTTTTCCTGTAGTTACCTTCATGATAAGCAAGAAAATTAAAACTTGGTTCTCAATGGATCTGCCCACTTCTTATTTATTAACAGGACATGGATCTCTAAATGAGAAATTATACAAATTTAGGTTATCCCAAACTGATCTCTGTGCTTGTGGCAGAATTGAAAATTGGAAACACGTCCTCTATGAGTGTCAACTGTATAACAACATAAGAGATGGTTTATCTAAGTCAATTGAAAATTTTTCTCCCGGTCAAGAGTCTCGCAGTTCAAAACGACTTTTCATGCACTCCAACTATTTGCTCATGATGTCTTTGCTAGAAGACTATCTCTAAATTCTGACATAAATAGTGTAACTTCTGTTCCCCTGAACACTTCAACTACAGCTCCAACTGTTCCTACAACAACTATGGCTTCATCTACCACTGCTGCATCTACTTTATCATCAGAAATCAGCACATTACCTTACCTGTGTAAACTCGGGCTGCAACAACAACAACACTTGGTATGAGTTCTTCTGTACCACCCTCCCTATCTTCTATCTTCTGAGGAGGGACAATTTCCTACCACAAAATACGCTGTCAAGAGAGACGCTCAGCTTGGCTCCACGGCTACAGAGAAACATTTATATATCTATATAGACTTAGTGATCTATTTAGAATACAGTGTACAAAGTATCCTGTGGCGCCTACTCACATGTTGTTCCCCTCTTTTGTATATATTTACACGTACGACTGTGTATATACTTAATCTTGTATATATATTATATGTAATACACGTGTTTTATCCAATAATGGTCTAATAGCACGTCATACATCTAATAAAAGTCCTCCAAAATTCTGAGGACTTTTATTAGATGTAAGCCTGTGGGACATGTTCCACGGGTACATATTTATGTAGCTGTATATTCAGAGGTCAATATTAACTACACTGCCGCCAACAAATCTTATAATGCCCTTCTGGGATGATACTGAATCCTGTTAACAATTATGATAACTGGCCCTTTTGCTGTCTGGTACCTAGCATTGGTGTATGTACACATGATCTGGGAATGTGAACTGTTAATTTATATGGTCCTCGAATCTTGGGGCTCTACCATTATGTATATTTTTATGCTCTATTATCCATTATGTATACCTTTTTGTCTACCATTATGTATACTTTTATGTCTACCATTATGCTCTACCTTTTGTGCTCATAGTCTACGTTTAGAGAAACTAAACGGAAGATTCTACTGGGTGTGCTACTCACGAGGGCCAGCCATAAAAAGGTTGAAAACACTTTTCAAATTGCCATCATCCAAATGTTGCTCAACTGATATCAAGATGTCTAATGTGCACCATGAAAATAATAATTCGCCACTACGTTTGCTTTGTTCACACTCGGCAGGATGTGTGCATGGACTCGTGCAGTTTCTGACACATTCTGGTCTTCCCATCAATGTAAAACGGCTGGAATCAGGATTCATTAGACCAGACAGAAAAAAATAATAATAATAAATAAAATAATAATACATACAGTGGAGGACAAAAAAACTGCATCACTTGTAAATTGTGCAAAAATTTGTTTTGCGCTGCATTGTGGGGTACAGAAACGTTCAAAATGCATTTGTTAGATGGGATATATATCTCTGTGAATGAAATCCAATAAAAGGACTCCACCTGATATGCCTAATTGCCATAAATATCTTCCCAAACGGTAAAATGCATAATTAACGGAAATATAAGAAATCATGCAAATAGCAATCATGACAACCAAACATACATTTTGTTGCAGTTACGTGTACAAACTGAAATGACAATAACGTAATAGTATTATGTACTGTAAATCAGCAAAATAAGTCCTCAATATTTTGTTGTTCCTCCTCGAGCTGCAATTACACCCTGGAAACGATCTGGCATAGTGTTAATCAACTTCTGAATATACGGTTGCCCAATTTCATGGTACCATACCCTTACACTGCTCTCCTGCAGCTGAATCTTACTTATTGGCTTCTTCTGAGCAATTTTAGACGATGTACCAGCAATTTTCAATAGGGTTCATTGTTCTCCACGGCAAATCTCCACGGTTGCCGGGCCAGTCCAACACTGTAATGCCAGCATTTCTGAGATATGACTGCACCTTAAGGGAGAAAAACGAGGGAAAACATTGGTGTAAGTATGTTTTAAGCCTAGTGAGACAAAAAGACAAACTCATAATTAAATCTAAATAGCATAAAACTTACCAATTTTGCTGTGTGACTAGGTGCTGCGTCCTGTTGAAAAATGCAGTTTTGGACGTCTCTGCGGTGATCCCTAATATCGGGTTTCAGCACTCCTCCAAGATAGCAGTGTAGGTTTCTACATTCATCGTTCCGTTAATAAACTTACTTCACCCCAAACATTTGCTTGTTATGCATCCCCAGACCATCTGTTCGGTAGAGAATTGTACAGTCGGTGTTCTGCAGTCAGGATGGTATGCCTCTGATTTTCGTCTTCTGACATATCGCTTCCCATCCGAGCCATGCAGGTTGAATTTCGATTCGCCAGAAAAGATAACGGTGTCCCATTGCTCTTTTGTCCATGAAACATGAGTTTTAGCACAAGCAAGTCGCTTCTTCATGATTCGTTGGGTCAAGGATTCTTCTTGAGCCGATATTTATACAGACCACATTCCGAAAGCCATCTTTGGATAGTTGGTGCATTTGTTTCAACACCAGAGGCCATCTCAAAGTCCAGTTTTAGATCAGGAGCACTGGTATGTCGATTACGAAGCCATACCCGTTTCAAATATCGATCTTGGAAAAGCGTAATCACTTTCTTACAGTCTGATCCAGGTCTTCTCTTCACATCACCGATTTCACGCTTTAATTTAAGCACCCGGAATACTGTTGACTGGTGACACCTTATTTTATCAGCGATAGCACGCATCAGCCAAAAAAAAAAAAAAAACCACTTCCACTTCACCCCTCTGTTCGTTCGAAATATCTGTCCAGCTGAGCCTTAATAGAAAGCTCTTCCTGCAATGGAGCAACATCAACCCTTTTTTTTTTCTTTGTGTCAACTGAACATATGGAGCCATGCTCCATATGTTCAGCAAAACAGGATACTGAGCGTGTATACCCTTCCAACGCCGTATTTATAGAAACGGCAAATGCAATACCTTGTGATTACTGTCTGATACAATTTGACTTCTGAAGCGTCAGTCTGAAGCGTTCTCTGACGCAATACCTTTGCTTTGCGACATGTGGACATGTGGACATGTGTGTGTATAGGTAGGGTGGCTCCTAGAACGTCCGTTCAAATCCACCTCGTTTCTTTGTACGTTGAACAGACTCTGCAAAACAGGCCAGCGTGTAGTAGTGCAATGTTCGTGTAGTTTAATGCATGTTATGTTGTTGTGTTATGCTGACCTCTTAACGACAAACAAAATGATTGTAATCAAATGACTGCTTTGCGACATGTGGACATGTGGACATGTGGACATGTGTGTGTATAGGTAGGGTGGCTCCTAGAACGTCCGTTCAAATCCACCTCGTTTCTTTGTACGTTGAACAGACTCTGCAAAACAGGCCAGCGTGTAGTAGTGCAATGTTCGTGTAGTTTAATGCATGTTATGTTGTTGTGTTATGCTGACCTCTTAGCTACCGAGAAGCAGCTATCACCAGGAAGGCTGCTTCTAGATACTCGTCCACACCACGGGAAGGTGGGCCAGTTCCAGTAGATGGGACGCATAAGGTCTCAGGTTATGAGACAACAAAAAAAAAAAAAAAAAAAAACCCTCTGGGGGCCCAATCCAGAGCTTAAAAAAAAAAAAAAAAAAAAAAAAAAATAATAATAATAATAATAATAATAAATAACACACGTGTATATATATATATATATATATATAAAATAATAATAAAAAATAAATAAATAAAATAAAAAAAAAATAATAATAAATAATAATAAAAAAATAAATAAAAAAAAAAAAAAAATAAAAAAAAAAAAAATAAATAAATAAATAAATAAATTAAAAAAATAATAAAAAAAAAATAATAATAATAATAAATAAATAAAATCCTCCTCATCATCACCAATAGTCTCTTGGGCATTCTGGACCCACTTCAGTATTCTTTTCAACACACTATTCTGGTTCAACTGTTTAACAGGCGTTTCCTCAGTTCAAAGGCTCCCTTTGCAAAATCCTGGAATAATTGAAATACACTCCTATTAGATACAAACACCTCTTCCCGACCTAACTCATTTTCAGCAATGATTTCCCTGATTATTTCCCTGACATTATCGTAAATTGTACACACATATAATATATGGTGCCAACTTTCACTCTCACCACAAAAACAGAGATCTGTATCCGAAAGACCCAACTGAAATAATTTCGCTTTCATCGAGCCGTGACCTGTTAGTAAAAATGATGTTTGTAAACTTGGCGTAAACCAACTTCGAACTGTTCTGTCACTTAAAAAGGTAACATCCGGAATAAATTTCTTTGTCACTCGACCAGTAGATACAGTGTCCCATCTTGTTTGCCACAAGTTAACAATCTCATTTAAACATCTTCTCTTCTCCCTCTTAATATCAGAATTTATGTCAACTTCTATGCCAACAAGTCTAGTAGATATTTTCTTCTTAATGCCATAGCACAGCCCTCGATAAGCCACGAACAAATCCAAAGGGACTGCCCCAGCCATCACTTGAAGTGCAGTCGTAGCTACAGTTCTACATACCCTTAATATACTGAGAAGCATCGTTCTTTGTAGTGAGTTTAATTTAGCCTGAAATCTAACAAGAGCCACTCTGTGAGACCAAACTCCCGCTGCATATGTAACCATAGGCAGAAACACCACCTTATAATATAAAAATAAAGTTTTATTGGACACACCCCAATCTCCTCTTGATACTCTTATAATATAGCCGGCAAATTTCCTAATCTTGCTATGTAGATGTGTTATATGCGCATAATAAGACAACTTGTGATCAATAATGAGCCCCAAGTATTTAGTTTCAGAAACCATAGTCAACTGTCTCCCATTTAATTTTATTTGCGGCGGTCGTCCCAAATCAAGTTTGGTTTTAAAAAGCATCATTTTGGTCTTTTGGGGGCTAATGGTAAGCTTAAATCCTTGTGCCCAGGTATTAATATCATTTATTACACGGTTTGCATTTTGCTCCAAATCGTGTCGTGATCGACCTGCCACAATTAATGTGACATCATCAGCAAAAGCTATCACGTGACAATTTACTTGTGGTCGAACCAGCCAGTTCTGTAACACTAAATTCCAAATAGAAGGACCTAATACAGAGCCCTGAGGGCAACCTCGCGTGATTTGTCTTTGAAGGAGAAAATGTTTAGACCTTACAGTCACATATCTCTCAGAAAAATAACTCCTGAACAGACTGTATAACTGCTTAGAACACTCAGCACGACACAGTTGAGAAAGAGCTGCCTCCCACCATACTGAGTCAAACGCACCTTCAAAATCTATATATATAGCGAGTTCATATTTTGAATCAGAGTTTGAAATGTATGTATGAAAGTCCAGAAGAGCATCCTCGCACGATTTCCCCGGTGTAAAACCATACTGATTAGGTGTAATCATGTCATGGCGTTCTAACAATTCTTGTAAACGTATTGCCATTAACCTCTCTAACACTTTCCCCAGATTAGCCAACAAAGCAATTGGACGGTACGACTTAGGCTCAATTAAAGGTTTCCCAGGCTTCCTAATTAGCCTCAATAAAGCAATCTTCCATTTCAATGGAAACAGTCCTTCCTCTAGGCACTTATTATATAACAAAAGTAACATGTTAGGTATTAACTTAAAAAACCTCACTATAAATGCGTTCTCAATCAAATCTATTCCTGGACATTTTGCAAAATTAAGTTTCTTTAACACCCCTGCTAGTTCATCTATTGTAAACGCCATGGTATTGCCTCTAGCTACATAAAATTGATTTTTTCTCCGCAGTTCGAATTGGCACTGTGAGTCTAAGATGGGATCGTCAACCGGGAACAGCCTGGTTAATATTGCATCTACTGAATCCTCCCAGCCAATAGTCTCAGTAGAATCCTCTTGAATTGTATTAAATACCTCCAAACTTCTCAGTTTATCTCTTGACAACTTATATAGCAAACCCCAGGGATCGTTTCTCCCCGATTGTTTTACAAACAATTGCCAGGTTTCTCTCTTCCGAGTTGCCATGGTTCTCTTGTAATTATTTTTAAGAGATACATAATTGTCATGCAATCTAACTACCTCAGAATGACCCCAATTCCGATGCCGCTGGTACTGTCTCCTAGCTCGATATACAGCCCGTCGTAAGACAGTCAGTTCGTTTGTCCACCATGGGCAGGATTTTAGTTTAATAACCTTCTTCCTACCTGACTTATATGCCGCTCTTACTATTGAATCCTCTATAGTATTAGCTAAATATATTGCAGATTCACGAACTATCTGTTGTTGTTTATCCGAGGAAAAGTCCCGAAGAATAGAAGCTTCATACATGGACCAATCAAATGATTTCAACGAAAACCGAACAATGTGTGGTATCCGATCTTGAGTACCAGTTAAATCCGGCACATTCTTCACATAAAACAATATGGCTCGATGATCACTTGATGTCCAATCAGGCATTACCTTCCAGTTACAAATACAATGTCTAATACCAGAAGTTGTTATAGTTAAATCAATATTAGATTCACCCATTGGTCCACAGAAAGTAGAGAGTTGATTTGACTTGTTCATTACAAATAAATTATGGCTCGATAAAAACTCTTCCAGCAATAAACCTCTCATGTCAGATGTTGCACTATACCACAATGGAGACTTTGCATTAGCGTCTGTCGAAATAATCACTTGTTTAGGTCTTAAAATGAGCAACACATACTCTAAATAATCCACGCAATTATTAAAGTCCATTGAAGGAGCACAATACAGAGATATAAAATAGAATTGAACATTTGCCGAGGCCACCATAACACATGTAGCGAACTGGTTACATAACCTATGAACAACCACTACGTCTAGATCTCTATTATTGACCACAATTCCAGTTTTAGGCTCTTCCTGCACCGGTTGTATTATTCGTGACGTTAAGGGATAACCAAATATTCTAGATGTTTGCTCACCTGGAACTCTAGCCCAATAAGGTTCCTGTATTGCCACCAAATCAATTTGAAAATCCTCACTAATCTTCCTAATCTCGTCCGCTACCAATCTCGATCGTTGTCCATTAATCTGCATTATTTTAATTCCTGTAGAATAAAAAACTTCAGTTAACTCAGGATCTTCTTCCAACCCCCTCTCTCTTCGTTCATTACAACTATTCATTAGCAGTCCGAGTTCGTACCATTTCCAGTGCTCTTTGATATTCTGGACATCTGACGTCCCTTACTGAATGGCAACAATCCCGCTTACGGCGCTTGCAGTTAACACAGCTTGGCTCCTGATCTTTGTTTGGGCATTCAGCATATACATGCCCCCCTCTTGCACAATGACCACAAGTAGGGGAGCTGTGAGTACAATATTTCGTAACGTGTCCGTATCCAAGACATAGAAAACATCTGGAAACTATAGTAAAGGGGCGGTGCCTATGCGAACTTACTGCCAAGTATAAACGATCCAATGTGGATATAAACTTATATAACCTTGGGGAGAGAGTAATAACCCAGTGTACAAAAGCTGTACTTCTAGACTTGGTCGTAAACCTAAAACTTATGTCTTTCTTAACTTCCTCAAACGTGATCCCGCATTCTTCCAATGATTGTAATCAAATGACTGCTTTGCGACAAACAAAATGATTGTAATCAAACATTAACTTATATGTTTCACTTTAAATATTACTTTTTTTAAGGTGGTGCAGTTTTCTTATGTCCGCCAGTGTATACACACTGACAGGACTGAATTCGTGGGATAGTGGGTTCCTGGGCTGCTGTTATTCTTGTCGTTGTTGTTATTTGGTTTTTAGGAGCATTAGTAACTAAGGCCATATTGCTACGGGGATATGCGGTGGCCATTCCCTGACCTTTCCGCATCCTCCGTATTTGGGGGCTCACGGGCTCGAATCCCGGTCTAATCAAGAAGCGTGTGCTACGCACTGCTGCTCCTGCCCACTTGGGGCAGGAGCAGCAGTGCGTAGCGCCTAGGGTTCCTGGGCAACACGATGCTATCACCCCTCTCGTTAATTAGCATTAGCATTAGCATTAGTAGAGGCATTTGATGCAAGAAAGCAAGCTTATGCAGCATCAGCCAAAAAAAAAAAAAAAAAAAAAACCACTTCCACTTCGCCTCTCTGTTCGTTCGAAATATCTGTCCAGCTGAGCCTTAAACTTATTTAGGCTATCAACTTCCACGACAAGGGATGGAAGTCTGTTCCACCAACCAACCACCCGCTGACTAAACGCAAATTTCCGCACGTCTATCCTACATCTGTCTTTCCTCAATTTGAATTTATGCCTTCTCAGGTGATTATTCTGAGCGAGAGGAAGAATCCCATCAGCATTGAGCATGCTCAAACCATTCGAGGCTTTATACACCTCTATCAGATCACCTCGCTGGTGCCTAGTCTCCAGACACTGTAATTTGCAAAACTTAAGCCTTTCTTCATAACAGCACCCCTTTGTTCCATTCACTAATCTTGTTGCCCTTCTCTGTACTCATTCCAGCAGCTCTACATCCTTCTTGAAATGAGGCCTCCAGACCTGTATACAGACCTATACTCTAGGTGTGGCCTGACCATTGCCTGATACAAGGGAATAATCACCTCCTTATCCCTGCTAGAAAAATTCCTATATATCAATGACAATACACCATGAGCTACTCTTGCAGCCCGTCTACACTGCTCAGAGAACTTCATATCTGCCTGCACAACCACCCCCAGGTCCCTTTCATTCTCTACCACTGTCATTGTAGTACCACAGAGTTGATACGTTGCTCTGGGGTTGCTGTTTCCCATGTATAGTACTTTACATTTGTCAATGTTAAACTTCATTTGCCACCTCTCAGCACATCTGCTCAACTTTTCCAGATCCTGTTGCAGCAGCATAGTGTCAGTAGTGTCCTTGACAACCCTGCCTACCTTTGTATCGTCTGCAAACTTCGACATTAAGCTTGATATACCATCATCAATATCATTTATAAATACAGAAAACAATAATGGACCCAACACTGAGCCCTGAGGGACTCCACTAATAACATTAGTCCACGACGAGCAGTGTCCATTGATTACCACTCTCTGTCTTCCCCCCTCAGCCACTCCTTTATCTACAGCAGCAATTTGTCTCCAATGTCACACTGCTCCAATTTGTGCAGCAGTCTTCCATGTGCAACAGTATCAAAAGCCTTTCTAAGATCCAAGTATATAATATCAAAGTTATTCCCTGCATCCAGTTCCTTTGTGACTGCATCATAGTATCCAATCAAATTGGTCAGGCAAGACTTTCCCTTAACAAAACCATGCTGTGTCCGAGCTATAACTGAAGTTTTGTCTAAATGATCCTGCAGTGCTTCTTCAACTAGTGCCTCCATTAATTTTCCTGGAACAGAAGTTAAACTCACTGGTCTATAATTGCTTGTGTCAGCCTTTGATCCTCCTTTGTGAATTGGGGTCACATTTGCACATCTCCAGTCTGTGGGTACCTCCCCTGAGTCCAAGGAAGCTCTCATAATTATGGCTAAGGGTTTGCTTACTTCCTTTGCTGCCTCCTTTAATATAACTGGATAGATCCCATCCACCCCGGGTGCCTTTCTTGTGTTTATCTTCAACAATTTCTCCTCCACTTTACTCTCAGTTATTACAAGATTATCTAGCTTACTGTCAGATTTGAATACACCTCTGGCATTCCCCTCGCTAAATAACTCCTCACGTGTGAATGTCGATGCAAAACATTCATTTAGTTTGTTAGCTATCTGAGCAGGATCATCAACAGTTGACCCATCGATATCAAGTGGACCGATCTGATTCATCCCCTTCCTTCTAGAGTTTACATAAGTAAAGAACTCTTTGCTGTTTTTCTTTGCATCCCTTGCCAAAGATTTCTCGTAATCTGCTTTCGCCTGCCTAACCTCCTCTGTAACTTGGTTACAGATCAACTTGTATCTATCATAGGCTTCTGTGTCATGTGTTAATTTGTATGTATCCCATGCACGTTTCTTCTCTGCCATATGCCTCATTAGTTCATCTGACATCCATTTAGGCCTAAACCTTGAACAATATTTCTTAGTTGGTATGTAAAGCCCAGTAGCTTCTAAGATAAGTTCTTTGAATGCTTCCCATTTTGCATTTGCTGTTGGTAACATCATCAGTTGGTCCCACTGTATAGAATTTAAATACTGTCTCAGACCATCATAGTCGCCTTTACGAAAGCAATAACCCTTCCCTTTACCCCTAATGGTAGTTACCTCTTTGAGTAAATCCCACTTCAGCACACTGTGATCACTGCCACCTAGTGGTTCATTTATCTGCAGATTCTTAATGCATGAAGAATCACTGCTGATAATCAAATCAAGAGTATTCCTCCCTCTAGTTGCCTCCCGAACATGCTGATGTAGAAAACAATCATCCAATAAATCCACAAAAGCCTTGCTAGTGTGTTAGTGACCAACCCCCAAATTCCAGTCAATATCTGGGAAATTAAAATCTCCCATTATAAGACTCTTTACAGATTAATGGACGAACCGACCACTTGACAGGTACATAGGTGCACTGTATGACTGCATTCATGTATACGGTAATTCAATGTCAGTATGGATGAACGTCCTTAGTGAAACGACTTTGAAAGAGGGATCAGCATCTCTTCATGGGATGATAGTATGTGCCCAACACGCGTGGGTAACTTTATCGCCGAGGTGGTACAGAAATTGCACTGTTCCCGTTCGACAGTTTAAAGACTGTATTAGGAATACTCCATTTCCGGAATAACATCTCATCGTGGACAGCGCTGTGGGCGGAGAAAGGTGATGGATAAGCGAAGCCGTCGACGTCTGTCTCGCATTGTTTCAACCAACCGGAGAACGACAGTGACACAAATCACCACTAACTTAAACGAAGGAGGTGCCAGAAACGTCTCCACCAAGACTATGAGGCGATGATTAGCTGCAATAGGTTATGGTAGCTGCCGACCCACTAGAGTCCCATTGCTAACACCATGACACAGGACTCTACGCCTCTACTGGGAAAAAGATCATCGTCACCGGACCGTGGATGATTGGAGATGGTACTCTTGACCCAATGAATCCCATTTGCAGTTATTTCGAGCGGACGGGAGGTGCGTATCTGGCGGAAACTGCACGAAGCTCTGCACCCGTCATGTGAACAAGGAACTGTTCAGTTAGGTGGGTCTATAATGGTCTGGGATGTGTTCAACTGGTGCACGTTGGGACCTCTGGTAGTCTAGACGCATCTCTGAACGGTCCCTGTTACGTGTCCATCCTTGCAGACCATCTGCATCCCTTCATGGTCATCGTGCACCCACATGGCAATGGACTCTTCCAGCAGGATAATGCGCCTGCCACAGAGCCGTGGTGAGTAGAACATGGTTCGAAGAGCATCCACAGATTTTACCACAGTGGAATTGCCTCCCCGTTCATCGGACATGATCGCTGTGGAGCATCTTTGGGGTGTTGGGGAAAGTTCCGTTTGAGCTTTGTCTCCTCCACCCAGGAATATAATAGAATTGTGGACCGGTGCAGCAAGCGTGGATGGAAATACCTGTGGAATGCTGTCGTGAACTAATGGACTCAATGCCTCGTGTTGCTGCCTTATCCAAGCGAAAGTGGGCCTACTCGTTACTGGGCAGGTATCCCATGATTTCTGTCCCCTCAGTGTATATTTGGTCTACTCGAGAACCACATCTGACCATTTCTAGTATGTTCATAAATTGCATGTGTTCCCTGGTCAATCTGCCTGTTTTGCTGGAGGAGAAACCTGAATTTTTGGGGCACCGAGGTGAACCTTGACATTCACATCTGACAACGATTAACTCAGTCACCCGAGTGAAAATAGTTCCTGACGTCATTGACGGGATTCGAACCTGGGCCTTTTCCTCCACTATGGGATAGATAGTGTTTACAACTATCATGCTATCCTCACAGACTGTCAGAGCAGGTAACGTGTTTCAAGCCACTGTCCAATGTTGGTGTCTTTGAGCCCAGTGTAATCCAGTGACGAAACTCCACACTCTCAGGTCCTCAACCGTGGGGGAACCTGAGCAGTTAGGGAGTTCGATATCTGTTTTGGTTAATGATGAAGTGGGGCCGTTTGGCAATCAGGCAGGGCCCCAAAATTTATAGTTTCGACACTTCTGTAATCGTTCTTTCGTGTTTTTTGCTGACAGGAGTGGACAGGATCGGTCATCAGCTGCGATACTCCATTTGCGATAAGGCATAAAGAGATAAATATTCTGAAATGCGTGTTTGGTTACTACTGTTGTCTTGCATTGTTCATTGTCTGCTTGCAACATTTCTGTTACCATGCACTGCACACAATAAACTCATAATTTATCTGTCATGGTGGCTTCCTGCATCAACGGATTCTTCCCGACCATGATATTGCTGTTGGCTTGATGCTGTTTCATTGGACCAATTTCGATACACCCGACACACAGACGTACATGAAAACTCCAGCTGGATTGTAATTTCCGAGATACCCATACTGGCATATCTGGTGCCGACTAGTATGCACGTCACTGTCAAAGTCATCTTTCGCGCTATTTAGTGAATGTCCAGGATCCAGATGTCCAGAGTAGTTACAAAATGGTTTCCCATTTTTAAAAATTAATCTGCGCGGGAGCACAGTTGTATCCTCACCGTTCTAGCCCCCCCCCCCCACGGTGGAACAGGTACAGGTTCGAATCCCGTCGATGACGTGAGGAACTTTTATGGGCTTTTTTTCACTCCATGGCTGAGTTAGTCGGTCTCAGACGTAGAGAGCAAGGTTATTTTCCCGGAAATAACAGGCTTTTCGTTCTGCAAAGCAGGCAAATCGACCACAATACACATGGTCAGTTGAACCTAACTTTCTAGGTGACCCTAATATAATAGTTTTTTTTTTTTTTTAAATAATAACTTGATATTATGCAGATATTTTATAAACAATACAAAGGTTACTTCGAAATTTGAGCACTGGGTACACAAAGTGACTAATTTTTAGATAAATAACTGAACGTAAACTTCCGTATGTCTCCGGTATTTTCTAATAAGCAATGAAGACTGGGCATTCTGTTCTCCACACCTGCCTTCAAACTTTCCGATGGAACGTTCTCCACTTCCGGACTGATTGCTTCTTTCTTTCAAATCTGGAAGAATTGTTTTTCTTGCATCTCATCAGTTCTTTGAATCACTTCTTGCGATGCGGACAAAAGACCACTTCTAGGTTTATGAGTTAGGCAGCTTTCCTCAAAATGTCTTACAATATTTATTATGCTTCTTCTCATACAAAGAAGCGTCTGAGATATTTGTCTATTTTTGATGCACTCTGAGGGCAGCAATAATGTTCTGCCATTCTTGTAATGGAGTTTAATTAAAAGTGTTTTTCTTTAGTTAGCACTTTAAAACGAACTTGATTAGACCTGGACATGGATCCCTGGACTGGTTACTTAAGTTAGGAACACCGATTCACGCTTTTAATCTTGACGGCGAAGACCTCAACGAGCAGTCAGTTGAATTTTTTGATCCCAGAGACATTGATTTTTAAAACTAACGAGAAAGCTAATCTGTTTATTGGAGTGAATAAATCACTGAGCCTTCTAGCAGTTCAATTTTGAACTAATTATTTTACTGTTCAAAAAAAAAAAAAAAAAAAATTACGTGTATAGTTTTACAACGCTTAAATTGTTTTTTCTATGTGACCATAGTTTTAGAGTTATTAATTTTTAAAAGTGCAGAGAACTTTATAGCCTCTCTTTACAATTAATATTAATATTGGAAACAATACAAAGAAGCAAAGCTTATTGTTATTGTTATTGTTATTGTTATTGTTATTGTTATTATTAACAGCTACAAAACAGCAAACAACGTGCCTGAGGGTGCAGCTACAAAGAATTATTACATAGCTTCAAAAAGCTTGGAGTATACATTTCCCAAAGTAAAGAAAAAAGTATATGTACAGATAAAATAAACTAAATAAATAAAAGGACTCATCCGTCCTATTTAAGTGAACAGGCAGAGCACTGGTATTTCTTCACACACAATCAGAGTCTTAGAACTTAAAAGAAGAGTCTATTTTAAGTCAGGTACCGGATGAGGTTAGCAATTTCAGTTGCCTCTTGAAGTGTCCGGGGGTACCAAATATCTCAATATTTGCTTTGTTCATTGATCTTGCAGTCCTGTTGTAGAAGTTGTAGTATCCATAATTTGTTCTCGCATAGGATGGTTTCAGTAGTGGATGGTTTCTTAGCGCTCTTGTCGGAGCGTTGAAATTTATTTGTGAGACGAGATGAGGGCAATTCAGGGTACCATTTATTAGTTGGTTAAGTAGGAGTAAATCGGCTTTATCTCTTCTTTTTTCCAGCGTTTCGAGTCCAAAGAATACACACCACTCTTGGTAGGATTTCTCATAGTATTCAAGGCCACTTTTAAAGCAAACGTACTGGATTGCTCTCTTTTGAATATTTTCAATTTCTAATTTTTGGTACGCAACATGTGGGGACCAGACCTGTGAGGCAAATTCTAGGGCTGGCCTAACATAGATTTTGTAAAGAAAGATGAAAAGTGCCAACTGATTGAAGTCTCGGTTAATTCTTTTCAGGAAACCTAGTTTTTTGCTAGCTGCCTTTACAATGTTAGAGACATGGACATCAAAGGAAAATGATTCTTTAATAAAGATACCTAAATTTTTGGCTGTACTAACTTTTTTGATTGCCTTGTTGTTGATACAATAAGAAAAATTAAGTTTGTTTTTCTTGTGTGCATTAGCAAAGCTCATCAGCTCACACTTGTTTTCATTGACTGCCATTTTGTTCTCCTTCAGCCACTGAATAACTCGTTGAAGAGCTTCGTTTAGGATGATGCAGTCATTGGTACTGCGAATTACTTTATAGATTTTTATGTCGTCTGCAAATACGTTGATCTTGATTTGGTAGGCTCCAAGGGTGCTTGGCAGGTCGTTGATGTAGATAAGAAATAATAGCGGGCCTAAGGATGAACCCTGTGGGACACCAATTTCAGGACTGAAAGGATATGAGGTTTGACCTTTAAATGTCACGGACATTTCTCTACCTTCCAAGTAGTTTTCAATCCAGTTTAGTGCTTGTCCTCTGAGACCATAGTGATGCAGTTTGTTGATTAGTCTCTGATGGACTACCTTGTCGAAGGCTTTGCTTAAGTCAAGGAAGATGGAGTCGACTTGTTTTCCTTCGTCAAGCGCCTGGGATATGTTCGAAACAAACGAGATCATATCTGTGCAGGTGGAACGACCCTTGATAAATCCGTGAGAGTAATCTGACAAATTAAGTTTCATAAAGTTAAATAGCTGCTTCATTACAATGGATTCAATTATCTTTGAGAGTGTATTCAATTGACAAACTGGTCTGTAATTGTTGGGTGAGGATGGGTCTCCTTTTTTGTAAAGAGGGGTAACAATGGCCTTTTTCAGTTGAACTGGATAGATTCCACTCTCAAATACCAGTTTTATTAAGTGAAGTAATGGCTTTATAAGTGTAGTTCCACATTTTTTCCATAAGACAGTAGGGATACCGTCCGGGCCTCGTGTGAGATCCTTTTTCATACTATGGATTGTGCTCAATAATTCTGCTTGGTTTATTTCAAATACTGTTAGGGTATCAATGTAGTTGAGAGGAAAATTTTCGTTACCTTCCGTCCCGTCATCTGCTGTATCTGTTTTGTAAATTTCTTCAAAGCTGCTAGCAAGGTAGTCTGCCTCAGACAAAGATGACAATTCACTGGGAATATCTAGCGTGTTTACAGCCGCATTTTGATTTTTTGCTTTGAAATAGCTGAATATAGGCTTCATATCTTTTGCCTCGAAGACTCTTCTTTCGACAAAACACCAACAGCCGAAAAAGAAAACACGAAACCTACTTCATTTGCCCATTGCTGCCAATAATTGTCTAAACCGTCTTTAAATTCATACAAACTACCCACTTCCACAACTAACGTTGTGGAAGTGGGTAGTTTGTATGAATTTTAGTTAGTAACTTATTATTAATAGTGATCAATTTGTAGTGAGTTTACCTGAATCTCGTGAGGCTCTGATTATTATGTCCAATGTTTTTATAACCTATTTTGCAACTTTTAATATAATTAGATAGATTCCATCAGTCCTTTGTTCATTTCTGGCTTCAGCATTTGTTTTTTTCCGTCCACCTTATTTTCTGCTAATAAAAAATAATTTGAATCCCAATCAGTATTAGCATATTTCTGTGCGCCCGATATTTAAAAACTTCTTCTTATGTGAACGTAGATGCCAACTATTCAGTTTATCAGCATTCTGTTCAATAATAACACAATAGTTATGCTATTTATATCCCCTCGACCAATGTGAGTCAACACTTTTCTTCTAGTGTTAACATATGCAGAGAATTCCTTGCTGCTTTTCTTTGCACTCTTAGTCAAACGCTTCTCTTAATCTGTCTTAGCGTGCCTAACCCGCAGAGTAATTTCATTACAATAATTTGTAATCATTCCCTTTATCCTTGGAAGTTCTTATTTCTTTGAATAAATCCCACACCAATACGCTATGACCACTGCTGCCAGTAACAGTATCTTTACCGAAAGATTCTTAATAAATGATAATTCACTTCTGATAATCAAAGTAAGAATGTTGTTTTTTCTTGTTACCTGTCATCCAGAAAGTCGATAAATATCTTTTACTGAGAGAGCTGCTAATCCAAGACTTCCAAAGTTAAAGTTCCTCATAATGCATTACAATTTGCTAGTTCACTTATATTTGTTCATATAGTTGTCCATTTTTCTGTTCATAGTCATTTGGCCTAAAGTAGACTCCTACTCATCTTTGTTTCTTCAGCATTTAGTTGGGTGTGTGTGTTAAGCGCCAAAGCGACTAAGGCTGTGAAGAGTTAGTATATATTGCACCTCTAAATGCTTATATTCTTCGATAAGTTTGCTGGATATGCAGCGGCGGGCAATAAAACTGCATCACTTTAAAAAAAAAGTAACATTTGTAGTGAAACATATAAGATATTCTTTAATTACAGTTATTTTGTTTGTCGCAAAGCAGAGGTATTGCTTCAGATAACGCTTCTAATGCATCAGCCGTTTCTATAAATACGGCGTTGGAAGGGTACACACGCTCATTAGTATCCTGTTTTGAGGAGGTGTAAGCACGGCCCCATATGTTCAGTTGACACCAAGGAAAAAAGTGTATCTGTTGCTCTGTCCAAGGAAGGGCTTTCTACGCGTGCTATCGCTGATAAAATAGGCTACCACCAGTCAACAGTATCCCGGGTGCTGAAATTAAAGAGTGAAATCGGTGATGTGAAGAGAAGACCTGGATTAAATTGTAAGAGAGTGACTACGCCTTCTCAAGATCGATATTTGAAACGGGTATGCCTTCGTAATCGACATACCAGTGCTCCTGATCTAAAACTGGACTTTCAGATGGCCTTTGGTGTTGAAAAAAGTGCACCAACTATCCAAAGACGATTGTTAAGACGATAGTCTGCGCGGCATCACGGTAGTATCGTCACCATACTCCGCACAAAGGGTAGAAAAGGCCCACTACAGTTCGTCGATGATTCGACGAACTGTAGTGTACTTATTTCACTCCATGGCTAAGTTAGTCGATCTCAAGCGTAGATAGCAAAGTTTATTACGCCCATAAATTGAGGTTTTTTCGTCCAGCAAACAGGCAAATCGACCAGAGAAAACACACAATTTACAGACAAGTAAATATATGGGTAGATGTAGTCATTTTAGGGAACCCTATTATCAAATTTTTTTTTATCCAAAGACGGCTTTGGGAATGTGGTCTGCACGCCTAACGGCCCAAGAAGAAACCTTTATAGACCCAACAAATGAGGAAAAAGCGACTTGCTTGGGCTAAAACGCATGTCTCATGGATAAAAGATCAATGGGACACCGTCATCTTTTCTGACATCTTTTCCTCTATACTAGAGGAAAAACTTTCAAACCTCTGAAAATTGCAGTAGTTTTTTCAGGACAGTGGAAAATCTGAAAATGCGATCAAGGAAATTTTCTCACGTAATAAACAGTATAATGTGGACGTATAGCATATCGGCAAAAGTTAAGGAATTTAGAAACAGAGATATTAAGGTTTTAAGATACAAAAAACTTTTGGAAATTGAAACAGGGAGTAGTAGTAGTAGCAGTAATAGTAGTAATCGAGGCATGTGATGCAAGAAAGAAAGCTTATGTAGCATCAGCCAAAAAAAAAAAAAAAAATTCACACAACCATTCCCTCTAAATGTCCAGTGCTTCCTTAAATTTATTTAAGCTATCGACTTCCATCTGTCTGTATAATTGCTGGTCTCATATGAGCCCACAATAGACCATCATACACCTTGCTTTCTAGGCTGCTTAATTGCCCACTGAAATCCACAAACCCATTTTCCCCTGCCTTCTGCTGCAATTAAGCTATTAGTCTGTCCACCTCTCCAAACTATCAGTTTGAAGCAATTTAAAAAGAAATTTGATAATTTCTGCTTGACTTTAGGTCTTCAATAATTAGCATACATACACGCGTTCAAATCCTGTTTTCTTTTTGTGAGACGGACGTTTTGAAACGTACTTTATGTGGAGTGTGCTACTTGGGCTATTTAAGGCTCTTATTATCACAGAAATGTTACCGACCAGTCTATTGTTCCGCCATCTAGTAGTTAATTTATTAATGTTACCGTTATTAACAGGTGTTCTTCACGCTGTGATGTCGAAGTTCATCATATGAGATTGTGGAAAAAAGAAAGAAAGGGTTAAAATAAATGCCATAAAACTTTCTCAGAATGCAACATGAATGTAAAATATAGTTTTATATTCAGTTGTAAATGTTGGTTTCGTATAGCCTGAGAATTATGCACACCTTTTTACTGACCTGAAAGCCTTCATCACCACACCTGAACAGCATAGTAGTAATAATTTGCGAAAAGAAAAAGTAATGTGTAAATTCGATTTATTAATAATTTGTTTTTAAATTTTAGCAATATAGTTAATGATCCTAGTATTACCGATTTTTTTTCTCTCTCTCCTGGTGCTAGCTATCAGAACAGGTCTGATTTTTGAACATGAATGTTAATTGATTGTGTTAACATTAAAAACCGACCAGAATAAAAACATAAACAGGCTGGGTAAAAATCTATTCACAGTTTATTTTTAAAGTAATCATAATATTGCTGACTTGAAAAAAAAAATATTCAAAATTTAAAAAATTAATAAATAAAATACTGCCTTTATGATTACAATAGTTTAATGCCGCAAGAGGTACAGTTGCAATTACCAATAGAAGAAAAGTTCCAGTGAGAAATATTTTCAAATTGCTTACGTTGTATGTATTTTAAAATGTTCCTTTTTTTGTTTTCTTTTTTTTTTTAATCTCTTTGCCAACATTACTGTTTCAGAATTTTTCCAAATGGATGAGTATCCAATATAACCTCAGGGGCTCACATCAGGTGAGTATGGGCTTGGCACACCCTGGGTCCTGAGCCGGATATCATTCTTCTCTTTCTTGGTGATTTCCTTCTGCTTCTGACTCTCTCTCTCACTCACTCAGGGTAACCCAGAATTTTATTTTTTATTTTTTGGCTGGTGCAGCATAAGCCTCATGCTTCCTTGCACCATATGGCTAATAATAATAATATCTTGACTGGCAACTGTTGTCAATCAAAGTGTCATTACTGACAAATACCATAAATCAAACTTTACATAACAGACATCCAAGTTTTTCTATAACCCTTTATAAGAAACCTAAGCTTATTTGATAGCATTACATTTTCTAAATGCTCATTTAAAAACTAACCACCAATTTACTTATTTTTGGTACCTAACCCTATTAAATAAGATTTAAGTTACCAAAAGATCTAACTTTATTAAATAGAAATGAAATTAAAAATCTTACCTTATTAAATGAGGTCAGGTTACCTAAAATGAGATAATTAGTAGTTTTTAATTAAACATTTAGGATGTTATTAAGTAAAGTTAAAATTTCCAAAACATTTTTAATAAAATAACCTGCAAGTTTGTCACATAAAGTTTAATTTATAGTAGTTATCAGTGATGGCACTTTGACAATGTTGTTAGTCACATCATGATCAGCAGAAGCCAATGAGAGAGAGAGAGATAAACATTATGCAATGAGATTTTCAAGCTGTTGACCTGTAATATAGTGTAGAACTTAAGAGAAAGTCGCCAGTAGAGTTTCCATTTTCTCTTTCTTGACATTTGCCAAAATGTCTTTTAAGACATTTTGGCAAATGTCTCAAAACTTTATGACATCATAAAGTTTTCTTTATGATGTCAATACATATCATTCATATGTATTTAAACAATTTGTAGGCCCCATACAAAATATATACCCCTTCCTGCAAAAAAGTGATACTCAAAAAACATTAATTTCAGGCTGTTTTTTTGACTAAACTAAAAACAACATAATATTAAAAGTACTGTATTACAAAGTAATTGTTTTTATGTTCCTGATTATTCATAACTATAATAGTAATTAAGGTAGTAGTAGTGGCATATGATGCAAGAAAGCAAGTGTATGAGCTTATGCAGCATCAGCCAAAAAAAAAATCACACCATTCCCTCCAAATGCCTGTCCAGTTCCTCCTTAAATTTATTAAACCTATCAACTTCCACAACAGATGGAAGTTTGTTCCAGCAATTAACCACCCGCTGGCTAAAGGCAAATTTCTGCACATCTATTGAATCTGAACAAGTGGAAGGATCCCATCAGAATTCAGCGTGCTCAACCCATTCAAGGTTTACTGCTTCTAACTGTAAGGTCTTGTACTTGGCAAACAGAAACCCAGGAGCTACTTAGACTAAGCACCACCGAATACAGAGGATGCGGAAAGGTCAGGGAATGACCACCACATATCCTGGAGCAATATGGCCTTAGTTGCTAATGCTCCTAAAAACCAAATAACAAACAACAACAAACAAACTTAGACTAAGAGAGGATGGGTTAAAGATGGTTCAGGATGTTAAAGGCTTAAAGTAATAGTACAATCAGATACCAAGTTTATTACGCAGCATAAACAGACAACCTAGAAGGCACATAGCTATTTGAATAATTTGTCAGGCCTGTACAAATAGAGAAAAGGATGTTCTTATTCCTCAGTATAAGACAATAATGAGACCACATTTGGGATTTCGTATTCTTCAAGTCTGGAAACTACACCTAAAAGAAGACAGAAGTTCTATCAAGGATTGAAAGAAGTACCAGATTGGTAAAGAGCATTGGTAATCATTGTCCTTACAGGAACTTTCTTGGAAGGTGCAAACTGCATTGCTTAGAAACTAGATGGAGAGTGTCCAATTATGATGTATGAGGTCCTGAAGAATATGGGTAAAATCACCTCGTACAATTGCCTAATTTGTCTAAGCATAAACTTAGCCCTAATTTTCTTTATTTAAACTAGAAACATATTTCTGTAGACTATCCTGAATGCTAAATTGCAAGTTGTGGAAATGGACTCCAGTTACCCTTGCAGCATTCTTATGAGTCTACATTTGTTTGTGATCAGCCCTATTTCTCTAAACTCTGGCTGTGTACAAATGCTTTTGAATTCCTTGTCAATAATCCAAAGAGAATTTGTAAAAATTTTTGTAGATCACTGATTCAAATACGTTTGCAAAACCAATTCCCTCACTTTTACCAACATGAGTGAACCTCGTTGTCATAATTCACATTAAATAAACCTCTCACAGTATAACATTAGTGTATTCATAAGTACATAATACAAACATTAATTTTTAATGTTTAATAAGCATTATAAATAATTGATTTGATCTTAATGAATTTATTTGATCTTTTTTTTATTAGCATTGAAGATGTGAACAGGCAATAAGTTCAATGAGTAGCTGGCACAAACAGAATGGAGGAAGAAGCGCCTATAATATATGGACTGGAATTTCAAGTAATAACATTGAATTAATATAGTTCACAGCCAGCTTAGTCACAAATTAAAAGGAACAAATACATAAAAATACTATATAAGTAACAACATAATGCTTTATTTGAGGTGTAGGAGAGACATGATGACTAATGCAGAAAATAACAGTTTGCTGAAGAAACACTACATTATATTGTATATGCATGATTTAACCTCTTTTAGAAAATAACACTATTGTGCATTAAAATTTTGTGCCATTAGTGCCTGGGGACTACATTCCTCCTATGACAGTGACAGAGCTTAGGTCTTATAAATGATTCATGATTCTTTCATCTACGAGCCAACCTAAAGCAACTAATATCATCTTTAATCAAATAACATCACTAGTAGGTGAAATCTTTATTAAAAACTTTAAGGCACTCTTTTGGCCAGTTTCAGAGCTGTTTAGTTCTTTCATCAGACAACAGATAGCCTCAATCAGTGACTTTTGTGTTGAATGGCAAAAAAATGTATTGAATCTGAATGAGCAGCCAAGTGGTGTTTGGAAGGACAACTTCCAATTAGAAACTTACAATCCTTATGGGTAGATAATAATTTCAGGTATTGTAAACCTTGGTGCATACTCTTTTCAGGAAATATTCCCACTATGAAAAAAGTCCTAGGAGTAATTGTGCAGTTAGATATGAAGTTTTCTGAGCAGTGCAGACAGGCAGCTAGAGCAGCTCATGGAGTCTTGTTAATGATATACAGGAATTTTGCTAGCAGGGCACGGTCCTTGAGGTTGTCACAGACATTCTCTCAGATATTCCAGACAAGCTGTACTTCCTACCTGGGAGTCTAAAACGCTGATGGAACTGATATTCGGGTGACACTCAAGTAAAGTGGACCCAATTTCGGCGAAGTCCGGACGGTCTGTGACAGCGAAATCCTCTGCTTGCACCTTCACGATGGTGGGACTGTTAGTAATCCTGAGTATAACCTCCATGCACAAGTACATGGTGGGTGAACCAACGTAAGCAGGGGTTGAGATGTGGTGCCCACGCCACACGGAGGAATGCCACCCCTCTATGTTACCAGGCAGTACTAGGTGGTAGATGACTCTCATCAACTGGTGCAATACCAACACTTTGCTTATTGGAGGCTTGAAGTGGTGGAACCCGTGTTTAGTCTCTAGAGCTAAGTTCCGGTCAACCCATATCTTCCATCATGCAGTATGATTGATGACTTTTGAGGTTATGATGAACATCGTGCCGAGATCCATTATTCCTTACATTTCCAGGGTACAGCTTTAAATCGGTGTTCACAGACCAGCCGCTAGTTAGTACACCAGACCGAACCTATTGGTAACTCTCTAGGAGGCTTCCAGATCAGCTAGTGTATAATCTTGCTACCTCTACTCTGCCAGATAGTGACTGGAGGGAGTCTGAGTAGTGTGTGCGCGCGCGCACGGGGGACATTGTCGAGGCCACGTTATGTCAAGAATTTGGGTATATTCTTACCATGTGTACGCCATATACAAAAATTTCATTACTTCATACAGCATGTCTCACCAACGTTTTCTTACTATTGAATACACCATGAATTGTCAAACTAATAGAGCAAGCTTATCTGTGAAAAGATCTAAACCTCTCAAACACTTCCTAATTCATTTCACAAATATACGTGGTCTCAATTCTAATCTCAACGATGTCCATTTCCACTTGCAGTCTGCCAAACCCCATGTACTTTTTCTGACAGAATCTCAGTTATCGGTTGATTCAACTACTGCTCATCTCAGATGCCCAAATTATTCGCTGTATGATTCCTTTCGCCTCAAAGGTGGTACTTGTGCATATGTCTGTTCTGATATTCCCTGTAAGAGACTTGGTAATTTGGAATCTCCTTTCTTCGATCTTTTCTGGCTTAAAATCTCTCTACCTCATTGTGTCAAATTCATCTGTTGTCTACCGTTCTCCCTACTGCACTAATCACTTGGAGCTCTTTGACTTCCTCTCTTTGCAACTTGACTCTCTCCAGTCCAACTTTCCTAAGAGTGAGGAAATTTTCCTTGGTGATTTTAATGTTCACAACTCCAGCTGGCTTCCGTTTTCTAGTCACACCGACCCAGCTGGTCGAGATGCTGTGGCGTTTGCAATTACTAATGACCTTGCACAGATTGTTCATTTACCTATAAGAATACTGGACAACCCTAATCATATAGCCAAAACGCTTGATCTGTTTCTCACAAACAACCCTTCTAAGTACACAGTCGAAGTGAGAGGTCGTTTAGGCACTTCAGATCACAACTTGGTGATTGTCTCTTCTCCAATGGAGCCTTTATCTCATGGCTATTCCCAACCTCGTGTTGTTTGGCATTACAAGAATGCAAAATGGGATGACCTGCGAGATTTCCTTTTTTCATTTCCTTGGTCGGATTACTGTTTCAAAACTTCTGATGTCAACGTTTGCTCAGATCGTGTCAGTGAAATTATTCTTGCAGGAATCGAATCCTTTATCCCACACTCTACCTTAAAATCTCGTCCTATATCTAAACCTTGGTTTTCCAATAAATGTGCCAAGGCTGTTCAAGAGAAGAATGTTGCATATTGTAATTGGCTTGTTTCTAATTCTTCAGCTTCATTTTCTGCCTACACCAAAGCTCGCAAGAATTGTAAAGCAGTTATTAATCAGTCCAAACTAGAGTTTGAACAGGCTAAGAGTAGAAAACTTGCTTCTTGCCCTAATGGTAGCAGAGCATTCTGGTCTCTTGCCAAAGCTATTGGCCACAACTTTTGCCCAACTCTGTCCAAACCAGATGGTTTTGTTGTCACTTCAGCCAAGGATAAATCTGACCTGCTAGCATCCCATTTTTCTTCCAACTCATGTATTAATGATCTTGGTAAAACCCCTCCCTCCATTCCCATCACGCTCCATTCAATGCTTCCTGTGGTCTTCCGTCAAAAGGATGTCAGAAGGATTTTGATGAATCTTGATGCTAAAAAAGCTCCAGGTCCCGATGGTATTTCTCCACTTGTTCTCAAAATCTGTGCTCCTGAACTTACTCCTATTCTTTGCCGCCTTTTTTCACTTTTTTATTACAAAGGTGTTTTTCCTTCTGCTTGGAAATTTGCTCATATCCAGCCAGTTCCTAAAAACAGTGACAAATCCCTCACATCCAATTATCGTCCCATTGCAATTACTTCTACTCTTCCTAAAGTAATGGAGAAATCAATTAACTGCCAACTCTTAAACTACCTAGACACCTTCTGTCTGATTAATGATTGCCAGTATGGATTCTGCCAGTGTTAATCCACTGGTGATATTCTGGCTTATGTTACCCATTTATGGATTAATTCAATGGAAAGGTTCAGTGAAACACAAGTAATTGCTCTTGATATCTCAAAGGCTTTCAATTGTGTTTGGCATAATGGTCTTCTAAACAAACTTTCCTCTTATGGTTTGCCATCTGTTTTTTGTAATTGGTTATCCAGTTTTCTCTCTGATCGCTCACTGAGGGCGATGGTAGATGGCTCTCTGTCATCTAACTTCTCCACTAATGCCGGTGTCCCCTATGGTTCAGTTCTTTCCCCCACTCTTTTCCTCTTGTATATTAATGACCTTCTTCCATTGACTGGAAATCCTATCCATAGTTTTGCCGATGATAGCACATTGCATTCCACTTTCCATTTTGAGAAACCTTGTCCTGCTCAATCAGTTTCAACTTCTCGAAAATCTGCTACCAATTTCTTAAATGCGGATCTTCAGGTAATTCTCCAGTGGGGTAAAGACAACTTAGTTGATTTCAATCCTTCTAAAACTCAGTCTTGTCTTATATCTCGCAAAAAGGATTCTTCTGCTCCTATGCTTATCTTTGGCGACACTCCGATTTCTAGGCAAAATGATATATCTCTTTTGGGGATTACCCTGACTTCTAATCTCTCTTGGCACAAGCACATTACAAATATTGCTTCCTCTGCATCTAAAAAACTTGGTTTTCTCTTTCGCACTCAGTGTTACTTTTCTTCCAAACAGCTGTTCGCTCTGTACAAATTGCAAAACTGCCCTACCATGGAATATTGTTCCCACATCTGGGTTGGTGCCCCCAAAACCTCTCTCAGGCTTCTTGATTCCATTCAGAAGAGGGCAGTTAGGTTAATTAATGATTCATCTTTAACAGAGTCTCTCCACTCACTGTCTCATAGATGTACTGTTTCTGCTGCAGAAACAATACATCTATACTTCCTCTTCTACAGATGTTTCCCTGGGCACTCTTCTTCTGAATTGGCTTCTATAATTCCTGCTCTCTTTCAAAACAGTCCAAACAAGTGCAGCCAACATCCATTTACTGTTCAACTTCAAACTCACAGAACCAACTTTTCAACTTCCTCGTTTATTCATTCAACTGCCATTTTCTGGAACAACCTTCCTTCGTACGTATTTCCTAATTAATTAGTCTACAGAATTTCAAGTCCAATATCAACAAATATCTTCTTTCATCTTCTCAACCTCCAACTCAAGCACGGTACTAAGTACTATAGGTTCTAATACCTCTCGTGTTTGGGGTTTACATAAAAAAAAAAAAAAAAAAAAAGAGGTGATTATCTCCTTGTAAAAGGCAATGGTCAGGCCACACCTTGAGTACTGCATACATGTCTCGAGGCTTCATTTTAGGAATGAGGTAGAGCTGCTGGAACGAGTAAAAAGATGGACAACGAGATTGGTGAGTGGAACAAAAGGTTGCTGTTACCAAGAAAGGCTTAAGTTCTGCAAATTGCAGCATCTGGACACTAGGCACCTGTGAGGTGATCTGATTGAAGTGTATAAGGCCTTGAATGGTTTGAATAAGCTGAATGCTGATGGGATTCTTCCTCTTATTTATTTTATTTTATTTTTTTTTTTTGCTGATACTGAAAGAAAGCTTGATTTCTTTCATCTGCTGCAAGGCATGCTGCTGCAAGGGATGTGCACGGGATAAAATACCTGCATGCAGCCACTCATAAATAGTTTATATTATGAAAAGTATTTTTTATTTTAATACAAATTTGTTTCATGGCCTGTCAGCCACATCTAACAATGAACCATTAGTGTAATTGTGCACAAAATTATGCAGCAACAGTTCTCATTAAAACATTGAAGGATTACACTAGCCAACAAAAAAAAAAATTTTCATACCTCCTCAATGAAAATGTCATTCTGGAGGAAATGAACACGCTGATTCCGAAAATCGCCATAAAATGTCTCTATCACATGTAGATTAAAAGATGTACCAACGTTTAATGTCAAAATAAAAGGATATATACATTGGACCTCTATATAACAAAATCGATGGTAACCTTGAAAAAATTCATTATACAGAAATTTCGTTTTAAAGAAATATGACCTTTTCAACAATGAAAAATACTGTAAATTTAGAAATATAGTAAAAGGTGGGAAAGAAGTGGGAATGAATAAATTTTATAACATTTTAAAACAATTTACTAATGCATACATATTAAGAAATGGCTACTTACTTCATGCCCACAATATATTAATACAGTTTTAGGAATTATGTCATAAAATATTTGTTATTTTTTGTTGTGTGCTCTACTGTACACTGTTAATAAAAATGTTCGCATTTGTTTAAACTTTAAATACTCAGATAAATTTTCATTTGTTTGGAAGGTTTAATATAGCTCTTATTTTCATCCAACTCATCGTCGATATTGTCACTAGTTCTTTAAATATGCCCCAAAATATTGGAGTCACTTGGATGTTCAGCTACTATGACATCATTATCAACTCTTAAAAATTCGTCAACAACAAATTCTCCACTGATCAAATCTCGCTTGGGACTCTTCCCAAGATTTCTCAATGTCTTCTAGTAGTTCATCCCTTTCATCACTGTTAATTAGCATTTTAGCAAAACCTGGTTTTGGGAAACAATTCTTAATCATCGTTTCCATCACATCTTGACTCTACACTTTCACCAACTCTGACATGCACATCCACAAATCTATAACAGAATCTATAGGCTGGTTGATTTCTATTCTCAGTATAATTTTTTTTTTCAGTATGAGCCTTTGATAGTACATTTTCAAATTCTTCATAATGCCTTGTTCCATTTTCTGCAGTCATGGCTTGTAAACTTGTAGAAAACAAGGAAGAAAACAAGCTTCACACTTGTAAATTTCAAAATTACCCAGTGAAGGTGGGCAGGGCAGTTGTAGACAATCAACGCAATTTTTCTGTTCTCTTTCATCATCTTTCTATTGAAATTGAAAATCCTCTGCCCGAAAATTTCGCTTGTCATTCAAGATTTTTTGTTGTAGTTATAGTCCAACTGTAATGACTTTACTCCTTTGAAACATTGGGGTTGTTTACTTTTGCCTATTACCAAAAGCTTCAGTTTTTCATTACCAGCCATATTTGCAACCAAGAGTGTAATTCTCTTCTTACTGTTCCACCTACACATTTATTACCTTTAAAAGTCTGTCTTGTTCGGCAAACATTTAAGAAACAGACCTGTTTCATCAATGTTGAATATGTCTTTGGACTCGTAGTCCCGTATAATTTTTTTCAAAACTTTTCCTTTCCAATGGGTTTAGTCTTCTTTGATTGCAACTTCACTTTCATCAGAAATAACTTTTTCGAGTAAGCTTAAGCTGTGGTGCTCTTTAAATTTGTCCAGCCAACCAGAACTGGCTTGGAATGTTTCGTGCCCCAGAAAAGATGCATATTCCGTAGCCTTTTCTTTTATTAATAACCCTGATATTGGAATGTTTTGGTCTCAAATCAACTTCATCCACTTAAAAACTGCTTCATCTGCATCTTCCCAAAGGCATAATTTTGCACGCTTCCAACTGGGTATCGTTTCCTCAAACATTTTGAAAATCGAAAAAGTTTTTCAGAATGGTTGACACACTACTGGCAGGAATTCCAAATTTTAAAGCAATTTCTTTTTCTTTTTTTAACACTCCGATCTACACTATTAAGCACTTCCACTTTTTCACACTACACAAGGATTTCCTCATAGACTGTAAGGTTACTTGCACAGCAGTTAAAACAAAGCTGAAATTAGGGACCACTTGTAGCTAGCATGTAAACAGAGACAGGTGAAATTTCGTGAGTGTCAATGATTCATTTCTTGGAAACAACAGATGAATTTCCAAGATAAAGGAAAATCACTCTCTCCTAATTCTCTAATAGGATGCCTACTGTAGAAAATAGGTTGAGCAGAGCCAATGCCTGCATCCCAAATATGCCTTAATCTTTGCTGATGGCTGTGGACAGCTGACCAGCAGGATTTCTTGGCATCATAGTGTATAAGTTAAAGGTTAACAGTAGCCGCAGGCAGAGGCAAAAGTGATTCTTGCACTGCTTCTATTAGAATGAGCAGCAGCAGCCTGGAAAGCAAGGCAGTGGAGATTTCCAAGACTGCTGGGAGTCATAGTGGAACAAATAAATACATGGGCTGTGTTACGGTAACTAAGAGTAGAAACAGGTGCATGTATACTTGCAGGTACACCAATGCTAGGAGTATAGTTAATAAATTTGATGAGCTTGAAGTGCTAATCAAGACATCAAAGGCAGATATTGTTGGGATATCAGAGACGTGGTGTCACACAGACATAAGCAGTGCAGAATTGGAATTTGGGGAGTACAATGTGTACAGAAAGGATAGACAGGACGGGAAGGGAGGAGGAGTTATGCTGTTAGTTAAGAAACACATAAAATCTAAGGAAGTGCATCCAGTTGATTTGGTGGACAATGCAATGTTGAGTCTGTTTGGTGTGACATAAGCACTGAGAAAGTGAAAATGAGATAAGGTGTGTTATAGACCTAATGAATCTGATGAGTATAATGAGCATTTGTGCACAGAAATAGTGGGCCAGTAAATCAGAATGTCTTATAATGGGGGATTTTAACTTTCCAGATATTGACTGGCACTTGTGGATTGGTCACTCACACATTAGCAAGACTGTTGTGGATTTATTGGATGACTGTTTTCTACAGCAACATGTTCATGAGACAACCAGAGGGAGTAATACTCTTGATCTGATTATCAGCAGTGATTATTCATGCATTAAGAATTTGCAGATAAAGGAACCATTGGGTGACAGTGATCACAATGTACTGATGTGGGAATTACTTAAGGATATAACTATCATCAAGGGTAAAGGGAAGGGCTTTTGCTTTAGTAAAGGTACAGGTGTCTCAGACAGTTTTTAAATTCTGTACAGTGGGATCAACTGATGATGTTACCAACTTTGAATTCTAAATGGGAAGCCTTCAGGGACTTAATTTTGGAGGCTACTAGGCTTTTCATTTCAACTAAGAAATACTGTTCAAGGTTTAGGCCTAAATGGATGTCAGATGAACTAATGAGGTTTGTGGCAGAGAAGAAAAATGTATGGAATGCATATAAAGTATCAGGTGACACTAAAACCTATGGCAGATATAAACTAGTCTGTAATCAAGTCACAAAGGAGGTTAGGCAGATTACAAGAAATCCTTGGCAAAGAATGCAAAGAAAAACAGCAAAGAGTTCTTTACTTATGTAAACTCTAGAAGGAAAGGGATGAATCAGATTGGGCCACTTAACATAGATGGATTGACTATTGGTGATCATGCTCAGGTAGCTGATAAACTGAATGAATATTTGGCATTTACATTCACACACGAGGAGTTATTCAATGAGGGGAGTGCCAGAAGTTTATCAAACTCTAACAGGGAGCTAAGTGATTTTGTAATAAATGAGAGCAAAGTGGAGGAGAAATTATTGAAGTTAAAAAAAAAAAGGCACATGGGGTGGATGGGATCAATCCAGTTATATTAAAGGAGGCAACAAAGGAAGTAAGCAAACACTTAGCCATAATTATGAGAGCTTCCTTGGACTCCGGGGAGGTCCCCATGGATTGGAGGTGTGCAAATGTATCACCAATTCACGAAGGGGTTTCAAAGGGTGACACAGGTAACTATAGACCTGTTAGTTTAACTTGTGTTCTAGGGAAAATAATGGAATCACTGGTTAAAGAAGCATTGCAGGATCATCTAGACAAGACTGCAGTAATAGTTAAGGCACAGCATGGGTTTGTTAAAGGGAGGTCTTGTCTGACCAATTTGATTGGATACTATGATGTGGTTACAAAGGAACTGAATGCCAAAAATAATTTTGATATCATATACTTGGATTTCAGGAAAGCTTTTGATACTGTTGCACAGGGAAGACTGCTGTACAAATTGGAGAGGTATGGCATTAAGGGTAAATTGCTACAATGGATAAATGGATGGTTGAGTAGGAGACGACAGAGAGTGGTAATCAATGGACACCGCTCTTCATGGACAAATGTTATTAGTGGAGTTCCCCAGAGTTCAGTGTTGGGCCCATTTTTGTTTTGTATATTTATCAATGATATTGATGAAGGTATATCAAGTTTAATGTCCAAGTTTGCAGATGATACAAAGGTTGGCAGGGTTGTTAATGACAGTAAAGACAGTATGCTACTCCAACTGAATCTAGATGAGTTGGGCAAATGGGCTGAATAGTGGCAACTGAAGTTTAACACTGACAAATGCAAAGTACTGCATCATCATCATCATCAGCCATTTTCAATCCACTGTAGGATGAAGGCCTTTCCAGCAACTTTTCAGTTCCTTCTATTTTGTGCAATAGCCATCCATTTACTACTCACAAACTGATGAATTTCATCTGTCCATCTCCGTCATTGTCTTCCAGGTTTTCTTCTAGCTCCCCGTGGGTACCATTCTGTTATTCTCCTAGTCCGTCATGTCTTCGAGCTATGTGTCCTGCCCAAGACCCTTTAATTCTTTAATTTTGATAAGAATGTCCTTTACTTGAGTTTGCTGCCTAATCCATGTGTTTCTCTTATCTAACAGTCTGATTCCCAATATAATCTGTTCCATTCTTCGCTGTGTTATTCTCAGGTGCCTCCGTAGTCATGTGGGCAGGAGCAGCAGTGCATAGCACACGCTTCTTGATTAGACCGGGGTTCGAGCCCGTCACCACCAAATACGGAGGATGTGGAAAGATCAGGGAATGACCACCGCATATCCCCGGAGGAATATGGCCTTAGTTGCTAATGCTCCTAACAAACAAACAAAACAAAAACAAACGAAGTGTTGTTCTCAGCTTGTCTTCCATTCTTTTGGTGAGTGTCCAAGTCTCACTTCCATAAGTCATGGTGGTAGTATACGTTGGTTCATTATTTTACGTTTCAGACAAATTGAGATATTGCTCATCAGTATGTGACTATATTTCCTGAATGCTATCCATCCAAAATTTATTCTTCTCTTTACTTCCAGTCCTTTATCATTATTATAGCTGATGACTTGTCCCAGATAAGTATATGACTCCACCTTTTCAATTACTGCTCCTTCAATCATTATATCCCTTTCTATGGCATACTTGTTCATCATTATTTTGTTATAGCAATATTTATCTTTAGTCCAAAATCCTTACTAACTCTGCATAACTGATTAAGATTTTCCTCTAGTTCTTTGGGATTGTGGCTTATGGCCACAATGTCATCTGCAAATTGTAAATGGTTTAGGTATTCCATTCACATTGACTCCTTTCTGCGACCAGTCTAATCTTCTCAAGGGCAGCAGTAAACAACTTTGGAGATATTGTGTCTCTTTGTCGAACTCCTTCTCAATTTTAAATTTACTGCTGTCTTTGTCTAGTCTAATAAAGGAGGTAGCACTCTCATATATTTTCTTCAAAATCATAATATATGGGGTATCAATGCCTTGTTTTTCCAGTGTCCGAAACATTGCCTTATGCTGTATGGAGTCAAATGCCTTTTCATAATCCACAAATGCCAGGCATAATGGTGTTTTATATTCATTTGCTTTCTCCATTAGCTGTGACATTATGTGAAGGTTATCCATAGTTGAGAATCCTTTCCTAAAGCCAGCTTGCTCTTTCGGTTGATTCTCATCAAGTATTCTTTCTAATCTGTTAGCAATGACTCTTGTAAATAATTTGTAGATGTGATATAACAAGCTAATTGGTCTATAATTTCCAATTTCTGATTTATCTCCTTTCTTATGCAGCAAAACTATGATTGCATTATTCCACTCCTTAGGCATACACCTTTTCTAATGTTTTGTGAAGTCTTGCCAGTTTTTGTGCCATGTCTCTTCCTCCCAATTTTAACAACTCTACAGTAACTTCATCTTCCCCTGGGGCTTTCTGATTCTTCATTTTCTTCATTGCATGTTCTACCTCATCAGGAAGGACATCAGGTACTGCATATAGTAGCAATAACCCAAGAGAAACGTACTAACTGTGTGGTACTATACTCAGGGAAGTAGAAAAGAACTGGGGGTAATTGTGCAGTCAAATATGAAGTTTGCTGAACAGGGCAGGTCATGGAGTCTTATCAATGATACATAGGAATTTTGCTAGCACAGACTCAAATTGAGGAAAGACAGTTGTAGAATAGATGTGCGGAAATTGGCCTTTAGCTGGCGGGTAGTTGGTTGGTGGAACAGACTTCCATCTTTTGTTGTGGAAGTTGATGGCCTAAATAAATTTAAGGCTGAGCTGGACAGGCATTTGGAATGAATGGAGGGGTGAAATAGGAGTTTTTTTTTTTTTTTTTTTGGTTGATGCTGTATAAGCTTGCTTTCTTGCATCGTATGTCTCTATTAATGCTAATGCTAAGTTGTATAGGTTTTACTTCTTTTTAGCCATTGCTGACCCCCTGCTGGGAAAAGGCCTCTCCCAGAACCTTCCATCTTTTCTATCCCACGCTGTGGTCGGCCAGTTTCCTCCTGCAGGGTTTTACAGGCACCATTAAATTGTAAAATGTTTTAGTTCTTAATTCGTGGAATTAATGCTTTTAGCTATTAAAAGCTAAAAGGATTAATGTTTAATCCTTTTAGCTCTATTGCTTTCTACAGCATCAGCTTTATTTCCTAAAGGCTAGAGGTGCAAACATTGTGGACCCAGGTCTCTTGAAATCATTTTGTTATATGGAAATTTTCTTCGTTATACGGAAACTATTTTCAATTTAATGACCAGGGGGAAATCAAAAAAATTCACTACATAGAAAATTTCACTATATAGAAGTTTGTTAAAGAGAGGTCCGACTGTAATTTAAGTTTGTAATACAAGTGTAAAAAATATTATACGTTCTATTATATGTTTGGAGAATAGATTTACAACCCCGGGAACATGTCACGAACAGTTAATACTTAGAAAACCTTGGCATAGCCTACAAAAATCCTCAACAAAAATGCCATGGAACAACAATTTCCACAATTGTAAATTGTTGCATCGGAATTTGAACCTAAGAACTATAGGTAGAACTCTGATTATGTTTATCACAGGAAAACTGAGACCAGAATCGATTGCTAAAATTAAGAGAATTAGATTATATCTGCAAAAATAAATCAGTATGTCACATTACTGGCTAGATAATGCAAATTTGGCATATTTTGGTAAAACACGAATCCCTCTATATTTAATAACTGTGACATGAATGAAACTATCATGGTGATTTTCAAAATCTATGCATAAAAAATTGGTTAAAAACAGCATTTAAGTTCTTGGCGGTAAAAATCATGTTGGCTAATGCTATTACCATTATATAATATTAATAAAAATTATTTATTAATTTTTGTAATTTTTTTCAGTGTCATGCAAAAATTGTTATACAGATAACCCTTGTATAACATGGTAGTTTGGTTCCTACAAAATCTCGTGTAATGCGAAACCATGTTATACTGGACTAAGAACCAGTACAAAAAGGAGGGGCTACATTCTAGAAGCTAACAAAATACACCTTTGTTTTTTTTTTTTTTACTAACTATCAGAAACTTAATATTTATAGTAGTAATAACTTAATATTTTAACTTTATTTTTATAATAGTAGTAACTTAAATAGTAATAACTGAACAAATGTCTTACCTTACAAACTGTGATACTTATATGTCAGATAATGTATGTTCATTTAATTTTCTTCCTCTTCATTGCTGCTAAGCACAATCTCTTCTGCAGCATCTAGATTTCGTGTACCTTCTGCTCTCTTTAAAAGTCACGAACTGCACGCCTCGGAGTCACAATTTTTATGGTCTCAAACAAGCACAAGTTCAATAGCACAGAACCTAACCCAGGGTTCTCCCAACAAAATAAAATGGACCCCCACTTTAAAGATATAAAGCACAAATTTAACTTTATTCCCTTACCAATTAACAAAGTTAAATGATACGTGAAAATAGGAAGAATATTTTCCAGTTAGCAAAATAAAAATAAATTTACGCTTATCTACATAACTTAATTAATACGTACTGTAATATGTACATACTAACTAATTGATATTTCTGTTCACTGACTTTTTTTTTTTGGTTGCAAAATTTAAAACAGTAAAGATGATAAGCAATTAATATCAAAGATATGATACGTACTAGTGAGATAAGGAGTAATGAGTTTCTGAAAATTTATTTATGTTTTTTATATGATTGAATATTTCATGGAAGGGGAAACACATTTCACCATAATAACGTGAAAACCCACAGAATTCCAGCTATCAGTAATGCAAGAAGATCGAGTTTACTACCGGTTTATAATTGATTAAATAACAGAAAAGACCAATAAACCGGAAACTGCAAATTTTTTTTATTGTTCTATGGTAGTGACCTCCAAAAATTTGCTTTAGAAAAATATCATGAAGGCGATAACGACTAGCACACCAACAGCAGGGATTCACAAAAAGGAATGGAAACGTTGAAAATTACATCTAACATAATAGCAGGGTTTTCCCAGCACAAAAGCTCAAAAATACTGTGTTATGCGAGATTTTCCACAATTCTCAAACCATGTTATATAAGTACCGTGTTGTGGGAGGATTGCCGCAATTTATCAATCACGTTAGAGTGAAACCATGATATACGGGGGTTGCCTGTATTTTTATTTCAGCTTATTTTTGGGTCACAGGCTGGAAAAGGTTTGCCATTGCTGTTCTGTAGTGAGAGAATCATAGTCATTCATTAGAACCTGGAAGAGGCTCTTTTGTGAACATATACCCATAGCAGTCACAGTTCTCAAAGACATTCTGCTCCATATGTGCATTGCACATTATGCCTGACCAGGCTATGTTTTCTTTAGTGATCCCTTTCCGTAATCCAATTGATAACATCAGTTGAAATGACCGTTCTCCATGGTGAAGTGTGAAGAACATAAATCATGGGTTACCTTGCATGTAGATATCTCTCCTGTAGTTTATAGATACAGTTTGGTGGCAGATCATCCATTCTGAAGTGCCTACAAATTTGGAAGAGAGTTTCTGTCTTCTCCCTATGACCTCTGGCATTCAGGGTCAATTAAATCCAATTAAAAACTTAAGTTTCATTATTATGTGTAGATAATAATTCAGGTTTGCAAACCTTGTGGGTACTCTATTCGGGAAGTATCCTCACTATGAAAAAAATTCCCCCTCCCCTCCCTTTCAAATTGCACTCTCTGGCAGCAATATCAAACTGGTGGCATGCATACAGCAAGGGCTATGCATAGTGAAAATACTCACATGCAGCCACTCATAAATGGTTTATATTATAAAAAAAATGTATTTTTTTTATTTGTTTTATGGACTGTAAGCTGCATCTGGCAGTGAAAACCATTAGTGTAGTTGTGCACAAAGTTATGTAGTAACAAATTTCCCATTATATTATATAATATCAATAAAATTATTTATTAATGTTAGTAATTTTTTTCAGTGGCAATCAAAAATTGTTATATTTTTGGCACACAGACTGGAATAGGTTTGCCATTACTATTCTGTTGTGTGGAGGCAGCCACATTTGAGAACATACACCACATAGTGGTCACAGTTCTCAAAGATGTGCATTGCACATTATGCCTGTCTAGATCACGTTCTCCTTAGTGAACCCTTTTCCCCTGATCCAACTGAAAACTGAAATGGCCTTCTCAGCATTGAAGTGTGAGGAGCAAAAATCATGGTTGCCTTGCATGTAGGCATTTCTTCTAAGTTTATGGGATACAGTTTGGTAACAGATCATCCATTCTGAAGTGGCTTCAACCTTGGAAGACAGTTGTTGTGCTGTCATTTCCCAATGACTTCTGGCATTCAAGGCCAGATATTGGTCACCTGCTGCTGTTGTGAGTCTTCATTAGACTTGTACACTGCTTGGAATAGTTCTGCTGTCTCCATAATTGAATTTGGGTTGCTCCATTTGTGATTGGTCTGTTTTAATCCTGCCAAACACTTGACCCTGGTGAATCATTCATACAGCATCTCGCTCGCTGCCATTAAACTACAAAATGGTAGTACTCAGATATGCTTCGTATACGTGCACAGTCAAATTGAGGGACACATTGGCTGCTCAATTTAAAACCACTTATTTTTGCATATTAAAATGATGTGCCCATTTACATCAGTTACTTGATATATATATGTACATTTTCAGTTTAGTTTGTAATAATTAAATGTAAAAACTTGACTGTACCTTAACTTTGATCCATTTGCAGCCTCATGGTTGAGAACTGCAGCTGAATTTCCACTCAAGCTCAGGAGATGTTCCTAGTACCTTGCCTCTTAGTGTTGAGTTAGTGTGTGCAGTGAATTGTAATCCCAACTTGAGACCTTATTTGGGTGCTATGTTAACCATATTTCATTGTATGATTAGTGTCACATTTAGACATTTTCATATGACCCACCCCTTCCATCCTGAAGGACTGGTACTGTGCTATTAATCCAGTTGCAGAATTATAAATATATTAATTCAGGTTATCCTGTAAGAAGCAAATTATAAATAAATAATCAAAAGGATCATATTAAAAGCATTCAGAATAATATGTACTAGAAGCATTCTGTTCTCTTATATTTCTTAATAACTACAATGTTTTTCAACTTGAAAAGATCAGCAATTTTGAGAAGAAAACAAAAGGTATCCCACACTGCTGAGTAATATTAATCTCCATCTTTTGATGTGGTTATAATTATTCTATCAGAAATATTGTAACACTCCTCTGATGCTACTGAAGTTAGTTCAGGCCAACCATATGCAAAATAAGTGTAGATGTAAAAGTGTAAAGAAAACAACAGATATTGGTAGAAGCCACTGTGGATTGGAATGCAGAACTTACAGAAATAACAAAGATATAGTTCAATGCCACATCACTCACTTGAAATGAAAAATGTGGAAAGGTAATGCTAATGTGAATAATGATGCAGTAAACTAACCCTTATTGAGGGGGGGGTGCAATCGCCAAAGAGAATATTTTTCTGACCTTACTGTTGAGAGAGAGAGATTAGTCATTTTTGCTACTAGCTGTGTAATTAAACCTTTTTGCCAAAAAACAAACAGGATAATTGTCAGGATATGCTTGAGCAGCTTGTCTTTTCTCTGTTGCAAGAGGGTTTAGAAATTCTAAGTGACGCTACAAACAAGTATGCACTGAAATTTATTGAAATCATCAGTAAAGGTTTTGTAGATAATGTATTGTTTAAAACTGTGTTATTTTATTTATTTAATATATATATAATTTATTATGTTGATTTTTCTTGTTTTAATTCTCTTTTAGGCTCGAGCACTTGCCTCACAAGTTGCCGAAACTGAAGCAGTAAGGTTTTTTGTCGGAACTCAATCACTCAAGTTTGATAATCAGGTAAATTCCTGTTTTAATTAATATTAATATACAGAATTAATATTGATCAAGTTATTAATAAATATTAATGGAACTGTATGCTGTATTTTTAATTAGATATTACATAATATTTAGGATATGTTGAATGTTGTTTTCTCATATCAAGAAATTTTTTTAAAAAATTCAGTTCTCATCAGAAAGTCTGGATATATCCATTCGTATGAGGAAGATTAGTGGCTCTTTGAAGATTTAATTGCAAATGTAGAATATTACAAATTTCAGGGAGCAATGTTGACACACTGACATATTAGCTTCTAAAGATTGAGTTATGAGATCACTCCATGATCACTTACACTGTGAAAAATTTTCAAAAATAAATACTGATATTACATTTTCTTATAGTTTTTATCAAGAAAAAATAAGTACTATTTAAATAGGGCAGCCTTATATATGTTTCTAGTGTTAAAGGTGAAATGTATTCTCACTGTGATGGATGCCAATGGATTAAAAATAAGCCCTACTAACTCATAGTGGTTAGTAGTATTAACTCTAATTATGGTTAAGTTTTTAAATATGTGTACAAGCTGAATTACAAACTTTTACAGAACTGTACATTATTAGACTGTATGGGGAGGACAATTTCTCCTCCCCATTCCCGAAGCCTTGCAGTATATCAGTAGATTGCTTTCATGAAGCAAGGTATATATTGTAATGTTAAATATTACAGTGGGCCCCCAACATCGTATGGTAATTCGTTCCACAAAACCCATTGTATGTTGAAATTATTGTAAGTTGAAACCGATAATACATTGATTTCCTGTAATTCGTTCCCCAACAACACATAAAATAGGTATTTCTTACATGTTATACTTCATTTTTACATTTAAAATGAGGGTTTTATAAAGATTATTTAATAAATAGTTAAAACATCTTAAAATAAAAAAATAAACAATAAATTAGCATTTACCTTAGACTTGAAGTGCAGAACTGATGAAATTAATGGTGGCATAGTGGTGGTGGGACTATATCAATTGTGTCTTTTCAGTCTTTTGCTTGACTTTGGACAGTTTCTTTGGGCAAATAAACTGTCCAAAGTCAAGCAAAGTGGTGTTGGGTGGCAAAAATTTGAATTGAACAAAATAAAATTGTGACTTAAGAGATTGAACAAGTTTGGGATCATGGCCTCTTGCATTATCCAGCAAGAGCAGTTCCTACATTGGAAGCTTATTTTTCTCTTCACTGCAGGACAGAAAACTTCAAGCTCCCATTCATTGAAGACATACAGTATCCTGTAACCCAGGCCTTCTTGTTACTGCACCAAAACACTCCCAGCATGCCTTTGTTGACCTTTTGTTGTTTAAATACTCTGGAGGTGTTAGATTGACACACACAAGCAAAGGCTTCAGCTTAAAATCTCAAGAGGCATTGACACCTAACAGGACAGTGAGCTTATGTTTCATAGGCTTATGCCCAGGTAAACTAGCCTTATATCTAGGAAATTAACTCATACACCGACCGATCAATGGTCGGTGTATGAGTTAATTTCCTAGATATGAGTTTTCCCGACCTCAGAGGCCTCTTTCAGGATATTGAAACTAGCCTTATCCTTGGTGATGTACATTCTGGGCATTTTCTTACAGAAGAAGCCGGTTTCAGCAGTGTTAAAAACCTGCTGAGGAAGATAACTCTCCTGATCAACAAAAACGCTTGGAATTCAATTTCAGCTGCTTTTTTTTATCAGCACTAGATGCCTCCCCATGCCTTTCAACACTTTTAATATTTGTCCTTTTATTGAAGTGCTCGAACCAGCCTCTGCTGTCTTTAAAGTCTTCAAAGTGCACAGCACTGCCACTGGTTGGTGGAGCCTTTTAAGTTTCAGATCATCATAGATCTGAAACAATCATACAAGTGATGTTCTGTGCGCCACACGTTGAACGATAACAAAGACACTAATTTGTTGAGAACAACCGTACAAGTGATGATGAAAGATGAAAATTTCCACCCGTGTATCATTCCAAGCTATATCAGAAAGTCATTGGTATCTGCAAATATCATTGGTTCTTAAAATAAGAGATTGTATGGAAGGTATATTGGTTCCTGAGAATATCGGATGTCAATGTCATCGTAAGTCGAACCCCAACTGTAATTAAAATTTATTTCATATTTAATCACTGTTGATTTTCAATATTGAATAATCCAGTATCACTAGTTAGCATAATGAATATTTAAGTTTAAAATGGCAACACTCAGTTATAGTTATTAATTATATTTCTCTCGTTTGATTAATTTTAGATTCACCTGTTAGAATATGATGAAGAGAATGTTAGTGTTACAAAGATTGTATTTCTACATTTGGCAGGTGAAGTGTGGCATATCAATGCATCTCCCACATACCCAGAACTCTTGACTACATGTTATAATGAAATAAGTAAGTTCCTGATTTATAAATCATTATAATCCTGATTTTCAAGGAATTCTTTTTTTTTTTGTTTTTAAGTGCTCTTCCAATTGTACATAATTGTTATATTTCTTGTTATTTATTGTCAAATTATACTATTATTTGATATTATATGAAAAAAACAGATAGTTATAGTTTGCAGAATCGTTCAGAATTATATGCACTTTGCACACTATAATCTGAACATCTGATGCCGAAAATTCCCAAGATATTAACTTCTAAAATGCATTTTAGAAGTTAATATCTGATGTGTATTGTTCACCTTTAATTCAAGTTCAGTAATTTATAGACAGAATTGTATGAAACTTCAACTACTATATATCAATAGAGAAATAATAGCTTTAGATAGTTCTAAAAATGTTATCCTACACTCAGACTTTTTTTTTATAACCCCAAACATGAAAGGTATCCAAACCTATAGTACTTAGTACTGTGCATGGGTTGAAGGGGAGAGGAGATGCCAGAAACTTTGCTCTGGAGACTAAACATGGGTTCATCACTTCAAGCCTTCAATGACCAAAGTGGTGGTATTGCACTGGTTGATGAGAGTCATCTACCACTTGGTTGATAAAAACGAAAGTTTAAACATAATCTGACATAGATGGTCCAGATTGTTTCCAGGTAGCTCTTATTATTTCAAAAAGAAGTTAAGAAAATTTTTTAACCAATATTTGTTAAGAAGTTAAGATAACCTTACCATAAGTGAAGGTTGTATCCAAGAAATGAAATCTCCGGTCTTTAACCCATTTACAGATGCCTGTTGATGATTTTCACCTCTCATTTCTAGCATAATTAAAATATTTCACTATAAAAAAAAAATAAATATTCCAACCTTTCTGCACCTTGTTAGGTTTTGGAGATATACTGAAGGTAAGCCAGCAGCACCAATAAAAACTATGTAACTATATTGGAAGCTGTGGATACAGATAATATTATAGGGCCTTGTGATTCAAATGCTGCTAATCATTTTACCAAACATTTAGGGAATTCTACTATTATAAAGAGGTCTCCTTTGAATTATCTTACCATGATGTGCTAAAAAAAATTTGAAGTTTCATCTGCTATCTTCTGTTAAAAAAAATAAATATACACTAGTCCAGCCTATATGTTACATAATTTCCTTTGAATCAGGAATTTATCCAATAGCACTAAAACATGCATATATATCTTCTGTCTTAAAGAAGGGTGAACCTACATCAGAAGGATCACCCTTCTTTAAGATGGGCTAAGCCATTTAGTCTACTAAGTCATTTTGATAAGATAACCAAAACCCCATTGAGGGTGTAACTAATGAACTTTACAAAAATAAAAATTTTCCTGATTGAGTGCATGGACTAAAGCTTTTGCTCACTAGAAATGGCTATGTTGTGCAAGCAGGCTGATATTGAACAAACTCTACCTTTATGATTTAAGACAAAGCTATCATACATGGAATATTTTCTTTGTTAGAGATCATTTAACAGTGTACAAGGGAGGAATTTTTATATCCTTTGCTCCTAAGAATGGAGTTTGCCAGGGATCCTCTCTGGGTGCACTACTGTTCTTATCATACATAAACGACCCTCCATTACTAATAAACAGAAAAGTAAAGTAAAGATGATATGTTCATATTTGCAGGTGATATTGAATTATTCAAAATTATATATTCTCTTGAATAGTACCTGCTCTGCTGAATGATAACTATTTAGAGGTAAATGTTAATAAATAGCACCTTGTCAGCATTTCCAATAGCAAAAAAAAAAAAATAATAATAATTATAAATTGACAACATCTAAAATTGGGATTTCTAAAAAGTGAATCTTAGTTGACTTCAAAGTTCACTATCCTTGTAGGCTCATAAGCTATATGTATGACTGATACTGGAATATGCCTCATTAGTCTGTTCCACTTGTTGGACATTTTATTAATGAAAGAGAAAACATGCAGAAACATAACATACCTATGCTACTTCAACAGACTGGAGTACAGAAATAAACATTAATTGTGTGGTTACTATAAATTTGGCACACTGAGAGAAGGATTGAAACTGATCTATTTGTTAAAAAACTTCATGGAAGAATCAGTAGCTCCTAACAGTTATTTTTGATTAATTTTAATGCTACTAGAAATGTTAGGGAATTTAAGCCTTTTGCAATATCATATGCTAAAACCCATTGCTGTTACTTTAATTTTTCACAAGATTATAAAGGATTATGAACAGCTTGAATATCATTATATAGTAAACTCTTGATTATCCAGGTTTTAGATTAACCAGGGCCTCTAAGCCCCACAGAAGCCTGTCGGTCTGAGCTGGATAACAAAAAGAAATGTGAGGATTCAGTTACAGGTTTTGCTTGTTTATATTTTATAAAGTTCCTTTTTTACAGTGTGGTTAATTTTAGCATTCATCTCCAAGTTTAGTGTGTGTTGATATGCATCCATTATGTGGAAAAAAAAAGCTTTGTTGTTCTTTCTTTTGAACAAAAATTTCAACTCATCAATAATCATCTGATACGACATAATGTTTATTGTCATCAGAATAGAATGAGAAGTCAGAATTAGTTAATAAGAAGGTTCTAGTATGGCTGTGAAGAGCAGTGCAGACAACCTGCCTCCTTGTGGGACACCCGTATTTCGTCTGATTTGGATGTTGTCAAAACAAATAGAGGGCGCTGAGTCTCTTTAAAAATTACAGCTGTGAGTTACAGGCTCCGAAAAAGCGATAAGTGTTTGCCTTTTTATTTACATAATTGTTATTTTATATTGTACTTAATATGTAGTCTTATAGTTATAGTTACGTTGGTTATTTTTATTTTAATTTAGATAAAGAGTTTTTGTGTATTATTACTTTATATACATAAAACTGTTATTTTGTTCGAATTTTGCGGCCATTGTTTTTGTATATAGTGGTAGGGAATTCAAATTTTTAATTGAGGTAGCTAGGTAACTCTAACGCATAATTATATAGAGTAATACGCTTCACTGTTTCTATTAGATAGCGTAGTATTGACATTTAATTAATTTAATTTATTGATCTAATTAATTTAAAATAGCATGCCCCAAACTAGAGCGGCAAAGCAATGGGCACAAAGTGGCAGGAGTGCTGTGACTCGGTGGAGAACTGAGGGGGGCGATTCTCCAACACATCACAGCCTAAAAAAAAAAAAATGTGCAACTTGTGAAATGTTTGCCGAACTCTCTGGAACAGAACATGATATTGCCATGGGGGATGTCTTTGTGCGTGCGCGATGTAAGGAAATCAGGCGACAACTCAGCATTGTTATGGGCCTATATGAGAGTTTGAAGGACAGGGTGGATGCCCTCAAAAGATCTAAATTGAGGGGCCCATCAGGCTCTCAGCTGCCCACATCAACGCCAGAGCTTGCACTTGGTCATCGCGCAACACAGCAGCAACCCCCAAAGCAGAATGCACTGGTCCCACAGGAACTAGTAGTTGTTGGTGACTCTATTGTCAGGAGAAACGGGTAACATGCTTTGTAAAAAGGATAGGTGGAACAGGACCAGGGTATGTCTGCCAGGGGCAAAGGTTGATGACGTTGTAGAGCGGATATCATCTTTTAAGGGCACAAAAGGTGATATAGTTGTACACATTGGCACTAATGATATTAAGAGTAGGAGACCGGCAGAATTACTTAACAAGTATAGGTCACTGTTGAACAAAAGCTGAGAATTAGGGTTGAATTTGAAAGTGTCTGCAATTCTGCCCAGACACGATAGGAGGGAGTATATGATGAGAGCCTTGTCGATCAATTCGGCCCCGGAAAGATTGTGCAAGGCTCAAGGGATAGAATTTTTTTCAGCCTGGTCTGTACTTGTTAACAGGAGAGACTGCTTCTACAGGGATGGGATACACTTAAATAGAAAGGGTGCAAGAATATTTGCTGATGCTATCAAGGCAGTGTTAGGTGGGCTGGAAAACTGATAGCTTGGGGGGATACAAGGACTAATAGTTTAACAGTAGCCATAGGCAGAGGTGAAGGTCATTCTTGCACAACTTCTATTAGAATAAGTAGCGACCTGGAGCGAGGGGTGTTGGGGGTTTAAGGGATGGATGGCAGTCATCCTGAATAGGTAAGTATATGGGATGTGTTAGGGTAACTAGGAATAGGAATAGGAGCATGTATGCTTGCATGTATACCAATGCTAGAAGTATATTAAATAAATTTGATGAATTTGAAGTGTTGGTCAAGACATCAAAGGTAGATATTGTTGGGATAGCAGAGACGTGGTGTCACACAGATATAAGGAGTGCAGAACTAGAATTTGGGGAGTACAATGTGTACAGAAAGGATAGACAGGATAGAAAGGGAGGAGTTGTTATGCTGCTAATTAAGAAAAACATAAAACCAAAAGAAGTGCATCCAGTTGATATAGATGAACAGTGCACTGTTGAGTCAGTATGGTGTGACATAAGCACTGCGAAAGCAAAAATAAGAGTAGGAGTGTGTTATAGGCCTAATGACTCGAATGAGTACAATGAACAATTATACAGAGAAATAGAGTGGGCCAGTAAATCAGAATGCCTTCTAATGGGGGATTTTAACTTCCCAGATATTGACTGGAACTTGTGGGTTAGTCATTCACACACTAGTCAGACTTTTGTGGATTTATTGGATGATTGTTTTCTGCAGCAGCATGTTCGAGAGGCAACCAGAGAGAGTAATACTCTTGATCTGGTCATCAGCAGTGATCATTCGTGTATTAAGAATTTGCAGATAAAGGAACCACTAGGTGGCAGTGATCACAGTGTACTGATGTGGGATTTACTTAAAGATTTAATTACCATCAGGGGTAAAGGAAAAGGTATTTGCTTCGTTAAAGGTGAGTACAGTGGTCTCCGACAGTTTTTAAATTCTGTACAGTGGGATCAACTGACGATGTTACCAACAGTAAATTCTAAGTGGGAAGCATTCGAGGAATTAATCGTGGAAGCTACTAAAAGTTTCATACCTATTAAGAAATATTGTTCAAGGTTTAAGCCTAAATGGTTATCTAATGAACTAATGAGACTCGTAACAGAGAAGTAAAATGCATGGGATGCATATAAATTATCAAGAGACTCAGAAGCCTATGGCAGATATAAGCTAGTCTGTAATCAGGTCACAAAGGAGATTAGGCAGGCGAAGGCAGATTACGAGAAATCCTTGGCAAAAGATGCTAAGAAAAACAGCAAGGATTTCTTTACTTATATAAACTCTAAAAGGAAGGGGATGAATCGGATTGGTCCACTTGACATCGATGGGTCGACTGTTGATGATCCTGCTCAGATAGCAAACAAACTGAATGAGTATTTTGCATCTACATTCACATGAGGAATTATTAAGGTTTGAAAATGGCAGAAGGTTATCAAATTGTAGCAGGATACTTAATGATTTTGTAATAACTGAGAGCAAAGTGGAGGAGAAATTGTTGAAGTTAAACTTAAGAAAAGCACCTGGGGTGGATGGGATCTATCCAGTTATATTAAAGGAGGCAGCAAAGCAACTAAGCAAACCCTTAGCCATAATTATGAGAGCATCCTTGGACTCAGGGGAGGTTTCCACGGACTGGAGATGTGCAAATGTATCCCCAATTCACAAAGGGCGATCGAAGGGTGACACAAGTAATTACAGACCAGTTAGTTAACTTCTGTTCCGGGTAAAATAATGAAGTCACTGGTTAAAGATGCATTGCAGGATCATCTAGACAAGACTGCAGCAATAATTCAGACACAGCATGGGTTTGTTAGGGGAAAGTCTTGTCTGACAAATTTGATAGGATATTATGATGTGGTTACAAAGGAACTGGATGCAAAAAATAATTTTGATATCATATATTTGGATTTCAGGAAAGCTTTTGACACTGTTGCGCATGGAAGACTACTGTACAAATTGGAGCAGAATGGTATTAAGGGTAAGTTGCTACAATGGATAAAAGGATGGTTAAGTGGGAGAAGACAGAGGGTGGTAATCAATGGGTGCTGCTCTTCGTGGACTAATGTTATTAGTGGAGGCCCACAGGGTTCGGTGTTGGGTCCACTGTTGTTTTGTATATTTATCAATGATATTGATGAAGGTATATCAGGCTTAATGTCGAAGTTTGCAGATGATACAAAGGTTGGCAGGGTTGTTAATGACAGTAATGACAGTGTGCTACTGCAACAGGATCTAGATAATTTGGGCAGATGGGCTAAGAAGTGGCAACTGAAGTTTAACCTTGACAAATGCAAAGTACTGCATATGGGTAGAAGTAACCCCAGAGAAACGTACCAACTGTGTGGTACTACACTTAAGGTGGTAGAAAATGAAAAAGACCTGAGAGTAATTGTGCAGGCAGATATGAAGTTTTCTGAGCAATGCTGACAGGCTGCTAGGGCAGGTCATGGGGTTTTGTCAGTGATATATAGGAATTTTGCTAGCAAGGAAAAGGAAGTGATTATTCCTCTGTATAAGGCAATGGTCAGGCCACGCCTTGAGTACTGCGTAAAGGTCTGGAGGCTTCATTTTAGGAAGGATGTAGATTTACTTGAACCTGTAAAGAGAAGGGCAACAAGATTGGTGAGGGGAATGAAGGGATCCTCTTACCAAGAGAGGCTTAAGTTCTGCAAATTGCAGTGGCTGGAGACTAGGCACCTGCGCGGTGATCTGATTGAGGTGTATAAGGCCTTGAATGGGTTGAGCACGCTGAATTCTGATGGGATCCTTCCACTTGTGCAGATTACGAACCTAAGGGGGCATAAATTCAAATTAAGAAAAGACAGATGTAGAATAGATGTGCGGAAATTTGCCTTTAGCCAGCGGGTGGTTAATTGCTGGAACAAACTTCCATCTGTCGTTGTGGAAGTTGATAGGTTGAATAAATTTAAGGAGGAACTGGACAGGCATTTGGAGGGAATGATGTGATTTTTTTTTTTTTTTTTTTGGCTCATGCTGCATAAGCTCATACACATGCTTTCTTGCATCACATGCCACTACTACTACTACTACAAACAACAAATTTGCTGCAGTTGATGAATAGATTTAATTATTTCTGGTAGATTCTCTTGGATTTTGAAATACTGTTGTAGATTGGATAAAATTGCCAGAATGGAGATTCTGTTGAATTCAGATTTCATGGTAAGAAACAGGACATCCAGTTAGTTTTTTTTTTTTTTTCCTCTCATGAAGGGCATGTTGGATTGATTCTAAATAGTGTGTCTAGTAGGTCAGAGTTTGTTGATCTTTAATTAATAACCATGTAGATGGTGGGGTCTGTGGCTAAAAAAAGTGATTTACAAGATTATAATAAATAAGCCTTACAAAAACATTAGTGCGCGTGAAATAAGTTGTAAGTCTTTAGGGTGTTTAACTTTTGGATTCAATTTCACTGTATATTAGCTCCAGATATCTGAGAGTGAAGCTGTCTCCATTATCTGTTTAAAGATACAGAGCAGAGGGTCTATTAAAAATGGGCTACAGATCTTTAGAATAAATAAAGGAAAGCTATCAGGGCTGATTATTGAATTTTTTTTTTTTTTTTTCTGTAGTTTAAAGTATTTGTTTTTCCTTGTTATATGGATTTTTCTCTAGGGATGATTTTTTTTTTCTGATAAATGACTGAAGGTCTGGGAGGGGAGTGTTGCATCCCTTTAGTTGCAAGTTTAACTTGAACATTAACCTAATTGTGGTTTTTACAAGAATTCATTTAGTCATCATGCCCAGGACAGAGGTAGATTAGGCCAAAATGCTGTAAGGCCTTTTCATTCCTAACTATGGGACTGATTGCTTCAAAGTTGCTTGTGGAATTCTTTCATCCATGTCTGAAATGCTTTCTGCTTATTAAGAAAAATATGCATCATATTTGACAAAAACCACAGGTTAATGTAATTAGATATTCTTGTTTGTTTTTGATGCCCCCAGCACTATCTGCCTTAGTGTTGTTGATACCTCCATTATGGCCTCATTTACAGGCTTTGTTGAAATTCCATGCCAGTCAATGGTTTTAAGATGATGCATTATGGCACCACTCTTCAGGTATTGTATTGAGAATTCTAAATTTTTTTAAGCATTGACTTTGAGTTGTCTTTTGAGGGTATGGGGAGTTCAAATAATAATGGGGCAATGGTCTGAAGACAATCAGAACATAGTTGGCATAGCATTAATCATTGGGAGGTTGTGGTAAACTAGTTGAGTGTCTGATTTCCCTTTCTTAGGTCAGTTGCTATTTCTGTTAATCCTACTTTGTTGAGGGCAGTGTAATCAACCAAGAGTTTGCATGTTTGGGAGGAGCATGTTGAAACTGCCAATAACAGTAATGTTAGTATAATGGTTCCAGATTCAGTGAAATCCAAGTAAGCCACTCGAATATTATTTAATCATCATGCCCAGGACAGATGTATAGGCCTAATTGCAGATAAGGCCTTTTCATTTCTAAATATGAGACTGATTGTTTCAAAATTGCTTATGGAACTCTTTGATGTGTTGTAAGTTTGAATTTTTCTGAATAAAAGATAACACCACTTCCTCTCTTGTCTTTCCTATTATTATTCACATACTTATGTACAGTGTTATTCATGAGAATAGTTATGCCTCTGCATATTTTATTTTATTTAAAGTATATATGTATGTGCATTTTTATATCTGTAAACTGTAAAATTTTTAACAACTTTTTCCAATAAATATTTTAACTATTTTTATTGTACTGCTCTTATGAGTAAATAGTTTTGTTTTGTTTTTTTATTTCCATCTTATTATTCTAACTACAGTACAGTTGGTGGGAAAGTGAATTGCAACCATTAGTGTCACTATTAATATAATTATTGAATTAAAAATATTTTAATGAGTAATTTATTTATAAGAATTTGTTTTCTTTTTTATCAATTATATTTGCATTTTGTTGGCTGAATAAGTCCTGTATATCATCTGGTATGCTTAAGTGATAATTCAAGTTCAAATATAATAAATGACAATTTGCAGTAATGTATAATATAATTTCACTCTTTATGTAAGTAAAAGGTATATTTTTAGCTCGTGATGGAAAATGTGAAATGCATGGTTCTCTCTGGAGGCTTCCAGCTGAATCAGACCAAGGAGATATTCTTGCCCCAGATGATAGCTCTTCAAATGCTACAGCACTAGAGTTGGTAACTGCCTTTGACACCACAGACTTTGGAAATGAAGTGAAAAGGTGAAGTTTTAATTTTCTAAATATAAAAAAATTTTATTGTGCCTTAAAAGAGTAACTATAAAGCTTTTGAAAACAAACCTAAAAAATAAATTTGTTTTTCAAATGAATAATATAGGAGTATCAGAATTTTTGGGTAAAATTAGGTGCCTTAGTATAGAAATGTACTTTCTATAATAAATTAGCAACTTTTGTCCATTTATTTTAAAATTGTGTGCTGGTTGTTGATCAAATTATTGAATTTTGATAAAAATCCTTAATGTTAATATTGGACAAAAGATATAAGGAAACCATGCTTTTACTGCACCAAGTTGAAAAAAAAAAAAAAAAACTTGTCCACATAACAACTTTATGTACGCTTGTTACACTCTTCTCACTGCTAGAAGGTATCAATACAGATAGTTTATTCTAGTATTCAAGAACATGCTTACAAAATGTAAATTTCCCGAGGTCTAGCCTATTTTTTTTTTTTTTTTTTTTTTTTGTCCTCGGTTTTTCCCATTATATATGGGGTCAGCGTTTTTATTGTTTTGGCATGCAATTTTTACGGCCGGTTGCCCTTCCTGATGCCAACCCTCACCCTTTATCCGGGCTGGGGATATGCGGTGGTCATTCCCTGACCTTCCGCATCCTCCGTACTTGGTGGTCACGGGCTCGAACCTCAGTCTAATAAAGAAGCCTGTGCTATGCACTACTGCTCCTGCCGGGCTGGGGATATGCGGTGGTCATTCCCTGACCTTCCGCATCCTCCGTACTTGGTGGTCACGGGCTCGAACCTCAGTCTAATAAAGAAGCGTGTGCTATGCACTACTGCTCCTACCCACATGGCTATGGAGGTGCCTGAGGTCTAGCCTATTAGTTTTTCCAAATTTTTATTTATGTATTTATGCTTCCTTTTACTGTGAGTCTCTTAAATGCCCTTTGTTCAAAAAAAGGTTTGTCTGAGTCATTACTAGAGGAAGCAGCATAAAAAATTTCAAATCTATGACAAGTTTTTCCATCTACAGGGGGGTCCTCGTTATCCAAGGATGATTGGTTCCAGAAAATTCCACTTAAAATGGGGTCCAAATTTTCCTAATATGTATTATGTATTTGTATGTAATAAAAAATGGATTGAAGGAACTGAAAAATGAGACAATTATTTTATTAGACATTTTTTATTATAATATGGTGAACAATGTAAGATTAAGTAAAGTTTATTGAAGTTTCACAGTTTTATGAATAAAAAATGAATCCAGAATTTTTTTTTTTTTTTTGCCGTATTTTTTCAGAGAAAATTATGTTATAGCATTTAGTTATGTCTTTAACTTTTGCTACATAGTCATGAAGAGGGTCGTTTTCACAAAAATATTCAAGTGCTTGGTCAATTTTCTTAATCCTCGTAACTGCAGGGACTCAGCTAATGAACACTCAGATACTGGGAACCCCCTGTATTTTTGTTAAAAATAGAACTAAAATATACCCATAAAAAATTCCTTTAATCATGCATACAGTCATTGGAATGTAAAGAAAAGCTGTCCAGTATTTAAATTTCTTCATATAAAGTTTTTATATTTTGAAATATTTCTTTTATTAGAAAAAAATATAACTGTGAAAAAATTTAATTCCAGAACTTTGTAAAATTAGTTTCAAATACTCAGAAAATTAGTCTAAATCTTCAAAACAAAACATGTAAATATTTATTTACTTATTTATTTATATATTTTTATTCGAGGAAACCAATTCTGAGTTTATAAATACATAGTTATGTAAACATTCTTAAGAACAAGTAGTTATATTGACATGTTAGCACTCTCTTAAAGACAATTTAGCTATTCCTGTTAATTGATTTTAACCATTGAGAGCATAACCATTGATCAGTGTCTTAGCCAAAATTGGTAGTTTTTCATTATTTGAATTAATTTTATATTTAGGCTGTCATTAAATTTCTTTTAGTATAATATGGGAACCTGCTGAAGGATGCCGTCTAGCTGGGCTTGTGGATAATCACTTATTGCTGTGGGACTTAAACCTGAGTGGAGCCGAGGCTAAAGTATGAACAGTTTGCATAGCTTAATTTAATCGCTTTAACAATAATATATATATATGTGTGTGTGTGTGTGTGTGTGTGTGTGTGTGTGTGTGCGTGTGTGTGTGTGTGCGTGCGTGCGTGCGTGCGCGCGCACGCGCGCTTTCTTATCTTTATATAGAAGTAAATTTTTCTTTAAACCTGTGAGTGATCTATTTTACTCACAGAAAAAAAGGCCATTCCATTTTTGGGTGAAAAATGTTCTAAAACCTGTAGGAATAGCTAATTCCACACTATGAAGGAAGCTTCAGCAGCAAAAAAATCTTTTTCAGGTTATTGCTTATGGTATGAAGAGAGTGAAGAATACCCTTAAGATGTCACTTCATCCCCCATCCCACACTTTTGGAAAAAAAAAATTTTTTTCCCTGTTTTCATGCTATAATTAATTTAAGACCTGAAAAAGCATTTGTTATTATAAGTCAACACATGTTCCTAATGGGAACTTAGTAAGTTTTTGATGATGTTTGCATCTCTGTTAAATTTCAAATGATTTCAGTCTGTCTAGTAAACATTTTGATTATACAAGTATAATCTTGTATAATCAAGTATAAACTTGATTGTAAACTTTACTGTAAACCCCTGGCTTTTAGCCGTGAAGGGTATTGTGTACGGCATGTGCGTTTTGTATGCAATAAAGAGTTCTTCTATATACAGTGGTTTTCAAAGAAAGTGCATCACCTAGGAATTTCACATTTCTTACCCTTTTTTGAGATGGAATGTTACGTTAATGATTAGCATCACAAATAGAAATATAAACAAAAGATATTTATTAATAGTTCAGGCAAAGCTAAGTAATATTTGACAGGTGCTCTCAATATATTCCAAAATGAGCATTTGCAACCTTTATACAACAGTTTTGGTAAATACGACAATTATGGCTGAAATGTTATCAGAAGTCCTCAATTTGCTTCAGTTTATCATTTTAAATGGAAAACAAAATGAAAAGTTCACCAGGTGCAAACTAATATTTAGTTGAACCGCCTCTGGCCCTGATGACAGCAGCCTACCGTTGAGGCATTGACAAGATCAATTTCTGAAGATAATCAACTGATAGTTTGTGGTTCCAAACATGAATTATGACTTCCCGAAGTTCACAAAGGGTCTTTGGTTTCTTTCTGGCAACTGCAGATTCCACACGATGCCAACAGTTCTCTATAGGATTCAGGTCTGGACTGTTTCCTGGCCTGTTAAGAGTTGTAGTGGGCCATTTTTTCACATGTAATAAACGTAAACACATTACTGTCTAACTTCTAATGTAGAAGTGAAGCTAAAGTAACTATAGAAATGCCTACTTACACTTTTCACCCAGCAGAGTCGTCCTGAAAGATGAAAGATGCAGTTACTTGGCAGGGTGAAATGGTCTCTAATGGTTGGCAGTAATTTGCCTTCCAATGTAGCCAGGTATCCATTGGCATTTACAGAACCTTTTATAAACTGCAGGTGATCTACTCTGTGATACGAAATGCACCCCCATATCATTTGGCAGGTAGGGAATTTCACTGTAGACACCACACAATCTGGATGGTATTCTTCACTGTGAATCATCTATGGTGAATTGTTTCTCTCCCATCAGAGCCACACAGGTTGAATTTCTTCTCATCCAAGAAAATAACTGACTTCCACTGCTAAGGGATCCATTTCATATGCTCCTTACACCAAATTGGTCCATAAGGTTGTCACTGACATTCTCTCAGATATGCCAGACAAGCTGTACTTGCTACCTGGGAGTCTAAAACGCTGATGGAACTGATATTCGGGTGACACTCAAGTCAAGTGGACCCAATTTCGGCGAAGTCCAGACAATTGTGACAGCCAAATCCTCTGCTTCCACCGTCACGATGGTGGGACTGTTAGTAAGCCTGGGTATAACCTCCATGCACAAGTACATGGTGGTTGACCACCCAGGTGTGAATCAACGTAAGCAGGGGTCGAGGTGTGGCACCCACACCACATGGAGGAATGCAGCCCCTCTATGTTATCAGGCAGTACTAGGCGATAGATGACTCTCATCAACCAGTGCAATACCAACACTTTGCTTATTGGAGGCTTGAAGTAGTGGAACCCATGTTTAGTCACTAGAGCTAAGTTCCAGTCAACCCTTCCCTATCTCTTCCATCATGCAGTATGATTGATGACTTTTGAGGTTATGATGAATATGGTGGCGAGATCCAATATTCCTTACATTTCGAGGGTACAGCTTTAAAACGGTGTTCGCAGGCCGGCCGCTAGTTAGTACACCGGACTGAACCTATTGTTAACGCTCTAGGAGGCTTCCGGATTAGCTAGTGTATAATTTTGCTACCTCTACTCTGCCAGATAGTAACTGGAGGTAGTCTGAGTATGTGGGGAACATTGTCGAGGCCACGTTATGTCAAGGATCTGGGTATATTCTTACCATGTGTACGCCATATCCAAAAATTTCATTACTTTATACAGCATGTCCCACCCACTTTTTTCTTACAATTGAATACACCATGAATTGTCAAACTAATAGAGCAAGCTTATCTGCGAAAAGATCTAAACCTCCCAAACATTTCCTAATTCATTTCACAAATATACGTGGTCTCAATTCTAATCTTAACAATGTCCATTTCCACTTGCAGTCTGCCAAACCCCATGTACTTTTTCTGACAGAATCTCAGTTATTGGTTGATTCAACTACTGCTCATCTCAGATGCCCAAATTATTCGCTGAATGATTCCTTTCGCCTCAAAGGTGGTACTTGTGCATATGTCCGTTCTGATATTCCCTGCCAGAGACTTGGCAGTTTGGAATCTCCTCTCTTTGATCTTCTCTGGCTTAAAATCTCTCTACCTCATTGTGTGAAATTCATCTGTTGTCTCTACCATTCTCCCAACTCCACTAATCACTTGGAACTCTTTGACTTCCTCTCTTTGCAACTTGACTTTCTCCAGTCCAACTTTCCTAACAGTGAGATAATTTTCCTTGGTGATTTTAATGTTCACAACTCCAGCTGGCTTCCATTTTCTAGTCACACCAACCCAGCTGGCCGAGATGCTGAGGCTTTTGCAATTACTAATGACCTTACACAGATTGTTCATTTACCTACAAGAATACTGGACAATCCTAATCATGCAGCTAATACGCTTGATCTTTTTCTCACAAACAACCCTTCTAAGAACACGGTCGAAGTGAGAGGTCCTTTAGGCACTTCAGATCACAACTTGATGATTGTCTCTTCTCTAATGGGACCTTTATCTCATGGCTATTCCCAACCTCGTGTTGCTTGGCATTACAAGGATGCAAAATTTTGTGTAAAAAGTGTTTTCCTATAAAATTTTACCCTGAAGGGTTATTATAATAACCCTTTAGGATAAGGATTCTTCTCATGGCTACCTCATGACTATTCCCAACCTCGTGTTGTTTGGCATTACAAGAATGCAAAATGGGATGACCTGCGAGACTTTTTTTCTTCTTTTCCTTGGTCAGATTACTGTTTCAAAACTTCTGATGTCAATGTTTGCTCAGATCGTGTCAGTGAAATTATTCTTACAGGAATGGAATATTTATCCCACACTCTACCTTAAAATCTCGTCCTTTATGTAAACCCTGGTTTTCCAATAAATGTGCTAAGGCTGTTCAAGAGAAGAATGTTGCATATCGTAATTGGCTTGTTTGTAATTCTCCAGTTTCATTTTCTGCCTACACCAAAGCTCGCAACAATTGTAAAGCAGTTATTAATCAGTCCAAACTAGAGTAGAAAACTTGCTTCTTGCGCTAATGGTAGCCGAGCATTCTGGTCTCTTGCCAAAGCTATTGGCCGCAACTTTTGCCCATCTCTGCTCCCACCTCTGTCCAAACCAGATGGTACTGTTGTCACTTCAGCCAAGGATAAAGCTGACCTGCTAGCATCCCATTTTTCTTCCAACTCATGTATTAATGATCTTGGTAAAACAGCTGCCATCATTCCCATCACTCTCCATTCAGTGTCTCCTGTGATTTTCCATCAAAAGGATGTCAGAAGGATTTTGATGAATGTTGATGCTAAGAAAGCTCCAGGTTCCGATGATATTTCTCCACTTTTTCTCAAAACCTGTGCTCCTGAACTTACTACTATTCTTTGCTCTTTTTTTTTCACTTTCTTATTCCAAAGGTGTTTTTCCTTCTGCTTGGAAATTTGCTCATATCCAGCCATTCCTAAAAAGGGTGAAAAATCCCTCCCATCCAATTATCGTCTAATTTCAATTACTTCTACTCTTTCTAAAGTAATGGAGAAATCATTTAACTGCCAACTCTTAAACTACCTAGAAACCTCCCATCTGATCAACGATCGCCAGTATGGATTCCATCAGTGTCGATCCACTAGTGATATTCTGGCTTGTGTTACCCATTTATGGACTAATTCAATGGAAAGGTTCGGTGAAACACAAGTAGTTGCTCTTGATATCTTAAAGGATCGTGTTTGGCATGAAGGTCTTCTAAACAAGCTTCCATCTTATGGTTTGCCAACTGTTTTTAGTAATTGGTTATCCAGTTTTCTCTCTGAACGCTCACCGAGGGTGACGGTAGATTGTTCTCTGTCTTCTAACTTCTCCACTAATGCCAGTTTCCCCCAAGGTTCAGTTCTTTCCCCCACTCTTTTCCTCTTGTATATTAATGACCCTCTTCCATTGACTGGAAATCCTATCCATAGTTTTGCCGATAATAGCACATGGCATTCCACTTTCCATTTTGAGAAACCTTGTCCTGCTTAATCAGCTTCAACTTCTCGAAAATCTGCTACCAATTTCTTAAATGCCGATCTTCAGGTAATTCTCCAGTGGGGCAAAGACAACTTAGTTGATTTCAACCCTTCTAAAACTCAGTCTTGTCTTATATCTCGCAAAAAGGATTCTTCTGCTCCTATGCTTATCTTTAGTGACACTCCGATTTCTAGGCAAAATGATATATCTCTTTTGGGGATTACCCTGACTTCTAATCTGTCTTGGCACAAGCATATTACAAATATTGCTTCCTCTACATCTAAAAAACTTGGTTTTCTCTTTTGCTCTCGGTATTACTTTTATTCCAAACAGCTGCTCACTCTGTATAAATTGCAAATCCACTCTGCCATGGAATATTGTTCCCACATCTGGGGTGGTGCCCCCAAAACCTCTCTCAGGCTTCTTGATTCCATTCAGAAGAGGGCAGTTAGGTTAATTAATGATTCATCTCTAACAGAGTCTCTCCACTCGCTGTCTCATAGACGTACTGTTTCTGCTGCATGCCTCTTCTACAGATACCTCCATGGGCACTGTTCTTCTGAATTGGCTTCTATAATTCCCGCTCTCTCTTTCAAAACAGTCCAAACACATGCCACCACCACCAGCCATCATCCATTTACTGTTCAACTTCAAACTCACAGAACCAACTTTTCATCTTCCTCGTTTATTCATTCAACTGCTGTTTTTTGGAACAACTTTCCTTCATACGTATTTACTGAAAATTTCAGTCTACAGAAGTATAAAGCTGACCTTAAGTATATATCTTCTAAAGTATATATCTTCTCAACCTCCAACCCAAGCACGGTACTAAGTACTATAGGTTCTAATACCTCTCATGTTTGGGGTTTACATAAAAAAAAAAAAATTAATCAGGCCTCTTTCATATTTTGTCTTATTTGTGGCTTCTTCTTAGGATGATGGACTAAAAGTCCATTTTTGAATAGGTGTCTTATGACTGTTACTGCACTTGCTACCTCCTGTATATTCTTCTTATTCCCTTTTCAGCTTAGACAAAGAAGCTTTACATTTTTTAAGGCATAAACGCTTCAAAACGCGGTCCTGTTTTGGCATAGAGACTTGTTTGTGTCCGTTTCCTTTTTTCCTATCAGCAGAACCAGTATTCTTGAGTTTGGAAAGAAATCTACTCACTGTTGACTGATTACAAGACACTCTGTAAGCAATATGATGGGAAGAACATCCTTCCGCACATAAAGCAACAATAGCACTCTTTCTTCATGGCGTCAACTGCATGTAACTGGCCATCCTGACACAAGCAAGGAATGACTGCAACTGTCGCAGAGCGTGCTTATATAGCTGAAAGTAACAGCCGATGCAATATTATGTTATCATCTATGCGTGCCAATCTTATCTGATGCAATCTGTAAGAAATATTGCCATATACTTATGTTATTCAGATGAAAATTAAAATTTTAAGGGGTGATGCACGCTCTTTGAACACCAGTGTACAAGTATAACTTGTATAATTAATTCACTTACACTGCACTGTTTAGTGCAGTGTAAGTGAATGAATTATATAATCATGGTATTGATATAAGTAGATTATGAATATTATATAATTATGATATAATTATGACATAACCTAGCCTAATCATAATGAATTGATATTGTCGTTTATATAATTCAACAAAGATTTTTAAAATACCATGCATTCGATCATTGTTGAAGGTTTTAAAAAAAGGAAAGTGTGCTCACACTTTGTACCAAGTGCGTTGATGGCAGAATAGGAGGAATGAGTTGCTGCATGTCAAGATTTGATTTAGTTGGCAGAGATCCAGACTTTTTTTGTAAAAAATCATAACTAGTGATGAATCCTAGTGCTTTGCATGTGAACCAGAACAAAAATTTGCTGAGGCCAAAGAAACTCCAGTTCCAAAAGTTTTGAACCAAAACGATGTTGGTGATTTTTTTTTTTTATTAGTAAGGAGTTGTGCACAAAGAATTTGTACCAGAAGGACAGCCAGTCAACTCTGAATTTTACAGAGGAGTGATGGACAGATTGTTGAAAAGAATTCGGTGTGTTAGACCAGATGCAGCCGAGTTAGGTGAGTGGTTCTTGCTTTGACAATACACCTTCACACAACACAACCCTCATCAAGCAGTTTCTTGCACAAAAGGACCTTTACGCTGCTTCACCATCCCCCGATTCTTACAGATTTAGCACCTGCTGATTATTTTCCATTCCCCAAAGTGAAATCCCACCTGAAGGGGCACCATATTGACAGCATTTTGGAGATCGAAACCAGTGTGATGAGGAGTTAAACAGGTTTCCACAGAGTCGTCCAGAAACTGTAAAACCATGCCAAGAGGTGTATCGAGTTATGAGGGATAAACTTTGAAGATTAAATGGTAATAAATGTTTTTCCTTGAAATTTCAATTTTTTATAAATATAATCCTAAAACTTTCAGACACCTTATACTATGAAAAACAGATCCAAACTCAGATTTTGACCATTTTGCTCTTCACAAATGTAGTCCTTTTCACTGAGCTGATGCTACATTCAGGTTCTCTCATCAATAAAACCAGACTTATTTCATGATTTATCACTCCAGCGAAAATCTCTTTCCTATTCTGTAGCAGTCAATTCCTCCAAGCAAGAAGCCATTGTACCTGAAGAAGAGACTTGTAGCCAATAACTTGTCCATAGAATCCCCGTTGCACACCACCCTGTATACAGCATGTGTAGTAACAACTGCTACTGTATTTTCCTGGACCACTTTGGTGATTCTTTCTAACAATACAATTCACTTCAGAGATCTCTTGTCAAAAAATGACCATACTGTCAGGTTCACCTCAATTGGGGGGAGGATTCAGGGAGCCTGGATTGTTGGTTTGGACTTTTTGCTAACAAGTACAGGGATCCTGAGTGTGAATCTTGTGAAGGGTCCCAGAAATTGTAGTTTCACTAATGATTGTAAATGGCATCCATCTCTGTCTTCTACAGCTTAATATTTATACATCTTTACTATAGCAGTACAATATTTGAATAAAGAACAATTTGTATAAATTGTGATTAATAGTCTGGTGCATGAGGACTATGTAAATGATGTATACAGTTGAATACAATGACAAGTGAATACTGAAATATTTATAACTGTAATGGTGACCATGACAGCATAAATTATTAATACAGAGGTTTATTCCAATGATTTTCATTCTAGTTAATAGGCTCTGCCACTGCAGAAATGAAAGGAAAGTCAAAATTTACTTCTGTGCATTGGAATCCTCATCAGAATTGTAACTTAGTTGCTACAGCAATAGACACGACTGTTCAGAGTTGGGATCTTCGTACAATGCAGTAAGTATAGCTTTGGGATTTTGCTTATCATCAGTTGCACTATCTAGAGAGCACTATAAAAGCTGTATACTTGGTTCACAGTTTCACATGCTCTTTGCTTATATTGAAGTTATTTTATCTAGTTTAGTATTTTCCACATGAAGAAACGGTAAAATTTTTTGAACCTTTGCTTTCTGAATTTTAATTCTTTAGTTTGTAAAAAACAGAACATCATACTGTGTGTGTGTGTGTGTGTGTGTGTGTGTGTGTGTGTGTGTGTGTGTGTGTGTGTGTGTGTGTGTGTGTGTGTGTGTGTGTGTGTGTGTGTGCGTGCGCGCGCTGATAAAATTTTGTGTAAAAAGTGTTTTCCTATAAAATTTTACCCTAAAGGGTTATTATAACGGATTCACAACCTGGGACATCAGGACTGAAAAGGAACAGGGATGGACAGTATATTGAAGCTGATGACATTGAATCAGCTCTTTATAATATGTCATCTGATACTGAAATAGAATTTTATTCAAGTGATGTAAATTTTGAATCTTGTTCAAATGCATCTGCTGATGTTAGAATGCTACAAACAGCAGATGCTGGCATTACTTGGAGTGATGATTCTTCAGAGATGAAATCCATTTAATTAAAAGCACTGCCTACTTGCTTCAGCATTACACAAAAACACCCCAATGCACATAGGGATGATCCTCGTAAATATAAAAGGCAGTGAATGTGTTAAATACTGAACATGATTATTGGAGAAAGATTTCAGGAAATCAGCTTTTGAGGGGTCATAACGTATATTATATGGAGAAATGGTTATAATGTGGTATTATTTTTTTACCTATAAGTGGTTAATGTCATAATTTAGCTACAAATACACATATAAACAATTACTTAGAGAATAAATTGGTTTGCACAAACATGAAATTTACTACAATATCATTTATTTAAATTTCGAAACTACAATACTGAATAGTATTTCAGTATTGAATTCAATACGGAAATAATATAAAGTATTCAATTTATATTCAATATATAAATTTTAAAAAAAATAAAAACCAAGAGTTGACACCCAGCTGTGGGAACAGCATACATTTTAAATAAATAGCGATATATTTTCTCCACTAGGGCAGTGCTTTTGTGTAAAGTGCATAGTTCATTACCAAGGCAATTCATGGTGAAGTGCTTTCACAGCTTGAGACATTAGCTCATTGCTGCATATAGACTGACACTATACCCTATTGGTAATATTATGTTTTATAACTCTTTAATAGCATGAGGCCTTTGCCCTAAATTCATTGAGCTTTCAACATCTGACATGTTCCATATTATAGATACGTCCGATCATTGAGTTGTCAGCTCATCATTCACTTTCCCACTAGTGCAGCTACAGAAAGCAGCCAAAGCCTACAAGAAATGGTGTACATTTTAAAAAACTAACAATATACTTATCCACTGGAGCAGGGATTTTTATTGCTTAGTAGCACACTTCTTGCTGAATGGTATGTATAGGCTGTTAAATCATTGATTTCAACACAGCTGAGACTGTGTTGAAATCAATGATTTAACAATTTCTTCAGTTAAGACCCTTTTTCTAGCTTTTAAGTTAAGAAAGGAATTAATTTTATTATATGATCATTATCATGATTGGACACATTCATTTTTAACAAGTCACAATATAGAAATTTAAGAAATCTTGTACCATATTAAACCTAACTTACTTTTGATTCATATAAGTGCTGAGAAGGATCATCAAAGTGATTGCTAAGACAGTGTTTTTAATGATGTAGGAGTAGATATCACTTTTTTTTTTAAAAAACTTTTAATGTCCAAATTACATAAACCTCATAAAATAAAATCTGTCACCATTTTCAGTAACAAATGGCAATTCTTCAGTTTAGGTATGAAACTAATGTGTCAATAATAATGAAAAGACATCAGTTTTAAAAATATTTACCTATAGAGTGGCTATATTCTTTATCAGGACTTTCTTCCTGCTATAATTTTTCTTGTTTTATTCCCTTAGAAATATGGACATCTGGCTAATGTCCTCTTAAAAGCTATTGTACATCTTAATTCATTTAAATACCTAATTCTCCTTTTAACAGAGATGAAAATAACTTAAAGGCATGAATTTCAATGTTATATGTGTTTCCTAGAATATAACTTTATCCCCAAAATAATGTGAACACTCTGAGTGACAGAATGCAATTGCCATAGTGAAACTGAACTTGAAACCACTAAAACATATTTTTGCTACTTTTTTTTTTCCAATTTAAAGAGGAATATAATCATTAATATTCATGTGATTTCAATTTTAGCTTGTAGGAGGATTTTACCTCAGTTTTATCTCAATGAGGTCCACATATTCTGATACTCCATCTCAGTCCCATTCTTTCTTTTATAGTGTGTATTTCATCTGTTGTTAAAGTAAAAACTTGTTCATATTAATTTTTGATAGCAATTTTTTATTTTATTATGTTTAAAAACTTAAAATGTTTTTCCATCATTTTAGTTACTTTTTTTGTTAATTTCTTTCTTTTTTCCTTCCTATGTTTTTGTTGCCTTAGGTTGTAGGCTAGGTTGCCTTTGCCTTAATCTGGTTCTGGAGCTGTGTACAGTATTATAGCCGACCGGGCTAGCCGAGTGGGTAAAGTACCTGCCTGGCAACCCAAAGGTCGCGGGTTCGATTCCCGCCTCGGGCTTGGATCAAAGTACCGCAAAAACCTTGGGAGGTGCAATATGGCCACAGAAGCCGATGCGCCAACAACTACCAAATCAAAAAAAAAAAAAAAAAAAAAACAGTATTATATCTCAGTAGTAGTTTCTCTGGAACAATTACAATAGCAGTATTTAGTATTGCTGCCTGTATAGTAATGTGATCATAATTATCATGGAATGAATAGGTTATGAATGTGCTGTATATATTGAGAAAAAATGAAGTGATAATACAATAAATTTCTCATTTCTGAAATAAATAAAAATGCAGTAAAACCTCATAAATCTGGCATCCTCAGGGACATAGCACATTCCAAATTTTTGAAAGTTATGTGTAGAGCCTAAGTATTTGGGAGCAGTCTGCTATTTTTATTAGATGTGATCCGTATAATCTCCACAGAATGACAGTCCATTAAGCCACCAGTATTAAGCCAAAATATTAACCTGTCCTGCTAGATTGGTCCAATGTGTAATGTACTTGATTAAAAAATTAAATAGAGGTTGTAGGCTTGAGTGCTGCCACCGGAGATACAGCACTCAAACCCAGGGCTATCCTTGCGGTATGAGTGTTACAATTGTGCAATATTTTTTTATATGAGGTATAAATAGTGCAGTATGATTTCAGCAATTAAATTGCCTTAAAAACTAGATCTGTACTGTTAAGTACTATACTCTGAACTAGTATTGAATGATTTTGTACATTGCAAATACATAGTAACAGTGACATACAGTCTAAGAAATATGTAAAACAGAAATAAATTGGCGTTTGAAAATTATTAATGGAACATAATGCATAACTTTGATACCTGCAGTCTTTTTTTTAGTCTGGCTAGCCTGTTTTCCCTCTACACTTGTACAGTCGACTACCCTTGCAGTAATATTCAAAAGTTACAGATTTTTGAGGTTCTACTATATCTAATTTCAAAATAAATTATTAATCACTAATAATATATTTTATTTACAATAAGAGTTACTCTTTTAGGCAAGCATGGACAATCGAAGGAAGTCACGGTCAACTGGTAAGAGATATGGATTTTAATCCAAACAAGCAATATTATTTAGCAACTTGCGGTGATGACTGTCAAACAAAATTCTGGGATGTCCGCAACCCACATTCTCCTGTTGTGGCACTGTCAGATCATTCTCACTGGTAATTCATTTATATGATCCATTAATAGTATGTTTAATTAATGAATGAAAAATCATTAATTTAAAAAAACCCTTCATGCAGTTTAATTGATTAAACCATATGATTGGTTTATTCTGCACACATACATTAAGCTTATAATGAAATTTTATTAATATTTATTTATTTTCAGATGTATGAAAATAAATAAAAATCAAGATACATATAGAAAAAAAAATGCCTGCTGTTGTAGTTGACTGAATAAATTTACATAAGGCCTTCCAACCCTAGTAGTGCAATCCAACATATGTTTACAAGGAAAAGTAATTTATAATCGATAATTTTTTATTAATTAAATTTTTGTACATATCCTTTTTGAAATCTATATTGCCTGAAATGTTGAGATTAATGTACATCAGGTAGCAGTACGGTAATATCCCTGTAATGGAATTCATAGCCATAAAAACATATTTGGAGTTTCTAAATGTCCATACTAGGGTAGTATGAGCATTTGGTACAAATAGTTTTGACAAAACATTGTCAAAACTATTTGTGTAGTAAGCACACAACACGCTAGCAAAGAGATTGATGTTTGAAGCTCATATTGAGCTGGTAATATGGTCCAAAAAAAAAAAAAAAGCATACCAAAGCAGTCTTGAGAGAAACTATTAAATCCACATTCATCATAGCCCATTTACCAGACTGCATGTACTGTTGGTGCTGTTCTTGCTGGTTGATTAACACCCTGTGGAGGTCACTGTAAGGCAAGGCAAGGCAAGCATTCTGAACTAACTCATTTCCCAGTAGTGCATATAAAGTAAAATGGACCAGTGTCATTTAAGTTTACTAAAATTAATAGAATATCAAGTATTGCAGAAAACATTGAAGTTATATTGTCACAGCAAGACGAAGGATTCCTTGCATGTATACAAGCAGACAACCAGTGTTTCTTGGATACCCTGCCATCCATGAACATCCTCTGAGATGCATAGGTCACTGTATGACTCAAGAGCAAATTGTTGTTAATTCTGTAAAAAGGCAATGCTGTGATGCTTTTGTACCTTTGCTGTGGCAGCAGATTGTTATTCTGTGGTATGAGAAACATTGGTAATACCCACATTACAGAAGTGCAGTGTACTTTATCAGAATATAATTTAGAGATGGGGGGAAACCAGTGGTGTGAGCTATAGCAGGCTCATGAGAGCCCATTGTTATTTTTTTTTGAAAATTTGTGAGCCCATTGTTGAAACAATCATTTATTTTACAAAATTAAATCCTGAATTCAATTATTGAGTATCCAGAGCTGGAACTATGGTGGGACGAGTGGGGCCCCCAGCCACAGCAGTTTAAGAGTGCACTCGACCAGTTATGTGTTTTAAAATTGCTTCATTTTTGATTTAGTTACAGCCGTACTTCTGTTTAACAAACTTCTTTATAGCGAATTTTTTTGAATTCCTCTTGGTAATTATATTTAAAATAGTTTCTGTAGAACAAAGAAAATTTGCATATAATGAATGGATTATGAGAGACTTAACTTTGTATCCATTGTTCCCACCTCTGGCCATTAGGCAATTAGAAAGCAAATTAAGGATTAAAGGGATTACTGTTCCACAGTGTTAGTAGTTCTTGTAAAACCTATACAGCCACTTATCATTGCACTAGTCAGTATGCTTTCCATAGCCAATCAGAAGATTAAGGTGACACAGATAATAGCCTGTGGTCAACCTGTGTTGTGGTTGTCCTTTACTCTAGCAAGCAGTTATCTGTTTTTAGGAGAAGTGAGTGATCTACACTCTTCAGTAAAATTCTCCTGTGTTTACATATTCAGCAGCTCAATATCCAAATGATTCTGACATTTTGGACAGTATTCAAAGAACTAGTGATAGTAGCAACATCGGGGTTGAAGGGAATTAGGGCAACTAAGATAAAACTTTCCGAAGATGAAATGTTGGCAGATTTTGAAACTGTGTCTAGGCCTTCACTGTGAAGAAAATGTTATACAGGCAATGGCGCCTCTGTAGCCAGGTGGACAGGAGCAGCAGTGCGTAGCACATGCTTCGTGATTAGACCAGGGTTTGAGCCCGTGACCACCAAATACGGAGGATGTGGAAAGGTCAGGGAATGACCACCGCATATCCCTGGAGCAATATGGCCTTAGTTGCTAATGCTCCTAAAAACCAAACAAACAAATAACAACAACAACATACAGGCAATAATTAAAAATAAAAAACTGTATCCAGTATATAACTAATCTCCAAAAAATCAGAGCAAGTTAAGGATGATTGCTAAAGAACTTGATGTGGAAACTATAAAGATTGGTCATGTGATCAGGCCATGATGAGCAGCTTGCAGATGGCAACTGCAGATTGGAGGAATTATCCTGCTTTGTGCAAACATTTTGACTCAGAAGTTAAATATTTGGGATTATTAAACCAACTTTTAATTCTGGAATTTCTTAACTATTTAGCATTAATGATCGACATCCTACAGGAACTCCCTAACCTTCCGGAAGCTTTACAAAGTTGCAACATCACTAGAGTGAAAACAGATAAATTAATTATTTGAACTATTAATACTATTGCTAATTTGAAAAATTCTGAAGGAAATTATGAAGCTAAAATTGAGAGCATGTTGAAGTCGAAAGAATTGGAGGAATCAAAATCGAAAGTAAGAATACATTTTAAAAATTACCTAATGACAAGCTTATTAAACTGCATTTATTTATCCTTAAAGGATCAGTTATTGATGCATCAGAGTAATTTTAAGTTAAATAAAGAAAGTAATGATATCATTGATGATGAGGAATTGAAAGAAATTTTAAACATATGCTACCCATTAACGTGGAATATGGAAGAACTTTTGTCTCCGTGGCAAAAGGGTGAAAAACGAATAAGAAATTTAAGTTTTCTGATAAAATATGAAATAAAAATTAATGATTTTAGAGATTTTGTCGAAGACAGTTTATCTTTAAAATTGAGTAAAATTGCCTTTTCAATTAAAAAAAGCCAGAAATATCCTTGAATCCACTGCAATTAGCAGTGCTGAAACTGATCAAGCTTTCAGCATAATGAATAGTATAGTAACAATAAAAAGAACATCTTTGACAATTAAATATGTTGCAAATATGATGACCATACAGTGGCGGACAAAAAACTGCATCACCTTAAAAAAAAAGTAACATTTGTAGTGAAACGTATAAGATATTGTTTGATTACAGTCATTTTGTTTGTCGCAAAGCAAAGGTATTGCATCAGATAATGCTTCTATTGCATCAAACAGTAATTCCAAGGTGCTGCATCAGTCATTTCTATAAATACGGCGTTAGAAGGGTATACAGGCTCATTAGTATCCTGTTTTGCGGAGGTAAGCATGGCTCCATATGTTCAGTTGACACCAAGAAAAAAAAAGTGTAGTTGTTGCTCTGGCCCAGAAAGGGCTTTCCATGCATGCTATCACTGATAAAATAGGCTTCCACCAGTCAACAGTATCCCAGGTGCTGAAATTAATCAGGCCATAAGAGAGTGGCTGTGCCTTCCCAAGATCGATATTTGAAATGGCCGTGCCTTCGTAATCGCCATGCTAGTGCTCCTGATCTAAAACTGGATTTTGAGATGGCCTCTTGGTGTTGAAACAAGTGCATGAACTATCCAAAGATGGCTTTTGGAATGTGGTCTGCATGCCTATCGGCCCAAGAAGAAGCCTTTGTTGATCCAGAAAATAAAGAAGCTACTTGCTCTGGCTAAAACGCATGTTTCATGGACAAAAGAGCAACGGGACACCGTCATCTTTTCTGGTGAATTGAAATTCAACCTGCATGGCTCGGATGGGATGTGATATATCAGAAGACAAAAATCGGATTCATACCACACTGACTGCATAACACCGACTGTAAAGTTCCCCACTGGTCAGATGGTCTGGAGATGAATAGCAAGCAAAGGGGTGGGGCGAATTAAGTTTATTAATGGAACGGTGAATGCAGAAACCTACACTGCTATCTTGGAGGAGTGCCTGAAACCAGATATTAGGGATCACCACACAGACGTCCAAAACTTTTTTAAACAGGACTCAGCACCTTGCCACACAGCAAAACTGGTAAGTTTTATGCCATTTAGATTTAATGAGTTTGCCTTCTTGTCTCACATGGCTTAAAACATACTTACACCGATGTTTTTTTTTTTTTTTTTTTTTTTCTTTTCTCCCTAAAGGTGCAGTCATATCTCAGAAATGCTGGCATTACAGTGTTGGACTGGCCCGGCAACCGTGGAGAACAATGAACCTATGGAAATTGTTGGTACATAAATTGTTGTCTAAAATTGCTCAGAAGAAGCCAACAAGTAAGATTTAGCTGCAGGAGAACATTATAAGGGTGTGGTACCACGAAATTGGGCAACCGTATATCCAGAAGTTGATTAACGCTATGCCAGATCGTTGCAGGGCTGTAATTGCAGCTCGAGGAGGAACAACAAAATATTGAGGACTTATTTTGCTGATTTACAGTACATAATACTATTACATTAACTTGTCATTTTAGTTTGTACACGGAAATGTAATAAAATGTATGTTTGGTTGCCATTTGCATGATTTCTCATATTTCCATTAATTACACATTTTACCCTTTTGGAAGATATGGCAATTAGGTAAATCAGGTGGATTCTTTTTATTGGATTTCATTCACAGAGATATATATCCCATCTAACAAATGTATTGTGAACATTTCTGCAACCCACAATGCAGCAAAATGTTTCTTAGCTATTGAGCAAAACAGAACATCGACAACAAATATTAATGAAGTAAATTCTATGTGGCAGTTTTTAGAATAAATTTTTCTTGAATATTTGTGTCATAATTTTTTTATTGTAATCTGTTATTTTTGTTTACCTTTTCCATAATAGTTTTTTTTTTTATGTAATATTTGTTTTTATATTCTTGAATATTTTGTGATAGTGTTTTGTTATGGGAATTATTTCATGTTATTTTTTATTTGCAATATTAAAATTTTATCATGTAAAAAATGTATCTATTATATTTCCCTAGTTGTAAAAAAAAAAAAAGAATAAGTCAGCAAAACTGCGAGCCCATTGTTAAAATATTCACCGCTCACCACTGGGGGAAACTGTTTCATGAGGTGTCCATAACTGTAATATTAGCAATATTAGCAGGGCTTTTCTGTACCATAGTGGGTATTTTCCAGATGTGGACCATTAACTATTGGGTTATGTGATCAGATGTGTAGTGCATTCAGTATCTCAATGCATTTAGTAACTCAAAGGACATAATCGAACATGGTGTTGAAACAACTGTAGATTAGATTATGCATCGTGTTCTTATATATTAATAGTGTGTTGTAGAGATACTGGTCATTTTTTTGAACAGCTTTTTTCTTTTCATTTTTGACTAGTGCATCCTAATTTGAACTTTCAGTAAATAAGAATGTTTTTCCATAGATATCATTGTAGTTTGCTCCGTGTTAATGTTATATATCAGGGCGATATGATCATTTAAAAATATTAAATAACTTTTCTTTACACTCTGTAGCAAAACCTTCCAGAAAAATTTAGCAGCCATTATCTTTCTAGGGTGTGGAGTGTTCGTTACAATCACTTTCACGACCAACTGGTTTTAACATCAAGCAGTGATTCTCGGGTGATTTTATCTAGAATAGCTTCAATTTCTTCAGAACCATTTGGTCATTTAGTTGAAGATGAAGATACCTCAATCAATGGAGAAGATGAACAGCAAGAGAGGTAATGCTTATATATTTATTTTGTCTAGTTGCTATGCTACTGCTGAATCTAAATAGACTTCAAGTTCTTGTCTGATGTAAGACTTAATCGCTATAAAATCCTGATAATAATCATAACCATCACACAACTTTTAAATTGTGAAAATGATGAGATTTTTAGTTATTTTTCAGTTAAATATAAAAGACTGTATTAAAGGCATCTGTCAGACCTGTCTCAACAATAACAGAAATGGTTCATCAACATGCAACTCAAAGTAGTTCTAAGAATCAGCAATAAGAGGAAGTCAGTAGTGTCAAGAGACACTATTGACTTCCTCTCCTAAATAATTTTTAGTATTAGTATCAACCATATAGTGCAAGGAAAGCACTGGCCAAAAAAAGAAAGTAAATAAGAAATTTCTTCTGTAAATTTAACTCTTGGAAAAATTACATTTTATTCTTTGCCCTCAAACTCCACTTCATTAATTGAATGAATAGCAAATCCACTTGTTCCTTCAGAATCAAAGCTAAATCCACCATTTCTGTCCAGAACACCACATGTCAAGAATGCCACTTTATTTCATTTCATGAGGGCAAGAAACTATTATGGAATTCCAACAAATGAAAAATAGTAAAGTTTGAAATTATTATTGTTATTATTATTATTGCTCTTACATTATTTCTCCCTGATTGGGGGGGGGGGGAGATCCCACTCTGTGATGGGTACTGCTACCAAGTACAGAGGGTGGTTGTAATGTCTGGTGTTACTGTCGGTCAAGGAAATCTGACTATCCTACAGGTGTTCAGGATTGCGACTTTCTGGAGTTCCTTGTAGGTGTTCTCTGTGAGACCTATTGCTACTAGGCTGTTATGTAGAGTCTTTGGTACCATACCGGTGGGTGACACAATGATCGGGATGGTTGATACTTCTTTCATATGCCACATGTCCTTGATCTCATGTCTCAGGTTCGTGTACTTCCTAATTTTTTCCTCATGGGTTTTCTGGACATTGCTAGTGTTGGGCACCGCTATGTCAATCGGGTAGGTAGCCTTTTCCATCTTGTCCACAAGGGTTATGTCCGGCCTGTTGTGTGGGATGGTCTTATCTGTTATTATGGCGTGGTCCCAGTACAGCTTGTGGGTTCGGGTCTCTAGTACTACCTGCGGTTCGTACTTGTAGTATGGTATACACTTTCTTTGGTCAACTGATATTTCCTCGCTAGCTTCTGATGTATTATCCTGGCTACCTGGTCATGTCTATGAGTGTACTCAGTCTGGGTGATCACCTTGCACCCCGTGGTGATGTGTTGGATCGTTTCTGAGGCCAAGTGGCATCGTCGACATGTCATCTGATTTTCCGGGCTCCTCTGCGATGTATTTTCTATAGTTTCTGGTGTTGATTACCTGGTCTTGGATGGCCAGCATGAATCCTTCAGTCTCGGGGAAGAGCGTCCCGCTTGTGAGCCATTCATTGGAAGCAATGTTATCGATTTGATCTTGATGGAGGTCATTGTAATGTCTGCCACGGAGTATCTTCTTTGCCCATCTTTCTAACTTCGTTTCTTGTACCGTCTGGGAGGGAGGGGTTCCTCGCTTAGGTTGAGTGGGGTATACCACTTATCTATCTTTCTTATGGTCTGGTGGAGTGGTGCTGTGTTGTTCTCGAAGTAATCCTTCAGGTTAACTATCGCTATTTTCTGTTGGTTTATCAGGCCCCTTCCTCCTTCTTTCTAAGGTATTGTTATTCTCTCCACTGCTGACACTGTTGGCGACTCTTGGTCATCATTGTCCTTGTCTTTCTCATGATATCTTCTAGCTCGGTGTTAGTCCAATCTATGACCCCAAATGTGTATGTTAGTACTGGAGCTGCATAGGTGTTTATGGCTTTAACTGTGTTCCCTCCATTCAATTTTGCTTTCAGCAGGCTTCTGAGTCTCTGATAATATTTTTTGGTCAGGCACTTCTTGATTTCCTAATCTAACCCTAACCAGATGGCGCCACTATCTGCCTCAGCCGTCACTCCAACCTTGGGGAAGGTGAGTCCAATGGGGTAACTTTCGCAATTTTTTTTTTTTTTTTAATCTAATATTATTATTATATCGATTATTATTAGCCCTATGGTGCAAGGAAGCCTGAGGCTTATGCTGCACCAGCCAAAAAAAAAAAAATTAAATTCCCGAGTTACCCTGAGAGAGAGAGAGAGAGAAGTAGAAAGGAATCGCCAAGAAAGAGAAGAATGATGATATCCAGTTGAGGACCCTGGGTTTGCCAAGCCCATACTTGGCAAACCCAGGGTCCTCAGCTGGATATCATCAAATACAAACATCAAAGGAATCTTTTGCTTAGCAGATGAGAGGAGAGGATAGCATTAAAGAAGAAAAAAATATATGAAAAACATTACAGTGTAAATTTGGAAATAGAAGAAATGCTAATTATGGCAATCCTGAGGGAAAAAAAAAAGATACTTATGTATTGTAAAAAAATATATAAAAAAAAACTTGTATTTTAAATATAAATACTCAGAAGCTCTCTGATATTAGTATTAGTAACGGCCGCATGGTGCAAGAAAGCCTATGGCTTATGCTGCACCAGCCAAAAAAAAAAAAAAAATAAATAAATAAATAAATAAAAAAAAAATAAATAAAAAAATAAAAAATAAAAAAAAATATAGATCCGAACAAAACAATGATAAAAACAAAAAAAAAATAAATAAATAAATAACTAAATAATAATAATTAATAAAATAAAAAATAAATAAAAAGGAAATTAAACCTATCATCCTATGTGCTTCCCTTACCCAAAAGTACTATCCAGATGACCTTTGAATTTCCCCAAACTGTCGGCCTCTACCACCCATGAAGGCAACTTATTCCAGTAATTTATAACTCGCTGGCTAAAATAGAACTTCCTGCAATCCAATCTAAACATTTCCCCCCGTAACTTGAATTTATGTCCCCTAGTTCTAGCATCATTTGTAATCTTGAAAATTTTGTCCTCATTCATTTTACTGATGCCTCTCAGAGCCTTAAACACCTCAATCAAATCTCCTCTAAGGTGTCTAGTTTCCAAACTCTGCAACCCACATATTCGAAGTCTTTCTTCATAAGGACGCCCTTTTGCCGATCTCACCAGGCGAGTTACCCTTCTTTGCACCCTTTCAAGAAGCTCGATGTCTTTCTTCAGGTGCGGTCTCCATACTTGAACACAGTATTCCAAGTGTGGTCTAACATAAGCCTTATATAATGGGATTATCACGTCCCTATCTCTACTTGCAAAAGTTCGATAGATCATTGATAGGACACCATGGGCCTTCCTTGCAACCTGTTTACAATGCTCAGAGAATTTCATGTCTGACCGTATCGTAACACCCAAGTCCCTTTCCTCCAGTACTGGCTTTAGTTGAACTCCACCAAGTGAATAAGTTATTTTGGGATTACTGTTTCCCAGGTGTAATACCTTACACTTTGTTGGATTAAAGCACAGCTGCCATTTTTCTGACCATTCCTGAAGTCTATCTAGGTCTCTCTGAAGAAGCTCAGCTTGACAGTGATCATTAACTACTCTACCAATTTTAACATCATCTGCAAATTTAGACATCACGCCCTCTATCCCTTCATCAATGTCGTTTATGAAAATTAAAAACAACAGTGGTCCTAATACTGATCCTTGGGGAACCCCACTTCTTACATCAACCCAATCTGAGGAATAGCCATTTATCACAACCCTCTGCCTCCTGCCCTGAAGCCATCCTTCTATCCATCTAAGGATTTTCCCAGTGATTCCAACCTGTTCCAGCTTATAAAGCAACCGCTCATGTGGGACTGAGTCAAAAGCTTTGCTGAAATCTAAATAAACAATGTCGAAATTATTCCCTAAATCCAGCTCGTGAGTGACCCTTTCGAAATAGCGAACCAGATTTGTTAAACATGATTTTCCCTTTACGAAACCATGCTGAGTATCCTTGAGAATTTCAATTCGATCCAAATGATCCTGAATTCCACCCTTGATCATTGCCTCCATGATTTTCCCTACTACTGAAGTCAGACTGACAGGTCGATAATTTCCAACTTCACTTTTAGAGCCACCCTTATGTATGGGAGATACATTTGCACTTTTCCAATCCAAGGGAATCTCCCCAGAGTCTAATGATGCTCGCATAATTAGCCTCAATGGTTCAATGCACTCGCTTGCCGCCTCTCTTAAGATTATAGGGTATATTCCATCAACTCCAGGAGCCTTACTGGTCTGTCGGCTCGAAAGTTTTTTCATTAAATAATCTTGCGAAATTTCAATATCATTAATTACATATTTTTTAACTTCGCTCCCACAATTTCCCTTTGCCACAAAAGGCTTTTCATTTGTAAATATCGATGCAAAATAACTGTTGAGTTCATCTGCAACGGCAGCTGGTGTATTTATTACTATCCCCTTTCCCTTACATAAAGGTCCGATCTGGTTTGTCCTGCTCTTCTTGGCATTTATATATGTGAAGAATTCTTTATCCCCCCTCTTTGCTCTGTTTGCTAGTGATTTCTCATAAACTGCCTTTGCCTGTCGAACCTTTTCTGTGGCTCTATTACACATCACCTTGTAGCTGTTATAGGCTTCAGTACTTTTTATTGCTCTGTAACTTTTCCATGCCACCTTTTTCTGCTCAAGTAATGTGGCAACTTCACTATTCATCCAACTTGGAACCCTTCTCGTGGAGTATTTTTTTAATGGTATATACGCATTCAAGGCATCTGTGATTAATGTTTTAAAAGCGTACCACAGTTCAATTGTATTCATTCTCTGCGCGATATCTACCCAGTTAATAGAGGCCATGTAGTACCTTAAGGCATCGTAATTTCCTTTTCTGAAATTAAAACCCATTCCTTTGCCTTTTACTTCTGAATATCTGCAGCTACACCTCATAAGTAGTTAAAATTAACAACAACATAAGCATAAGAATTGATAATTGGGTGGAGCAGAGCATAAAAAATTTATGAAAAAAAATTACATTATATTGTATGGTGCTAAACACAAATAACAAACAAAGCATTCAACCTAAGGATTATTAAGTATCTGCCGTACATATAATAAAGTAGAGCAGGAAAGCTTAAAAGGAGAAAGCATGTATGCAAACAGTGTATTGCACATATCCTAAACATTATACAGTCTTATTCTGTTAGCTGCAGGATGTTAATAATTTTGGATTATCCTACAATGATCACACTGTTAAATATCAAATTAACAAGGGTTTTGTGAAATTAACCCTTTTGTTTTTGTGAGACAGAATTTGACTTGAGAATTTCAGTACTGTTTACTTTGGGCTATTTAAACAGTCATATTAGTATGTTGTGAAAATGCTTGTCTCTTTTTACCACCAACTCTGTCAGTTGGATAGGACAGAGCATCCTGTTCTAGTACTTATACTATTTTAGCTGAATCCGGACATCCAATCCTCTAATCTCAGATATTTTCATTTATCTGCATAGATGCCAGATCTCCTAGATTTTTGACCTTTTGTATGACTTCAAAATTACTTTTGAGGGCTAAAAATGGAAATTGTAGTTAGTCATTTATTTCTAGTATTTTTGAAAATATATGTATTTTTCAGTTAAATATAAAAGACTGCATTAAAGGCATCCTTAAAACTAGTGAGTCCTGTCTCAACATCTATCCCTTCCAACTTTTCCAGAAAACATATCTTTTTTTTTTTTTTTTGAGTTTTACAAAAAGTTTCCTTTCCTTTTTTTTTTTTTTTTTAAATTTTATTCAAGTTCATATTGTTTTTCAAATATAGACCTACAAATTTATTTGATATATGGCTAAAAGCCACTGTTGTTATGTGGCAATAGCTCTGTTCATATTAAAAGCAACATCACAAATTCAGTAAGTAACTACAATGTATGTAGTTTTGGACATTTTGTTTATTAGGGCAACAGCAACAAACATTTCCATGTTTTGTTATTTGCAACCTTGTATACCTGTTTAGTTTTTCTAAACTACTTTAATTTTCCCGTTACTTGCTCTTGATTTATTTTTTTCTCCAAACGTTGTTAGTTGGGCATCCATTCCAGAATAAAAATTCTTCTATTTCATATGCTAAGGAAGTGTTACTTATTTTTTATTCAAAGTGTTCTTTGCCATGGGATACCCTATAAATTTTTCATTGTTTTTTCGTTTCAGGTTTTGCAACCTGAGTCTTATAGCCCTATGCTGTATGATCTTAATTATTTGCACACTAGGCATCTCTCATGTTGGGGAGTTATACTTCACAACTGGGTTGCCATCATTGCATCATCATGGTACCTGCTCACCCACTGATGAGGAACTAACAAGCTCCGGAACGGTGCCTGGCATCTGGGTGGTAGTATCTGCTGAGAATAAGTAACAGTAGTCTTCTCCATTGGTGAAGCGTTATTTATTCGAGGTAGTGCAATATCGTGGTAACTCATGAAAGTATTCACAATATGAGATGTGCTTAATGATGCCAATTCCTACTTACTTACTTAATAGCTGGCTGCATATAGAAATTATTCACTTGCACTAACTTACACATCATTGTTTATTTGTGTGTGGTAGTGAGAAAGAGATTACCATGCCATTTCTTCAAATACAGACAATGCTAGGTGACAAGAGCAAGTAGTATTATTTTCAAGAATGGAATTGAGATCATCTTCATATAAAATATTAGAGGTTCAGTTTTAAAATGCAGAAAAGTTAGGCTTTGTTATCAAAAGACTTTTAGTGTAAACTTCCTGAAAAGGGGAGGATGACTACTCTTACCTTAAAGTGTTCCATTTCGTTGCACTAGATTTAGAAATACATCTCATATTTTGCTTAACATGTTTTTGCAGGTAAATTACATTTGTTGATTTCTTTTAATGTTATTTTGTTTTTCTAAGTAGCATTTTGTTTATTAGGCAACAGCAACAAAACATTTCCATGTTTTCTGTTATTTGCAACCTTGTGTACCTATTTAGTTTTTCAAATATAGACCTATAAATCTTAGGATCCCCATTAGGATCAGCACCACCTAAATGTTCAACTCTACTGTTTTTTAAGTATTAATTAATCGTTGTGGTCTTTTTACATACTATACATATTTACAGACTTTTTTTTTTTTTTTTTATTTCTTGTTTCTATAGTATTAGATAGTATGAATCAGAGCTGTAATACTCAATACATTCTACGTAGGCGCCTCCATAGCCAGGTGGGAAGGAGCAGCAGTGCGTAGCACACGCTTCTTGATTAGACCGGGGTTCGAGCTCGTCACCACCAAATACAGAGGATGCGGAAAGGTCAGGGAATTACCACCGCATATCCCGGAGCAATATGACTTTAGTTGCTAATGCTCCTAAAAACCAAATACAACAACAACAACGTTCTACGTTGATATTAATATTTGTAAAATAATAGGAGTTTACCTCAATATAGTACGTAGAACACTTCCGTATGATACTCTCCAGAAATTAAAACGAAAAAATTGAAAACTTACATTAGAGTAAAAAATAAATTAAAAACCAATTTAACACAATTCAAATCAGTTTAACACAATTAAAAATCAATTTAATGCAATTAAAAAATAAAAAGAATCTAACGAAAATATTCAAAACGATTTTCCTTCGTGAAGCTGACAACGCTTTCATTCCTAATTTCCTAATTTTCATTCTTGTGATCACGACAAGCATTGTCCGCTTCAGGAAGGATAATCGTTTTGAATATTTTTGTTAGATTCTTTTTAATTTTTAATTGCGTTAAACTGATTTTTAATTGTTAAATTGATTTTAATTGTGTTAAATTGGTTTTTAATTATTTATTTTTTACTCTAATGTAAGTTTTCAATTTTTTTGTTTTAATTTCTGGAGAGTATCATACGGAAGTGTTCTACGTACTATATTGAGGTAAACGCCTCTTATTATTTTACAAAGTATTGGATATTGAAGAAAATTTCAATATCCTTTACTGTGCAGTTGAACAACATAACAAAAAAAAAAAAAAAATTAAAATTACTTTTAAAAAATTTAATTTTAAGATATGATTCATTGCATTTCATAGTGATGCACATGTAAGCCATGTTTTTTTGTCCTTTATTGCACTAATTTGAAAGAACATTCCAGAATTCCATTCTAGTGCATTCTAGTGTAGAATGACCATATAAAGTTTATTGGATTCCTATTTCTAAAGGTTGGCAGATATGCCTTTGTATTCCTTAACTCTCAAGAAAGATAATTCAGAACTTTTTCACACTTATTGCACTATTTTTCTTATAATATATATATATATTTTTTAAATGGAAATTTTTCAATGTCTTTTCTGATAATTTTAGTAGGAGACAGAAGTATCTCTCTACATGACAGTTATAGTAAGTTTGCCAGTTGCCATTCATGTGGAGAGGTCTTGTTCATCTCTGAGACTGAATAATTCTTTAAATCTTAATTAGTTGAAACTGTAGTTAGCAGATTACAGACAGGAGGGGGGAGTTCCCCCATGAGTTATTTTGGGATTTTAAGCCCACGCATCTTGCATATTGGCCTGTGAATACACCACACTGGTACAGACATAATACAGTAATAAATCATATGAACTGGCACAGTATGCCTAAAGTAGCTGGTGTGTCAGAAACATTCCCAAACCACCAACTTATTAAAAGTACATGTTGCTGAAGAAGTTATTTTTGAGTAGTCATCCACCAGTTGATTCTGTATGGACTAGGCAGCAATTCAAGCAATATGACTTATCTCTAACAGAGTCTCTACACTCAGTCTCATAGACATACTGTTTCTGCTGCATGCCTTTTCTACAGATATTTCCATGGACACTGTTCTTCTGAATTGGCTTCTATAATTCCCACTCTCTCTTTCAAAACAGTCCGAACACGTGCCGCCAACATCCATTTACTGTCTAACTAAAACTCACAGAACCAACTTTTCATCATCCTTGTTTATTCATTCAACTGCCGTTTTCTGGAACAACCTTCCTTTATACATATTTCCTGAAAATTACAGTCTACAGAAGTTCAAGTGTAATCTCAACAAATATCTTCTTTCATCTTCTCAACCTCCAACCCAAGCACAGTACTAAGTACTATAGGTTCTAATACCTCTCGTTTGGGGTTTTCATAAAAAAAAATATATATATACAGGAGGGCCTCGATTAACGCGATTAATTCGTCCCACGAGCGCATTGCCCAAAACGGAAACGCGTTAATCGAATATAATAACCAATAGGAAAATTTATAATTGGTCCTTGACCTTCTTGAATGTCCATAAAGAATTTTAAAAATACCTTTTAAATAACTTTTTAACTGTATACAATGTAAAAGATAATGAAAATAATTATGTAATTAAATGTTTATTGCATAAAACAGCGGTTCCCAAACTGCGCGCCGCGGAATATTTAAAATTTTCGAGGGAAACAGTGATACTCGACATCTGTCGGACACCGCGCGAACTACTAGCTCGAGGTAGTTCACAGTTTCAACATTTCTTATTAAGTTGTTTGGACCTAACAGCTAAACGGAACTGTTAGGTATTTCTTTTGGCCTGAGTGCACCTTGAAAAAATTACTGAGACACTAAGAGCGCCGTCAACCGAGAAAGTTTGGGAACCTCTGACATAAAATACACAATGTAGAAATGACTGTTGTGGAAATATTTGAACAGTGTTGACTTTCTCTTTTCATCAATCAATTTCCAATAGCCGACAACAATCTTCTCTGGGCCCTGGCGAAATAAATATCGCAGAGAACCTCAAACCTTTTGTTTGAGGTTCTATGCGATACAAAAGATTTCATCTAATTCTTTTACCGTTATCTCCTTCGCAGTAACATTTTCATCTGGCTCATTTAAAAATCTGAATTTTTATGTAAGTGTGCATTGACTTTATTAGCAGGAGACAAACAAGTAACACGTCTTCTTCTGATGGAACACACCAAGGCAGGCAGAAGGCAAACGTTTGTTTATTGACCATACTACTTGCGGTAAGCTTAACGCGTGATTCAAATCTTTTTCAACTATCGCATAAAAAAAAAAAAAAAAAGATCGCATCAACTTTTAACTTACCCAGTAGTAGCAGTATCCCTTCTTTTTAATACCACTTGTAACCAAGGTTATTTGCTTTTAAATGTCAGAAAAAAGAATTCAGTATATTAATTTGCATTTGTTATGATTAATTAGATTTTCTTTAGGTGTATATTCTATTTATAATTAATATTAAAGGAAATTATAATTTGTTTCTCATATTTTTTTAATATATATATTTTTCTTTCTAGAAAGATACTACAAGATGGAGTGGTAGCTACATATGAAGAGCACGAAGATAGTGTTTATGCTGCTGAGTGGTCAAATGCTGATCCATGGTTGTTTGCATCTCTTAGTTACGATGGGAGACTAGTTATTAATAAAGTACCTCGAGCAGAAAAATATAGAATATTGCTCTGAGAGCATTATATTTCTTGTAAAAAATAATAAATGAAAATAAATTTATTTGGATGTTCTATATGTAAACATTTTTTTTTTTTTTACCTGTGAGTACAACCAAGGTATGTTCCCAGGAAATTCTTTGTCTGTACTCTATACAGCTGTAGTTTCAACTGTAGCAGTTCTGTCTTTTATGTAAGTACTGCAGTATTTTAAATTCCTGTTATAGTCATTTTTGAGATTTTTTTTTATTATATTTCACCAAACAGTACAGGAAAATAACAATAGAATTTTTATATGTGAAAAAATTTTTCCTTCAGCCATTTCATGTATTTCCATTCAGTCAGTCATTCTCTACATGACCCATGAAACTACAGTCAGTCCTCGTATAACACGTGTTTACACTACACAATTTCGATCATACATGATTTATAAGTAGGGGAATGATATTGTATATAACACAAACCGAATTCGCTTTTGCACGATTTGCCTTTGTGTTTACAAGAAATGGCAGTCGAATGTGGAATCACCCCAACCGAACGCAACACGATAGCAATGAAGAAAAGATTCTGAAAATGTATTTATGTTTTTTATATCGGTGAAGGGGAAACACTTTTCGCCATAATAACATAAAAACCCACACAATTCCAACTATCGGTATTATTGCAAATGCAATTAGATCAAGTTTACTACCAGTTTATAACAGATTCCACTAGCAGAAACGCAACTGGAAATTGTTTTTATTGTTTTATGGTAGTAACCCCCAGAAATGTGTTTTAGTAAAATGTGAGCTAGTGAGGTGTTAGTGTGTCTCTCCCTTTACGGTGTTGTTTATTCAGTTGCTACACACGCGCAGCTTTGTTTATGTGTATCAAGCGTGCCTCCTCATTTTGTAATTGTGCTTTATTCCCTAAAAATGAGTAAAATACTTAAAAGGTGTGAAAAGGAAGCGTCCTGGTGAAGACACTACAGATTCAGAGAGAAAAAGAAAAGCAATATCGATAAACAGAGGCAGACTGGGTGAAAAATTCTTACCCGGGAAAATTTGTAGTGGCCTCATACTAGCATTTATGGCCAAACTCACACCGACCCACCGGCGTTTCCCCAGTAAGGCTCATGGCCAGTCTGCCTTTGTTGATAGAGAAAAAATATGAAATTTGAAACACTTTGAGCAAAATTAAGACCATGTGATATTGCACGTGCTACTGGCCTAAATGAGGCAACCCCGAGAATTAGAAAGAATGCAGAGAAAATAAAAACTTTCATTGCAGGAACAACTCAAAGTGTAATTAAAATCCATTAAATCAAGATACAAAGAATTGGAAGAGATGGAATGATTGTCATCTTTTTGGATAGAAAGTCAAACAAAAAAACAAGTTTGCTTACGATAGAAGCAAAAGCATTAGCAATATTTTATTACGTAATAGTCGTAATAAAATACATAAGTATTTTATTACGATTATTTATTGTAATGGTAATGTTTGGGAAATTTGGTAATGTTTTGGTTACAAATGTGTGTTCGGCACTTAATCCTGTTTTTCCCATAGGGCCTGTTATTTATATTGCACGAGGATTTCCAAGAACACAACTATCGTGCGATACGAGGACCGACTGTAATTTAATTCCCAAAGACAGGTTACTAGTCTGTTGCTGAATAATCCAGAGGTACCTGTAACCTACTGGACATTTGTAAATAAATAAATATATGTCCAGTAGGAATAAATTTATGTCCCCCAACCAAACTATGGCAACTCCACCATCTACTGTATGTTGATACCATACTGATAGAGGCTAATCAGGGTAGTGATGCAAATGTGTCATGTAGTGTAATGTTGAGTTATGACAGTGGTTTTCAACCTTTATATAACGGCACCCCCTAATTTATTTTATTTTGTGGCGCCCCATATCAGTTTTCTGCCTGTTAGATCCGATTCTCTCTCTCTGTATACATATGTGTGTGTGCGTGTGTGTGTTAAAATTAAAAAAATATGTTAACCTACGATAGTTATTATAATAATATAACTATAAACAAAATTATAATTCATAATACAAATGATCTACACTGATGAGCCAAAACATTATGACCAATGAGTCATTATGCAAATCGAAGCACTGACCAAGCTAGCCAGGTGGGTAAAGTGCCTGTCTGGCAACCCAAAGGTTACGGATTCGAATCCCGCCTTGGGCTTGGATCAGAGTAAAATGCAAAAACTTTGGGAGGCCACAGAAGCCGATGAGCCAACAACTAACAAAAAAAAGCAAATCGAAGCAACTGCAGGTGAACTACGGTGCATGCGCGGGTCAGGACACTGTATATAAAAAACACCTGATATTGGGCTCTGTTAGTCAGTGTTACTCTTGTTCTTCAGTTGGGAAAGGCAGTAGACTTAAGCGAGTTTGACAAAGGCCAAATTGTGATGGCCAGACTACTGGGTCAGAGCATATCCAAAATGGCACGGCTGGTGGGGTGCTCATGGTCAGTTGTGGTTAGTACCTACCGAAAGTGGTCCGAGGAGGGGGGGAACCCAAGAATCGCCGGCGGGCGAGGTGTTGGACGACCACAGCTCATTGATGCTCGAGGTGAGCAAAGGCTCTCCCGGATGGTTTGCAACAGAAGAGTTTGCAACTGTGGCGCAACTCGCTAGTGATGGGAGAATTTGTCACAACATACAGTACATCGAACCCTGCTGAAAATGAGGCTGCATAGCCACAGGCCGCTCCAAATGCCCATGCTAATCACGGTTCACTGGCAACAGCGCCTACACAATGGGCATGCGAGCATCAAAACTGGACCTTGAGTGATTGGAAGAAAGTCGTCTGGTCCAATGAAACACTTGAATACAACTGTAAAAAATTCATGTTCTATATTAGAAGCATAAATTTTAAATTAATTTTTGAAAATTAAAACTCACTTTAGACTTGTCAGAGAGTGTATGCAATTTAAAAACCCTGCCCTTCAACCTATGTTTTGACTTGAGGAGAGCACATCACTAACAGCAATGTTTATTGCATGTGAAGTGTGCTCATAAACAGTGAGTCCAGATGATACATCAATGTCATGACGCCAGAGAGCAGTATTGACTGGAGGAAAGTGCACAGCAGTAAAACAAAATTACTAACAATATCTTTTAAATTAGGTTTAACTTATTCATGAATTTTTCATGATTAAGTTTACTAATTGTGAAATAATTAACAGGCATCTCTGGAATTTTCTGCAAACAATTCAAAGAAATCACTTTCAACAACAGGTATTAGGAGTTTTAGCTGTGCGGATGGAGTAGATAAACACAATGATGTTTGTTGTGTGGAGTCAAATCGATCCCACTTGGCTCTTTCCAAGTTAACCATCTAGCAGATGTGCAGAAAAAGATAACAGCAGCTACCACAATAGTTGTCTTTACTTCCTCAATCAGTTTTTTGGGAAAAAGGGCAAAAAATAATTTAAAATAAAAAGTTTAAAATTTTATTCTTAATTCTGCCATTACTGGAAAACAATATTCACATTATCAAAAAATATATATCTTTCAACTTCTATAAGCCAAAAATTAGGCAATGAATCAGGCAAAAAATAAAGGAAACTAAGACTCTAAGCAGAATTAGCAAGCAACAGGTGTTTTCTGACATATACATGGTGCAGTAAAGAATTTTTTACAGTAAAACTTTTCCAATTAAAAAAGTTCAAAGGAAAACAAATATGAACTGGAGGCAAAAACAGTTACATGATACTAATAGATATTTAAATTCTTAAGTTTTACTGTTTTGGAGCATCAAAAACACCAACATGCAGATGGACAATTAAATAAGTTTATGAATATAGACAAATATGGATTAAACACATAGATAGAATAATAGATTATCAAAGTTAATATACAAAGAGCTGGCAGATAAAAAAATAGATTCCACAAGACTGGAACAGGCATCTTGGCCAAACTCCCTGGAAGGAAGGAATGAGAGGAAAAACATTTTTTAAAAAATCAAGCCAGTGTCATTAATACAGAGAATTTTTTGATGTTTTAAAAACTACATATACAGCACATTGCCATTTCAATTCCAGATCTGCATATGAAGTAACATATGCCACAATCAGTCTGCTTCCTCAAGTGCTAAATGTCTATGTACAATGTTGTTTTGGTGATTTTTAAGCATTGTTGATTTTATCCTTAGAAATGGCTAATAAAAGGAAAACAGTGTCCAGGCAACAGTGGTGTAATGAAACATAAAAGAAAGAAACATTAAAAGTAGAGAGTGGTTTGTAATTATAATAGTTGTAAAGGCACTACAGGCAGTTCCCACTTTACAAGTTTACAAGTTTTTTTTCAAGTATCAACAAAATCGAAAATATAAACATTAATTGCAAAAAATGAATGTTAAACATTCACAAATACCGCATTTCAAGCCACGTGCTTAGCTATACAATAGTGTACCCCGCTTCAGATATTAATCCATTCCAGAGACACCATTGTATCATAAAAATATCATAATGAGAACCCAATAACACACTGTTTTTTGGTAATTCATTCCACGACCTCGGAAGTTGAAATTTTCGCTATATAACTCTTTAAAAGGTCATTTTTATAGTATAAATTGTATTAGTTACCAATTCATTAAAATGCACTGCACTTTCATCATTATCATGTTCTATTATTAGAACCAATTTTGAATGGCTTTGTGATATTTTTCTAAAGTGGATTTCTGGAGGTCACAACCATAAAACAGTTAAAAACAATTTGCACTTTCCGGTTTATTGAGCTTTTCTGTAAGCAATTATAAACAGGTAGTAAACTCCATGTTACGGCATTTGTGAAAATACTGATAGATGGAATTGTGTGGTTTTTTATGTTGTTATGGTGTATGTGTTTCCCCTTTACTGAAATCTTCAATCGTATAAAAAACATAAAATAAATAAATTTTCAGAATCTTCTCTTCTCTTCGTTCCTTTTTTTTTTTTAAGCTTCGTAAACTTGTTACTCCGCACAAATCATGTTAGTTGCAATTTGTGCATTCTGTTAAAAAATGCTTATGCATGCTATTGAAATTTATAAAGAAAAGAGATTATCTTGGAAACAAATGCCTCTTTTAAGCATTTCTGAAGAAGACGACTCCCTGTGCAACAAACCAATCCATGCCAAGCCAATAATGAGTGATCAACGAGTGTGCACTTAGTCGATGATGATGAAGAATAAACATTCTTTAACATTTGTAAGTAATAAATAATTTTTTTATTATAATTTGCTTGATTTTACAGGCTGTTTTCATTTCTTTAGATAAATCAATCATTGTTTAAACAAACTAATTAGCTAACTAATTTCATTGTTGAGAACATAACCCCTATTTTTAACATTGTCTGTAGGAAATAAATTTTCGCTTTACAAGCACACGATAGGAACGAATTAATTTGTAAAGTTGGGAATTACCTGTATACATATTTTTGTAATAGTACCATTACAACTATAATTAGTACTTTGCATTTAGAAGTTTTAAACCTTACAACTTCTAAATTGTTTAAACCTTCTAAATGCAAAGTACCATTACTATAATAATGGTACTTTTCATTTAGAAGTTTTAAGCTTTAATTGCCATTTTTCAGATCATATCTTCAACTGATTCAGGCATTTCAGACCATATCTGCAAGAGAAATCCAGGAGAATTAAAAGTGATTTGGGGCCAATTCTAAACATGTCTCATGATTGTAAGACTATTTGAAATATTATATTCAGGGTCTGGAGGCTGCACCTGAAGAAAGCTTCTAGGGAGGGTTCAAATAAGGGCAATCAGATTGGCGAGGGGTCTATAAAGAGCAGCTTAGAGGGTGTGGACTGCAAAACTTGGTAAATAAACGTCTTAAGGGGATGGACCTAATTTAGGTGTATAAAGCCCTAAAGGATCGGTTCTTCCAGCAACATCGATCCAATTGACTGGCTCAACTACGTTGCCAGATTTTCTAATCAACCTCCAGCTCTACCTAATTGGCCACTCCTCAACCGCTCTCATCTCACTGATAGTCTCGCTACGATCCGAATTTCCAAGCAACAACTGATGCAGGCCATTAATACTCTCCCTCTCACAACAACCACCGGTGACGATGGCATCCCCCAGTTCATAATCAAATGTTTAAGTGTCTTCATCATCGACTCACTCCTCAACCGATACAACAGATGCCTTGAAGTTCATTTCTTTCCACCCCAGTGGAACAGGTACTCTGTGTGGCCCCTTCCTAAGCACCAACAATCGACGCTCCCAAGCCAACATAGGTCCATCGCTTGCGCCTCTGTATTGCTAAAAATTCTAGAGAAAGCATTGCTATCGTCTGTCACCCATTAAATTCTCTGTGACAGTCCTCAGCAAATACACTATGGGATATCAGGAAGGTCAACTATAACTAACCTTGTAACAACCACTCTGCACATCTTAGATGCCTTCGAACAAAGACAGGAATTGTCAGTTATATATCTTGACATCCATTCCGCATTTGATGCCATCTATATACCTAATCTCCTACGTCTCTTAGAAAACTACTTCAATTTTCGCGGCGATGTTCTCTGGTTCCTAGAATCTCTCCTATCGAAGAGGACCCTTGTTCTGAAGATCGGAACAAAGACCTTCACGCGTCACATAACTGCCAGTGTACCTCAAGGGGGGGGGGGTCCTGTCTGGCATTCTCTTCTCAGCAATCATGGTGCCATTTGTGACCAATAAGTGCAATTGGATCACATATGCTGACGATGTCAAGCTCCTTACTAGAATATCGCCATCCAACTCGGCAGCCGAAATCACTAGCAAACTGCAGGACATGGCTGACTACCTCAATACCTTCAACCTCCAAATCAACCCCCTAAAATCAGCACAAATAACTTACTCTCTAAAGGGCAGCCCAACAACATTGGAGCCTGTGCTTAACGGCTCCTCAGTTCCAAGTATTCCAACACCCAAAGATCTGGGGGTCGTTTTCGACTCCAAACTATCTTTCAACGATCACATAAACCTCATACAGTCGAGGCTGAATTCACTACGCTGGGTCGCCAAACAACAGCTGCTCCACACCACCGACCCACAACTGGTAAAAAGATACATCGTATCAATCCTTTACCCGACAATACTGTATGCTTCAGAGATATGGGCCTCGGCCGCCGAATCCAACATTAAAAGAATATTCTCTGCCGAATTCTGGCTTCTAAAATGGGCCAACAGCAAACTCCACCTTCCCCCAGCTCTCAGATCAACGCAGTTAGCAGAAGCTCTTCAACTACGCAGGCTCCAGTCCTACATCGGAGAAAGAAGGCTGCTGTTCACCATCAAGATGGCCACCGGTAAAATTACAGAGCCGAACTTCTGGGATCACTGCTCTTGGCGCATTCCCCCCCCCCTTATCTCCGGTCTTCAGCACAGCTGCTAGCAAACCGTAACCAGCTAGTACTAACCGACAGATTCCTGCCAAAGCAAATGTTGCCCTCACTGCAAGCCATCGACGGGGACCTCCAAGAAGTGGTCAATAATAAAAAATACAGGAAGAGAATCCTCGTTGAACTGAAAATGTAAAACTGTGCTTTGTTAATAATCTGATGTAATTTATGTTTTTCTCATGTATCTTTTGTAAATATGTTTTGTAAACCCCTGGCACCACCATGCCGTGACGGGACTAATTGTATGTCTATCATTGCTGCAATTAAAGATTCTATTCTATTCTAAAATTAATGAAGGAGGTATATTCTCAATGGTAAGAGAGATAACAAGTAGAGAACAAAAGTATGAAATTTTAGTGAATAACAAGATATGTAGGTTATTAGAATAAATTATAAATTTTGTAAGGTGACTAAGCAGAGAGTTTGGTAAAGCTGAAAGCACAATCAGATAGCCATTTTTTGACAATGGGGAAAGTATGAATGAGTGGAATTCCTCTCCCCCCTTTCTTTTTTGTAAAATCCAAAACATCTGCTTCTTTGCATCATTTAGCTATTTGGATACTAATATAACCTGCCTAAATACAAGGATTACCTGTACGTACAGTGGTGGTACTGGGATTTCCTCAGGGTGTTAATTCTGAGAGATCACAAGCTTTGACCATTATGTAACTGTAAAAAAATCCACATTATTTTTATAATTGGGAGCTGTAGCCCTTTTAAATTTTCCAGATAATCAAAAAATTATATTTTTTGGTTATCTGGAAGATATATTTTCTAATTGAACTATGCAAATTAAATAATTTGAAAGGTTAATAACACCAAATCTATCTGGATTTAACATGCAAAAATTCGAAACTTTTAGGACTCTCTCTCTCTCTCTCTCTCTCGGATGTCTAGAAAAGCATCAAATACGTTGAAATCCTTATTTAAGATTTTGATAGTGTTTATTTTTATGAACCAAACAAATGCTCCATACTCTAAATGCTACAGTATATATATATATATATCTGTGAATTTGTGCCCATCTTGATTTAGTGTTGATGGAAGTTTTGCCTGTCACAATTTCAGTTTATTGCATATCAGGTGTTATCCAGTGATCTTGACAAATGCATATGCCAGCATAACTACTTTCTTCATTCTTTAATAGCAATTATTAATAGCATTTACAAGTATTTTCTAATAGTGATAGATAATTATCCCACTCAAATCAATGATCAAACACCTTGAATACTTTTTCACAGTCTGAAAATCACAATTCAAGAAAATTATTAGTTTATAAGGTTAGCATTCATTAATGCTATTTGTAGAAGAAAAAGAGAAATTTACCTCAATATAATACGTAGAACACTTCCATATGACGCTCTCCAGAAATTAAAATGAATATAAAATTAATGCAAAATCAATTAAAAACAATTGAAAAGTTAATTTTTAAAAAATTAATTGAAAAATCAATTTTAAAAGTTGAATGTAAATTTGAAAAAATGGCTTTCCTTCCTTACAAATATTGAAATACAACCTAGAATGTATTGAGCATTGTTGGGAAGGAAAGTCCTTTCTGCAAAATTTACATTAAACTTTTTTATCGTTTTTTTTTAATTAATTTTTCAGATGTTTTTTAATTGATTTTGCTTTAATTTTATATTCATTTTAGTTTCTGGAGAGCATCATATGGAAGTGTTCTATGTATCATATTGAGGTAAATTTCTCTTATTCTACAAATATTGAAGTAGAACGTATTAGCATTGTAGCTCTGTTTGATACTATCAAATTCATTAATGCTTTATGTAAGTAGAAATTAACAGCTAAACCATTAAGACAAAAATCATGTTTGTAATGTTTGAGAAATCTGATAATGTAATTAATAAAAATATGAATTTTCTTGAAAACCTGACATGACAGTAAAATTCTGAGGTCATTTTCATATTCAGTACTCAAAAACATAGGTAAACACTTATGAGAAAAAAAGAAAAGCTGAAATTTTTTTTCCAGTGGAATCTGCATCTGGTCTTCATGATTAATGTAAAAACCTCTGTTTTGGTAGATATAGTTTCTTGTTTTAGTATAACTACAAACAGTTATTTCAACTTATTACACATATATACATAATATGTATTTAAAAGCAATTTCTCCATATATACTTAAATTTAAAAGTATATTTTTTCCATATTTACACATAATGATCATGAAATATTCCAAATGACAACTTTTTATAAATTTGTATTTACTAACTGTAATTATAAATAATAATATTAACTAAATATCACTATTGTTGAGTTTGGCAGAGATATATATGGTACTCTATTACTGCTTCTTCTTGTGAATAAGTTTCTACTGAGCCTGGTCTTAATTTTTGAATGTGGGCTATAGCATCTCGAGGTTTCATCTTGTGAAATTTCACAAAGTAACATGCTATCATTGTCCCTGTTCTTCCTCTTCCCATCCAACAGTGGACTCCAATAGCCTGAAAAAAAAAAAAAAAATGTAAAATAAAAATGTTTCACTTTTATATGTTTTAGACACTTGACAACTACAGTATTGTTCAGATGATATAATTACAAACTAAGGTATGAAACTACACATGGTCTGATTAACAAATTCAATTAATGTATTTTTACCACAGCATGTCATAAAAAAGTTAATTTGTTTAATGATATAGTAATTAATAAAATACCAACCATAAATATGTCTCCAAGCCCTGCAATAATCGAAAAAACTTACTATTGTAAAGTAACCTTTGAAGCAATATGGATAGGCTCAGAATTTGCAATTTGGTCACACTGAGTATTACCTTCTTACACTTTAGAAATAGCTAACATTGATATGCCACTAGATCCTATCAGTCTGGAAGGTGTACAGTTGCAGAAGTACCAGATGTCACTGTGATTATTTTCTCCAGAACAATGGTTCATAATCTCTAAAATTGGTACCATTATGAATATTATATTAATCACCTTTGCTACTCTTAATTGTAATGCAAAATGCAGAAAAATATCATTACAAGTTGAAAATGACGAGCTAACCATATTCCTTACTCAGTGATGTGTTCACAGACTTTTAAAAGACCAGTAATAACTACATATCAGACATCTGATATGCACTAGTTCACCTGTATGCAAAAATACAGTGCAAAATAAGAATTTAACATGGTTTTTTTTTTTTTTAGGAGCATTAGCAACTAAGGCCATATTACTCCGGGGATATGCGGCGGTCATTCCCTGACCTTTCCTTATTTGGTAATTTAACATGAAAGTACCATAATCAATATATGCAACTATATGCACCTTGAACCAAGTATAATAAATGTGGATAACAAAAAATAATAGGCACCTCCGTCCGTAGCCAGGTGGGAAGGAGCAGCAGTGCGTAGCACACGCTTCTTGATTAGACCGGGGTTCGAGCCCGTCACCACCAAATATGGAGGATGCGGAAAGGTCAGGGAATGACCACCGCATATCCTGGAGCAATATGGCCTTAGTTGCTAATGCTTCTAAAAACCAAATAAACAAACAACGAACAAAAAATAATAGGCTGAAAAACTTAATGGACTAGAATAGGCCAATAGTAGAATATAAAAAAAAAAGCTATTTTAGCATGACTGTGTGAAGTTTAATTAGTTTCATAACATGAAATACTGGACTGAAAGAAGAATAGTTTGTCCTAAGAAGTGATAAGGAGAATACGTACATGTGCTTTGAGTGACCATGGTCCATGACTGCTAAATACAGTGATGTTTCTTGTATTCCCTCTACCTTGTGAACTTCTCTGACTGTGTGGTTGTGTAGGGGGATGATAGAAAATTTATCTATTGAAGGAGAGAATTTTCACGAGGAATGTGCCATGAAACAAGAGTTAGAAGAGTAGAAGAATCAATAAAATCATGGACTAACTTAAAAATAAAACAGCAAGGCTGAAGGTTACATCACAGGCTAAGAGGAATTAAATGAAACCTGTTGCACAGAATGTTGTAATCTCTGTGATGAAACTTGTGTTTCTTGAAACAAAGGAAGCAATTTGATTTGAATGTTTGAGTAGGTCAAAAGATATTTCTGGGAAGGAAACCAAATAATGGCACAATAGTCAAGGACAGATAAATTAGTTTTAACAGTGGGAGAAGATCTTGTCACATGGTTACACCCACCAAGATCTCTGAAGTACCTAATAACTCCGACCTCTTTCTAAGTGACATAATAATTCACACAGGTACTAAAGGTTTAAGTCAACGCTTGGGATAAAACTGACTTACTCCATGCACCTACTTGTATTTAAAGATATATTGTTTTCAGTGAGCCAATGTGTGATGAATTCAAGACAAGACTAATGTGTGAGCATCGGATATTGAATAGATAACGGATTTTATTCATCAGCAAACATTCAGCATCGAAAGTTTGGAGCGCTGTTGCAAGGTTACCGAAAGATAATGATGAACAGTAAAGGTACCCAGAGGAGAACCCCAAGGGACATAAAAGGATGAAATTCCTTTGAGAGAAACATTTGCAGACATGTTATTTAATTGAATTATAGTCAAGTAAAATTGGTAATGCCCTGTATGACAGCAACTTAGAATGAAGCACTTTGGGGTGAAAAAAATCAAAAGCTTTGGCAATGTATGATGACCCTAATCTAGATGCAAACACAAGGCTGAATTGGAGCAAGTTGATCTATGGGGCATAAACCCGAGCTGAAATTTGTTGATAAAAGGGTGAGCGCATGTGCTCAGATTCTTGAAGATTGTCATTTTGAACATCCTGGCTAAAATGTTAATGATCAAGATGAGTCCATACAGGGATCAGATTTAGCTCTACAATTTTGAAAACAGGAACTAAGTGTGAACTTTTGAAAAAAATAGAATAAACACCAGAGAAAATACAGAAATTGAAACAACTTAGTAAGAATTGGCACTACAATATTACTGGTATCTCACAATGAATATATTTTTTTAGTCAACTCAAAAGGAAATTTAACACCAGAACAAAAGAACATAAAGCAGAATAGGATATAGAAAAGTATACTTGGGAGATTAATCTAAAGTTTTATTTTAACCAGATTCTAAGCATAAATAACAATAAGACTGAAAGGAGAATTTTTTAATTATTCGTATAAAAGGCATCGATACAGCATATTTAACTTTTTAGGTGGGATTAGTAGTTATATTTACTGATCTTGGTCATCTGTGTGGTGAACAGAGTGAATACTAGAAGTACCTTAAAAATTTTTATTTTCTTGTTGGACCAAGCAGATAAGGTGTTTCATCAACATTCTACTTGGAAACTTGCAATCTAATGTCTTTGTGCTAGGTAGCAACAGGATGAAATTTTATAACCATGTAAGAAGCTAACATTTCCAAAACTAAAACATGATTTGTCTCGCTACTAGGAGGCCATGTAACTATTACCAGAAGGAGTAGTAGTTACAGTATATACTATCATGTTTGAGCTGATTTTATTAGTCTAATTCTACCAGTAACTAGACTGGAAAAACCAGCTCAAATATAATAGTAATCAGCAGTAAATTAAAATGAACCATTACTATTATAAAAGCAAGGTTTGTGCTAAATATATAAGTTGCTTGGGCTGGTTTGCTATCACCAGTCTGCTTCTGATTACATCAGTTTTATTAACCTGCTTTTCAGTGCTTTTACTGCAATTCACACCCACAGAACTGCTCTAATGTAGATTACTACAAAATAGAATAATAAAAGGTCAGGAAATTTAGGTTTTGTTTGGCATCAAATAGAGTACCTCAGGAATTAAATATTCCTATAATGTACTCAAAAAAAAAGGGTTTACTGTGCGACATTCACTTTATGGACTGCTGTGAGGTTGGACTTGTGTAAAAGTACTTTTAAGGCATGATGTGGAAATGGGTTACCTCATTAACAACAAGACATTTGGACAAAGATTCCCTAAGAATATATTCCTGAAATTCTGAAACAGATTAGAGATGCTGTTCCAAATAGAAATGTTTCTTTAAGGGGACATTAGGGACTATGGAATAGAAATTGGGCCTAAAACTTGCCAAAGAACTAACATATCACATGCTGAAAATCCTCTGAAAAATTCATGCAATCAATGCATTTGAAAAATAATATTAAAATAGGACACTTGCATCACCTACATTTTTTGTAGGTGATGCAAGTGTATCACATACATCACCTACTTTTTGCTACATCCAGCAAAAAGACTCAATTAAATAATTGAACATTACAAAAATGCATTAAATTAAACAAATAATGTTTAACAAAATTCCTTAATCATATTTTTAAATGAGCCATTGTAATGGTTTATTTCCGTGAAGGCAGAATTGACCACAAAAAAGATCGCCTTAGACAAGACAAGTGAGATGGAAGACATGTCCTGCACTCCAGTTGACAAAAAGGAAAAAATTGGATATGAACTTGACAGATGGAAATCTGACTACAAAATGTGCACAAAATAGTAAGCAAAAGCTGAAGAGAAATAGATATATTTCATTCCTGGTACAGCTTACACACACTTGGTGACAAGATGTTTCATAAAGTAAATGCACTTTTACCACACATGGTCCATAAATTCCTGGTACAGCTTACACACTTGGTAACAAGATGTTTCATAAAGTAAATACATTTTTACCACACATGGTCCATAAATTGTTTATCAACACTAGCACCTCTTTGAATTCTGAATTTTCTTCTCACTGTAGCATCTGGGGGAAAGAAGTATTTTGAAATGAAAATTTATAAAAACTTACATGTGGTCAACAAGGCTGCGAGAACAAGTTATTGTTCCAATTGAAAATGACGTTGCCAGTAAACGACTATTGTATAGTGAAATTATAGTAAATTTTGCATTAAGTAAAGCTTGCAAGATTTTTTTATAAGCTGTTGGCTTGGAACATTAATTATGCAGATTTTTACATTTTTCAATGTTTTAAACTATTAACCCTGAGCTGGTCACACGGAATTGATGAGACTCTGGACAATTCAACAATTTGTGCTCTTCGTCTACTCCATCCACACAGCTGAAACTCCTAATGGCTGTTTTTGAAAATGTTTTCTTTGATTTCTACACCGAAAATTGCCTGAATTATGCCAAATTAGAAAAGATTTATGAATTAAGTTAAATCTAATTCTATGCATGTATTGACTGGCATCTATCATTTAGTTATTGATAGCAAGGTGACTACTGCTGTGTACTTTCTTCAATTGTTAACACTCTCTAGCTTTGTTGACTATGGACATACATATTCAAAAAAGCTAGAGAGACACTGAAGCTAGAGACATTTGTGACATTGAAGCATCATCCGGAATCAAACTATTGATGCTAATTTCTTTTCATGCAGTAGGTGTTCCTGTTACTGAAAAGCTGGTGTCCAATTTTTTTAATTTTATTTTTTTGGAGGACAGGCCGATGTCCAATTGCAGACGTTTGTCGAAGGAAGTATTCAGTTTTTAAATTTGCATTTCACTTGCCAACTAGTCTAAAGAGAGTTTTACTTTCAAAAATTAATTAAAAAGGTTTTTTAATTAAAAAATGGATATTTTTTATTAAATTTTTTTTTAAAATAAATAAATGGATTTTTTTTCTGTTCAGAAAAGATTAAAAATAAAGGTAGCATCAAAAAGTTGAACAATTTTGAATTATTTTCTGATTTTTCGTGAATAATTTTTTCACATCACAAAACTTCTCTTCAGCTGCAGAATCGGCACCGGCGACTTCACTGCATACTTTAACGTGAAAACCAGCGTGATGCTTGAACCTATTAAACCACCCGTTGCTTGCCACGAACTTGGGTTAGGGTTCGCCAATATCTTTATAAATACTTGTTGCTTTTGCTTTGAATGGTCATTAGACTCAGGGGCACTTGCTTCTGAATCTGATTTTCAATCCATATTATTAACAGCTGTTCCATCTTCGATATAGCACCTGAACGCTCTTTTGTGATCACTGATGCTCTTAAGTGCATTGATCCTTTGACACGTTCCTTTAAACGCGCACTGTCCCTTAAAATAGTATTCACTGCTGAAGCAGCGAAACATAATTCCCTTGCAATAGATGACAAACTCTGTCCTGTTTCGTACTTCTTAATCATTTTTATCTTCATTTCTAAATCAACTTTGTTTCATTTTCTAGCACTGCCAGCACTTGCACTTTCCATTGGACCCTTTCCCTTCACCATTGTAATAAGTAAACAAGAATGAAGAGAAGTTTCTGAAAATTTGTATTTTATATGATTAAAGATTTCAGTGAAGAGGAATACATTTCACCATAAAAGCGTAAAAATCCACACAATTGCGGTTATCGGTATTATCGCAAATGCAATAAGATCGAGTTTACTACCCATTTATAATTAGATGCACAAACAGAAAAGCCCAATAAACCGGAAAGTGCAAATTGTTTTATGGTCACGACCTCCAGAAACGTGCTTTAGAAAAATATCACAAAGGCGTTCAAAATTGATTCTTATAACTGGAACATATGATAACGATGAAAGGGTAGTGCAATTTCCATTATAAATATGACCTTTTAGAGAGATAAATAGCTTAGTAATACAGGAAGGCCTCGCATAATGCGAGTTCGATTAACGCAAATTTCAATTAACGCTATTTGAAAAATTATACCACTTTTCACAATGCAAATTTCCAGTTAACGCGATTTTTTTTTTTTTTTTATGCGATAGTTGAAAAAGATTTGAATCGCGAATAGTACGGTCAATAAACAACCTGCTGCCCGCCTCGGTCTGTTCCATCGGAAGAAGATGTGTTACTTGTTTGTCTCCTGCTAATAAAGTCAATGCACACTTGCATAAAAATTCAAATTTTTAAATGAGCCAGATGAAAATGTTACCGCGAAGGAGATAACGGTAAAAGAATTAGATGAAATCTTTCATATCGCATAGAACCTCAAACAAAAGGTTTGATGTTCTCTGCGATATTTATTTTGCCAGGGCCCAGAGAGGATTGTTGTCAGCTATCGGAAATTGATTGATGAAAGGAGAAAGTCAACACTGTTCAAATATTTACACAACAGTCATTTCTTCATTGTGTATTTTATGTCAGAGGTTCCCAAACTTTCTCGGTTCACGGCGCTCTTAGTGTCTCAGTAATTTTTTCGAGGCGCACTCAGACCAAAAGAAATACCTAACAGTTCCGCTTAGTAGTTAGGTCCAAACAACTTAATAAGAAATGTTGAAACTGTGAACTACCTCGAGCTAGTAGTTCGCGCAGTATCCGTCAGATGTCGAGTATCACTGTGTTTCCCTCAAAAATTTAAAATATTCCGCGGTGCGCAGTTTGGGAACCGCTGTTTTATGCAATAAACATTTAATTCCATAATTATTTTCATTATCTTTTACATTGTATACAGTTAAAAAGTTATTTAAAAGGTATTTTAAAAATTCTTTATGAACATTCCAGAAGGTCAAGGACCAATTATAATTTTCCCTATTGGTTTTACATTCGATTAACGTGTTTCCGTTTTGCGCGATGCACTCGTGGGACGAATTAATCGCGTTAATCGAGGCCCTCCCATATAGCGAAATTTTCAACTTCCAAGGACTTTGATGGAAATTACAGAAAAAAAAAAAATGTGTAATTGGGTTCACATTATGATATTTTCACATACCTCCATTTATACCTACGGAATGCAAAATATGTTTCCATGATTTTTTTAAGTTTGCACGGGCCAGGAAAAACTTGTGCAAAGTCGAATTTCCGTAAGTTGGGGAGTTCCTGTAATTCATTCCAAACTCTTGGCAGGCAACCCCCAACAACACATACAACAGGTATTTCTTACATGTTATACTTGATTTTTACATTACAAATTAGTGTTGCATAAAGATTATTTAATAAATAGTTATAAAACATCTTAAAATAAAAACCAAACAATAAATTAGCATTTGCCTTAGACGTGAAGCGCAGGGCTGATAAAATCAATGGTATAGTAGTGGTGGGATAAGACAGATGTCATGTGTCTTTAGTCTTTTCAGTCTTTTGTGTTTTGCTGCTACTGGCAAAGAAACCTTCCAAAGTGGACTGTTTTTTATGACTTATTTGTAATCTCCTGAAGTAAGAAATGACTTTTTCTTCCATTTTGAACATCATGGGTTCAGTGTTTTCAATGTTGGGGTGTTTTTTTTACCACTTCTCTTAAATTCTCCCAACAAGAAATGACAGTCTTCAACTCTTCAGCTAACACTTTTTGGGTGTCTTCTTCCTCTCTAGTGTCACTCTTCATAATTTTCTCCAAGCACCATCATCTTCAAATCAGTCAAAGTTATGGATGATTAAAGTCCTGAATTTAAGCATCTGGCGGAAGCATCATTCCTAGAAATTACGATTAGCCTCACACAGTCTAGGATGTTGAACTTCTACCTCCAAAACTCTTTGAGGGTTACAGCATTTTCAACAGAGGTCACTGTAAAGCAACTTGCATTTTCTTGGTATAGATTTTCTTGAAGTTTGCAATCACTTGCTGGTCCACTGGTTGAAGAAGAGGAGTGGTGTTGGGTAGCAAAAATTTGACTTGAACAAAGTAAAATTGTGCCTCAAGAGATTGAACAAGGTCAGGATCATGGCCTGGCACATTAGCCAGCAGGAGCAGTGTCTTCACAGGAAGCTTATTTTTCTCAAGGTAACTCTTCACTGAAGTTCAGAAAATTTCAAGAGTCCATTCATTGAAGACATATCTTTGTAACCCAGGCCTTCTTATTACTGCGCCAAAACACTCCAAGCATGCCTTTGTTGACGTTTTGTTGTTTAAATACTCTGGGGATGTTAGAGTGATAAAACCAGCAGAGGCTTCAGCTTAAAATCTCCAGAGGCATTGGCACCCAATGGAAGAGTGAGCCTATCTTCCACAGGCTTATGTCCAGGTAAACTAGCCTCATCCTTAGTGATGTATGTTCTCCTGGGCATTCGCTTCCAGAAGAGACCGGTTTCGTATAATTAACAAAAATACACTCTGCTTACACACTGGACAAGTGCATCAAGCAGAAGATAAAGAAACTGTTTGAAGTACTGTAATACACGGGAATGTTGTATTGAACAATAACAAAGATGCTAATTGGTTGAGAATAATCATACGAATGATGTTCTGCGGGCCATGCATCTGAAAATTTCCACTAATGCATTGTTCCAGCTATATCACATTGCCATCGGTTCCTGCAAATATCATCAGTCCTTAAAATAAAAGATCGTATCGAAGATTATTATTATGTATTATTATTATTAATAGCCATATGGTGCAAGGAAGCCTGAAGCTTATGCTGCACCAGGAAAAAAAAAAGTTCCCGAGTTACCCTGAGAGAGAGAGAGAGAGTCAAAAGTAGAGGGGAATCACCAAGAAAGAGAAGAATGATGATATCCAGCTAGGGACCCTGGGTATGCTAAGCCCATACTCACCAGATGTGAGCCCCCAGGTTGATAAATGAGTTCCTGAGAATATTGGATGTTGATGTCATCAGAAGTCGAGGCCACACTGTATATAGTGCAGTAACTCATGCATGAAGAAAAAAACAATGACAAAAAAACCCCCAGGTTTCTATTTAGAATGATTCAAGAAATCTCCATAAAAGAGCAAGGCAAATTTCATAACAATCTGTTCACTAGCAACTGAGTTGTTACAATAGAACCCCAGGGGCTCACATCTGGTGAGTATGGGCTTGGCACACCCAGGGTCCCAAGCTGGATATCATCATTCTTCTCTTTCTTGGTGATTCCCTTCTACTTTTGACTCTCTCTCTCTCTCTCTGTCTGTCAGGGTAACTTTTTTTTTCCTGGTGCAGCATAAGCCTCAGGCTTCCTTGCACCATATGGCTGTTAATAATAATAATAATCAGTTAGGCTAATACATACTTAATAGCATAATTTTAATAAAAATTTGTTATGCCTGTCTTAAATGATATATTTCAAAGAGTAATTAACACTTAAATGACCTTACCTGTTTCTTCCTAAATGCATCTGTACACAATCCAATAAATTTTTCAATCTGTGATATTTTTGGAGGATAAAATTCACAAATTTTGATTTCTTCCCATGTAAACTGTGGAAAAGCATGGATGGGAGGCTTTTTCTCTGGAGATAAAGTGACCAGATAGGTAATTCCTTCTTTTAGTAGAAAGCGCAAGTGTTCAGGAGTATTTGGCCATCCAAATGCTGCAAGTTTGCCATCTTCAATCCAAGAAAAATTACGAGGTGCTTTACAACCCATTTCTATTTAAATATAAAATATATGATACTAAATAATGGGCCGGTCTGTAGAAATGGCGTCATATCCACATATAAAGCTTTTATTAGGAGACCAGGTTATCATTCTTATGAACAATTTATATTGCTCTAATGTGTTCCATCAGATCAGAATTAAATATATATAACTCTGCTTTGAATAATGTGTATTTTTTTTATTCCCAGAGAAGACTGCATAACTTCTCTGGGAATAAAAATATTGGGAATTGCATAATGTTGAATTCACATTACATCCCCCCCCCCATAAACACACTATAACAGGAAATAGCATTTCTGGCAGACCTTGGAGAAGCCAGATTTTTAAATAAAAATATAAATTATAGTGAAATCAACTAATGACATTTTGAATTAAGACACTTTTATATTACGTATGAAAAATGTTGCTAATATTAAAATGTTACCTGTAACCAAACAATTAAAGCAAAACAAATTAAAAAGCAAGAGTCAGTACTCCCTTAGGCAAGCACAGCAGCATAAATTCCTGCAAAGATAATAAGCAACTACGGTCCATAATATTAGGAAACCCTACCCATGTACTAGATCATAAAACCCTTCCCATATCACCTGTCCATCCTCTCTGATAGTTTATCTAGTTCTTCCTTGAATTTATTCAAATTACCCACTTCCACACAACAAACGGAAGTTCATTCCACCAATAATAATAATAATAATAAAATTCTTTATTCACAAAATTTTACAAGGATACAATTCCCATTACAGGCATCCAGAGGAATCTAACAATCTAATTGGAGACATTATTAGCATTAGTAGAGTAATATGATGCAAGAAAGCAAGCTTATGCAGCATCAGCCAAAAAAAAAAAAAAAAACACTTCCATTTCACCCCTCCATTCGTTCGAATTACCTGTCCAGCTGAGCCTTAAATTTATTTAGGCTATCAACTTCTCAACTTCCACAACAAGGGATGGAAGTCTGTTCCACCAACCAACTACCCGCTGGCTAAAGGCAAATTTCCAACATCTCTCTTTCCTCAATCTGAATTTATGCCCTCTCAGGTGATTATTCTGAGCAAGACAAAGAATCCCATTGGCATTGAGCATGCTCAAACCATTCAGGGCTTTATACACCTCTATCAGATCACCTCGCTGGTGCCTAGTCTCCAGACACTGTAATTTGCAAAACTTAAGCCCTCCTTCGTAAGAGCAACCCTTTGTTCCATTCACTAATCTTGCTGCCCTTCTCTGTACTTGTTCCAGCAGCTCTACATCCTTCTTGAAATGAGGCCTCCAGACCTGTATACAGTACTCTAGGTGTGGACTGACCATTGCCTTATACAAGGGAATAATCACCTCCTTATCCCTGCTACAAAAATTCCTGTATATCATTGACAAGACACCATGAGCTACTCTTGCAGCCCGTCTGCACTGCTCAGAGAACTTCATATCTGCCTGCAAATTACCCCCAGGTCCTTTTCATTCTCTACCACTATCAGTGTAGTACCACAAAGTTGATACGTTGCTCTGGGGTTGCTGTTTCCCATATGTAGTACTTTACATTTGTCAATGTTAAACTTCATTTGCCACCTCTCAGCCCATCTGCTCAACCTTTCCAGATCCTGTTGCAGCAGCATAGCATCAGTAGTGTCCTTAACAACCCTGCCAACCTTTGTATCGTCTGCAAACTTGGACATTAAGCTTGATATACCATCATCAATATCATTTATAAATACAGAAAACAATAATGGACCCAACACTGAACCCTAAGAGACTCCACTAATAACATTAGTCCACGATGAGCAGTGTCCATTGATTTCCACTTTCTGTCTTCTCCCCCTCAACCATCCCTTTATCCATAGCAGCAATTTTCCTCCAATGCCACACTGCTCCAATTTCTGCAGCAGTCTTCCATGTGCAACAGTATCAAAAGTCTTTCTAAGATCCAAATATATAATATCAAAGTTATTCCCTGCATCCAGTTCTTTTGTGACTGCATCATAGTATCCAATCAAATTGGTCAGGCAAGACTTTCCCTTAACAAAACCATGCTGTGTCCGAGCTATAACTGAAGTCTTGTCTAGATGATCCTGCAGTGCTTCTTTAACCAGTACCTCCATTAATTTTCCTGGAACAGAAGTTAAACTCACAGGTCTATAATTACTTGTGTCAGCCTTTGATCCTCCTTTGTGAATTGGGGTCACATTTGCACATCTCCAGTCTATGGGTACCTCCCCTGAGTCCAAGGAAGCTCTCATAATTATGGCTAAGGGTTTGCTTACTTTCTTTGCTGCCTCCTTTAATATAACTAGATAGATCCCATCCACCCCAGGTGCCTTTCTTGTGTTTATCTTCAACAATTTCTCCTCCTCTTTACTCTCAGTTATTACAAGATTATCTAGCTTACTGCCAGAGTTGAATACACCTCTGGCATTCCCCTCGCTGAATACTCCTCATGTGTGAATGTTGATGCAAAATATTCATTTAGTTTGTTAGCTACCTGAGCAGGATCATTAACAGTGGAACCATTGATATCAAGTGGACCAATCTGATTCATCCCCTTCTAGAGTTTACATAAGTAAAGAACTCTTTGCTGTTTTTCTTTGCATCCTTTGCCAAAGATTTCTCATAATCTACCTTCACCTGCCTAACCTCCTTTGTAACTTGGTTACAGTTCAGCTTATATCTATCATAGGCTTTCTGTGTCACATGTTAATTTATATGTATCCCATTATATTTACTTACATAGTGAATTCATTGCTTTCTCCCACATAAAATTAACCTAAACAACTTTGAGTTACAGATAATTGCATTTCAACTGGTTCTTCTGAGATACTGGTGATATAGGGCCATACCGTGGAGTACGATCTAGGTATAACCTGATCGACCAGATTGAGCCAGTCTGGACACCTTTCACTTGGCATCAGTATTAGTTCCACAAATGACAGTTGCAGGAATGCTGATGATATGTGAATATAGATTTTCTCTTTTTTCCTCTGTAGGTTTAATCACTGGACCACAGATCAAAATCAATATTGGCGTAGCTCAGTGTGCTGATAATGCTATTGGGAAAGTCCTGCTTGAAGGTCGGGAGCTTCTGCAGGTTTGAGCAGAGCACTGGAGGGTTTCTGAGAGCTCTACCCAGGATTTTCCAGCCCACAAATTCCCATATGTTGATGAAGTCCAAAAATGTGAAGCACAGATTGAGTGCCATTGTGAGCTTCCGAGCATATGCCAAGTACTGGGCTGGGGGGGTAGCTTAGATTTTTACAGAGCTGTAATCAATCTCCAGATTTTTACAGAGCTGCAATTAACCACCAGCTGGCTGAAGGCAAACCTCCGTATATCTATCCTGCAACCAGCCATTAAACAATTTGAATTTATGCCATCTCATGTGGGTAGGCTGAGCAAGAGGAAGAATGCCATCAGCATTGAGCTTGCTTAATCCAATCAAAGCCTAAAGGTGGAAACACTATTATCACCTGACGTGAGCTCACATGTAAACATGTCAAATCTGTGAGAGTTATATTTCCCATTTAGTTGTATTGGTCGCAGACTGCTTAATTAATACTGTAATATACAGTGTCCCAAAAGCCACTGCATATTTTGGTAAAACAGTGTGATTTTCAAATAAATTTTATTATAACAAGTATATTTATTCTTTTTAACATAAAACAAGTATATTTATTCTTTTTAACATAAAACAAGTACATTTATTCTTTTTAACATAAAACAAGTATTTTTAATGTTTTAGAGATGTTATTATAATTTTTATAAATTTTTTAATGTTTTCTTTTCAGACCCATAATTCATGACAAATGTTCAAGAGCGAATTTTTGTTGTAACATCCCGCATCAAAGAATGAAGTTTTGTGAAATTAGGGAAAGATTTTCAAGGAGATTTCATAGTCCTGGTCCTATGGACAATGCAGTTTGTGCACTGGTGAATAAGTTTAAAAGAACTGGGTCTGTGCATGACAAGGAGAGTTGTGGATGCCCAAGGATAGCATGTGAAAGCATTGAATCAATTTGAGAAATGTTCGAAGAGGACCCAGATTTATTTATTAGTTAGGGAGGGATCTCAGAGACTGAACATACCCAAGACATCAGTTCACAGAATTTTTCATTTGACACATGAAAAAGCCTTACCACATCCAAATGTTGCATGACCTGCATGAAGAAGATTCCTCTTCTTCATGCAGGTCATGCAACAGGAATGTGTGCAGAACTTGTCGAACAAATCCAAAATAACAGCTTAATGGACCACATCTTTTTCAGTGATGAGGCGAAATCAATTGCTACAATTAAACTTCTTTATTGCTGCTAAGTACTGTACATGTACTAGTGACAATAATTCTCATCACAGTGACATGGCCAGGAGTTGATTGTCATATCATATCTGGGCTTCCCAAAAACCATCTGAGTTCACAGAATGGCAAAGAGACTCATCTAAAGTAAATGTGTGGTTTGGGTGCCTAGTCTCCAGATACTGCAATTTGCAGAACTGATGCCTTCCTTGGTATTTTTTTTTTCTTGGTGAAAGGGAAAAAAAGGTTGGTAAGACCAACCTTTATTTTCCTTTCACCACTCTCTTTGTCCTTCTCTGCACCTGTTCCAGCATATCTACATCCTTCCAAAAATGAGGCCTCCCAGACCTGTATGCAAATTCTAATAAAAATAATAATGAAATCAAATTCTAATAAATTTATTTTTTAATTTTCAGTAAATATTTTAATATATTTGTTTTTTCAAGTCTTTGAAAAACCAGAAGGTATATGCTATTCACCTAAAAAAATCCAGAGTATATGGCATATATACCTTCCACAACAGCCCTGGGCCTAACCATTGCCTTGTACAATGGGATAATCACCTCATTATTCCTACTAGCAAAATTCCTGTATATCATTGACAAAACACCATAAGCTGTCCTGGAAGCTTATCTACATTACTCAGAGAACTTCATATCTGACTGCACAATTGCCCCCATGTCTTTTTCATTTTCCACTAATGTAGTACACCACACAGTAGGTACGTTAATCTGGGACCCATGTGCAGCAGTTTATGCAAGGTACTGCCATATCTCAGCCCATCTGCCTATTTTTTTTAGATCTTGTTGCAGCAGCTTACCTTGATCACTGTCATTAACCACCGTGCCAACCTTTGTACCATCTGCAAACTTAGACATTATCTGATATACTTTCATCAATAACATTAATATAGAAAACAACAATGGGCTCAACAGCAAATGATGGGGAACTCCACTAATAACATTAGTTCATGAAAAGCAATGTCCATTGAAAACCCCTCTCTTTCTTCTCCCACTCAACCGTCTTTTTATCCATAGCAATAACTTGTCCTTAATATCACACTGCTCCAATTTGAACACCATTCTTTTATGTGTAACAGTATCCAAAGATCTTTCCTAAAATCCAAATATATGATATCAAAATTACTTTTTGATATTATGTTACAAGCATGATAATTTATTCATCTAGGTGTACAACATGAGCAATTGAGGAAGTTAAAATATGAAAAGTGTTTAAGTGTTTTATATACAGGGTGAGTTAAAACTATGTATACACATTCATCAATATTCATTCATGATTTGTGAATTAGATGATTGATTTGTATTATTTATTTAATTTTTTTTTTAAGATTGGCTAAACCCCACAGGAATTGATAGAGAACATAAAATTAAGTTTTTATGAGAGAAAGGAGATTCTTAAATTGTACTGGAAATTTGAAACTGAAATTGTTGTAGAGGTTCAGGGTGTACAGAAAAGACTATGGAACAAAGGCACCTACTCATCTGACAGTAATCTGCCTGCATGATAAATTTGAGACACACTGAACTATACACAATATCAATACGACAAGCAGTGGGAGGAAAAGGACATCAAGAAGTATCAAAAACAATGTAGCTGTCATAAATGCATTTGATTGTTCACCACGGAAGTCCTCAAGGAAATGTTCATGAGGACTGCAAATAAGTCAATTGAGTATTATAAGAATCTTAAGGGCCATAAATGTGAAGCCTTTTAGACCATGATTACTGCAGGCAACACAGGAAGATGACCTAGATCGATGAACACAATTCTGTGAGTAGTATTGTCATAAAAATGATAGAATTGGTACTTTTAAGAATGAAATTGTATGGTCAGGTGAAGCCACATTCAAATTAAATGGATATTTGAATCATCACAACTGTTTCTTGGACCAGTAAAAATTCTCACCTTTTCTCATCTTGCAGAAAGATGTTAGCATTAGCATTAGCATTAGTAGAGGCATTTGATGCAAGAAAGCAAGCTTATGCAGCATCAGCCAAAAAAAAAAAAAAAAACCCACTTCCACTTCACCCCTCTGTTCGTTCAAAATACCTGTCCAGCTGAGCCTTAAACTTATTTAGGCTATCAACCTCCACCACAAGGGATGGAAGTCTGTTCCACCAACCAACCACCCGCTGGCTAAAGGCAAATTTCCGCACATCTATCCTACATCTGTCTTTCCTCAATTTGAATTTATGCCCTCTCAGGTGATTTTTCTGAGCTAGAGGAAGAATCCCATCAGCATTGAGCATGCTTAAACCATTCAAGGCTTTATACACCTCTATCAGATCACCTCGCTGGTGCCTAGTCTCCAGACACTGTAATTTGCAAAACTTAAGCCTTTCTTCGTAAGAGCACCCCTTTGTTCCATTCACTAATCTTGTTGCCCTTCTCTGTACTCGTTCCAGCAGCTCTACATCCTTCTTGAAATGAGGCCTCCAGACCTGTATACAGTACTCTAGGTGTGGCCTGACCATTGCCTTATACAAGGGAATAATCACCTCCTTATCCCTGCTGGAAAAATTCCTGTATATCATTGACAATACTCCATGAGCTACTCTTGCAGCCCGTCTGCACTGCTCAGAGAACTTCATATCTGCCTGCACAACCACCCCCAAGTCCCTTTCATTCTCTACCACTGTCAGTGTAGTACCACAGAGTTGATACGTTGCTCTGGGGTTGCTGTTTCCCATGTGTAGTACTTTACATTTGTCAATGTTAAACTTCATTTGCCACCTCTCAGCCCATCTGCTCAACTTATCCAGATCCTGCTGCAGCAGCATAGTGTCAGTAGTGTCCTTGACAACCCTGCCAACCTTTGTATCGTCTGCAACTTTGGACATTAAGCCCGATATACCATCATCAATATCATTTATAAATACAGAAAACAATAATGTTAACCCACCAAGGATAACTGTGTGGATGGGAAGCTCCTCTTGCAGGATTATTGTACCTCAGAGATTCAATGGTACTGTTATTACCTGGGAGAAATATCTTGAAATGTTAAGGAATTATGCAGTATTCAATATCACAAAAATGTTTTCAACAGGACTGTGCACCTTCACATTTCCATATGATGTCTGTTACTATCTGGATAGGAAATTTCATGAACAATGAATAGGTTGCATGAAGGGCACTTTTGAATACCCTATAAAGTCTCTACACCTCAGACTCTGATTTTTTTGCAGGATCTGTGAATGGCAGTACAGCAGAAAATACACATAATTTCAACTGACTTGTGCACCATTGTATGTAGGAGTAGTGAAAAAAGATGTTATTTATGCATGCATGCTAGAGGGGGGCATTTTAAACATCTTAAATGGTGATTATTCCTTTTAAATAGAAGTCAAACACAATTCAGCTGTTAAATAAAAAGTATTCAAATTTATTATCAGATTCCAAATTATGGATTGTTAAAGTGTGTATACATAATTCTGATTCACCCCCTACATACAGTACTTTAATATAATATGCAATAGTCTAAAATGGTCCCACTACTTCTCTACAATTTACTTAAAATGTACTATGATTAATTGATAAATATATTATGTATATAAAAGAGTAAATTACTAGATTTCTTAGTTTATTTTTGGGTTAGTTGTTCTGATTCATCTGACTGGCAAAGGAACACTTTACTGTGTTGGCCAAATTGTATTTATTACACTGAATACAGATAACATTTACATTTTTATATTATTTATTATAATCTATTAATTTCTTGAAAAATTTTACATATAGTATACATAACAGGACAATTTAATGAACCATAGTATAACTATAAGATAACTGTCTATTCCCCATGGAAACCAAATAACAAAGCTTTTTCTGCATTAATCTGAAAGAAAACAGAAGGCTATTTTGAAAATTTGATATCACCCATTGGTGTTTTGTAATCACCTACCCTATTTTTAAAACTTAAACATTATTGTTATTATTACTTCTTGACACATCAAAATTATATTTCAGTAGAGTTACTTTTTCATGTTGACTCCTCATATGTAATCTGATGTAGGCTGACACTTTTTTTCAAAAAACTAAACATAGTTCTTATTTTAAAAAAATACATAAAAAATACACAATTTTTAAAAAATATATTTGGATTTGAAAATTAAAATTTTGATCAATATATACTGGCATTTGATCAATATATACTTTTTATAGAAGAGGGAGCTTAATAATTTATTTAAAAAAATAATTTGATTATTTTTTTTGTTACAATAAAGTAGAACAACCATGTGTTACGGAAAGAAGCAAAGAAAAACCACAAAATTTAGGGTCAATAAAAAAAACATACTAAAGATTTGGATCTCTAATTAGATCCTTTAAAAAAAATTACCATTGATTACCTACAAAAGGAGTGTATTATTTTTTTTTATTGTTAATTTCTGTCTTTCTTTTTTAAGCTGAATTGCGAGTGACGATCGACTTTCCTATAATCTCTTTTTAGAATGATTTAAAAAAATAAAAAATATAATTTCAATTAATAGATCCGGGAGGAATTTTCCAACCAATAACCATCGATATCTTAACACATTCAGCAACTGGATTGTAAATTTGCAAAACTGATTTCAGAATATTCGCTAAGACAGAAAACCAAAAATTCGAAATAAACATTAGCCTTCTTCAAAGTGGATTTGTTTATGGATGATAAAATACCTTTTTTATAGTAGGATTGCAACATCACACGAGTGTCCCATGGTGTAGTAAAAAAGTGTGTGTGTTTGTTGGGGAAAGGGGATGTTGCAGACGTAATTGAAATTTCAGTACCGGCATCACAAGAATTCCCTTGCGAAATATATCAACTGATTTAGAACCGTAAGAAAGCGAAACAGTAGTTACACTATCCCTCGAAAAAAGTGAAGGGAGAAAAAATATAAGCATACACAATTAGCCAAAGCAGCGCCCAAGCTTATGGGTATTCATTTTCTAGAAAGTAGTAGTAGTAGTGGCATGCGTTGCAAGAAAGCATGTGTATGAGCTTATGTAGCATCAGCCGAAAAAAAAAAAAAAATTGCACCATTCCCTCCAAATGCCTGTCCAGTTCCTCCTTAAATTTATTCAACCTATCAACTTCCACGACAAATGGAAGTTTGTTCCGGCAATTAACCACCCGCTGGCTAAAGGCAAATTTCCGCACATCTATTCTACATCTGTCCTTTCTTCATTTGAATTTATGCCCGCATAAGTTCGTAATCTGAACAAGTGGAAGGATCCCATCAGAATTCAGCGTGCTCAACCCATTCAAGGCCTTATACACCTCAATCAGATCACCGCGCAGGTGCCTAGCCTCCAGCCACTGCAATTTGTAGAACTTAAGCCTCTCTTGGTAAGAGGATCCCTTCATTCCCCTCACCAATCTTGTTGCCCTTCTCTGTACACGCTCAAGTAAGTCTACATCCTTCCCAAAATGAGGCCTCCAGACCTGTACGCAGTACTCAAGGCGTGGCCTGACCATTGCCTTATACAGAGGGACAATTACCTCTTTCTCCCTGCTAGCAAAATTCCTATATATTATTGAAAATTACAGAAAACTTCATATCTGACTGCATAATTACTCCCAGGCCTTTTTCATTTTCTACCACCTTAAGTGTAGTACCACACAGTTGGTACTACACTTAAGTTAGCAATACCATTGAATCAACAGTCACATTCATGACCCTACTCGCAAATAAATGAGAAAAATAAGCTTCATTAGAGAAATGTACTTTATTTGAAGGACAGCAATATCGAGTAACTCGATGTTAAGATGGTGAGGAGGAACATGCCATATACAAAAAGATAAGATAAGCAGCAGCCATTATCAATCAACTGCAGGAAGGAATCCTTCTCAACAATTCATGTTGAGAGACGTGGTGTGGACGAGTACCCAGAATCATCGGTCCAGGTGAATGCTGCTTCTGGGTAGCCAAGAGTCCAGAACACACACACACACACTACTAATTTATGGCTCTTCTACAGTGGTACTGTTCTTCGCAGAGATAGGAGGCGGAGATGAATTGACGTTCCAGATGTAAATGGACCATAATCTGCCACGCTGGTCCAGTGCGGGCTGACAGACCGACCGTATTTAGCTGTCAGGGGCATGAATCCCGATCTACTCAAAGAGAGAATGCTAATACACTCCCGATCCTGACACTCGGCTACGGGGTAATTATGTCCGCTACGGATATCATATGTACACTGTCGAAAAAATTAAAAGAACACGTAAAAAACGTGGTGTAACTCGTGCAGCTTGAGATGGAGCGGAACAAAATTTGGTATGGTGGAATAGCGATAAAATAAGGCGACAGCGACAAACTTCAGAGAGGTATAAGGGACATTTATAGGGGTTATATAAGAATTACCAAAAAGGTCACATTACGGAAATCAATAAAAGATACTCGAAAATATAGTCACATGACACAAGTACGACGTATTCTTCCTCCAGCGCAGACATTTCCTCACCATGTGACAGAGGAGTTGGCTGTCGGCGTGCAATGCGACACCCAAGAACGTCCCACATATCTTCGATCGGATGTAAGTCTGCTGATCGTGCTGGCCACGGCCGTAATTGGATATATTCAATTCCAAGATATTCCTCCAACACTTCAGCTCTACGTGCAGTGGCGTTGTCGAAAAGAAAAGAAAATCTGGGCCAACAACAACACTAAAAAGTTGCACATAGGGCTCGCCGATCAGTTTTCGGTAACTCTGCGCAGTTATGGTATCCCTATCACATTCCTATCCCGTTCATTATTATTCCGCCCCACACAAGAACACCGCTTCCACCGTAAGGGCCCCTTTCTTTGATGCACGAGGGATGGTACCGCATTCAGGTCTGACAGCGGTGTACTATGCATGTAGAATTTGCAGAAAAAGGAACCACTGGGTGACAGTGATCACATTGAACGGATGTGGGATTTACTTAAAAAAGTAACTTCCATGAAGGGTTTTTGCATTTTATCGTAAAGGTGACCACAGTGGAATCAATTGATGATGTTACCAACGGTGAATTTTAAATGGAAAGCCTTCAGGGACTTAATCTTTTAATATCAACTAAGAAATACTGTTCAAGGTTTAGGCATAAATGGATGTCAGAGGAACTAACGAGGCTCGTGACAGTAAAGAAAAATGCGTTGGATGCATCTAAATTATCAGGCGACACAGAAGTCTATGGCAGAAATCAGCTAGGACGAAATCAAGTCACAAAGGAGATTAGGCAGACAAAGGCAGATTACGAGAAATATTTGGCAAAGGATGCAAAGAATAACAACAAGGACTTCTTGACTTATGTAAACGGTAGAAGGAAAGGAATGAATTAGACTGGTCCACTTCACACTCCGGTAGCTGATAAACTGAATGTGTATTTTGCATCGACATTCGCACATGAGGATTTATTCAAGGAGACCAATATCAGCAGTTCATCAAACTCTAACAGGGAGCTAAGTGTGTAATAACTGAGAGCAAAGTGGTGGAGAAATTTTTCAAATTAAACATATGGAAGGCATCTAGGGTGGATGGGATCTATACAGTTATATAAAGGAGGCAGCAAAGAAAGTAAGCAAGCAAACCCGTAGTTATTATGAGAACTTCCTTGGATTCAAGGGAGTACCCCCCTTCCCCATACAGGGCCGCTCAGAAGGTCGGGGGATGCATGATCAACACGCTGGCGGAAAATCGAAAGAGAAGAAAAACTGTAAAAACTGAAAACAAGCACTAGCCTCTGTATATATTTTTGTTGTAATATACAAGGTTATTCAAAATGAAGTCCGGGGTTTCAAACAATTCCTGTGCACACATGAGCAGACATAGGAAAAAAGAAATATTTCCAGAATGCAAGTATAGTAATGAAGTTTTTTTACATACCTCATAAATGTTCAATAGGAGAGCCTTTAATGAAATCGCCCAAAATCATTCTGCTTGTTCACTTTGCCCGACAAATGGAAGGTCGATTCATCAGAAAAAATCACCCTGTCAGCAAAGTGGCATTGCACAACGGTAACAGATTTACTTACATGAAACTCAAACACAGTAAAAGCTTTCTCATTACATTCCGAAGCCATATCGCAACAGAGCAGAATTGAAGTCACAGGCAAACGAACGACTGCACGGTGGTATGCGTCCAACACCATCTACTGGTTAGCCGTGCAGAATACCGAACATCGCGAGCGTGGGAACGAAACTTGAGATATTATGCGTTCTTTCGAGATGGCTACAAATGATTATGACACATACGTTTTCCCAAAAAAAAAATTCTGAAACCCCGGACTTCATTTTGAATAACCATGTATATATTTGGAACTGCAAATATTCAATTATGTTCAACTGACGTTTCCGTTTGGAAGCATGCTATTATTAATTTGCAACGACATGCAATATCTTCTACTCAAATTTCTAATTACAATAAACACTTTACAAGGAAGTCCATGTTAACAAAAGAAACAACTGTAGATAAAGAACAATATCGCTTGAATGAACTAGAGAAAGATTGATGGATTGAAATTTTTAAACGAATTTCTGTTCTTGTTCAATATTTAGCTGGCCAATCTTTTGCATTTTGCAGTTCCTCAAGTAAATTGTACGTTCCCAATAATGGTAAGTTTTTGAATGCAATTGAAATGTTAGCTAAATTTGGTCCCTACATAAGGCATCACCTTTCCAATATTTAAAAATATGTACTGTATATATTAGCCACATGCGCCATTATCTGGGAAGTAAATTTCAGAATGAAATTATTTCTTTAATTGCTGACAAAATAAGCAAAGAAAGATTAGGTAAAGTCGAAAATAGCAAGTATTTTTCAATTATTCTAGATTGCAACAAAAGTCACTTTCCAAATTGTTCATATTTTTTGACGTTCTGCAAGAGTTATAAACTTTTTTCTTCCTCCTCATACAGATCAAAAAAAAAAAAAAAAAATCAAATTACTATATTAGGGCCACCCATTATTTCTAATATATACCCATATATGTATTTTGTCTGTAAATTGCGTGTTTTCTCTGGTCGATTTGCCTGTTTGCTGGACGAAAAAACCCCAGTTTCTGGGGAAAAACCTTGCTATCTACGCCTGAGACCGACTAACTCAGCCATGGAGTGAAAAAAGCCCATTGAAATTTCTCGCGTCATCGACGGGATTCGAACCCGGGCCTTTTTCCACCCGGTGTGGGAAGGACGGTGACGATACCACGGTGCTACCGCGTAGACTCCTCATATAGAAAGGAAAAATTAAAGGAAAATATTCCAAAATTCACATTAAAATCCGTGAGCGATACGCGTTGGGAAAGAAGAATAAAAGCAGTTACGCAATTTGGTGAAATTTGACACATTGTTACAATTCATATCTGACAAAAATGGGGAAATAAATACTAAAAATTTTGCTCAAAACTTTGCCACAGAGATTCATTCTTTTAAATTTGTTATATGGATTATTGTATAATATGATATTCTAAAGTCAGCGTTTTTAGTAAGGTGTTGCAAAATCCTAAAATAAATATTGCAGAATGTACAGACTTCTAGAACAATTTAATAAAATATTTTGAAATGAAAATATTTTATTAATATTTTGACGAATAGAATATTTTCAAAGTATTCTGATGAATACTTTGAAAAGTGTATTTCTGGGGGTTTCTCGTTATTGAATGACCTGGATTTGGAAACCACATTTCCTGCAGTGGCAGCCAGGGCCGGATTTATATATAAGCTATTCAAGCTACAGCTTAGGGCTTCGCATTACAAAGAACCTCGCTCCATCTTAAAAAGTCCTTTTTAAATATTGTCACAGGTGAACTGTAAGAGAGAAGGGCCTCATACATGTTAAAATTCAGGCTCACCAAAAGTTTAAATCCGGCCCTGGCAGCAGCTTGGAGTACAACGCGCGCAAAAAAAATCAATTTGACTGGCGTTTAGTTCCATAAGATTATCTGTTACATAAAGACTAGAAAATCCAGAGCATATAAGAAGTTCATCGCATGTAAATCATTAAAATTTTGTCACATATTGTTTTATTCAAAATAAATTATCTGAGGAATTACGAAAATAGCCGTTAAGCAGCGCGTAAATGTATTACGGAATAATACCTTCATCTGATGATTTCTTAACCCGTCTACTCTCCCGGTCCTGTCCATTCTTTCTGTACATATATGAGGAGGTTATACGGTCCCGCACAGCAGGCCGGACATAACCTGGCCGAAAAGAAGGAAGAGACTACCTATCTCGACCAATAATAGAAACCCGATATAACAAAACTGTCCCACGCACCTGGTACCATACCTTGATATAATCATTTGCAGGTGACCCTAATATCATAATTGGTACCGCTACCATTTGCAGGATGGCAAAAACCCATAAGGAGAAGAAAGAAGGAAAAAAATAATATGAAGAAGAAAACTAGACGTGATTAGCACCGGGGTTACGATGTAATGTGATTGACTCGTGTTCAAATCCTGCCGCAGAAAAAAAATAAATAAATAAATAAAATAAAACATAAAGAAATCGTGAAGGTCTTCATAGAATCTGCGTTCTCCAAGGTTGAAGAGATGGCTGAGGTGGAGAGTAGTGGCAACCGGTGTTCACCCCATAACTACCAGTTTCCACTGGATACAAAAAGCCAAAGCGAAACAGGTTCAACTCCATAGTTCGATGAAGATAACAAGTAGAAATATTGAACAGACTGCATCAGGTGTGGCGCAGGATAAAATCACACGCGTTCAGATCTTAGGCTGAGGATTGGATTCGAAAGAGTCGGAGACAAACTTCGGAGGTAGACAGGGGAGCAAAGTGGCGCTGTTCCCTGGACGGCTACTGAGAGAAAAGGGCAAGACCATCCTGCCTAACCAACTGGAAGACAGTGGAGCAAGTGGCGCTGTTCCTAGTACGGCTACTGCAAGGGAAGGGCAAGACCATCCTCCCTAACCAACTGGATGTGCATCCTGCGAAACTGAACTAGTGATCAACCAAGAAGGAAGAAGAAAACAACACATAAAATGGAGCATCTAAATAAATACATTTATCATAGGAGAATACTAAGAACTAACTAAGAAAAAAAAATAATATCAGCAACATAGAACCTTTTATAGTTCAAGTTTTTTCTGAGATAAGGTAGGGGGAAAAACAGCCACTTAGCAATCCTAGATCATTTTAGGCTGTACATTTTGTAAGGAAATAAGAAAGAAGCGTGCTGTGCTGTGTGGTTATACCTGCGTTATATATTTCAAATAAAATTTTCCAAGAATTAAGATGTAAAAAGGCCGCGAATTAAAGTTGAATTTGAAAGTGTCTGCAATTCTGCCCAGACACCTATCTTGTGTGGCTCTCATCAATATATGATGAGAGCCTTGTCGACCAATTCAGCCTTGGAGAGATTGTGCAAGGTTCGTGGGATAGAATTTTTCTCAGCCTGGTCTGTGCTTGTTAACAGGGGAGATTTCTTCTATAGGTATGGGATACATTAAAATAGAAAGAGTGCAAGAATATTTGTTGATGCTATCAAGGCAGTGTTAGGTGGGTCGGAAACTGCTAGCTTGGGGAGGATACACGGACTAATAGATTAACAGTAGCCGCTGGAAGATGTGAAAGTGATTCTTCCACTGCTTCTATTGGAATGAGCAGTAGCCTGGAAAACAATTTACAGGGGATTACAGAGACTGCTCGGAGTCATTGCGGTACAAGTAAACACATGGGTTGTGTTTGGGTAGGTAAGAACAGGATCCGGTGCATGTATACTTGCGTGTACACCAATGCTAGGAGTTTGGTAAATAAATTTGATGAATTTGAGGTATTGCTCAAAACATCAAAGGCAGATATTGTTGGGATATTAGAGACGTGGTGTCACACAGATATAAGAAATGCAGAACTGGAATTTGGGGAGTACAATGTGTACAGAAAGGATAGACAGGATAGGAAGGGAGGGGGGTTATGCTGTTAGTTAAGAAACACATGAAATCCAAGGAGTATAGCCGGTCGACATGGCTAAACAGTTCAGCGTAAAGTCAGTTTGGTGGGACGTAAGTACTGGGAAAGCAAAATTGAGAGTAGGAGTGTGTTATATGCGTAATGACTCTGATGAGTATAATAAACAGCTATAAAGAGAAATAATGGGCCAGTAAATCAGAGTGTCTTATAATGGGGGATTTGAATTTCCCAGATATTGACTGGAATTTGTGGGTTGGTCACTCACACACTAGCAAGGCTTTTGTGGATTTATTGGATGATTGTTTTCTACAGCAGCATGTTCGGGAGGCAACTAGAGGGAGACTAAAGGACCCACTAGGTGGCAGTGATCACAGTGTGCTGAAGTGGGATTTACTCAAAGAGGTAACTAACATCAGGGGTAAAGGGAAGGGTTTTTGCTTTCGTAAAAGTGACTACGGTGGTCGGAGACAGTATTTAAATCCTATAAGGTGGGACCAACTGATGTTGTTACCAACAGCAAATTCAAAATGAGAAGCATTCAAAGAATTTATCTTGGAAGCTACTAGGCTTTTCATACCAACTAAGAAATATTGTTCAAGGTCTAGGCCTAAATGGATGTCATATGATTTAATGAGACATGTGGCAGAGAAGAAAAATGCATGGGATGCATATAAATTAACAGGTGACACGGAAGCCTATGATAGATGTAAGCTCGTCTGTAACCAAGTCACAAAGGAGGTTAGGCAGGCAAAGGTAGATTACGAAAAATCTTAGGCAGGCAAAGGTAGGATAGGCAGGTTTCTTTGCATCCTTTGCCAAAAATCTTTGGCAAAGGATGCAAAGAAAAACAGCAAAGAGTTCTATACTTATTTAGACTCTAGAAGGAAGGGGATGAATCAGATTGGACCACTAAGTATAGATGGTTCGACTGTTAATGATCCTGTTCAGGCAGTTAACAAACTAAATGACTATTTTGAATCTACATTCACATATGACAAATGAGGAATTCTTCAAGGAGGAGAATGCCAGAGGTGAACTAAAATCTGGCAGTGAGCCAGATGATTTTGTATTAACTGAGAGCAAAGTACAGAAGAAATCGTTGAAGATAATCATAAGAAAGCACCTAGGGTGGATGGGATCTAGCCAATTATATTAAAGGAGGCAGCAAAGGAAGGAAACAAGCGCTTAGCCATAATTTTCAGAGCTTCTAAGGACTTATGGAAGTTACCCATGGTCTGGAGAAGTGCAAATGTGACACAAATTCACAAAGGTGGATCAAAGGGCGACACAAATAATTACAGACCTGTTAGTTTAACTTCTGTTCCAGGGAAATTAATGGAGGCACTGGTTAAAGGAGCACTGCAGGATCATCTAGACAAGACTTCAGTTATAGCTTGGACACAGCATGGGGAAGTAAAGGGGAAGTCTTGTCTGACCAATTTGATTGGATACTATGATGTGGTCACAAAGCAACTGGATGCGGGGAATAATTTTGATATCATATATTTGGATCTTAGAAAGGCTTTTGATACTGTTGCACATGGAAGACTGCTGCACAAATTGGAGCAGTGTCGCATTGGAGGCAAATTGATGCTCTCGATAAAGGGATGGTTGAGTGGGAGAAGACAGAGTGGTAATCAATGGACACTGCTCTACGTGGACTAATGTTATTAGTGCAGTCCCTAGGGTTCAATATTGGTTCCATTGTCGTTTTCTGTATTTATTAATGATATTGATGATGGAATATCAGGTTAATGTCCAAGTTTGCAGATGATACGAAGGTCGGCACTGTTGTTAATGACACTAATGACAGTACGTTACTGAACAGGATTTAGAAAAGTTAAGCAAATGGGCTGAGAGGTGGCAAATGAAGTTGAACCTTGATAAATGTAAAGTACTTCGTATGGGAAGCAGTAACCCCAGAGTAACGTATCAACTCTGTGGTACTACACTGACAGTGGGAGAGAATAAAAAGGAAATGATGGGTAATTGTGCAGGCAGATATGAAGTTTTCTGAGCAGTGCAGACGGTCTGCAAGCGTATTTCACGGTGTCTTGTCAATGATATACAGGAATTTTTCCAGCACGGATAAGGAAGTAAGTATCCCCTTGTATAATGCAATGGTCAGGCTACTATTTCAGTATTGTTTAAAGGTCTGGAGGACTCATTTTAAGAGGGATGTAGAGCTGTTGGAACGAGTACAGAGAAGGGCAACAAGATTGGTGAATAGAACAACGGATTGGTCTTACGATGAAAGGCTTAAATTTGGAAATTACAGTGTCTAGAGACTAGGTTCCTGCGAGGTGATCTGATTCAGGTGTATAAATGTTTGAATGGTTTCAGCATGCTCAATGCTGATGGGATTCTTCCTCTTGCTCAGAATAAACCCCTGAGAGGGCATGAATTCAAATTGAGGAAAGACAGTTGTAGTATAGATGTGCGGAAATTTGCTTTTATCCAGCTATCCAGCGTGTGGATGATTGCTGGAACAGACTTCATTCTCTCATTGTAGTATTTGATAGGCTAAATATACTGTGCTGCCGCTTTATTTGGTATATCCTGTCGAGCACACAAATGGTTTGTCCCACAATGTTGCAATTCACACGACCACAGTTGTGGATATTAATGCACCAGAACAACCTTTCACACACTAGTCAGACTTTTGTGGATTTATTGGATGATTGTTTTCTGCAGCAGCATGTTCGAGAGGCAACCAGAGAAAGTAATACTCATGATCTGGTTATCAGCAGTGATCATTCATGTATTAGGAATTTGCAGATAAAAGAACCACTAGGTGGCAGTGATCGCAGTGTACTGACGTGAGATTTACTTAAAGATTTAATTACCATCAGGGCAGTGGTTGGATTCAAATAATTTAACAACCGGTTCGCTGCCCCAGTGACCGTTCTAAGTATAAAAAAACTATATACCGAAAGGTAGTTTATTATTTCATGCAGTTAATACTTAAATAAGAACAATAAAAGAGGTCCACAAAACTGGATTATGTTATAAGAAAGAGTTTTAAAATATTAATGAAAAAATATTAAATAATACCTGACAAAAACAATAATGAAAAAATATTAAATAATACCTGACAAAAACAATAAAACTGTTATTTAAGATATTTCCTAGTATGAATCAGAGCTGTAATACTCAATATGTTCTACGTTTCACGCTTCTAATTTCACGCTTACCCGGGACTCGAACAAAATACAATTTAGCATCTATCGAAAACCCACAAACACCGGTATGCTTCTACATTATAATAGCTACCACCCGTTCACCTACAAAAGATCGATTATCTTTAATCAATTTCTAAATGCCTATAAATATTCAACGACGGATTCTGCTTTGGACTCAGAAATACAAATATTAACTAGCAGATTCTTAAACAGGGGTTATCCCATTAACACAATAAATCGAATTAGGGTACAAGCTAAGGATAGGATACAAAATACTACACCAATCAACAATAGTAATATCAAAAAATACTTTATTTCTGTCCCATATGTTGAACAGTGGCACAAACAGCTTAACAGATTCTTTAAAGATACCGAATTTAAAATTATAGCTAGGCCCATACGGAAGTTACACACTATACTGAACAATCGCTCGGTTCTTTCCGCGTTCGCAACACAAATTAATGATCTAGTATAAAACATTTCTTGCGGTGATTGCGACTCGTCTTACCAAGGTTCAACCCGGTTTTCTCTTAATATCCGTGTAAATCAACACGAAGCCTCAGTTCGTGCTTCTCGTTCGGCAGCGTCAGAATTAGCCTTTCATGCCATATTGAGTATTACAGCTCTGATTCATACTATCATGCCATAAACGAAAAACATACTTTTTTATTTAACGAGGCCAAAATACTTAATGTTCAACGTAATTATACGCGACTATTAATTGCAGAAACCGTTGAAATTAAATTACACGAGAATTCTGTTAATGTTCGGCGGCCATATTTGATCTCCGATGCGTGGACCTTTACGCGCATGCGCGAAGACATATAATCACTATTTAAGTTGCAGGTTTAGCCTGATTCGGTAATTTTCATTCGTGTGATCACGATAGTCGGTCGAAAAGCATTGTCAGCTTCAGGAAGGAAAATCGTTTTGAATATTTTCGTTAGATTCTTTTAATTGCGTTAATTTGAATTTTAATTGTTTTACATTGATTTTGAATTGTGTTAAATTGATTATTTAATTATTTATATTTTTCTTTAATTATTTATATTTTACTTTAATGTTCCGGTAAGTTGTCGATTTTTTCGTTTTTTCCGTTTTAATTTCTGGAGGGTATCATACGGAAGTGTTCCACGTACTATATTGAGGTAAACTCCTCTTATTAGTTTACTAATATTAAGATATTTCCATATTGCTTCTTGACTGGCGTCCTTACTTGCAATTTTCTTCGCTTTTATCCGAGCATCATCGGCTGAATAATTTATCCTTAACCATCTTTTCACTGGAGGAGTAGGATCCCATTCCTTTAGAGGTAGGCCGATTAGACTAATAGTCATTGTGTTTGATATATTAGAAACAGTTAGGCGACTTCTCTTCTCTGAACATCATGTTCATCTATGAAAAACCCCTTTCCGCTTCTGCTGAACTTAATTGTTCTGACAATATTTTTAGCTCTTTGAACACTTTCAGGAATTGCATAATGCTGGGAATTTTTTAAAACGTTTTCCAAGAAATATCGATAATCATTAATATCAATTTGGTAATTAAAAATGTCATTAAATACGAGCAATTGTTCTTCAGCTGCTTTCCATGGAACTAGTACTTCTTCAATATTCCAGTAACCTGGCTCCGAAAAATTTAGACATTGTAATTTATTCCTATATTGAAATTGGCTACAACTTGCTTTTAAATGTTCACAATCCATTAGTCTTTTTTTCAAATTCGTTACGATGTTTTCTAAAAGTCTTTCCCGAGGAAGCCCGACAAATCGATGATTTTCTACAAATTTTATATTTTTGAAGGTTTCTGAAGTAATTAATTCATCAACTTTTTTTTCGTATGGACCCTTTTCCTTTCCAAGCATTTGAAATGCTTTAATAGATCTTATCAAGAGGTTTTCAGCCTTTATTATGTCTATATTTCTTGCTTGCAGTGCATCTGAAAGAAGAGAAATTTAGTTTGAAATATCAATCATCAATGCCAAATCAGTTATAAAATATATATTTTCAAGACGGGCAGCCATACTTAAGTACTTTTTATTTGAATAAAAATAGTGATGTAGCGCTGGATAAGCGCGCCACACAGTTAGGGTTGACCTTAACTACAGGCAGCCCATCTTGGTCCCAAAACTCTTCCAATCTTTATAATTTCAATTCCAAGTCGTTCGGATATTTTGGAAAGTTCAATTTGCTTTTTATTGGATTGATGAAAAATAGTATATATCTTATCAATAAATATTTTAAAATGATTTACTTGCTTTATTTCCTTTATCAAATCATCTAAAACAAGATGGAGGCGATGATTTAAACAGTGCCATATTATTATGTTTGGAAACTCTTTTGCAATCCTAGTGCTCACTCCAGATTTTCTCCCAAGCATAACGCTGGCACCATCGGAGCAAAATCCTATTAAAATTTTTTCTAGGTCGTTCTTAGTAAGCCCAACATTATTTAAACTTTCCATAACTGAAGAACATATCGTCTCTGCATCTTGTTTTTCTAATTCAACTAGTTCAACGAAAATTGTTGGTGATGTAACTGAATCCCCAACTTTTAAGGAAAGTATAATAACTGGTTTGCAGGATATCATTGAAGCTTCGTCAATAATCAAACATATTTTCAGATTATTTTCAATAATTTTATTAAATATTTCTTTTTAAAATTCCTTTGCAACGAAATCAACTACTTTCACAGCAGTTTAACGAGAATATGGGAATATGGGATAGATATGGGAATCATATTCCCATATCTATCCATTTTTAATTTGCACTTCTATGTCATCTTCTATGTCTGAAAACGGTTTACATCTTTTTGCCAGGCTGTAAACTGTATTAAAATTGTTATATTGTTGCACTGTCCAGTATTCAGGAAGATTATTTTCAATTTTGGAGTTGTTATCGTTTTTTATTTTAATAATTGACGTGCTGCTTTCTTCAAGTTGGAGTGGTTGTGCTTGTGACTGTTTTGTACCATCTAAGGCCAATTCTGATAGAACAAAATCTGATTTCGGTTTCTTATTGAAAAAATCTGTCAAACTCTGTTGCCTTTTCATCCTTTTAAGGGTAACTGCAAAAATTTTTAAAAATGTTTTATTTTAATATATTATAAAGCAGGAGCGGATATCTGCCTATATATTTGAATATTTTTACTGGTTCTGTCCACGTGTGGTCATATCATAAACTTTTATAAACAAAGCACTGTGCTTATACCATTGATAAACATCAGTCAGAACATATATTTCTTCATTTTATCGATACTAAACGAAAATTTCTTGCTGAATTAATAACAACCGGTTCGCCGAACTCAACAAAAAATAAGGAATCGGTTCTGCTCAACCGGTGCGAACCGGCTGAATCCCACCACTGCATTAGGGGTAAAGGAAAGGGTTTTTGCTTCCGTAAAGGCGAGTACAGTGGTCTCCGACAGTTTTTAAATTCTGTACAGTGGGATCAACTGACGATGTTACCAACAGTAAATTCTAAGTGGCAAGCATTCAAGGAATTCATCTTGGAAGCTACTAAAAGTTTCATACCTATTAAGAAATATTGTTCAAGGTTTAGGCCTAAATGGTTGTCAAATGAACTAATGAGACTTGTAGCAGAGAAGAAAAATGCATGGGATGCATATAAATTATCAAGCGACTCAGAAGCCTATGGCAGATATAAGTTAATCTGTAATCAGGTCACAAAGGAGGTTCGGCAGGCGAAGGCAGATTACGAGAAATCCTTGGCAAAAGATGCTAAGAAAAACAGCAAGGATTTCTTTACTTATATAAACTCTAAAAGGAAGGGGATGAATCTGATTGGTCCAATTAACATCGATGGTTCGACTGTTGATGATCCTGCTCAGATAGCAAACAAACTGAATGAGTATTTTGCATCTACATTCACACGTGAGGAATTATTAAGGTTTGAAAACGGCAGAAAGTTTTCAAATTGTAGCAGGGTGCTTAATGATCTTGTAATAACTGAGAGCAAAGTGGAAGAGAAATTGTTGAAGTTAAACGTAAGAAAAGCACCTGGGGTGGATGGGATCTATCCAGTTATATTAAAGGAGGCGGCAAAGCAACTAAGCAAACCCTTAGCCATAATTATGAGAGCATCCTTGGACTCAGGGGAGGTTCCCGCGGACTGGAGATGTACAAATGTATCCCCAATTCACAAAGGGGAATCGAAGGGTGACAAGAGTAATTACAGACCAGTTAGTTAACTTCTGTTCCGGGTAAAATAATGGAGTCGCTGGTAAAAGATGCATTGCAGGATCATCTAGACAAGACTGCAGCAATAATTCAGACACAGCATGGGTTTGTTAAGGGAAAGTCTTGTCTGACAAATTTGATAGGATATTATGATGTGGTTACAAAGGAACTGGATGCAAAAAATAATTTTGATATCATGTATGTGGATTTCAGGAAAGCTTTTGACACTGTTGCGCATGGAAGACTATTGTACAAATTGGAGCAGAATGGTATTAAGGGTAAGTTGCTACAATGGATAAAAGGATGGTTAAGTGCGAGAAGATAGAGGGTGGTAATCAATGGGTGCTGCTCTTCTTGGACTAATGTTATTAGTGGAGTCCCACAGGGTTCGGTGTTAGGTCCACTGTTGTTTTGTATATTTATCAATGATATTGATGAAGGTATATCAGGCTTAATGTCGAAGTTTGTAGATGATACAAAGGTTGGCAGGGTTGTTAATGACAGTAATGGCAGTGTGCTACTGCAACAGGATCTAGATAATTTGGGCGATGGGCTAAGAAGTGGCAACTGAAGTTTAACCTTGACAAATGCAAAGTACTGCATATGGGTAAAAGTAACCCCAGAGAAATGTACCAACTGCGTGGTACTACACTTAAGGTGGTAGAAAATGAAAAAGACCTGGGAGTAATTGTGCAGTTAGATATGAAGTTCTCTGAGCAATGCAGACAGGCTGCCAGGGCAGGTCATGGGGTTTTGTCAATGATATATAGGAATTTTGCTAGCAGGGAAAAGGAGGTGATTATCCCACTGTATAAGGCAATGGTCAGGCCACGCCTTGAGTACTGCGTACAGGTCTGGAAGCCTCATTTTAGGAAGGATGTAGATTTACTTGAGCGTGTAAAGAGAAGGGCAACAAGATTGGTGAGGGGAATGAAGGGCTCCTCTTACCAAGCGATGCTTAAATTCTACAAATTGCAGTGGCTGGAGAGTAGGCACCTGCGCGGTGATCTGATTGAGGTATATAAGGCCTTGAATGGGTTGAGCACGCTGAATTCTGATGGGATCCTTCCATTTGTTCAGATTACGGACCTAAGGGGGCATAAATTCAAATTAAGAAAAGACAGATGTAGAATAGATGTGCGGAAATTTTCCTTTAGCCAGCGGGTGGTTAATTGCTGGAACAAACTTCCATCCGGTTGCTCTTACGAAGAAAGGCTTAACTTTTGCAAATTACAGAGTCTGGAGACTAGGCATCGGCGAGGTGATATGATAGAGGTGTATAAGGCTTTGAATGGGTTGAGCATGCTCAATGCCTATGGGATTCTTCCTCTTGCTCAGAATAATCACCTGAGAGGGCATAAATTCAAATTGAGGAAGGACGGATGTCGGATAGATGTGCGGAAATTTGCCTTTAGCCAGCGGGCAGTTGGTTTGTGGAATAGACTTCCATCACTTGTTGTTGAAGGTGATAGCATAAACAAATTTAAGGCTCAGCTGGACAGGTATTTCGAACGAACGGAGGGGTGAAATTGGAGTAGTGGTTGTGTTTTTTTTTTTTTTTTTTGGCTGATGCTGAATAAGCTTGCTTTCTTGCATCATATGCCTCTACTAATGCTAATGCTAATCTGTCGTTGTGGAAGTTGATAGGTTGAATAAATTTAAGGAGGAACTGGACAGGCATTTGGAGGGAATGGTGTGATTTTTTTTTTTTTTTTTGGATGATGCTGCATAAGCTCATACATTTGCTTTCTTGCATCACATGCCACTACTACTACTAATACTACTACTACTACTACTAGTATCAGTTAAACGTACAAACTGTAACAAGAATTGGTAAAAGGAGTAATCTAACCGGCTTCGAACGTGGCACGGTAGTAGGTGCAAGACGTGCTCGACAAAGCCTCTTTGAAACGGGAGAATGTATAGTGTAGAATGTGTTTCGTGTCAAATGGCACCAGGGGTTCCCCCATATCCGCATAGTACACATTGAGGGTGTGGAACAGAACACTGTCAATGCCAGAGGTTTAAAAGTGTATGGGTTTAGTATATGTGTAGTGTCGCGTACTGTTGTTCCTCTGATCATTTAGCCGCTTGGCCCCTAATGGGTTCCAACGTTGTTCACCCTCTGCCCAGTGGAGACAGACCAGGTACACCAATATCATAGTTATTTAGTCTGTCAGGTCCTGCCACCTAATTTCCCGAGATTTCAGTGGCTAGGACCTAAAAAAAAAAAAAAAAAAACCGCTACAGATAGAGGTCAGCCAAAAGGATTACTGATTATGTAATTAATGTTGTTATTAAGTTCTTGGGTGTAGAGCTCAGGCAATTTAGAGAAGGTTCAGACGCCGGTTATAAGTTAGAGAAGGGGGAGGGAGACTGAAGACTGTGAGTAAAAGACAGAGATAAGGGGTCCATAGAGAACCTGAACCCCAAATCAGTGCAGCAGGCCCATGCCCCACCAGAGGGAAAAGAGGGATGGCGAGGGAGCAGGTGACCAGGGGTAACCTCCCACCTGCCTGGGTGGTGGAGAAAAAGAACCACGTAAGGGAGCGTGGCAAAGAAAGCTTAATGGCAGCAGATGAGCTGTGATTTGAAGTGTCATAGCTGGGACGAAGGTCCCGTCCCATCTTGTTTTTTTTTTTTTTTTTTTTTTTCAGAATCTGGCAAGGCTTGGGACTGTACGTAATGTGTCCTTCCCGATGTATACTTGTCACTACGAGTTCCGAGCTTTCAAGTCTGGTCGTCAAGTGTGTGGTTATCACTAGACTGTGTCAGTAGTACGGGTTTCACCGCGGATTTGTCCCTTTTGTTAAGTCAAAATTAGAGATGTATGTTCACTGCAGTCTGACTTGGGGGCGGTTTCAGGGCTTCTGTCCATTTGGTCACTGGGTCAGCAGAGCTGCATAATATCACAATTTGTAAAGAGTCTAAATCAGGAAGGTCCAAAACAGTGTTGTCATTCATGGGACAGAGGCTACATTTTAATCTGTAAAGAGTCTAATTCAGGAAGGTCCAAAACAGTGTTGTCATTCATGGAACAGAGGTCCCATCCCAATAACGATGGTAGTCATTGACAGTCCTGCTTGAAATTGATTCAGCAGAGCTGCATAATATCACGGTTTGTAAAGAGTCTAAATCAGGAAGGTCCAAAATAGTGTTGTCGTTAATGGAACAGACATCCCATTCCATTAACGATGGTAGTCGTTGACAGTCCAGCTTGAATTTGGGCAAGACGAGTTAATCAGGTGTACGTTCGTTCCAGCGGTAGGGATCTTCTTCTTGTGAAGAGCTCCTGGCAGTATTGCGGAAAGGCCTTGTACTCTCTGTCGCTGTCCAACAAGTAATGCTCTTGGAGTTTTGGATTGAAGTTAATTCTGGTAATCAGAATGCAGCGAAGGTCCTCATACAAAGGGCAGTCATACATTAGGTGAGACCAACTCTCCAGCTCTACACAATGGCAGAGGGGATCATCAATAATTCCAAGACTTGAGAGTTTGGCTCTGATGGATCCATGACCTGTTAGCATGAAAGTTTTGTACAGGCCGGGAGAGAACCATGAAGGAGTCTTGGGACATACCTTGTTGATATGTGGAATAAATTTCCTAGTGATATCTCCCTTAGTAGAATTAGCCCATCTAACTTGCCATATCTGCTGTAAATGGAGGCTAAGGCGCTTCTTTTCAGCAATCAAATTATTAGTGAAACGACAGTTCTCCTGAACTTTTCATGTGCCCCAGTTTCAAGGGTGTATCCAGAATGGTGCAACGAACGGAAAATATCCTCTCAACGGCACTGCTATGGAAGAAAAGCTCTTGTTGACGAGAGAAGTCAGAGGAGGATGGCTAGAATTGTGAAAGCAAACAGACGGACCACAATGTCGCACATCAGAACACATCAGAATACACCTTGGTGCACAGAACAAAATATCGCAACTGACCACTAGTCGCATTTTGTCGCGAATGGGCTACAACAGCCGACGGCCACATCGCGTATCTTTGTTATCAATGAAGAACAAGAGCACGCCTCCTGTGGCGCAGCAACACCAGCACTGCACTATCGAGGATTGGAAAACAGTTGCTTCGTCTGACGAGTCGAAGTGCCTGGTACATCATGTTGATGGAAGGCTCAGAATTTGGTGAAAACTACATGAATCCATGGACCCGTAAAGTCTGACGACTACTGTGTAACGTGGTGGGCGTATTGTTATTGTGTGGGTAAGGTTTTCTTGGCACATGTTGGCAGGAGCGCATTAAGGTCGGTTGAGGCCCCGGGCACAGAAGAAAATATTGGGTCCCTTAAAAAAAAGAGAGAGACAGGGAAAATAAAAATACATGTTAATCATTTTTTTAAATAAATAAAAAATATTATGTTCTATTAATGTTTTATTTCCAATAAAATTTGAATATAATATATGTATAATATAATTAATAATAGCATAATAATAATCACAAAGTTTTGAACTAACAGTTGAACATATTATTATAGTTGAACTAATATGTTCAACTAATTTGTTGGGGTTTTGCGTGGGCCCTTCAGAATCGGGGCCTAGAGCGCGCGCCCGGTGCGCCCGCCGTTAAATCCGCGTCTGCACGTTGGGTCTATTGTAGCCATAGATTCACGTCTGAATGTCACATCGTACCTAAACATTGTTTCTGACCCAATGCATCCGTTCATGTTGACAATTTATCCTCAGTCAGATGGTTACTTCCAGCAGGATAATGCACCGGTGCACAAAGTCGGAATCTCTATGGAATGGTTCGAGAAACATGACAATGGCTTTTCTTTGTTGCAGTGGCCCGCTCAGTCCGCGGTTCTCAATCTCATTGGACATCTGTTGGATGAGCTGGAAAGGGCTGTTCGTTGCAGGCCTACACCTCCGTCGAATTTCAAGGAACTGCGTGACACACTCATGTCACAACGTTTTCAGCATCTTGTTCAATGCATGCCTAATTGAAGCATAAGCCTCAGACTTCCTTGCACCATATTGCTAGTAATAATAATAGACGAATGAATTCAGGCTGTTTTGAAGGCTAAAGGAGGCTCAAACGCTACTAGGCAGGTGTAATAAAGTAGCAGCACAGTGTAGATTCAAGGCAGAAGTAAACGGTGGTTGATTGCTGGAACAAATTTTCTGCTGTCGTTGTAGAAGTTGATAGCTTAAATAGATTTAAGACAGAACTAGACAAACATTTGAACTGAGTGGATGGGTGAAGTGAGAATGTTTTTTTTTTTTTTTTCTTTTTGGCTGATGCTATATAAGCTTGCTTTCTTGTATCATGTGCCTTTACTAATGCTATTTACACAACAAAGCTTTTCACGAAACCCGATATTTCCCAACCTCTTTTTATACATATGGTAGATTTTTATTAAATCTTTTTTAAAGCCGTGTATTTTTTTTTTTTTTTTTAATCAGCCTGACGTCTAAATTTCATTATTACAGGCCAATTATAGAGACGGCCTTCATAGCTAGCAGATCGGTTTTTATTGCTGATCTAATACATCTCTGGAAAAGGTCTGGACTGAATTCTCGGCAAGATCGCAACTATGGATTTTTTTCCCACTATCCTGGAGTTAGTCGGTTCGGAAAGGTGTACAATATTATCATATCTGGCACTGAGGTTTTTCATCCTACAAATTAAGCAAGCTAGCTGAACAATTTATTAAATTGTAAACACACTATATGGGGGTTTCACGGCCCTGCTATGCGAAGCATTCGTTCGACGTCACTTTATTTTTTTATATAAGTCCTCCTTCCACTTGACTCCTGTCACACACCTAATTTCGATGTAGGAGATTATATTCAGAATTAAATTATTTCACTCTTTGTGAATATGAAATTTAATATTTTAAAATGTTTTGTCGCTTTATTTCCAACAAGGAATAAATAGGATGTTTCGTTCTATTAATATAGTTGAAGCATTATTATTATTTTTATTAATTATATGTATAATTTTGTTGGGAGATAGGGAAAACTGTTATCTCCTAAGTCTTGACTTAGGTAGTGATGGCGTCTAGTGAGGTTAAGACAGAATGTCTTTCCGGGGAACTTTCGGTGTTATTATTGACCTCTTCGCAAGGCGTTGCGAATAGAAATGATATTCAGCAAATTATAAGATCGGTTATAAGAAGGTACATACATATAAAATTGGTATTGAATCATTACGATTGAGTGAAATTCTATTATGTACAACTGTATCATGAGTAATCATATTGCATAGTGGTCTGCTGTTATAGTACTTATATGTAGCATATACTGATATAAATCTGTTAATGTTATACTTTTAAATTATGTATGAACTTAATTTTAATTTATGTATTTTTACAAGCGTTTTGGCAAAAACGCTTGTAAAAATATCTGATTTAAAAATTTAGAGATTTCGGCCATCATACAATTTATCTCTGAACCCGGCAGTGGTATTGCATAGCCTGACAAGCCGTGCTGAAAAACAAGAAACGTCTCAGTAGGTTAGAATGGTACTCGGCATTGTGATAGTGGCACTTTGTTCCAGGAAATTAATCATAATCACTCCTGCATCTCAAAAGGTGGATGACATATGATATCAAAAAATAATTTTGATATCATATATTTGGATTTCAGGAAAGCTTTTGACACTGTTGCTCATGGAAGACTATTGTACAAATTTGAGCAGAATGGTATTAAGGGTAAGTTGCTACAATGCATAAAAGGATGGTTGAGTGGGAGAAGACAGAGGGTGGTAATTAATGGGTGCTGCTCTTCGTGGACTAATGTTATTAGTGGAGTCCCACAGGGTTCGGTGTTGGGTCCTCTGTTGTTTTGTATATTTATCAATGATATTGATGAAGGTATAATTGCTGGAACAAACTTCCATCTGTTGTTGTGGAAGTTGATAGGTTAAATAAATTTTAAGAGGAACTGGACAGGCATTTGGAGGGAATGTTGTGATTTTTTTTTGGTTGATGCTGCATAAGCTCATACACTTGCTTTCTTGCATCACATTCCACTACTACTACTACATGACTTTCCCAGCTGACTTCTGCACTCGAAAATTTTTAGGAGGGGGAGAAGAGTGATGCTTCCACTGTTTCAGTTGTTCTTTTGTGCACCCATGTTTCATCCATAGTCACATACCATCCCCAAAACTGAGCTTCATTAACTTTAAAATGCTGCACAGTCTCATGACAACAATCTCGCTCTTTCCTGCTTCTGATTTGCATTCGGTGCTTTAGGGACCTACCTCTAAAAAACCTTCCTACAACATTCATCAACATTCATGTTTGCTTATATATTCTTTGCTATTTACTTATTCTTTGCTACAGTAGAAGGAAGGGATTGAATCACATTTGTTCACTTGATGTCTGTGATGCACAGTTAGTGTTGATTCTGCTGTTCACAAATTGAATAGGTATTTTGCATCTAAAATTGTTTGAAGAATTCTTTAGAGAAGGGGATGGAAATTTATCAGATTCTAACAAAGCGCTAAATGATTTTGTGGTAATGGAAAGTGGAAGAGAAATTGAAGCCAAACATAAAAAGGCACCCAGGTTGGATGGGTTCCACCCAGTTATATAAAGTGAGGCAGCAAAGGAGGTAAGCACACCCTTAGTGTAATAATGAGAGCATCTTTGGATTTGGAGGATAGGTCCTTGTGGACTGAAGATGTGCAAATGTTTCCCGAATTTATAAAGGGGATCAAAAGGTGACATGAGTCATTATAGACCACTTAACTTAAATTCTCTTCCAGGGAAAATAATGGAATTACTGGTTAAAGAGGTAATGCATGACCATCTAGACAGGAATGAAGTTAAAAAACAAGACAAGAATGCAGTCACAGCTTGGATTTGTTTGATTGGTCAGACAAGACTGTCCAATCTAATTGTATACAATGATGTAGAACAAAAACCGGATGCAAAAAATAATTTTGATATCATATACTTGTATTTCAGTAAATATTTTGATACTGTTGCACATAAGACTGCTGAATAAATTGGAGCAGTGTGGCATTAAGGTCAAGTTAATACTATGGATAATGGGATGGTTGAGTGGGAAAAGACAGAGTGGTTATTAGTGGACAATGCCCTTTGTGGGCCAATGTTATTAGTGGATTCCCTCAGGGTTCACTGCTATTCCAGTTGTTTTTTCTATATTTATTGATGAAGGTATATCAGGCTTAATGTCTAAGTTTGCAGATGATACTAAGATTGGCAGTGTGGTTAATGACAATAATCAAGGTATGTTACTGCAACAATATATAGAAAAATTAAGCAGATGGGATGAGAACTTCAACTGTCCCATGGGATGGGACAGTTGAAGTTTAACATTGACAAATGCAAGGTAATATGTATGGGTAGTAGTAATCCCAGATTTTAACATACTAACTGTGTGGTACTACACTCAGAGTAGTAGAACATAAAAAAGACCCGGTGCTAATTGTGCAGTCATATATGAAGTTCTCTGAGGAGTGTAGAGAGGCTGCCAGAATATACAAGATACAGTGATATACAAGAATTTTGCTAGCATGTATAAGGAGATGATTATTCCATTGTACAAGGCAATGGCTGGGCTGCATTATGAGTACTGCATACACATCTGGATGTTTCATTTTAGAAAGGATGTAGAACTGCTGGAACAGATTCAGAGAAGGGTAATGAGATTGGTGAAGGGAATGAAAGGGATGATCTTACCAAGAAAGGCTTGAATTCTGCAAATTGCAGCATCTGGAGAATAGGCATCTGTGAGGTGTTCTGAACAAAGTACCGTATTTCCCCATGTATAAGACGCACCTTAATTTTGGGGCAGGAAATTTGAAAAAAAATGTATTACATAAAGTTATTGAACTCAAGTTTTATTCATCATAAAATTCATACAACTCATTACTGTCAAAACTCCCATCCATTAGCTTGTCCTCATCTGTGTCTGATGACGAATCACTGTCTTCATATATTGCCTCGTCCTCACTTCCATCTATGGCATTTGAAATGCCACACTTCTTAAGTGACTTGACAACAATCTCAATCTTGATATTATCCCAGGATCTTTTCACCCAGGTACAAACTTCTCCTATAGTTGGTTTCTTCACTCTTCCTGCTGGTGTCAAATTGTCCCCAGAAGACTTCATCCATTGGTTCCATTCGTCTCTCATGGCAGCTTTGAAGGGTTTGTTAATGCTGACATCAAGTGGTTGGAGCTGGGATGTCAAGGTATGACGGCGAGTTTTGTTTTTTGCTCTGCAGCAATCTTCTTTGTATTTTTTGTTATGTGTGCCCTGAACTGATCAAGCACCAATAGGGCAGGTTTGCATAAGAGCCCACCTGGTCTCCTGCTCCAAACTTTCTCAAACCAGATCTTCATCCCATCCTGATCCATCCAACCCTTGTCATGAACGTGGACAATCACTCCTCGAGGAATGTCTTCTTTTGGCATTGTTTTGCATTTGAAAATAAGCATAGGAGGCAGCTTGGTTCCGTTGGCACAAGCTAGAACAACTGTATAATGGCTCTTTTCATGTCCACTTGTCTTCACAGTTACAGTTTTCACCCCCTTCTTATCAACAGTTATGTTACTTGGGACATCAAATTGAAGGGAGACTGTCCATATTTGCAATCTGGCCCAACTCAAACTGATGTGTCTTCCAACATTGAATGACAAAACGATGAAATTCAAGGACCTTCTGCTCATAGCTTTCAGGCATCTTTTGGGGAAGTCTGGTGCGTGTATGCATGCTTAGTCCATTCCGTTTCATGAACCTGAAGCACCAATTGTGTCCTCCTCTGAAATCAGTAACTTCTTTTTCATCAGCAATTCTTGCCTCATGCTGAACCATCTTTGTGGACACAGGAATTCCAATTGCCCTTTGCTCCTCAATCCATATCTTCACTTCCCTCTCTAAATCAGGCCATTTTGCTGACTTGCCTCTAATGGCCTTCTTCTGCCGTAGTGTTTTCAGTAGGGTTTCTTCTTCCCGTAGCGAGTCTTGAATTGTTTTCTCAGTTGGAGGAGGACCAAACTTATGTTCAGCAGCACGATTTCTATTCACTTTTGCAAACTGGATCACTTTTAACTTGAATTCAGCACTGTATGAAAATCTTTTCTGAGCCATTTCTGGGCAGAACGTGGCAAAACGTAACCTAATATACCGGTAACAAGTGCGAAACAATGAGCGCAAAGACAACAAGCACGAAAAAGCGGGAAATGCAAGTAAAAAAAATCTACAACCACTGTATAAGACGCATCCAGTTTTTAGACCCCAAATTTTTCGAAAAAAGGTGCATCTTATTCATGAGGAAATACGGTATTTATGGCTTTGAATGGATTGAGCAAGCTCAATGCAGATGGCATTCTTCCTCTTGCTTAGACCACACGAGGGGTCATTAATTCAAACTGTGGAAGAATGGCTGCAAGATAGATATGCAGATATTTTCCTTCAGCTAGCGGGTGGTTGATTGTTGGAAGAAACTTCCCTTTGTTGTTGTGGAAGCCAGAAGTGTGAATAAATTCAAGAACTAGATAAACTACTGTAGGGGATGGACAGGTAATGCAGAAGTTTTTTTTTTTTTGCTGATGCTTTATAAGTTTGTTTTCTTGCATTATAATCTTGTTGCTGTTCTCTGCAACATGATTGTATTTTCCAACAGATCACCATCTTTCCTAAATTGAAGTTTCCAAACCTGTATACAGTATTTCACATATGTTGACCATTGCCTTATACAGTGGAATAATCATCTGTTTTGCACCTGCTGACAATGTTCCTGTATATAATTGATAGAGATTGATGGGCTGTTCTATCAGCTTCTTTATGGTGAACAGAGAATTTCATGTTGGACCACATTATCATCCCTAGAACTTTTTCACACTCCACTATCTTGAGTTTGTTAACAGTGTAAATGTTATGTTATTCTGGGATTATGGCTATCCATATGCAATACTTGCATTTATTGCTGTTAAATCTCAGTTATCATTTTTTGGCCCATCTGCTTAATTTATCTAGATCCCCATGAAGTATCTTAACCTGATTATTGTCATTAATCACTATAATCACCTTTTTATCATTAGCAAACTTAGACATCAAACTTGAAATACCTACATAAGTATTAAAAAAAGTAAGGATTCCAACAACAGCTGTGGAATCCCCAGTAATCACATTAGTCCACTGATAAGTGGGGTTCCATAAGGGTTGGTGTTGGACTCCTGGCACTTAACTATCCCTTTATCGAGAACTTGCCCATAATTTCACATTGCTCCAATTTCCTAGATGTGGGTAGCAGTAATTGTATATATGGTACAGTAACAAAGGTTTTGCTGAAATCTAAGTACTGTATACATATCAAAATTATTTTTTTCATTTAGTTCCTCTGTGACAACTTCATAGTATCTAATCTAAGACTTACTTTAAAGTAAGTCTTATAATAAGTTTTTCAGCATATACTTTGTTTAAAAAATATTTTGAAAAATTTAAAGAATTTGAGAGCCAGCCAGATGTGACCCCAGTTATTCACAAAGGAGGATCAAAGGGCAACACAAGTAATTACAGACCTGTTAGTTTAACTTCTGTTCCAGGGAAATTAATGGAGGCACTGGTTAAAGGAGCACTGCAGGATCATCTAGACAAGACTTCAGTTATAGCTCGGACACAGCATGGGGAAGTTAAGGGGAAGTCTTGTCTGACCAATTTGATTGGATACTGTGATGTGGTCACAAAGGAACTAGATGCAGGGAATAACTTTGATATCATATATTTGGGTCTTAGAAAGGCTTTTGATACTGTTGCACATGGAAGACTGCTGCGCAAATTGGAGCAGTGTGGCATTGGAGGCAAATTGCTGCTCTCAATAAAGGGATGGTTGAGTGGGAGAAGACAGAGTGGTAATCAATGGACACTGCTCTTCGTGGACTAATGTTATTAGTGGAGTCTCTCAGGGTTTAGTGTTGGTCCTTTGTTGCTTTCTGTATTTATTAATGATATTGGTGATGGTACATCAGGCTTAATGTTCAAGTTTGCAGATGATACAAAGGTTGGCAGGGCTGTTAATGACAGTATGCTGCTGCAACAAGATCTAGAAAAGTTGAGCAGATGGGCTGAGAGGTGGCAAATGAAGTTTAACATTGACAAATGTAAAGTACTGCATATGGGAAGCAGTAACCCCAGAGTAACGTATCAACTGTGTGGTAGAGAATGAAAAGGACCTGGGGATAATTGTGCAGGCAGATATGAAGTTTTCTGAGCAGTGCAGACGGTCTGCAAGAGTAGCTCATGGTGTCTTGTTAATGATATAGAGGAATTTTTCTAGCAGTGATATGGAGGTGATTATCCCCTTGTATAAGGCAATGATCAGGCCACACCTTGAGTACTGTATACAGGTCTGGAGGCCTCATTTTAGGAAGGATGTAGAGCTGCTGGAGTGAGTGCAGAGAAGGGAAACAAGATTAATGAATGGAACAAAGGGTTGCTCTTATGAAGAAAGGCTTAAGTTTTGCAAATTACAGTGTCTGGAGACTAGGCACCTGCGAGGTGATCTGATTGAGGTGTATAAAAGCTTGAATGGTTTGAGCATGCTCAATGCTGATGGGATTCTTCCTCTTGCTCAGAATAATTGCCTGAGAGGGCATAAATTCAAATTGAGGAAAGACAGTTGTAGGATAAATGTGCAGAAGTTTGCCTTTAGCCAGCGTGTGGTTGATTGCTGGAACAGACTTCCATCTGTTTGTTGTCGCCGACCGGGCTAGCCGAGTGGGTAAAGTACCTACCCGGCAACCCAAAGGTCGCGGGTTCGATTCCCGCCTCGGGCTTGGATCAAAGTACTGCAAAAACCTTGGGAGGTGCAATATGGCCACAGAAGCCGATGCGCCAACAACTAACAAATCAAAAAAAAAAAAAAAAAAAACTTCCATCTGTTGTTGTAGAAGTTGATAGCTTAAATAGATTCAAGGCAGAACTAGACAAACATTTGGAGTGAGTGGATGGGTGAAATTGGATTTTTTTTTTTTTTGGCTGATGCTATATAAGTTTGCTTTCTTGCATCATGTGCCTTTGCTAATGCTAATTTGCTTATGTCACTTTCCTATGCTTGATTGAATTTCTGTAATCAAGTGCATGATATATGTGAATCAGATTGCACATAAAAGTTAACGATAAATCTGTACATAAAAATAGACAAATCTGTACGTAAAAATAGACAAATCTGCAATTGAAATTGATAATGTTGTATGCTGATATAATTATAAAAGTTTACTGTCTTAATTTTTAGTATTGTGGACAATGTTGACATTGCATATGGAATTGAAGTGCCAATGTGCTCAAATTTCATGTCATATCAGCAGCCCCATTAGTGACTCTTTATTTGGTGTGTCAAGCTGTGCTAGGTGAACACTAGCACTTAAAAAATTAATGGCAAGGTTTATAAAAAATAAGAATTCCACTTACATGATCAGCTGCACAGAATGTAAAGTCCACTAACAACAGTTGACCAAACATTGACCAAAACTTGTAATGTGAATTACAAGTTTTGCAATTCCACTCTCCACTAGAAAATTATAATCCAACTAACACACTTCAAACTAAAACAATGACATGTAAGGTATGAAATCAAAATTAAAACCGAAACTAAATTAATATTGGATATCTGCATGCCTATAGAAATAATTTTTTCCAACCCTTGATGTTCATTTTTACTACCAATTTACATTCTCAACAAAGGCCCAAGCCTGTTGTTATATGAACTGGCATGTAGGTATGCTCAGAATACCTGATACTCAGATCTGATATTTTTTATGGACATACTTCTCAAATTCCAATGGAATCAACAGACCTGTACTGTATACAGGTCTGGAGGCCTCATTTCAAGAAGGATGTAGAGCTGCTGGAACGAGTACAGAGAAGGGCAACAAGGTTGGTGAATGGAACAAAGGGTTGCTCTTACGAAGAAAGGCTTAAGTTTTGCAAATTACAGTGTCTGGAGACTAGGCACCGGCGAGGTGATCTGATAGAGGTGTATAAAGCCTTGAATGGTTTGAGCATGCTCAATGCTGATGGTATTCTGCCTCTTGCTCAGAATAATCACCTGAGAGGGCATAAATTCAAATTGAGGAAAGGCAGATGTAGGATAGATGTCCGGAAATTTTCCTTTAGCCAGCGGGTAGTTGGTTGGTGGAACAGACTTCCATCCCTTGTTGTGGAAGTTGATAGCCTAAATAAATTTAAGGCTCAGCTGGACAGGTATTTCAAATGAACGGAGGGGTGAAGTGGAAGTTTTTTTTTTTTTTGGCTGATTCTGCATAAGCTTGCTTTCTTGCATCATATGCCTCTACTAATGCTAACAGTGCAGATTAAAAGTCAAAAATATACTGAAGGAATTTTAAAAATTCATATTTACATCATTCTGAAAGTCATTTTAATTTTCAATTTTTTTTTTTTTTTTGCTAATGCTATATGCTGTTACAGCCATTGATAGATTAATTTACTTGCTTGATTTCATCAGCCTATGGTCCTTTTTTCACTTTTGGCTGCAGCAGTTTTTCTTCCACCATACTCTTTTATCGTTATAAAATCATTTAACTCCAAACCAATTATAAATAGACTTCTGCTCAACCCCATCTCTAAAAACTTCTTTATGTGTTAAGGTAGATATAAAATATTTGTTTATAAGCAATCTGTATGGGCATAGTTATACCATTCATATATCCAATAGACTGATGTGATTGTTTCCTGTGATTTTAGTGTTAACATATGCAGAGAATTCCATGTGTTGCTTTTCTTTACATTCTTACTTAGACTTCTCATAAGCTGCCTTAACCTGCCTAACCCCTCTGAATAGATTGATTACATACTAGTTTTTATTTGTTATAGGACTCTATTCTCTGACAATTTATAATCATTACATGAATTTTTCTTCTCTGCCATTAAGTTCATCTGATATCATTTAAATCATCATTTAAATATTGAACAAAATCTCTTGGTTGGTATAAAATGTTTTTTGGCCTCTATCATTACCTCTCCGAGCACTCCCCATTGGGATTTATGTATTTTAACATGAGTTTGTCATACTGATAAGAGTTTAAAAAATGTCAGCACCCATTGTTGCAAAAACAAAATCTCTTCTCTTTAGCCCTGACAGTAGTTTCTTTGAAATAAATCCCACCACAATATGTTAAGATCACTGCCATCTAAGGGCTCCTTTATTGAATCTTCAAGAATTTTTATATTTGAAGATTTTTAATTGCTGCTGATAATCAGTGCCATTGTTATAAAAAAAACTAAACAAAACTTTGATTGAAACTAAACAAAACTTTGATTGAACATTTTGAAGAGGGCAAAATGTGTAATGGTATCTTGAAGCAATTGTAATCTATTGATGACTAACAGACAGCTTAAACAAAAATTCACAAACAGAAAAAATTTAGATAAGTTAATGTTTGAATGCGTACTGTACTGGTAAACAAACCTATGACTGTATTTTAACTTAAAATGTTTGTAGTGGTGAAACTCATGTTTAGTCTCTAGAGCAAAGTTTCCGGCATCCCCTCCCCCCATACTTCTCCTTCAACCCATGCACGGTGCTAAGTACTATAGGTTTTGATACCTTTCGTGTTTGGGGTTTTGATAAAAAAAAAAAAAAAATTATTGGAAAGATTTAATTTTGTAGGGTAGTGTGGAATTTAAAAATTTCCCTCTTTTTCCAAAAATTCTCCTGTTTTATTATTGTCCAAAGGTGGATAGCACACCTGGTGACTTTGGCAAAAGGGCATCGATATGAGAAAACACTTTGAACATGTGTACTGCAGACTACACTTGGTAATTAGGGAACTTAAGGGAGGCTTGATTGAAGTGCATAAAGTTCTGTGAGATGAAAGTAAAATGAATGAGGGAGAAATTTTCAATGTTATCAATGATTCCAGAAGTAGGGCCATAAATTCAAAATTACAGTGGAAGGAGTTTAGAGCAGATTCCAGGAAGTTTTCTTAGCATTAGTTGAGGTATATGATGCAAGAAAGCAAGCTTATAGAGCATTAGCCAAAAAAAAAAAAAATAATAAAATAAATAAAACAAAAGAAAAAAAAAACCTTCCCATTTCACCCATCCGGTCACTCCAAATGTTTGTCTAGTTCAGCTTTAAATTTATTTAAGCTATCAACTTCCACAACAACAGATGGAATTCTGTTCCAACAATCAACTACCCTCTGGCTAAAGGCAAACTTCCGCACATCTATTCTACAACTGTCTTTCCTCAGTTTGAATCTATGCCCCCTCAGGTTCTTAGTCTCAGCAAGTGAAAGTATCCCATTAGCATTGAGCTTGCTCAAGCCATTCAAGGCCTTGTGCACCTCAATCAGATCACCTTGCAGGTGCCTAGTCTCCAGATGCTGTAATTGACAGAATTTAAGCCTCTCCTGGTAAGAGAACCCCTTTGTTCCTCTCACCAACCTTGTTGCTCTTCTTTGTACTTGTTCTAGCAACTGTACATCCTACTTAAAATGAGGCCTCCACACCTGTACGCAGTACTCAAGGTGTGGCCTTACCCATTGCCTTATACAAAGGTATAATTACCTCCTTGTCTCTGCTAGTGAAATTCCTATATATCATTGACAAAACTCCATAACCTGCTCTGGCAGCCTGTCTGCACTGCTCAGAGAACTTCATATCCGACTGCACAATTATCCCCAGGTCTTTCTCATTCTCTACCTCCCTGAGTGTAGTACTACACAGTTGGTACGTTTCTCTTGGGTTACTGCTATCCATGTGCAGTACTTTGCATTTGTCAATATTAACACGTTGACTGCCAAGCTTATTTGGGTAAACTAGTCTCCGACGCCAATTTGAGTTAGGCATGTTAAATTATTCAAAACCCAAATTATAATATATATTCATCACCAAAACTCATAAAAAAGCTTATTGTTGTAAAAAAAAGCATCGTGAATTATCTAGTAGTTGGCGTATGCAGTAGAAAATTCTTTGCGGCAGCCAACTATGAGTTAACTTGATTAAATCAAACGTGTTGTAACTTGCAGAATTCTCTGTATATAAATCAGTGCTGTGCGTAAATCCGCTGCAGTGACACAGACTTTGCTATGTACATTGTATTTAGTACTTTGTTACATTCTAAAAAGAACCGAAAACATGGATAAGAAGAGATCACTGACTGAAGAAGAGCTTGAGCTCTATGCTAATATGAGTGACTCAGAATTTGAAGAGTTTTTTGACGAGTCGTATAGTCCTGGTTCATAGATTAATCGGATGATCAAATGCTCTTGTATTATTCAGTGCTAAGAAAAACCATCAGATGTCCGAAAAAAAACTGCATTACATATTATAGAAATATGTATGCATAATGCATACACCCTTTTCCATCAAGTTACTGATTTCTCTGAATTTTGGACATTTTATGATGGAACCCGTAACTTGACGGAAAAATTACATTGAATCGTTGATTGGAGAAAAAATTCTAAACGTTTCAAAGAAGATTAGGTCTGAACATAAAATTCATTATTTAGACTAAGCCGTGTCGAGTATGTACGTGAAATAAAAAATTCCACGGAACGTGTTATTATTGTCCAGTGCGCTAAGAGAAGCTAGCTCTTTGTGGGAAAAAAATATTTCTTTTTGTGAATAAATTCTGTTTTTTGATGCCTGGTTCATTTTTCATTCTTATCCCAGAAGCCAACTATCCATCAGTTGCAAATATTTGCTACGAATATACTCGTAGCTGTGCCCGAAAGGCAAGTCATAGTAGTTAGAGTTAACTCATAGTCGGCATCCTGGGCCAGATCGCCAAGTACGAATTAACTTGTAGTCGGCATTCAACATGTTAAACTTTAGTTGCCACTTCTCAGCCCATCTGCCTAACTTTTCTAGATCCTTTTGCAGTAGTATACCATCTTTACTATCATTAACAACCCTGCCAACTTTTGTGTTATCTATAAACTTGGACATTAAGCCTGATATACCTTCGTCGATATCATTAATAAATACACAAAACAACAATGGGCCCGGCACTGAACCCTGGGGGACTCCACTAATAACATTAGTCCACGTACAGCAGTGTCCATTTATTACCACTCTTTGCTGTCTCCCACTCAACCATCCCTTTATCCATTGCAGCAACTTGCCCTTAATGCCATACTGCTCCAATTTGTACAGCAGTCTTCCGTGTGCAACAGTATAAAAAGCTTTCCTGAAATCTAAGTATATGATTTCAAAATTATATTTTGCATCCACTTCCTTTGTGACCACATTGTAATATCTAATCAAATTGGTGAGACAAGACTTCCCCTAAACAAACCCAAGCTGTGTCTGAACTATTACTGCAGTCCTGTCTAGATGATCCTGCAATGCTTCTGTAACCAGTGATTCCATTATTTTCCCCGGAACACAAGTTAAACTAACAGGTCTGTAGTTACTTGTCACCTTTTGAATCCCCTTTTTGAATTGGGGATACATTTGCACATCTCTAGTCCATGGGGACCTCCCCTGAATCTAAGGATGCTCTCATAATTATGGCTAAGGGTTTTCTTACTTCCCTCGCTGCCTCCTTCAATATAACTGGATAGATTCCATCTGCCCCAGGTGCCTTTTTATGTTTAACTTCAAGTACTCCTCCACTTTGCTCTCCGTTATTACAAAACCATTTAGCTCCCTGTTAGTTTAGTAAACTTCTGTCCTCCCCTTCCTTACAGAATTCCTCCTGTGTCAATATAGATTCAAAATACTCATTCAGTTTGTCAGCTATCTGAGCAGCATCATTAACAGTCAAATCACCAACAAGTGGACCAATCTGCTTCATCCCCTTTATTCTAGAGTTTACATAATTAAAGAATTCTTTGTTGTTTTTCTTTGCATACTTTGCCAAGGATTTCTCATAATCAGCCTTCGCTTGCCTAACCTCCTTTGTGACATGATTACAGACTAGTTTATATGTTCAGTAGGCTTCTGTGTCACCTGCTAATTTATATGTATCCCACGCATTTTCTTCTCTCTCACGATCCTCATTAGTTCGTCTGCCACCCATTTAGGCCTATATCTTGAACAGTATTTCTTACTTGGTATGAAAAGCCTAGTAGCTTCCAAGATTAATTCCCTGAAGGCCTCCTATTTAGAATTCACTGTTTTCGACATCATCCCTTTCATTCTAGAGTTTACATAATTAAAGAATTCTTTGTTGTTTTTTTTTGCATCCTTTGCCAAGGATTTCTCATAATCAGCTTTCGCTTGCCTAACCTCCTTTGTGACATGATTACAGACTAGTTTATATGTGCAGTAGGCTTCTGTGTCGCCTGCTAATTGATATGCATCCCACGCATTTTTCTTCTCTCCCATGAGCCTCATTAGTTCGTCTGACATCCATTTAGACCTATATCTGGAACAGTATTTCTTACTTGGTATGAAAAGTCTAGTAGCTTCCAAGATTAATTCCCTGAAGGCCTCCCATTTAGAATTCACTGTTTTTAACATCATCAGTTGATCCCACTGTACAGAATTCAAAACCTGCCTAAGACCACTGTGGTCACCTTTAAGAAAACAAAAACCCGTTCCTTTACCCTTGATGGTAGTTATATCTTTAAGTAAATCCCACATTAGTAGACTGTGATCACTGTCACCTAGTGGTTCCTTTATCTGAAAATTCCTAATGCATGCATCATCACTGTGATAATCAGATCAAGGGTATTACCTCCTCTGGTTGCCCCTCGAACATGTTGCTGTAGAAAGCAATCCTCCAATAAATCCACAAAAGTCTTGCTAGCATGCGAGTGACCAACCCACAAGTTCCAGTCAATATCTGGAAAGCTAAAATACCCCATTACAAGACATTCTTATTTACTGACCCACTCAGTTCTCTGCACAATTGTTTGTTGTACTCATCAGAGTCATTAGGCCTATAACACACTTCTACTCATTTTCCCTTTCCCAGTGTTTATGTCACACCAAACTGACCCAGCATTGCACTGTCCACTCATGTCAACTGGATGCACTTCGTTAGATTTTGTTTCTTAATTAACAGCATAACTCCTCCTCCCTCTCTCCCTCCCTCCCCTGTCTATCCTTTCTGTACACATTGTACTCCCCAAATTCCAATTCTGTACTACTTATATCTGTTTGACACCTGTCTCTGATATCCCAACAGTATCTGCCTTTGATGCTTTGATCAGCACTTCAAATTCTTCATTTATTTACTATACTTCTAGCGTCGGTGTACTTGCAAGTATACATGCATCTGTTCTTACTTTTAGTTACCCTAACACAGCCCATGTATTTACTTTTTCCATGATGACTCCCAAAAGCTCTTGGAATACCCAGCAACTTGCTCTATAGGCTGCTGCTCATTACAATAGAAGCAGTGCAAGAATCATTTCGACTCTGCCTGTGGCTACTGTTAGTCTGTGAATCCTCCAAGCTAGCAGTTTTCTGACCCACCTAACACTGCCTCTCTTTTGACCAGTGAGTTATTAATTACTAGAATAAGTTACCTCCATGGATGGCTGAGGCTGGGAGTGTGAGTTAAGCTGAATAAGTACCTACATGTGGAGGGAAGCATAAGTAATTTTTATATATTTTAAATTTGGTTTCTATTGAAGTTTGTAGTTTATATCTGTTAGCTTGTACAGCAAAAGCTCGTGGTTTCCTTGTAATATATGCTGCCACTAGATGTTTTCTGAATATTTATTATTTATAATAGCTTAGACACAAAGAAATATGTATGCTCTAAACCTAAAAGAAAACTTGCTTTTTAAGATGCCTTTTAAGATTAAAAAGCATCTTGGTTGTTTTTACTCTTAAACTTGATTGGGATTGACACACCTTCTCTGATAACTGGTTTTGTCTGTGTATCCTTCACATTGTAAGAAAGGTTCTACAACTGACAAAATGTAGAAAACTAATACTTGCATATATCAAATATAGCAACTTATTCATTAGTATTTTTATGTGAAAGCATTTTTGACAGAATGCGAATAAATGGGAAAATTTTTGAGTGAGTTCAGCAGACCTTTGATCAAAGTGCAAAAGACAAGTAAAAAAAAGAAATTTCTCCTTCATTTTATTATGGTGGTAAGCTAGTCGGGTAATAGAATAAAAGCTTGATTGACTATAGGTAATCAAATATAAGGAATAGGGTACAAGATAGCATATTGAAGCATATTGAAATTGGCTTTCTGTTCAAATCTCCAGCAACCACAGGGAGTAAAACTCTTGATCTTGATTATCAGCAGTGGTTATTCTTGTGTTAAGAATCTACAAATAAAAGAACTGCTAGGTGACAGTAATCAGAGTGCACTGATGTGGGATTTACTTAAGCATGTAACTACCACTGCAGGTAAAGGGAAGGGCTTTTGTAAAGATGACTGTAATGGTCTCAGACAGTTTTTAAATTCTATACAATGGGAACAATTGGTGATGTTACCAACAGCAAATTCTAAATGGGAAGCATTCAAGGAATTAATCTTGAAAGTTACTAGGCTTTTCATACCAACTAATAAATAGTGTTCAAGATTAGGCCTAAATAGATGTCAGATGAGCATGTGGTAGAGAAGAAAAATGCATGTGGTGCATATAAATTATCAGGCTACACAGAAGCCTAGGTAGATGTAAACTAGTCTGTTATCAAGTCACAAAGGAGGTAAGACAGGCAAAGGCAGATTATGAGAAATCTTGGGCAAAGAATTGAAAGAAAAACAGCAATGACTTTACTTATGTAAACACTAGAAGGAAGGGGATGAATCAGATTGGTCCACTTGAGATTGATGGTTTGACTGTTGATGATCCTGCCCAGGTTGCTGGCATAGCCGAATGAGTATTTTGCATCTACATTCACACACAAGGAGTTATTTAGGGCAATGGAGGATAGAAGCTTGTTAAACTAACAGAGCTAAATGATTTTGTAATAATGGAGAGCAAAGTGCAGGTGACATTGTTGAAGTTAACCAAAAAGAGACACATGGGGTGGACGGGATCTATACATTTATATTAAGGGTGGTAGCAAAGGAAGTTGGCACGCCCTTAGCCATAATTATGAGAGTATCCTTGGATTCAGGGGAGGTCCCCACGGACTGGAAAAGTGCAAATGTATCTCCAGTTATATTAAGGGTGGTAGCAAAGGAAGTTGGCACACCCTTAGCCATAATTATGAGAGTATCCTTGGATTCAGGGGAGGTCCCCATGGACTGGAGAAGTGCAAATGTATCTCCAGTTCACAAAGGGAGGGGATCGAAGGGTGACACGAGTAATTAGCATTAGTAGAGGCATATGATGCAAGAAAGCAAGCTTATGCAGCTTGCTTATTCATCAGCCAAAAAAAAATCACTCCCATTTCACCCCTCTGTTTGTTCAAAATACCTGTCCAGGTCAGCCTTAAATTTATTTAGACTACCAACTTCCACAACAAAGGATGGAAGTCTGTTCCACCAACCAACTACTCGCTGGCTAAAGGCAAACTTCCTCACATTTATCCTACATCTGTCTTTCCTCAATTTGAATTTATGCCCTCTCAGGTGATTATTCTGAGCAAGAGGAAGAATCCCATCAGCATTGAGCATGCTCAAACCATTCAAGTCTTTATACACCTCAATCAGATCACCTCACAGGTGCCTAGTCTCCAGACACTGTAATTTGCAACATTTAAGCCTTTCTTTGTAAGAGCAACCATTTGTTCCATTCACTAATCTTGTTGACCTTCTCTGTACTTGTTCCAACAGCTCTACATCCTTCCTAAAATGAGGCTTCCAGACCTGTATACAGTACTCAAAGTGTGGCCTTATCATTGCCTTATACAAGGGGATAATCACATCCTTATCCCTGCAAGAAAAATCCCTGTATATTATTGACAAGACACTATGAGCTACTCTTGCAGACCGTCTGCACTGCACAGAAAACTTCATATCTGATCTACAGAATTACCCCCAGGACCTTTTCGTTCTTTACCACTGTTAGTGTAGTACCACAGAGTTGATACATCACTCTGGGGTTACTGCTTCCCATATAAATTAAACTAATTGCAGACCTGTTAGTTTAATTTTTGCTAAACTAACAGGTCTGTTAGTAATGGGGAAAGTAATGGAGTCACTGGTAAAAGAAGCAATGCAGGATCATCTAGACAAGACTGCAGTTATAGTTCAGACAAAGCATCAGTTTGTTATGGGGAAACATTACCTAACCAATTTGAATGGATACTAAGATTTGGTCTCGAAGGAACTGGATGCAAAAAATAATTTTGATATTAGTATTAGTAGAGGCATACAATGCAAGAAAGCAAGCTTATGCAGCATCAGCCAAAAAAAATAAACCTCCCATTTCACACCTCCATTTGTTCCAAATGCCTGTCCAGCTCAGCCTTAAATTTATTTTGGCTATTAGCTTCCACAACAAAAGACTGAAGCCTGTTTCATCAATCAACTACCCACTGGCTAAAGGCAAATTTCCGCACATCTGTTCTACAACTGTCTTTCCTCAGTTTTAATCTATGCCCCCTCAGGTTCTTAGTCTGAGCAGGAATAAGAATCGCATGCACATTCAGCTTGCTCAACCCATTCAAGGCCTTATACACCTCAATCAGATCACCTCACAGGTGCCTACTCTCCAGGTGCTGCAATTTGCTGAACTTAAGCGTTTCTTGGTAAGAGCACCCCTTTGTTCCCCTCACGCATTTCTCGGTAATAGCACCCCTTTGTTCCTCTCACCAATCTTGTTGCCCTTCTTTGTACTCATTCTAGCAACTGTACATCATTCCTAAAATGAGGCCTCCTGACCTGTACACAGTCTCTAGGTGTGGCCTGACCATTGCCTTGTATAACGGGATAATCACCTCCCTATCCCTGCTAGCAAAATTCCTATATATCATTGATAACACTCCATGATCTGCCCTTGTAGCCCATCTGCACTGCTCAGCGAACTTCATATTTGAGTGTGCAATTACCTTTTTTACACCCAGGGCTTTTTTACTTTCTACTTCCTTGAGTGTAGTACCACACAGTTGGTATGTTTCTCTTCGGTTATTGCTACCCATATGCAGTACTTTGCATTTGTCAATGTTAAACTTCAGTTGCCACTTCTCAGTCCATTTTCCAAACTTATCTAGATCCAGTTGGAGTAGCATACTGTCTTTACTGTCGTTAACAACCCTGCCAACCTTTGTATCATCTGCAAACTAGGCCATTAAACCTGATATACCTTCATCAATATCAATGATAAATATACAAAACAACAATGGGCCCAACACCGAACACTGGGGAACTCCACTAATAACATTTGTCCACAAACAGCAGTGTCCATTCATTACCACTCTCTGTCGTCTCCCACTCAACCATCCGTTTATCCATTGTAGCAAATCACCCTTAATGCCATACCTCTCAAATTTGTACAGCAGTCTTCCATGTGCAACAGTGTCAAAAGCTTTCTGAAATCCGGGTATATGATATCAAAATTATTTTTGGCATTCAGTTCCTTTGTGACCACATCATAGTATCCAATCAAATTGGTTAGACAAGACCTACCTTTAACAAACCCATGCTGTGTCTTAACTATCACTGCAGTCTTGTCTAGATGATCCTGCAATGCTTCTTTAACCAGTGATTCCATTATTTTCCCCGAAACACAAGTTAAACTAACAGGTGTGTAGTTACTTATCACCTTTTGAATCCCCTTTGTGAATTGGTGATACATTTGCACACCTCCAGTCCATGGGGACCTCCCCTGTGTCCAAGGAAGCTCTTATAATTATGGCTAAGGGTTTGCTTACTTCCTTTGCTGCCTCCTTTAATATAACTGGATAGATCCCATCCATCCCAGATGCCTTCCTTATGTTTAACTTCAACAATTTCTCCTCCATTTTCATCTCGGTTATTACAAAATCACTTAGCTCCCTGTTAGCGTTTAATAAACTTCTGGCACTCCCCTCATTGAATAACTCCTCATGTGTGAATGTAGATGCAAAATACTCATTCAGTTTATCAGCTACCTAAGCATGATCATCAATAGTCAACCCATCTATGTTAAGTTGTCCAATCTGATTCATCCCTTTCCTTATAGAGTTTACATAAGTAAAGAACTCTTTGCTGTAGTTCTTTGCATCCTTTCACTTAATCTGACTTCACCTGCCTAACCTGCTTTGTGACTTGATTACAGACTAGTTTATACCTGCCATAGGCTTCTGTTATCACCTGATACTTTATATGCATCCCATACATTTTTCTTCTCTGCCATGATCCTCATTAATTCATGTGACATCTATTTAGGCCTAAACCTTGAACAGTATTTCTTAGTTGGAATGAAAAGCCTCATCATCATCATCATCAGCCATTTTCAATCCACTGCAGGATGAAGGCCTCTCCAGCAACTTTCCAGTTCCTTCTGTTTTGAGCACTGGCCATCCATTTACTACTCAAAAATTCATGAATTTCATCTATCCATCTCCGCCTTTGTCTTCCAGGTTTTCTTCTAGCTCCTCTTGGGAACCATTCTGTTATTTTCTTAGTCCATCTGTCATCATGTCTTCGAGCTATGTGTCCTGCCCAAGACCATTTTAGTTCTTTAGTTTTGATAAGAATGTCCTTTACTTGAGTTTGCTGCCTAATCCATGTGTTTCTCTTCTTATCTAACAGTCTGATTCCCAATATAATTCGTTCCATTCTTCGCTGTGTAGTTCTTAGCTTCTCTTCCATTCTTTTGGTGAGTGCCCAAGTTTCACTTCCATAAGTCATGGTGGGGAGTATACATTGATTCATTATTTTACGTTTCAGACAAACTGGGATATTGCTCTTCAGTTGCGCCTCCGTAGCCAGGTGGGAAGGAGCAGCAGTGCGTAGCATACGCTTCTTGATTAGACCGGGGTTCGAGCCCGTCACCACCAAATACGGAGCATGTGGAAAGGTCAGAGAATGACCACCGCATATCCCGGAGCAATATGGCCTTAGTTGCTAATGCTCCTAAAAACCAAATAACCAAATAACTAACCAGCTCTTCAGTATGTGACTATATTTCCTGAATGCTATCCATCCAAAATTTATTCTTCTCTTGACTTCCAGCCATTTATCATTATTACAGCTAATAACTTGTCCCAGATAAGTATATGACTCCACCTTTTCAATTACTGCTCCTTCAATCATTATTTCCCTTTCCGTGGCATACTTGTTCATCATTACTTTTGTTTTAGCCATATTCATCTTCAGTCCAAAATCCTTACTAACTGTGCATAACTGATTAAGATTTTCCTCTAATTCTTTGGGATCGTGGCTTATGACCACAATGTCATCTGCAAATCGTAAGTGGTTTAGGTACTCTCCGTTCACATTGACTCCTTTCTGCGACCAGTCTAATCTTCTGAAAGCTTCCTCAAGGGCAGCAGTAAACAGCTTCGGAGATATTGTGTCTCCTTGTCGAACTCCTTTCTCGATTTTAAATTTGCTACTGTCTTTGTCTAGTCTAATAAAGGATGTAGCACTCTCATATATTTTCTTCAAAATCATAATATATGGAGTATCTATGCCTTGTCTTTCCGGTGCCCGAAACATTGCCTTATGCTGTATGGAGTCAAATGCCTTTTCATAATCCACAAATGTCAGGCATAATGGTGTGTTATATTCATTTGCTTTCTCCATTAGCTGTGATATTACGTGAAGGTGATCCATAGTTGAGAATCCTGTCCTAAAGCCAGCTTGCTCTTTCGGTTGATTCTCATCAAGTATTCTTTCTAATCTGTTAGTAATGACCCTTGTGAACAACTTGTAGATATGGGATAACAAGCTAATTGGTCTATAATTTCCAATTTCTGATTTATCTCCTTTCTTATGCAGCAAAACTATGATTGCATTATTCCACTGCTTAGGCATCACACCATTTCTAATGCACTTTGTGAAGAGCCTTGCCAGTTTTTGTGTTATGTCTCTTCCTCCCAATTTTAACAACTCTACAGTAACTTCATCTTCCCCCGGGGCTTTCCGATTCTTCATTTTCTTCAATGCATGTTCTACCTCATCAGGAAGAATATCGGGTATGTCGTATGTGTTGCTACTTTGCAATCCATGTTCCCCACTGCTGGTATCATTCCCTTGCTCCTTGTATAATTCTCTATAGTAGTCTTCTGCTATTTGAATTATGCCTTCTCTGCTGTTTATAAGTACACCATCGCTATTCTTCAGTTTCAGTATCATTTGTCTTTCTGTATTACTGCTCATGGCTGCTGATTTAAATCCTTTGTTTTCCCTTAATGCTTGTTCTACTTTTCTTGTGTTAAATCTTCTTATGTCCTCTGAGTCTCTTTCTAATGGCTTTGCATAACTCAGTATACTCAATTTTCTCCCTGTCAGTGTTTTTCTTGCTCTTCATTTGTCGTCTTTGGTTCATCATGACAAGTGTTTCTTGACTAATTTTTTCTTCTTTGGATTTCTGTTTCCCTATAGGTTTCTTGGGCTTTATCACTTTCAGAAAGTTGTAATATTCCTCGTCGATATCTTGGTCCTGAGCAGTCTGCAGAAGCTCAAACTTGTTCTTAAGTTCCAGTACATACTGCTTTTTCTTCTCCTCTGTTATTTCAAAGACCTTTGTATTATTTACTCGAGTCAGTTTTTTCCTTTCCTTTCCTACATCTATATCAAGTGTACATCTTACCATTCTGTGATCACTTCCAACATTTACCTTATTCAGGACGGTAACATCATTCACAATATATCTTCTGTTAGTGAGGATGAAGTTGATTTCATTAGTTGTTAATCCATTTGGACTCTTCCATGTCCACTTTCTGTTCACCCTTTTCTTGAAAAAAGTGTTCATTACTGACATTCCTTGAGATTCTGCAAATTCCACAAGTCTTTCACCTCTTTTATTTCTTTCACCAATTCCAAAATTTCCTAAAGTTCCTCTTTCTGCGCTGTTTTGCCTTTTTCCAACCTTAGCATTGAAGTCCCCCATAATAATAGTGTAGTGGGTTTTCTGCTCATCTAGAAGACTCTCAATTTCAGTGTACATTTCTTCAACCTCTTCATCATCATGGCTCGATGTTGGTGCATAAATCATTATAATCTTTAGCTTGTACCTCTTAGAAATCTTGAGTATTAGTCTTGACACCCTTGGTGATGTACTTTTGAATTCCAAAATGTTGTTTTTAAAATCTTTATGGACCAGAAACCCAACTCCACCTTCACTCCTTTCACTGTTTCCATTGGTGTACAGCAGATTTCCACTTGATAAACTTATAAGTGATTCATTTCTTCTTCTTGTTTCAGCCAAACCGATGATATTCCAATTCACATTTTCTAATTCCTTTTCCAGCTCTAATATCCTGTCTTCACCGATGAGTGATCGTACGTTATAACAGGCCAAGTTCAATTTCCGTGCATGGCAGCCTGGTCGTATCCAGAGATTCTTAGCACCCTCTGCTTCCACTCTGATCCTCTCGCTGCCGTAAGAGGGAGAGTGAAAGCTGCTGGGGACTGAGGGCCATTTGTATTGTTGTGCTCTCATTGCTGGAGGGTTTGGTCTTTTCCTCTTCACGCTGACCAGGCGTCTTGAAGAGAACCACTCTACACGTTCGTTGCCACCTAAGTGACGTAACAGGGCTTACCATCGAGAAGGTGTGCATGAGTGGATTTTAGGGAGGCAGGCCAACCGGACTTCTCCTAAATCTTCTGTAATAGAGAGATATTGGATCCATCAGTGTTTTAGGCTGAGTGTCTGATAACACACAGGATACCTGTTCCCCTCTAAGCCCCATGAAAAGCCTAGTAACCTCCAAAATTAAGTCCCTGAAGGCTTCCCATTTAGAATTCAGTGTTGGTAACATCATCAGTTGATCCCACTGTACAGAATTTAAAAACTGTCTGAGACTAAAGGTCTCAGACAGTTTTTAAATGTAGTCACCTTTACGAAAGCAAAAGCCTTTCCATTTAGCCTTGATGGTAGTTACATCTTTAAGTAATTCCCACATTAGTACATAGTGATCACTGTCACATACTGGTTCCTTTATCTGTGAATTCTTAATGCATGAATAATCACTGGTGATAATCAGATCAAGAGTATTACTCCCTCTGGTTGCCTCATGAACATGTTGTAGAAAACAGTCATCCAATAAATCAAAAAAAGTCTTGCTAGTGTGCGAGTGACCAACCCACAAGTTCCAGTCAAAATCTGGAAAGTTAAAATCTCCTATTATAAGACATTCTGATTTACTGGCCCACTCTATTTCTCTGCACAATTGCTCATTATACTCATCAGATTCATTAGGCCTATAACATCAGATTCATTAGGCTTATAGGAGAGGTATGGCATCAAGGGTAAGCTGCTACAATGGATAAAGGGATGGTTGAGTGGAAGACAACAGAGAGTGGTAATCAATGGACACTGCTCCTCTTGGAAAAATGTTATTAGTGGAGTTCCCCAAGGTTCAGTTTTGGGCCAATTGTTGTTTTGCATATTTATCAATGCTATTGATGAAGGTATATCAGGTTTAATGTCCAAGTTTGCAGATGATAGAAAGGTTGGCAGGGTTGTTAACGACAGTAATGACAGTATGCTACTCCAACTGAATCTAGATAAGTTTGGAAAATTGGCTCAGAAGGGCAACTGGAGTTTAACATTGACAAATGCGAAGTACTGCATATGGGCAGCAATACCCAAAGAGAAACATACCAACAGGGTGGTACTACACTCAGGGAAGTGGAAAACGAAAAATACCTGCAGGTAATTGTGCAGCCAAATATGAAGTTCGCTGATCATTGCAAACGGGCTGCCAGGGCAGGTCATGAAATCTTGTCAATGATATATAGGAATTTTGCTAGCAGGGACAGGGTGGTGATAATCCCATTATACAAGGCAATGGTCAGGCCACACCTAGAGTACTTTGTAGAGGTCTGGAGGCCTCATTTTAAGAAGGATGTAGAGTTGCTAGAACGAGTACAAAGAAGGGCAACAAGATTAGTGAGGGGAACAAAGGGGTGCTCTTACCTAGAAAGGCTTAAATTCTGCAAATTGCAACGCTTGGAGAGTAGGCACCTGCGAGATCACCTGGAGAGTAGGTGATCTGATTGAGGCGTATAAGGCCTTCAATGGGTTGAGCAAGCTGAATGCTGATGGGATTCTTCGTCTTGCTCAGACTAAGAACCTGAGGGGGCACAGTTTCAAATTGAGTAAAGATAGTTGTAGAATAGATGTGCAGAAATTTGCCTTTAGCCAGTGGGTAGTTGATTGGTGGAACAGACTTCCATCTTTTGTTGTGGAAGCTAATAGCCTAAAAAATTTAAGTCTGAGCTGGACAGGCATTTGGAATGAATGGAGGGATGAAATGGGAGGGTTTTTTTTTTTTTTGGCTGATGCTGCATAAGCTTTTGCTTTCTTGCATTGTATGCCTCTACTAATGCTAATGCTAACACACACCTACTCTCATTTTTCCTTTCCCAGTGCTTATTTCACACCAAACAGACTCAGCACTGCATTGTCCACCAACATCATTTGGATGCACTTCCTTAGATTTTGTTTCTTAACTAACAGCATAACCCCTCCTCCCTTCCTGTCCTGTCTATCCTTTCTGTACGCATTGTACTCCACAAATTCCAATTCTACACTGTTTATGTCTGTGTGACACCATGTTTCTGATATCCCAACAATATCTGTGTTTGATGTCTTGACTAGCACTTCAAGCTCATCAATCCTAGCTTTGGTGTACATGCAAGTATACATGCTCCTGTTCCTACTCTTCGTTACCCTAACACAGCCCATGTATTTACTTGTTCCGCTATGACTCCCAACACTCCTGGAAATCTCCATTACCTTGCTTTCCAGGCTGCTGCTCATTCTAATAGAGGCAGTGCAAGAATCACTTCTGCCTCTGCCTGTGGTCACTGTTAACCTTTTAGTCTGTGTATCCCCCCAAGCTAGCAGTTTTCCAACCCACCTAAAATTGCCTCGATAGCATCAGCAAATATTCTTGCACCCTTTCTATTTAAGTTTACCCCATCCATGTAGAAGCAGTCTCTCCTGTCAACAAGCACAGACCAGGCTGAAAACAATTCTATCGCTTGAACCTTGCACAGTCACTCCAGGGCTGAATTGATTGACAAGGCTCTCATCATATACATTGTACTCCCCGTTATGATGCTCCTTTCTGGACATAATTGGAACTAATAAAAACTCAGAAGAAAATCTTTAGCCCAAAATAACTTATCTGGGAACTGACACTGAAATCGGTAGACTGCTCTGCCTTATCGGATTTTCATCCAAAAAAAGCACAAATATAAAATATGAGTTCTCGAGAAGAGTCCAGCTCTTCAGCTCCAAAGGACGTTCCTGAGGATGTGGGGAATGAGGCTGAGGCTTTGGGCCCTCTCCTCCCTAGGGCCCTGGTAAGAACGGCTCCCAGGAAGAAGAAAAAGAAAAGTAAAAAGAAATCCAAGTACTGGGAGCGTCGCTCTTCTCTCCTGCTTTCCTTGGATGATAACAGCAAGTCTCCTCATGCGGAGCCCCCAGATTCTGAACCAGACCTGCTGGTGTCATCTTAATTAGAATTTAGCATGTTGACACCAGTTGCCAATTCAACTACTAAAAATCCAGCTTTAGACTCTTCACATCCACCTGCCTCTTCACCACTTCCGAAACTGGCTACTAAGGCTTCTTCTGCATCTCCAGCAGCCTTCCAACTTGCTGCAGTTCAACCGATATTGCCAACCCTAAAAGCAGCTTCCGCATTACTCTTGACAAGCGATGCTACCCCAGTTTCTGCAGTAACTACCAATACAGCCTCAATTGCCCAACCAAGCTCTCCAGCTGCAACCACTCCTGCTACTCCAACTGCTGCTCTGGCACAATCGGCTCTTGATCAAACCATTGCAGCTGGAATTCAACTCTCCAGCAAGCTAGCGATTCCAGCTACATTAGTCCTAACTCTTACTGTCAGCACTGATAATACTTCATCCCCATCCCTGATTCAGGGATGGGGATGAAGTATTATCAGCGTTGCAACCAGTTTTTTATGTAGCAATGCTACATAAAAAACTGGTTGCATTCCTTGACCAAGACTTCAATAGGATTACAAAGTTAGCTGGCAATACAGTACAAGAGCTGTGGAATAACTTGGAAACTATCTCCACAGCTCTCCTAATAAACAGTGAGAAACTCAAAGCAGTTAATGCTGAACTCAAGTCCAAAATCCAGCTATTAGTAAAAGTGGTTGATACCTTCTCCAAGTTCTTACCAAATCTCTCAGAGAGCTCTGAACAACACCTGAGCCATCCTTTGGAAATCCCACCAGCATGCATCTATGCTGCTGCAGTGAGAACACAGCCATCCACAACCAGCCCAGAACTAACCTCCAACCTACGGATAAATAGATCAGAAATGCAGAGACCACAACATGTCCTGCTACTGAGAGCCATTGAAGATTCTGAGTTAAAAACAAGTAGTGCAGTAAAGGACCTTGTTCAAAACACCCTGAAGAATGAGTTTAAATTGATCAAAGTCAAGTCACTGCACCCCATAAGAAACAGATGAGTTATTATTGAAACTGCCTCAAAACAGGACCTGGAAAACCTCTCTACAGTGAGTTCATTTCAAACTACTGGGGTCACAGCTGGTCCTCCAAAGATGAGTAATCCATCAGTGATCATCTATAATGTCCCCAATTTGACGACCAATGATGAGTTGGCAGAAGACATGTACCACAAAAACCTAGTGGACTATGGAGCCACCTTGGATGAAATAAAGAAAGGAGTAACATTCAAATTCTCCACAAGTGCGAAAGGCAGCTCTACTGCCCACAGAGTCATAACACTAGACCCCTACCTTTACAAAAAAATTGTCGCTCAACAGAATTTTTCTGGGCTGTAGTTTCCACAAGTTCAGGCCGTTCACTGTGGTAACCAAGTGCTTCCTTTGCCTGGGTTATGGGCACACCTTGGTCCACTGCTCTCCAACCCACACCTCTCCAACGTGCGGATGCTGTGCCCAAAGTGGACGTGTTCATGCTGAATGTCTGCACCAAGACGAACCTCCAAGCTGCATCAACTGCAAATGGAGAAAGAAAGACCATCAACACGGTTAGAGAGGTAAATTACCCAGAATATCAACGAGCTCTAGAAATGGCACGGCAAAGCACCACTAATGGATAAGAACCTAACTTCTCAACAACAGCTCACCAGACCTGCCCCACAGCATCATCCTCAGCAGCCAATAGCCAGAACTCCAGTCCAATTAAGTTATGCATCATGCAGATAAATGCTCAGTGTTCCTGCACAGTTGGGGATGAAATAAGACAGGCAGCCGAGGCTCACCAAAGCGACATAATTGCAATACAGGAGCCATACACCATAAAAGTCCCAGCAGAAAACACACACAAGATAGTGGGCTATTCAATGCAGACAAGACTTATACAGCCAGCTAGCACTGACCCTAAGACCTGCATAGTTGTACTCAACAAGCAAATTAATGTCCTTATAATTCACAGGCTCTGCACAAAGTTTGCCACTTGCATCCAGGTTATGTCCTTTTCAATCACACTATATATCATCTCCCGCTACTGTCCGGCTTCCAGCGACATAGATGTCTTCCTAAGATATGAGTTTGCCGTAGACCTTCTTGACTCTAACAGTATACTAATAACAGCTGACATTAATGCCAAATCCCCATTATGGTTCTCAACTTTCTTGGATGCATATGGGCGACTTCTAGAGGAATTAATTCTGAACAGAAATTTAACCATCCATAACATACTCATCAACCTTCTGACGTATTGTAGCACCACTGGACAATCTAATATTGATGCCACACTAACCACCAATGACTTACAGACATGCATCTGGGATTGGGTCACAATACCGGACTGGATGCTACGTGATCTGTTTTCACATTGGGACCAGGCGACTGCCGACAACTACTAAGTTGCTAGAATTAGTAATGTAATTAGTAAGGTGCCAGAATTAGTAAGGTTTTCCCTAAGATCAGTCAACTGGGATGCCTTTGACAACTCCATCAATACTTTCCAACCCGTGACCCTCTCCAATATAAAAAAAAAAAAAAAAAAAATTCTGTTTGTACTCTGGGACGACCAAACGGTCAGAGGAGTTTACAAGATAGACAGAATACGAGAAACAGCACTGTATTTAGCAGTCATGGGCTTGAACCCCTGTCACTCAAGGCACGTGTACTTATGCGCCTGCGCACCTGATCACTCGGCTATGGCGGCCGTCTGTGAAGAAGCAACACCAGAAGAATACAGTGAAGTAATACAAACAGCAATTACCAGAGCCTCGTATAGAGCAACAAGGAAGAAAGTCCCATGCAACAGACCCTGTGCATGGTGGAACATGGAACTTATGACACTAAGGAGAGAAGTCCATCGCACACGAAAGCAATATCAGAACAGACGTAACTGGCCAGCAGCAGACTTTGAAAGGCTATATGGAATACTTGAATAAAAATAACACATACACCAAGGCAATAGCAACTAGAAAGCGAGAAACCTGGGCTACATTTGTCCTAGAATCTGGAAATTCAAACCCCTGGGGGCTACTGTATAAAATCACACAGGGAAAAACCTTCACAACAGATATCTCTGGCACTGTCCTGGCTGACCAAAATGAAACCACCAACTGGACTGACTCTGTTAGTGCCATCATAAATAAGCTCTTCCCAGATGACAGCCCTCATAATGACTTGCCGGAACACAAAAGTATCCGTAAGAAGAATGCTGAATATATAACACAGGCCCAAGCTGAACCCTTCACCAGCCTGGAATTGAATCAGGTCCTCAAAAAGGTAAATACCAAAAAATGCCCAGGACTGGATTTAATTGAATATGCCTTCATTATTAGATTTCACAAATTAAAGCCAGAACATCTTCTATTATTGCAGAATAAATGCCTCCAAAAATCAAAGTTCCCCCAGACCTGGAAGGTTGTGCTGCTCTGCCTGATACCAAAACCAAATAAACCAATAACGAACTCTTGTTCGTACAGACCAATTGCCCTGCTGGCAAACCTGGACAAGACCTTGGAAAGACTAACGGCCATCCGAATCACGAATCTCTTTCTCTCCAAAAGTATGATTTCACCAGCCCAATATGGATTCACCCAGGGCAGATCATGTGAAGACGTCCTCTCTGATTTGATCTTGCATCTGGAAACTTCACAATCCAAATATGAACTTGCTCTGTTTATTGACTTCAAGGGGGGCCTTCAATAATGTATGGTGGGAAAGTGGACTGGAATGTCTTTGCACAGCAGAATGCCCAAACAATCTTTACTGGCTGTTCAGAAGCTACTTCTCACAATGCACAATAATAGTTTAGTCAAAATACCACCAAGTCCTTAAACACATCCACTGGGTGTGTCCCCAGGGCTTTGTTCTGGGGCCCTTAGTGTGGAATATGGTACTCCAGAGCTGGCTCAGTAACAGTTTGAAAAAACGAAAATCATAGCATTCACCAACAACCTCTCCATCGTGGTCACTGGTCATTCCAGAGCACCCCTCGAATCCACAGCACAGTGAGTACTCAACCATCTCTCTCTACCTGGACAACAATCAACAGATTGCAAATTAACCCTGCCAAAACTAAGATGATGGTGTTTAAAAACAAACTTGACTTACAAAGCCCCCCCCCAAAGTCAAAATCAATGGAATCCAGCTAACCTTCATAGAACAGACCAAAGTCCTGGGAGTAGTAATAGACAACCACCTATCTTTCTTTCCCATCTACAGCATCTGAGTTCCAAGACCAAAAAGTTCTCTGCCACAATTATAAGGATCTCAAGAAGTAAGTGGGGACTCTCAAAACCAACCCTTCTTTATTATAAAGCTGTCTTTCTCCCAATAGTAACCTTTTCTGGCCAGGGCCTAGTTTTACAGAGTACCCATCATTAAGATGAAGGAAAAGCTAAACTATACAAGGAGCTATGTTACTGGCGACCCATTGATCTGCTGTACAGTTTCTACAACAGCTCTCCAAATTATAGCAGGCACCCTCCCTCTTGACCTTTATGCAATCTACAAGGGGCTCTGCTATCGAACTAAAAGTATTCCAGCAACAGTCCTGGATATAGAACTCTCACTAACCATGGATATAAAGTGGGAGAAATCCCGTTGTCTCAATAAACTCTTTAATGTATGGCAGACCAGAGGGGATACTTCTACTGTAGAGGTGGTAACTTGGAGTTTTATTCTGGAGGTAACCTTTGTAACCACTAATAAGAACGTCCGATGGTTCTCCCTCAGCCTCAAATCTTCCTTTCTCGTTACCGGACATGGTTCTCTAAATGAGAAACTGCATACACTGGGACTCATTGATACTCCCTACTCTTTTGCAGACAAAGTGAAAGCTGGAAACACTTGCTTCTGGAGTGTGTACATTACCACGACATCAGAAACCATCTCCATAATAAGATCCAGGACTCCCCCCCCCCCCTCAGCAATCTGCATCAACTGATATGTACCCAGAACAACCTTGAAAAGCCTTCCAGACCTTTGCAGCTGAGGTATTTTCCTGGAGCAGGACACTGATTGCCAATCAATCGGGATTGGAAATCCCGATCATTAGCATTAGCATTTAGCATTAGCATTAGTAGAGGCATTTGATGCAAGAAAGCAAGCTTATGCAGCATCAGCCAAAAAAAAAAAAAAAAAAAAACCCCACTTCCACTTCACCCCTCTGTTCGTTCAAAATACCTGTCCAACTGAGCCTTAAACTTATTTAGGCTATCAACCTCCACTACAAGGGATGGAAGTCTGTTCCACCAACCAACCACCCGCTGGCTAAAGGCAAATTTCCGCACGTCTATCCTACATCTGTCTTTCCTCAATTTGAATTTATGCCCTCTCAGGTGATTATTCTGAGCATGAGGAAGAATCCCATCAGCATTGAGCATGCTCAAACCATTCAAGGCTTTATACACCTCTATCATATCACCTCACTGGTGCCTAGTCTCCAGACACTGTAATTTGCAAAACTTAAGCCTTTCTTCGTAAGAGCACCCTTTTGTTCCATTCACTAATCTTGTTGCCCTTCTCTGTACTCGTTCCAGCAGCTCTACATCCTTCTTGAAATGAGGCCTCCAGACCTGTATACAGTACTCTAGGTGTGGCCTGACCATTGCCTTATACAAGGGAATAATCACCTCCTTATCCCTGCTGGAAAAATTCCTGTATATCATTGACAATACTCCATGAGCTACTCTTGCAGCCCGTCTGCATTGCTCAGAGAACTTCATATCTGCCTGCACTTCATTAACATTCATTAACATCACTGCCTTCACATCATTAACAATGCCACTGCCGACTGAAAGTCACTACTTCTATTGACTGTTACTTCATTGCAAATCCTCCCCTCTAACCTGTGTTCTGCATTGGTTACTTTTTTTTCTCGGAGCAGCCTTGGCTCACTTTTTTTTTCTTTTCCACTCTGCCCCATGTGGGATAGAAAACCACTCTTTTTTTTTTTTTCCCTTTTGTTATTTATTTATTTTTTCCCTCTCTCTTCTCTTTCTCTGCTGGCACACCCCGACTTTCCTCTTCACTGTAGCTGGGATGTAGGATTAAATGTATTTTTTTATTTATTTAGCTTTTTTTAATTATTATTATTATTTTATTTTATTTTTTCTTTTTACTCGTGCTCTGTTCTGGCATCTGGGACTTAGGCTGTCACTAGTGTCAGACAGCTTTTTTTTTCCCCCATCACGGGGAATTTTTATTTTATTTATTTATTATTTTTTTTTTTTTTTGGCACCATGAGAATCATTTTTTTCCCCTCTCTGGAGTGGGCCCCCAGAGAAATCTGGCCCACATTTTGACAACATCAGGTGGGTCAGTGTACACATATGCACAGATGTAGTACTATGCTCAGGTTAGAGGAGAATGAAAAAACCTGAGAGTAATTGTGCACTCAGATATGAAGTTTTCTGAGCAGTGCAGACAGTCTGCAAGAGTAGCTCAGGGGCCTTGTCAATAATGTACAGGAATTTTGCTAGCAGGGATAATGAGGTGATTATCTATTTGTATAAAGCAACAGTCAGGCCACACATTGAGTACTGCATACAGGTCTGGAGGCCTCATTTTACAAAATATGTTCAGCTGCTAGAACGAGTATAGAGAAGGGCAATGGGATTAGTGATTGGAACAAAGGGTTGCTGTTACGATTAGCACTAGTAGAGGCATATGATGCAAGAAAGCAATCTTATGCAGCATCAGCCAAAAAAAAAAAAAAAAAACTTCCACTTCACCCCTCCATTCGTTTGAAATACCTGTCCAGCTGAGCCTTAAATTTATTTAGGCTATCAACTTCCACAACAAGGGATGGAAGTCTGTTCCACCAACCAACTACCCGCTGGCTAAAGGCAAATTTCCGCACATCTATCCTATATCTGTCTTTCCTCAATTTGAATTTATGCAGTCTCAGGTGATTATTCTGAGTAAGAGGCACAATGCCATCAGCATTGAGCATGCTCAAACCATTGAAGGCTTTATACACCTCTATCAGATCACGTCGCCAGTGCCTAGTCTCCAGACACTGTAATTTGCAAAACTTAAGCCTTTCTTTGTAAGAGCAACCCTTTGTTCCATTCACTAATCTTGTTGCCCTTCTCTGTACTCGTTCCAGCAGCCCTACATCCTTCTTGAAATGAGGCCTCCAGACCTGTATACAGCTCAAGGTGAGGCCTGACCATTGCCTTATACAAGAGAATAATCACCTCCTTATCCCTGCTAGAAAAATTCCTGTATATCATTGATAAGACACCATGAGCTACTCTTGCAGCCCGTCTGCACTATTCAGAGAACGTCATATCTGCCTGCACAATTACCCCCAGGTCCTTTTCATTCTCTACCACTGTCAGTGTAGTACCACAGAGTTGATACGTTGCTCTGGGGTTGCTGTTTCCCATATGTAGTACTTACATTTGTCAATGTTAAACTTCATTTGCCACCTCTCAGCCCATCTGCTCAACCTTTCCAGATCTTGCTGTAGCATAGTGTCAGTAGAGTCCTTAACAACCCTGCCAACCTTTGTATTGTCCGCAAACTTGGACATTAAGCTTGATATACCATCATCAATATTATTTATAAATACGGAAAACAATAATGGACCCAACACTGAACCCTGAGGGACTCCACTAATAACATTAGTTCACGATGAGCAGTGTCCATTGATTACCACTCTGTCTTCTCCCCCTCAACCACCCCTTTATCCATAGCAGCAATTTGCCTCCAATGCCACACTACTCGAATTTCTGCAGCAGTCTTCCATGTGCAACAGTATCAAAAGCCTTTCTAAGATCCAAGTATATAATGTCAAAGTTATTCCTTGCATCCAGTTCTTTTGTGACTGCATCATAGTATCCAATCAAAATTGGTCAGCAAAGACTTCCCCATAACAAAACCATGCTGTGTCCGAGATATAACTGAAGTCTTGTCTAGATGATCCTGCAGTGCTTCTTTAACCAGTGCCTCCATTAATTTTCCTGGAACAGAAGTTAAACTCACAGGTCTATAATTACTTGTGTCAGCCCTTGATCCTCCTTTGTGAATGGAGTCACATTTGCACATCTGTATGCAAAGGTATGGGCACCTCCCCTGAGTTCAAGGAAGCTCTCATGATTATGGCTAAGGGTTTGCTTACTTCCTTTGCTGCCTCCTTTAATATAACTGGATAGATCTCATCCACCCCATTTGCCTTTCTTGTGTTTATCTTCAACAATTTCTCCTCCACTTTACTCTCAGTTATTACAAGATTATCTAGCTTACTGTCAGATTTGAATACACCTCTGGCATTCCCCTCGCTGAATAACTCCTCATGTGTGAATGTCGATGCAAAATATTCATTTAGTTTGTTACCTACCTGAGCAGAATCATCAACAGTTGAACCATCGATATTAAGTGGACCAATCTGATTGATCCCCTTCCTTCTACAGTTTACATAAGTAATGAACTCTTTGCTGTTTTTCTTTGCATCCCTTGCCAAAGATTTCTCGTAATCTGCCTTTGCCTGCCTAACCTCCTTTGTAACTTGGTTACAAATCAACGTATATCTATCATATGCTTCTGTGTCACGTGTTAATTTATATGTATCCCATGCATTTTTCTTCTCTGCCATATGTCTCATTAGTTCATCTGACATCCATTTAGGCCTAAACCTTGAACAATATTTCTTAGTTGGTATGTAAAGCCTAGTAGCTTCTAAGATAAGTTCATTGAATGCTTCCCATTTTGAATTTGCTGCTGGTAACATCATCAGTCGGTCCCACTGTATAGAATTTAAATACTGTCAGACCATCGTAGTCGCCTTTACAAAAGCAATAACCCTTCCCTTTACCCCTGATGGTAGTTATCTCTTTGAGTAAATCCCACTTCAGCACAATGTGATCACTGCCACCTAGTGGTTCCTCTGTCTGCAAATTCTTAATGCATGAAGAATCACTACTGATAATCAAATCAAGAGTATTACTCCCTATAGTTGCCTCCCGAACATGCTGATTTAGAAAACAATCATCCAATAAATCCACAAAAGCCTTGCTAGTGTGTGAGTGACCAACCCACAAATTCCAGTCAATATCTGGGAAATTAAAATCCCCCATTATAAGACTCTGATTTACTGACCCACTCTATTTCCCTGTACAGTTTCTTATTATACTCATCAGAGTCATTAGGCCTATAGCATACTCCTACTCTCAATTTTGATCTCCCAATGCTTATGTCACACCAAACTGACTCGACACTGCACTGTCCAGCAATGTCGACTTGCTTCGCTTCCTTGGATTTTATGTGTTTCTTAACTAATTGCATAACCCCTCCTGCTTTCCTATCCTGTCTATCCTTTCTGTAGACTTTGTACTCCCCAAATTCCAGTTCTGCATTCCTTATATCTGTGTAACACCATGTCGCTGATATCCCAACAATATCTGCCTTTGATGTTTTGAGCAATACCTCAAATTCATCAAATTTATTTACCAAACTCCCAGCATTGGTGTACACGCAAGTATACATGCACCTGTTCTTTTTCTTATCTACCCTAACACAACCCACGTGTTTACTTGTACCGCAATGACTCCCATCAGTCTCTGAAATATCCCGCATCTTGTTTTCCAGGCTTCTGCTCATTCCAATAGAAGCAATGCAAGAATCACTTTCACCTTCCAGTGGCTACTGTTAATCTATTAGTCCTTGTATCCCCCCAAGCTAGCAGTTTTCCGATCCACCTAACACTGCCTCGATAGCATCAGCAAATATTCTTGCATCCTTTCTATTTAAGTGTATCCCATCCCTGTAGAAGCAGTCCCTTCTGTTAACAAGTACAGACCATGCTGAAAAAAATTCTACCCCTTGAGCCTTGCACAATCTTTCCAGGGCCGAATTGATCAACAAGGTTCTCATCATATACTCTCTCCTATCGTGTCTGGGCAGAATTGCAGACACTTTCAAATTCAACCCTAACTCACGGCTTTTTTTCAACAGTGACCTGTACTTGTTAAGTAATTCTGCCGGTCTCCTACTCTTAATATCATTAGTGCCCACGTGTACAACTATATCACCTTTTGTGCCCTTAAAAGATGATATCCGCTCTACGTCATCAACCTTTGCCATACCCTGGTCCTGTTCCACTTATCCTTTTTACAAAGCATGTTCCCTGTTTCCCTGACAATAGTCACCAACAACTACTAGTTCCTGTGGGACCAGCGCATTCTGCCTTGGGGGTTGCCGCTGTGTTGCGTGATGACCAAGTGCAATCTCTGGCATTGATGTGGGCAGCTGAGAGCTTGATGGGCCCCTCACTTTAGATCCTTCAAGGGCATCCACCCTGTCCTTCAAGCTCTCATATAAGGCCCATAACAACGCTGAGTTGTCGCCTGATTTCGTTGCACTCCTTGCATCGCGCACACACAAAGACATCCCCCATGGCAATATCATGTCCTGTACCCGATTGCTCCACAAACATCATGCAAACAGGACATTTTAAAAGGCTGTGATTCATAGGGCAACTGCCCCCCTCAGTTCTCTGAGCCACAGCACTCCCATTAGCTTGAGCCTTTTGCTTTGCTGCTCTGGTCTGAGTCATGATTTCGATTTAATTTCAATAAAATTTCAATACAAAATTTTAACCCTAAACTTGTATCCCAACACAGTTATAACGCTATATATATTATTCAGTATCAAATATCTACGAGTTCCGTTTATATAACTTCCGTATCAAGTTATGTATTAATTAATTATGTTACGTTTGTAATCTAAGTCGTTATATGTATTCAGTTAAAAGTACAATTTAATTGACAACGAAGTTTAACAAATTTAATAGATTTTGCTGATTAATTGACAATATTATATTATATACTATACTAACGCTATCTAGTTCGGGATATAACGTATCGTATAACAATGGCACAAGTTACGAACGGTAAATCTGCGGACACTTAAGTATTAATTAACTTCCAAATCTCGCTCTCTCAATTCAGAATAAACTAACGATCCTGACTAGGTCTATAAGCTACTTATAGAAAATAATTTGATGTATCAATTGGTCAATAAAGCGGCTAAATATGGCTAAAAAACCTCTCGTTCAGCGGAGCTGCAACTTGTAACACGTGGATATGATACCCTTACCGATACTTTTATGCAATTACAAGGCCAAGTAAAGAATAAATATACCAGACTAATCAGAAAATCACAAAATAATGCTATACTACTAAATTTAAATCAAAAGTTTTAGAAAAACAATAATTTCAAATCAATAAATAAGAAAATCCACTTAGCGGCTTTGAACACGTCTGGCTCCCACTAGCCTCGTCAGCAGACTCATGATAGAATGAATATTAATTAATTCTTAATTCTATCATGATGATAGAATTATTTAAAAAAAAAAAAAATTTTTAAATTTAAATTAAATTTTTTTTTTTTAGCTGATGCTGTATAAGCTTGCTTTCTTGCATCATATGCTTCTGCTAATGCCAAAATCATGTAGTAGTTCTTTTATCTGCAGATTCTTAACACATGAATAATCACTGCTGATAATATGATTAAGAGTATTACTCCCTGTTGTTGCCTCTCTAACATACTGCTGTAGAAAATAATCATCCAGCGAATCTGCAATAGTCTTGCTAGTGTGTATGTAAACAATTTACAAGTTCCCATCAATATTTGGAAAGTTAAAATCCTCCGTTATAAGACAATCTGAATCCTATTCTCATTTTTGCTTTTCTATTGCTTACGTCACACCAAACCAAACTGACTCAACGTTGTTCTGTTCACCAACGTTAACTGGATGCACTGTGTTAGATTTTATGTGCTTCTAACTAAGAGAATAACCCTTCCCCCTCCTCCTATCCTTTCTGTATGTATTGTGCTCCCCATATTCAAATTATGTATCCTTTAGAGCGACACCAAATCTCTGGACTCCCAAATGTCTGCATTTGATGTCTTGGCCAGTAATTGAAATTCCTCAAATTTATTCACTATACTTGTAGCATTGGTGTGCATGCAAGTATACATGCACCTGTTTTTACTCTTAGTTACCCCAACACAGCCCATGTTTCTTGTTTCTTGATGACTCTCAGCAGTCCTTGAAATCCCCAGCACCTTGCTTTCAAGGTTGCTGCTTATTTCAATAGAAGCATTGCAAGAATCACTTTCACTTCTGCTTGTTGCTATTATTAATAAATTATTCTGTGTATCCCCCAAGCTAGCAACCTTCAAACACCTAACCCACCTAACACTGCCTTGATAGCATCAGCAAATATTCTTGCTCCCTTTTTATTTAAGTGTATCTCATTCCATTCCTGCAGAAGCAGTCTCTCCTGTTAACAAGCACAGACCATGCTGTGAAAAATTCTACCTAATGCACCTTGCACTATCTCTCCAGGACTGAATTGATTGCTAATCCCTCAACATATACTCTCTCATGTCATGTATGGTCAGAATTACAGATACATGGTTGTCCTGACTTTATGAGTTAATTTGTTCCTAGCACGTGCTCATAAAGTGAGAAATGATTTCCCATAGACGTTATGTTAAAAACAGGGTTACATTTTCAAAAATGAAATTTTACTGTAGTAATGTTACATAAAGGTGAACAAAGCAATAGTTTATGCTTAAACAATGATTTATTTATCCAAATAAATGAAAACATAGCCTTTAAAATCAAGCAAATTATAATAATAAAAATGCTTCGAGTCATTTGTTTCCAAGACAGTCTTTTTTCTTTATAAATTTCATAATTATTATTAATAAGGGGGATGAATTGGAAATAAGACAAGACCAAAAATGTAACTTCATCGTGGTAACTGCTTTATGTTATGGGAGTCAGTGAGATGCACGTCTACCTGAACAAATAAACTCGGGCACAATAGCACTGTATTTTAGCTGTGTGCATGGTTTGAAATATGAACATTTATTAAAGTTCATATTTTCAATTTTGTTGATACTTGATACTTGGAAAAAAAGAACTTGTAAACCCGGGAACTCGTAAAGCAGAAACTACCTGTACTTTCAAATTTAAATCTAACTTGCGATTTTTTTTCAATATTGCCCTGTACTCTTAAGTAAGTCTGCAGATCTCCTACTCTTAATGTTATTAGTGCCAACGTGTATAATAGTATTACCTTTTTTGCTCTTAAAAGATGATAGTGTCATTAACTTTTGCCCCTGGCAGACATACCCTGGTTCTATTCCACCTATCCTTTTTACGCAATGTAAAAAGGATAGGTGAAATAGAACCCTCTTCCTTGACAATAAAGTCACCAACAACAACTAGCTGCTGTGGGACCAGTACAATCTGTCTTTGTGGTTGCTGCTGATCAAATGCAAGCTCTGGCATTGATGTGGGCAGCTGAGAGCTTGATTGTGCCCCCCCCCCCATTTAATTCCTTCAAGGGCATCCACCCTGTTCTTCAAGTTCTCATAAAGACTCATAACAACACTGAGTTGGTACCTAATATCCTCATGCTCCTTACATTGAGCACACACAAAAACATCACCTGTGGCAGTATGTCCCATTCCTGATGGCTCTGCAAACATCACACAAGCTGTACATTTCATAAGGCCATGATTCAGAGGACAACTGCTCCCCTCAGTTCTCCCCCAGAGCAACAGCACTTCCACTAGCTTGAGCTCTTTGCTTTGCTGCTTTGGTCTGAGGCATGATTTTCATTCAAATTCAGTATAATTAAAAAATACTATACTAAACAAATATATATGTTACAGTAATAACACTACACACTGGTTATGCAGTGAAGCTTATGTTATTAATTATATATAATTAAAATTTGAATGTTTTTATCAACACCAGTTACGCAGCAATAATACTACTATGCTACCAAGCTTGTGTTATATGTATTAGGCTATACTGTTAGGCTTAAAAGTTATAAATTAATTTTAATATATAACAGAATTATCCAACTAACACCAGCCTAAGTGATTCGAACTTGAGAACTACTATTTACAACAATTAAAAAATTTGAATTCTCCTACCACTCGCACTATAACTGTAACAACGGCAGCAAGATTTGAACAATAGGGTTTCTACGTATGTTAAGTAGTACCCTACCAAATCTGTAGCCATATTAAAAAATAAAATAATCAGCATGACTAGGACTATAAAGCTACTTATAGAGTATGAGTTAATAAGACAGTTAGGTCAATAAAACAGCAAAATTCTTCAAAAACTTATCCATTTTATGGAGCTGAAAATTCTTTAATTAGCACATGGATACTTTCATCACCGAGCTTTCATCCAGAGCTTCCTGTACAAGAGCACGTTTCAAGTATACTTCAAAACCACACTGTCCAAATTATACTCTGAGGAAGTAGGGATTCCCCAGGGCTCTGTACTCAATCTGTAATCAAGTCACAAAGTTAGTTAGGCAAGCCAAGGCAGATTATTATTATTATATTATTTCTCTCCGATTGGGGATTCCACCTCGTGATGGGTATTGCTACCAAGTATACAGGGTGGTGGTTGTTATATCTGGTGTTACTCTTGGTCGAGGAACTCTCTGACTGTCCTACAGGTGTTCAGGATTGCGACTTTCTGGAGTTCCTTGTAGGTGTTCGCTGGGAGACCTATTGCTGCTAGGCTGTTATGTAGAGTCTTTGGCACCATACCTGTGGTTGGCACGATGATCGGAATAGTCATTCCTTGTTGCATATGCCACATCTCTTTGATCTCCTGTCTTAGATTCGTGTACTTCCTGATTTTTTCCCCATGGGTTTTCTGCAGGTTGCAAGTGTTGGGTACCAATATGTCAATCAGGTAGTTAGCCTTTTCCTTTATACTAACTTTATACTAATGTAAACGTCGATTACACACTACAAAAATTATGGGAGTTATTGACCATAGACACTAGACTAAAAGATCACACATCCTAAACATCAACAGTATCTGAGGATTAACTAGCCTTTTAGTTAGGGCAAAACATTTTCGGTTTGGGAATGAAGTATACAAACAAGTATACAGCCTTCCAATGGGTTTGGGCATTTCGACCCCACTTTCAGAAATTTATCTTGCCACCATTGAAAACCAAATACTTAAGCTCTTTCCTTCTAAGATTAAATTATTCATGCGATATGCAGATGGCATATTAATTATAAGCAATAAAGCCACCATCGATGAACTCCTACAAAAATTTAATTCCATCCACAACAGACTTAAATATACTTTGGAACTAGAAGAAGATAATAGTATTAATTTTTTAAATCTGACCACATATATAAATCCGATAAACTCAAAACACGAACATACAGGAAAAAGACACAGGGAAATTCCTACATTTTCATTCCCACCACCCTCTACAACACAAAAAAATCAGTATTATACAACCAAATCTACAATGCCAGTAAATACAATCATTCACAGGATGATTTGACTACAGAACTACTATACCTAACAAAAACATTTATAGCTAGAAAATACCCTAAACTGTTAATTCAAGAAACCATATTAGCTGTAAAAGAAAAAATTAATAATCCTCGCATTGATAACATTAGGACTGATCATACACAAAATACAATAGTCACACTTCTGTATCATAGCCAACTTGCACCTCAGCTCTGGAATATTTTTAGAGGGACAAACATTACACTGATTTTTTCATCATATAATAAACTAAGTACGTTTTTCAGCAAACACAGGGAAACATATAATTCTCATTTAGTTTGTTAGCCACCTGAGCAGGATCATCAACAGTTGAACCATCAATATCCAGTGGACCAATCTGATTCATCCCTTTCCTTCTAGAGTTTACATAGGTAAAGAATTCTTTGCTGTTTTTCTTTGTATCATTTGCCAAAGATTCTCATAATCTGCCTTTGCCTGCCTAATCTCCTTTGTGACTTGGTTACTGACCAGCTTATGTCTATCATAGGCTTCCATGTCACCCATTAATTTATATGTATCCCATGCATTTTTCTTCTCTGCCATGTCTCATTAGTTCATCTGACATCTATTTAGGCCTAAACCTTGAACAATATTTCTTAGTTGGTATGTAAAGCCTAGTAGCTTCCAAGATGAATTCTTTGAATGCCTCCCATTTTGAATTTGCTGTTGGTAACATCATCAGTTGGTCCCACCGAATATGATTTAAATACTGTCTCAGACCACCATAGTCGTCTTTACGAAAGCAAAAACCCTTCCCTTTACCCCTGATGGCACTTACCTCTTTGAGTAAATCCCACTTCTTGTTTTCTACATCAGCATGTTCGGGAGTTGCCTCCCGAACATGCTGATGAAGAAAACAATCATCCAATAAATCCACAAAAGCCTTGCTAGTGTGTGAGTGACCAACCCACAAATTCCAGTCAGTATCTGGGAAATTAAAATCCCCCGTTATAAGACTCTCTGATTTACTGGCCCACTCTATTTCCTTGTACAGTTTTTTATTATACTCATCAGAGTCATTAGGCCTATAACACATTCCTACTCTCAATATTGATCTCCCATTGCTTATGTCACACCAAACTGACTCGACACTGCACTGTACAGCGACATTGACTGGCTGTTCTTTCTTGGATTTTGTGTTTCTTAACTAATAGCATAACCCCCTCCTCCCTTCCTATCCTGTCTATCCTTCCTGTACACATTGTACTCCCCAAATTCCAGTTCTGCATTCCTTATATCTGTGTGACACCACGTCTCTGATATCCCAATAATATCTGCCTTTGATGTTTTGACCAACACCTCAAATTCATCAAATTTATTTACCAAACTCCTAGCATTGGTGTATACACAACCATACATGCACCTGTTCCTATTCTTAGCTACCGTAACACAACCCGTGTGTTTACTTGTACCACAATGACTCCCAGCAGTCTCTGAAATACCCTGCATCTTGTTTTCTAGGCTGCTGCTCATTCCAGTAGAAGCAGTGCAAGAATCACTTTCACCTCTGCCAGTGGCTACTGTTAATCTATTAGTCCGTGTATCCCCCGATGCTATCAGTTTTCCGACCCACATAATACTGCCTCGATAGCATCAGGAAATATTCTTGCACCCTTTCTATTTAAGTGTATCCCATCCCTGTAGAAGCAGTCTCTCCTGTTAACAAACAAAGACCAGGCTGAAAAATATTCTGCACTTTGAGCCTTGCACAATCTTTCCAGGGCCAAATTGATTGACAAGGCTCTCATCATATACTCCCTCCTATTGTGTCTGGGCAGAATTGCAGACACTTTCAATTTCAACCCTAATTCACAGATTTTTTCCAACAGTGACCTGTACTTGTTAAGTAATTCTGCCGGTCTCCTACTCTTAATATCATTAGTGCCGATGTGCACAACAATATCATCTTTTGTGCCCTTAAAAGATGATATCTGCTCTACGTCATCAACCTCTTCTCCTGACAGACATACCCTGGTCCTGTTCCACCTATCCTTATCTATATAAGCAATCATTTTACAAATATAACATCACCCAAAAGGCTACTCTGATATTTGTTTAACATGCACTCCAAATGAGGCTGTACTGGGACACATTCATTAATGAGAAGAACAAAAGGATACCCATATCAAGAAAGACTTCAGTGCTGAAAATTGAAGCATCTGGGAAATAGGCACCTGCAAAGAGATCTGATTGTGGCTTTGAATAGATTGAGTAAGCTAAATTTTGATGGTATCTTTGCTCTTGCTCAGAAAACACACATAATGGAGTATAAATTTAAATTGAGGAAAGATAGTTGCAGAAGAGATGTATGAAAATTTACTTTCAACCAGAAGGTAGTTGAATGTTGGAACAAACTTCTATTTATTTAGTGTTGTGAAAGTGCTACCCACTTTTGAATAAATTTAAGGAAGAATTAAACAAATTATTAAAGAGAATGGACAGGTGATATGAAGTTTTTTTTTTAATAATAAATAGAAAAAAAAAAAAAATACAATCTTGTTTCCTTGTATCATTTGCTACTACTAATAAGAGAGGCAGCAAAGGAGTTAGGCAAACCTTTAGCCATAATTATGAGAGTATCTGTGGATTCAGGGGATGTCCCTTTGGACTGGAGATGTGCAAATGTGTCCCCAATTCATAAAGGGAAATTGAAAGGTGACTTAAGTAATTACAGACATGTTAGATTAACATCTGTTCCAGGAAAAATAATGAAGTCATTGGTTAAGGAAGTAATGAAGGATCACCTGAATAAGAATGCAGTTCTACTGCAATCATAGTATGGATTTGTTAAGGGGGGGGGGTGGTCTTGTCTAACCAATTTGATAAGCTACTATTATGCAGTGACAAAGGAACTGGATGCAAAAAATAATTTTGATATCATATACTTGAATTTCAGGAAGGTTTTGATACCGTTGCACATAAAAGACTTGTATAAACTGAAGCAATGTTTCATTGAGGGTAAGTTACTGCTATGGATAAAGGGATGGTTGAGCAAAATAAGACAGAGTGGTTATTAACAGGTACTGCTCTTCATGGACTAATGTTATTAGTGGAGTTCCCCATGGTTCAGTGCTGGCCCATTATTGTTTTCAGTATTTATTAGTGATATTGAAGGTATATCAGGCTTAATGTCCTAGTTTGCAGATGATACAAAGGTTAGCAGGGTGGTTAATGACAGTCCTCATGATGAGCTACTACAACAAGATCTAGGAAAATTGGGTCAATTGGTTGAGAAATGCAGCTGAAGTTTAAAGTTGACAAATGCAAGGTACTGAATATCGGTAGTAGTAATCCCAGAATAACTTATCTCGGTAGCAGAAAATGAAAAGACTTAGGGGTAATTGTGCAGTCAAACATGAAGATCCCTGAGTATTGCAGACATGCTGCCAGGACAGCCCATGGGGTTTGTCAGTGATATACAGAAACTTTGCCAGTATGGATATGGAGATGATTATACTTTTTTACAAGGCTGTGGCACTGGAACTAGGCACCTGTGTGGTGATCTGATTGAGGTGTTTAAGGCCTTGAATGGATTGAGTAAGCTGAATGTGAATGACATTCTTCCCCTTGCTGAGGAAGAATACATGAAGGGGCATAAATTTAAATTGAGGAAGATGGTTGCAGGACAGATGTGCGGAGGTTTGCCAACAATCAACCAGCTGTTGGTTGATTGCTGGAACAGGCTTCTATCTGTTGTGGAAGTGGATGGTTTGAATAAATTCAAGGAAGAATTAGGCAAATTCTTGGAGGGTATAAAAAACCACACTTGATGAAGTGTTTTTTTTTTTTGGCTGATTCTATAATAAGCTTGCTGTCTTGCATAATTTTCTACTACTACTACTAGAAAAGGACATTAATTTTATTCAATGCTCATTTGTTAAAAATTTCTGCATATTTAAAATATATTTTATTTTCTATTTATTATATAAAAAGTAAAATTGGGTTTTGATTTTAAAAATGAGAGTGAAGACATTGCCAGGATTGGCCTTCATTGAAGGATTGACTGTATTTTCTCCATAGCCTGCTATATAAATTTATTCACTTTTTTATCAATTTATCTCATTTTTATAGTTATATCTGCTGAAAATTTTCATATTTTTGAAGTACTTTTTTTTTTTTTTGAAATTTATTTTTAAACTTGTATTTTTGTGTATGTAAGATGCCTGTGAACTAATTTAATAGAAGTTCTATATTAATTGAAGTTAGTACATTTGTGGTAGATAAATTTTATTTTATATTTTATTTTAGTCAGCAGGCTCTTCTTGCTCATGATGCAGACCACGATAATTTTTTTGCTTCCTATGCTGCTCTTTGTGCTCAGTATATTAGAAGTAATGCTTTTCACAGTAAGTATATACCTTAATGAGTATGAGGAACTTATTCTGATGTAATATTTTGGAGCCTAAATTGAATATTAAACTTTGTATAAATTTCAGTTTCCAATATTTAAAAAGCTGTTCACATTATTTCCAAAAGAATATAAGTTCATTTTAATTTCAGGATATGTTGTGAATAAAACAATAAGTTGGTTATAAGACCAATGTTATTCGTAAGTAATAACAGTAAGATATTGCCATTCACAGAGTTGCCTCACAAAAGCGGTGTGTAAGAAAAGCAGTTAAGTTTTTGATTTCAAGATATTTTTGTGCCCTCACTCATAATTAATTAAAAATTATGGAAGAATGCAATGCAGAATGTTAATCAAGCTCTATTATTTGCACACTCACCTGGATTTCTTGAGACTAAATGTGGGACAGTATAGCAAAGGGCATGGAGAGAGATTCACTAGGACATAGTCAATGGAGAAAAGTTATCAGAAGGTAAGATGAAGCTATAATGGATGACTACCTGATACAGCATTGTTGCATATTTACTTTTCTTTCATTTCTGGTCAAACCATTGCTATACAAAAACCAAGGGCATATTCAGAATCAGCATATTTAAATTCAAAAAGAAATACCAAGAAATGCTGATAAAAAGAACTAATTATTTCTTGGTAAAATGGCATATCCTGTATTTCACTTCAATGTCATTAATGCTGGGTTAAAGAATCATTACTAACCCACAATCGGGAATTCCCCTCTTCAAAGTCTGCCAAAAATTTAAATATCCATTAAAATGGTGTCAGTGACGATTCTATTTTTTCTGTTATTTTTTTACTTTTGATCTGCATTATTAATGTTAGAATTAGAGAAGTATCACCATAGAAAAATCAGATTACAACCATGTTGACATGCTTTGTGTGAGTGTCCACTCATGTAAGTATTTTGTCTAGGTACTTAATGTGTTTTTGCTGCATCTGCTTGAATGGTTATACACTACCTCTTAAAATGTATTGGGACACATCAGTTTTGTATTGCCATCACTGCTACTCACTTCAGTAACTTGTTGATCCCCTTTGGTTGCTGTGACATGTTCTAACCTTCCGGGAAGGCTTTCCACTAGCAGTAGACTGCAATGAGTATAATCCCCCATCTTCAGAACAGTAAGTAGTGAACTACCAATGGAAAACAGCTTAGTCTGGCCCTCATGAATGAATTAACCTTGAACAGTGCCATCTCTGTGGCATGCAGCATTATCCTGTTGAAATGAACATGAATCTGTACCAAAGAACTGTTGTATCATAGGGAGCAATGAATTATCCAAAATGTTAAGTTAAGCATTGATGTTTATGATTCCCTGCACATTGCTGACACAATGCACTCTAGCGGTGCATCCGTAGCCAGGTGGGCAGCAGCAGTGCGTAGCACACACTTCTTGATTAGACCGGGGTTTGAGCCCGTGCCCACCCAATACGGAGGATGCGGAAAGGTCAGGGAATGACCACCGCATATCCCCGGAGCAATATGGCCTTAGTTGCTAATGTTCCTAAAAACCAAATAACAAACAACAAACAATGCACTCTAGCAGTAGACATTTTCCAGGTATCTTCCACACACCCACCCATCTGATTGGAATGGTGTGGAGCAAGATTTTTTACTCCATAGAACCAATTTCCACTGCTCTATGGACCAATTAGGGCATTTGTTACATCATGCAAGGCATGGAGACCAATGATTGCTGTTGATGTTTGGCTTATGCATCACCACTCTCCCATGGAAACTGAGGCTGTGAAGCTCCATAGTGTGATTGTAGAGACCTCAACCTGTGTTGATGTTCTAAGCCCACTTGTTGATATTTTACGGAGATATCTGATGAGATTATCATTTTGCCCTTCTTAGTATCCTCTGGTCATGTGCTTCTGTGCTCTTGTGCAGTTCTGGACAGTGGTATTACTGTCACACTTTCATTTCATGATAACACCGCCTATGTTTGACTTTGGGTGGTATAGGCAATCAGAAATAGCACAAATTGGCAATCTGGCAATGTGACATCCAACAATAACACCTCCCCTTGAAATCAGTCAGCTTGGCTCTACATGCTGTAATAAGTACAATAACTTTTGTGGATCATGTACCTTCCTTATGTACCAGTCTTATTCTGGACAGTTGCATGATAGATGAACTCTATACAGGGTGTTTCAAAAATGGTGGTCAATAATTTAAAGGTGAAAAGTACAAACTAAAATAAGCAAAAAAGTTGTCCCAGTGAACATCGGGCCGCAAATGAACTGTTTTCGAGATAATGCACATTTTCTGTTAAGATCTGCCACTGACTATGGGAGCACTCTGGGAGGGTAGTCTGTATTGCTGTAGCGTCTGTATTGTACACGCTGGATATGGTAGGGATACAGTAATTGGCGATGTAAAATTTGCCACACACTGCTATGACTCAGTACATGCTCTTGCAGATCAACCCTCCTTGTCGAAATTCCTGGATTTTGTTCTATTCTTTCTAACACCCATTCCTCAACATCAGGTGTTATGCTTCTGGGCCTGCCTGCTTGTACTCCATATGCAGAGCACCTATGTTCTCTAAGGTGTTGATGTACCCTGATGAATGTGCTCCTGTTGGGCTGCCTTCGCCGGGGAAATGCTTCTTTGTATAAACGTGCAGCCTTGAGTGCACTGCCATTGGCTTTACCTGACATGAAGTGCATGTCAGCATACTCTTCGTTGCTGTAACCTCTTTCCGTGTTGACTATCCTTTGAAAAGTACTAGTATGCCTGCTACGTCTCAGAGCATTGAGAAAGGGGAAAGGGAAAGAATGAGCATAACCTAACCTAAACAAACAAGTCAGTGGTGGATCCCAACTCTGTACAGTTCACTTTGTCAGTGATGGATCCCAACTCTGTACAGTTCACCTTGTCAGTGGTAGATCCCAACTCTGTACAGTTCACCTTTAAATTATTGACCATCACTTTTGAAACACCCTGTATAAATTGTGGCAGCAAGTACAGTGAAACCTCTCTAAAGCAGACATCATTTGATCAAAAGAAAGTGTCCGCTATAGGGAGGTGTTCACTCTGCAGCAGTCGGTGTAATCAGTTTCAATAATTCAGAAAATCAAAATTCACTGTAGCTATTTGCTTACTCAGAGTTTTTTAATCATAACTTTTAGTAAAAATAAATATAAATGACTTTGTTTAGAGTGTTTCATTTCAGAAATTTCATTTTCATTATGGTTAATAAGATCACTTAGTGACTTTAGTCCATATTTATCATCTTTGCTCATGTAGATAGGGAACATGATTTGTATCATGTTCCCTATTCACACAATGAAGTTTTAGTTTTGTAAATGAGATTTGTGGGTACTCTGTACTTGTGGATGTAGAAAATCCTATATTATAGCTCAATTTCCACACTTTTTTTTTTTTTTGTGTGTGTTTACATACTGAGTGCAGTTTACAGACTTGCTACATTAATCTTTTCTTTTTTCAGTTCTGGAAACAGCATTTCTCAGTTTGGCAATTTTATTGCCTTGTTAAGTGGTGTGCAACAGTGTTGGATAGCCCAAATAAATTTGTAAACATTCCTTACTAGCAATGATGAGTGTATTAATGATATATTTTACCAGTTGCTCCATGAGTAATCATGGAGCAACTGGTAAAATATCACAAGTCTAATTTGTATTACTATAACAACCTTGACCTTCACTTGCCTCCATTGCCAATAGCCACTGACCAGCAAAAATGCATATTTGTGTCAATTACCTTGAAAGTGTCCCACCTTTTTTAAAATATCAAAAAGTTTAAAATATCAAAAGGACACTTATTAAAGTTTCTGTCTCCATATTAGTGTATCCATTTTGGAGAGGTCATCTAACATGTAATTTCTAATACTTCTGGCCATGACCCAAACCTGAGCATCCACAAACAAGAGGTGTCTAAGTGAAGTTTCACTGTACTTTTATTTTCAAATATTTAAGTACAATTAAATGCAACAAGGCATATCTTTAAGAGTATAATAATCTATAGACGGCACCGTTTCAAGGCCAACAAGCCTTGAAACAGTGCCGTCTGGGTGGTGGTGCCCACTGAGAATAAGTAATAATAGTCTTCTCTTTTAGTGAAGCATTACTTATTCAAGGTAGTGCAATACGTGGCAACTCGTGAAGGAAGAGCACAATATGAGATACAGATAAAATGATGCCCTTCAAACTACTAACGTAGTTTTTTGTTTAAGAGTTGGCTATGGTGTGTTTACACCAATATTATATAGATTATTATACTCTTAAAGATATGATGCCTTGTTTCATTTAATTTTACTTTAATATTATCACGTACACCTTTTGGCATTTGGTCTTGGTGCATTATAGCCTTAGTTGCTAATGGGCCAATAAAATCAAAACCAACCAACCTTTTGGCATCTCCCATATTGTGGGATTATCTTCACAACTGGATTGTCATGTCTGCAATAGCAGGGTACCTGCCCACCCACCCACCAATGAAAGCCCAACAAGCCTTAAAACGGTCACCAGGGGAAGCCTGAGTTTCACGGAGTTTCCAAGAATAGGTAACAACGGTCTTCTCCTCTCAACTGGGGAAGCGTTGCCTATTCGAGGAATTTGAGTTTTTGAGTGGTGTGAGTTGAAGGAGTTACTGTCCCTTTCATTCTTCTACACCGTTTCTTTTCTTCTTGCACACCTACTATAACTTTCCCTCTACTCTTTGCTTTTCTAAGTCTAATAGAAACAAGTGGATAGTAGAGTTATTGTCTCACACATATACAAACAAGCCTAGAAATGGTGCCGTCTGGGTGGTGGTGCCCACTGAGAATAAGTAACAAGGCTTCTCTATTAGTAAAGCATTACTAATTCGAGGTAGTGCAATACATGGCAACTCATGAAGGAAGAGAATAATATGAGATACAGATAAAATGATGCCCTTCAAACCACTAACGTAGTTTTTTGTTTAAGAGTTGTCTATGGTGTGTTTACACCAATTTTATATAGATTTAAAAATATGTATTTTTTATTTAAAAAATGTATTCATAGTCATATTTATTATGCTAATATAAAGAACTTCACCTAGCGCATAATTTTAAACTATTTCTTGCCTATTTCCAGTGACATTAAGTGGTGATTTTATATATAGTGTGCCACTGGTAGCTTTTAGGTACAAATGATATGTCATGTCTCTTGGGCATTACCCTGACTTCTAATCTCTCTTGGCACAAGCACATTACAAATATTGCTTCCTCTGCATCTAAAAAACTTGGTTTTCTCTTTCGCTCTCAGCATTACTTTTCTTCGAAACAGCTGCTCACCCTGTTTAAATCGCAAATCCGCCCTACCATGGAATATTGTTCCCACATCTGGGGTGGGGCCCCCAAAACCTCTCTCAGGCTTCTTGATTGAATTCAGAAGAGGGCACTGTGAGATTCAACACTGGTAATTGATCTTTATGTATGTATTACAACCTTGTTCAATTTAAAGATTACTTTTTCTGATTCTCGAACAGTAATATTTCTTCCCATACTATCATTGTACCCCATTAAACTGTACTGTAGAATACAGTGAGATATAATGGTAATGCTATTTTTTTTTTTTTTTTTATGTAAACCCCAAACACGATAGGTATTAGAACCTATAGTACTTAGTAGCGTGCTTGGGTTGGAGGTTGAGAAGATGAAAGAAGTTATTTGTTTATATTGGACTTGAACTTCTGTAGACTGTAATTTTTAGGAAATACGTATGAAGGAAGGTCTGCTTCAGAAAACGGCAGTTGAATGAATAAACGAGGAAGATGAAAAGTTGGTTCAGTGAGTTTGAAGTTTGACAGTAAATGGATGTTGGCTGGTGGCTGCACATGTTCGGACTGTTTTGAAAGAGAGAGTGGGAATTATAGAAGCCAATTCAGAAGAACAGTGCCCATGGAAATATTTGTAGAAGAGGCATGCAGCAGAAACAGTACGTCTATGAGACAGTGAGTGGAGAGACTCTGTTAGAGATGAATCATTAATTAACCTAACTGCCCTCTTCTGAATGGAATCAAGAAGCCTGAGAGAGGTTTTGGGGGGCACCATCCCCAGATGTGGGAACAATATTCCATGGTAGGGCGGATTTGTGATTTGAACAGGGTGAGCAGCTGTTTCGAAGAAAAGTAATGCCGAGAGCGAAAGAGAAAACCAAGTTTTTTTAGATGCAGAGGAAGCAATATTTGTAATGTGCTTGTGCCAAGAGAGATTAGAAGTCAGGGTAATCCCCAAGAGACATTACATATCATTTTGCCTAGAAATCGGAGTATCAGAGCAGAAGAATCCTTTTTGTGAGATATAAGACAAGACTGAGTTTTCGAAGGATTGAAATCAACTAAGTTGTCTCTACCCCACTGGAGAATTACCTGAAGATCGGCATTTAAGGAATTGGTAGCAGATTTTTGAGAAGTTGAAGCTGATTGAACAGGGCGAGGTTTCTCAAAATGGAAAGTGGAATGCAATGTGCTATCATCGGCAAAACTATGGATAGGATTTCCAGTCAATGGAAGAAGGTCATTGATATACAAGAGGAAAAGAGTGGGGGGAAAGAACTGAACCTTGGGGGACACCGGCATTAGTGGAGAAGTTAGAAGACAGAGAGCCATCTACCATCACCCTCAGTGAGCGATCAGAGAGAAAACTGGATAACCAATTACAGAAAACAGATGGCAAACCATGAGATGAAAGTTTGTTTAGAAGGCATTTATGCCAAACACGATTGAAAGCCTTTGAGATATCAAGAGTAACTACTTGTGTTTCACCGAACCTTTCCATTGAATTAGTCCATAAATGAGTAACATAAGCCAGACTATCACTAGTGGATCGACACTGACGGAATTCATACTGGCAATCGTTGATCAGACAGAAGTTTTCTAGGTAGTTTATGAGTTGACGGTTAATGGATTTATCCATTACTTTAGAAAGAGTAGAAGTAATTGCAATTGGACAATAATTGGATGGGAGGGATTTGTCACTGTTTTTAGGAACTGGCTGGATATGAGCAAATATCCAAGCAGAAGGAAAAACACCTTTGGAATAAGAAAGTGAAAAAAGGCTGCAAAGAACAGGAGTAAGTTCAGGAGCACAGATTTTGAGAACAAGTGGAGGCATACCATTGGGACCTGGAGCTTTCTTAGCATCAAGATTCGTCAAAATCCTCCTGACATCCTTTTGATGGCAGATCACAGGAAACATTGAATGGAGCGTGTTGGGAATGGAAGGAGGTGTTTTACCAAGATCATTAATACATGAGTTGGAAGAAAAATGGGATGCTAGCAGGTCAGCTTTATTTTTGGCTGAAGTGACAACAGAACCATTTGGTTTGGACAGACGTGGGAGCAGAGATGGGCAAAAGTTGCGGCCAATAGCTGTGGCAAGAGACCAGAATGCTCAGCTACCATTAGTTGCGAGCTTTGGTATAGGCAGAAGATGAAGCTGAAGAATTAGAAACAAACCAATTAGGATATACAACGTTCTTCTCTTGAACAGCCTTAGCACATTTATTGGAAAACCAAGGTTTAGATAAAGGACGAAATTTTAAAGAGGAGTGTGGGATAAAGGATTCCATTCCTGCAAGAATAATTTCACTGACACGATCTGAGCAAATGTTGATATCCGAAGTTTTGAAACAATAATCCGACCAAGGAAAAGAAGAAAAGAAATCTCACAGGTCATCCCATTTTGCATTCTTGTAATGCCAAACAACACGAGGTTGGGAAAAGCCATGAGATAAAGGCGCCATTGGAGAAGAGACAATCACCAAGTTGTGATCTGAAGTGCCTAAAGGACCTCTCACTTCGACCATATACTTAGAAGGGTTGTTTGTGAGAAAAAGATCAAGTGTGTTACCTGTATGGTTAAGATTGTCTGGTTTTCTTGTAGGTAAATGAACAATCTGTGCAAGGTCATTAGTAATTGCAAAAGCCTCAGCATCTCGACCAGCTGGGTCGGTGTGAATAAAAAATGGAAGCCAGCTGGAGTTGTGAACATTAAAATCATCAAGGAAAATTACCTCACTGTTACGAAAGTTGGACTGGAGAAAGTTAAATGTTGCAAAGAGAGGAAGTCAAAAAGTTCCAAGTGATTAGTGGAGTTGGGAGAACGGCAGAGACAACAGATGAATTTGACACAACGAGGTAGAGAGATTTTAAGCCAGAAAAGATCAAAGAGAGTAGATTCCAAATTGCCAAGTCTCTGACCGAAAATATCAGAACGGACATATGCACAAGTACCACCTTTGAGACGAAAGGAATCATACAGCGAATAATTTGGGCATGTGAGATGAGCAATAGTTGAATCAACTGATAGCTGAGATTCTGTTAGAAAAAGTACATGGTGTTTGGCAGACTACAAGTGGAAATGGACATCATTGAGATTAGAATTGAGACCACGTATATTTGTGAAATGAATTAGAAAGTGTTTGGGAGGTTTAGATATTTTCGCAGATAAGCTTGCTCTATTAGTTTGACAATTCATAGTGTATTCAATAGTAAGAAAAAGTGGGGGGGGGGGACATGCTGTATGAAGTAATGAAATTTTTGGATATGGAATACACATTGTAAGAATATACTCAGATCCTTGACATAACGTGGCCTCGACAATGTCCCCCCAACACACACACACACACACACACACACACTACTCGGACTCCCTCCAGTCACTATCTGGCAGAATAGAGGTAGCAAGATTATACACTAGCTGATCCGGAAGCCTCCTCTAGAGTTACCAATAGGTTCAGTCTGGTGTACTAACTAGCGGCCGGCCTGCGAACACCGTTTTAGAGCTGTACCCTCGAAATGTAAGGAATAATGGATCTCGCCACGATGTTCATCCTAACCTCAAAAGTCATCAATCATACTGCATGATGGAAGAGATAGGGAAGGGTTGAGCGGAACTTAGCTCTAGAGACTAAACATGGGTTCCACCACTTCAAGCCTCCAATAAGCAAAGTGGTGGTATTGCACCGGTTGATGAGAGTCATCTACCACCTACTACTGCCTTGTAACATAGAGGAGCGCATTCCTCCATGTGATGTGGGCGTCACACCTTGACCCCTGCTTATGTTGGTTCACACCTGGGTGGTCACCCACAATGTACTTGTGCATGGAGGTTATACTCAGGATTACTAACAGTCTCACCATCGTGAAGGTGCAAGCAGAGGATTTGGCTGTCACAGACTGTATGGACTTCGCCGAAATTGGGTCCACTTGACTTGAGTGTCACCCAAATATCAGTTCCATCAGCGTTTTGGACTCCCTACAGCTTGTCTGGAATATCTGAGAGAATGTCTGTGACAACCATTCTGAGTACAGTGTTCTTATTTAGTGTTTATATTTACTGATGGTGATGTAGGAATGGTTTGCATTTAGAGGGGAAGTCTGTAAATAATACATATTGCATTTTTTTGTTGCGAAGATATTTATAATTTTTTTGATTACTTTTCTTATTTAGAATAATTCCTTTTTAAAAATCTGAATTTCTGCCATATTAGTTTTGACAAATATAAGTTTTAAAAGTTATCCATTAAATATAAGTTCAATTTTTACAGCTGATTGGATAAGAAGTAAGTCATCTGAATTTAGATTTTCATGATTGTGCATAATTATTTCTTATGATTTAGTTTGAATTATTTATATTAATTTTTCAGTACCCAAAAGCCAGATTACGAGTGCAGCTCAAGCATGTAAAATTCTCCTTCAGTATTTCTTACAAAAGCTTCAAAGGTACAATGCCCAAAGTTGTTTATCTCAGGTGAGTGTAATGCTCATATGATGTCCTGTTTTCAAAGAAACATCATGTAGCTGTTTTAATAGGCTCTAATTTGTTTATTATGTTTTATTTATTTATTAAATATATATTTTTAAGGAGTGTTGAGAAATTAAGGAAAGGTTAAAAGGTGAAGAAATCAAAAGGAAAAAAAAATATTGTTTTTGCTGATCAATGTAAATATTTATTTATTTTGTAGTCTACAAGGAGTTATCAGGCACAGGTAGAGCAGAAATATAAATGTGTAATTTCTGTAATTGCTTTTTTTTAGGCTATTTTGTTTTCTGCAGGGGAAAAAACTCATGCTGTTGTTTTAAAAACCATGTGTCTCTTTCTGATCACAATTAATTTAACTTTGCTTAAAAGTACTAGTATTACTACAAATCTACTAAGGTAACTGAAATGTAATTTTTACTCGCTGTGGTTGAAACATTTGTCAAGTTGCCCTGTTCAATATGTGTAATGTTTTTATAAAATTTTTACATCCTTTATTATTCAGGTCATTGACTCCTTTAATTAAAAAAAAAAAAAAAAAAGAAAAAAAGCACCTTTACAAAATGGTGAAAGCTGTAGGAAGAACAGTTGAGATTATGCCAGCAACTTGCAAGGTAGGAAAGGAAAAGGGCAGCAATAGCTGCAGCTAGGAACCAGCCCTGGAGGGAAAACAATTGTTTTTTAGAATTAGTAATAGTATTCACCGTATAGTGCAAGGAAGCCACGGGCTTTTGCTGCATGACAAAAAAAAAACAATAACAAAGTAGATTAGAAAATGCAAATTATATGCTTCTCTCCTCACACAGGTTGACCTTTTAATTTATTCAAACTTTCAGCCTCAACTACCTGAGAGAGCAACTTGTTCCAGCAATCAGTGACTCACTGGCTAAAAGAAAACTTCTACAATCTAATCTAAACCGCAACCCCTGTAATTTGAATTTATGACCCCTAGTTCTGGAATTCTTTATAACAGTGAGAATTCCACCTTCATTCATCTTACTAATCCCTTTCAGAGCCTTATATACCTCATTCAGGTTACCTCTGTGGTGCCTGATTGCCAAGCTCTGTAGCCCACATAATCAGAGTCTTTCCTCACATGGTTGTCCTTCTGCGGATCTCAACCTTTCCGTTGCCCATCTTTGGATCCTTTCAAGATCAGTGTCTTTTTTTCAGATGAGGACTCCATACTTGAACACAGTATTCCAAATGTGGTCTTACAATTGCCTTATACAGTGGGATTATGACCTCCTATCTCTACAGAATAGTGTTCGATAAATTATTGATTGGACAGCATGGGCTTTCCTGGCTGCCTTACTGTTCAGAAAACTTCATATCTGTCTGTATTGTAACTCCCAGATCCCTTTCCTTCTCCACTGTTTTTAATTCAAACCCACCAAGTGTATAATTTATTTGTGAGTTACTATTCCCCAAGTGAAAGACCTTGCATTTAGCAGCATTAAAACATTGCTGCCACTTCTGACCATCTTTGAAGTCTGTTCAAGTTATCCTGAAGGAGTGCTGCTTGGCACTGATCATTAATGACTCTGCCAATCTTTACGTCATCTGCAAATTTTAACATCACATGTTCTATCCCTTCGTCGATGTCATTTATGAAAAGGAGAAACAACAGTAGTTCAAAAACCAATCCTTGAGGGACCCCACTCCTGATGTTACACCAATCTGGAGAATATCCATTAATCACAACCCTCTACCTTCTGCTCTGCAGCCACCCATCAATCCATCTTAGAATCTTACCAGTAATCCTGACCTGTTCAAGCTTATACAGCAGCCTCTCATGAGGACTGAGTCAAAAGCTTGCTAAAATCCAAATAAACTATGTTGAAATTGTTCCACAAACCCAGCTCATGAGTAACTGTATCAAAATAGCTTACTAAGTTAGGTAAGCATGATTTACCCTTAACAAAGCCATGCTGTTTGTCCTTCAGAATCCATATTTATCTAAGTGTCCCTGGATTGCACTCTTAGTCATTGCCTTTAAGATTTTTCTTACCACTGAAGTCAGAGTAACTGGTCTTTAGTTATCAACTTCACTCTTAGAACCACTTATGTATTGGTGATACATTGGCACTTCTCCAATCTAAAGGAATCTCTCTCTCTCTCTCGAGTCCAAAGATGTCCTCATAGTTAACCTTAGTGGTTCAATACACTCCCTCATTCTCTCTCTCTCTCTCTCTCTCTCTCTCTCTCTCTCTCTCTCTCTCTCTCTCTCTCACACTCTCAAAACTATAGGGCATATGCTGTCAACTCCAGGAGCCTTACTTGCCTTTATGCTCAAAAGAATTCATCCTTGAATTATGATTCTGATCCATAAATTACAGTTGGTTCAATATCAACTGTTTGCAGCCACTGTCATTCAGTGAAATGGAAAGCAGAAGTTTCTGGGATATGTTGCATTGGGACAAGGTTTGGCCATCCCAATTGAATGATCTTTTCTACCCCTTCTCAAGTCTCATGTGGTTGACAGACACCTCTCCAGATCATAAACACTTCCAAAATAATATTTAAAAAATATAACTTTTCTTCCACATCTTTTGGGACCACAAAAGAGAGCAGTTAATCTGGTGCAGAACCCAAATTCCTGCAGATCCAATAAGTGGCTGATGATACAAACCAGACTGAGCAGCTTTGCATAAACATGGCCTTTGCATAAACACAGCACCCTCTCTTTGCATAAAGAGAGGGTGTTGACTCTCTTTAAAAATTACATCTGTGAATTACAGGCTCCGAAAAAGCGATAAGTGTTTGCCATTTTATTTACCTAATTGTTATTTTATATTGTACTTTATACGTAGTTTTATAGTTCTAGTTATGCTGGTTATTTTTATTTTTAATTTAGATAAAGAGTTTTTGTAGATTACTGCTTAATATACGTAAAAACAAGATTCGTTCTAATCTTGCAGCCATTGTTTTTGTGTAGAGTGGTAGGGAATTCAAATTTTTAATTGTAGTAACTAGGTAGCTCTAACATAAAATTATATAGTGTAATAAGCATCACTGCATTTAGGATTCTATTAGATAGTGTAGTATTGACAATTGATTAATTAAATTTATTGATCTTATTAATTTAAAATGTCATGCCCAAGACTAGAGCAGCAAAGCAACGGGCACAAAGTGGCAGGAGTGCTGTGACTCCGGGGAGAACTGAGGGGCGCGATTCTCCAATGCATCACAGCCTAAAAAAATGTGCGACTTGTGAAATGTTTGCTGAACTCTCTGGAACAGAACATGATCTAGCCAAGGAGGATGTCTTTGTGTGTGCCAGGTGCAGAAAGTGTCTAGAAATTAGGCGTCAACTCAGCATTCTAATGAGCATCTATGAGAGCTTGAGGTGTAGAGTATGTCCTCGAAGAAATTAATATGAGGGGCCTGTCAAGCTCTCAGCTGCCCAACTCAATGCCAGAGCTCACTCCTGGGCATCAAGCAACACAGCGGCAATCTCCAAGGCAGAATGCACTGATCCCACAGGAGTTAGTTATTGTTGGTGACTCTATTGTCAGGGAGACAGCTGATATATTGTGTAAAAAGGATAGATGGAATAGGACCAGGGGTATGTCTGCCAGGGGCAAAAGTTGATGACGTAAAGCAGATATCATTTTTTAAGGGCACAAAACGTGATATTGTTGTACACATTGGCACCAATGACATTAAGAGTAGGAGATATGCAGATTTACTTAACAAGTACAGGTCAATGTTGCAAAAAATTCGTGAGTTAGGGTTAAATTTGAAAGTGTCTGCAATTCTGCCCAGACACGATAGGAAGGAGTACACGATGAGGGCCTTGTCAATCAATTCGGCCCTGGAGGGAATGTGCAAGGCTCAAGGGTTAGAATTTTTTTTAGCGTGGTCTGTGCTTGTTAACAGGAGAGACTGCTTCTACAGGAATGGGATACACTTAAATAGAAAGGGTGCAAGAATGTTTGCTGATGCTATCAGGCAGTGTTAGGTGGGTCGGAAAACTGCTAGCTTTGGGGGATCCACAGACTAAAAGGTAAAAAGTAGCTGCAGGCAGAGGTGAAGGTGATTCTTGCACTACTTCTATTAGAATAAGCAGTGGCCTGGAGCGAGGGGTGCTGGGGTTTTAGGGACTGATGGCAGTCATCGTGAAACAGGTGGGTATATGGGATGTGTTAGGGTAACTAAGAATAAGAATAGGTGCATGTATACTTGCATGCACTAAATTTGAAGAATTTGAATGTGCTGGTCAAGACATCAAAGGCGGATATTGTTGGGATATCAGAGACGTGGTGTCACACAGATATTAGGAATGCAGAATTGGAACTTGGGGAGTACAATGTGTACAGAAAGGATAGATAGGATAGGAAGGGAGGAGGCATTATGCTGTTAATTAAGAAAAACAAAATCAAAAGAAGTGCATCCAGTTGATACAGATCAACAGTGCACTGTTAAGTCAGTTCGGTGTGACATGAGCACTGCGAAAGCAAAAATAGAGTAGGAGTGTGTTATAGGTCTAATGACTCGAATGAGTACAATGAACAATTGTACAGAGAAATAGAGTGGGCTAATAAATCAGAATGTCTTATAATGGGGGATTTTAACTTCTCAGATATTGACTGCAACTTGTGAGTTGGTCACTCACACATTAGTAAGACTTGGGGATTTATTGGATAATTGTTTTCTGCAGCAGCATTTTCGAGAGGCAACCAGAGAGGGTAATACTCTTGATCTGGTTATCAGTAGTGATCATTCGTGTATTAGGAACCACTAGGTAGCAGTGATCACAGTGTACTGATGAGGGATTTACTTAAAGATATAATTACCATCAGGGGTAAAGGAAAGGGTTTTTGCTTCCGTAAAGGTGAGAACATGGTCACAGACAGTTTTTAAATTCTGAACAGGGATCAATTGATGATGTTACCAACAGCAAATTCTAAGTGGGAAGCATTCAAGGAATTAATCGTGGAAGCTACTAAAAGTTTCATACCTATTAAGAAATATTGTTCAAGGTTTAGGCCTAAATGGTTATCAAATGAACTAATGAGACTCATGACAGAGAAGAAAAATGCATGGGATGCATATAAATTATGAAGTAACTCAGAAGCCTATGGCAGATATAAGCTAGTCTGTAATCAGGTCACAAAGGAGGTTAGGCAGGGGAAGGCAAATTATGAGAAATCTTTGGCAAAAGATGCTAAGAAAAACAGCAAGAATTTCTTTACTTATATAAACTCTAAAAGGAAGGGATGAATCTGACTGGTCCGCTTGATATCGATGGTTCACTGTTGATGATCCTGCTCAGATAGCAAACAAACTGAATGACTATTTTGCATCTACATTCACACATGAGGGACTGATGGCAGTTATTAAGGTTTGAAAAAGCCAGAAGGTTATCAAATTGTAGCAGGGTGCTTAATGATTTTGTAATAACTGAGAGCAAAGTGGAGGAGAAATTGTTGAAGTTAAACATAAGAAAGGCACCTGGAGTGGATGGGACTATCCAGTTATATTAGAGGCGGCAAAGCAACTAAGCAAACCCTTAGCCATAATTATGAGAGCATCCTTGGACTCAGGGGAGGTCTTCATTGGTTTGGAGATGTGCAAATGTATCTCCAATTCACAAAGGGGGTGGTAGGGTGACACGAGTAATTACAGACCAGTTAATTTAACTTCTGTTCCGGGTAAAATAATGGAGTCACTGGTTAAGATGCATTGCAGGATCATCTAGACAAGACTGCAGCAATAATTCAGACACAGCATGGGTTTGTTAAGGGAAAGTGTTGTCTGGCAAATTTGATAGGATATTATGATGTGGTTACAAAGGAACTGGATGCAAAAAATAATATTGATAACATATACTTGGATTTCAGGAAAGCTTTTGACACCGTCACGCAAGGACGACTACTGTACAAATTGAAGCAGAATAGTGTTAAGGGTAAGTTGCTACAATGGATAAAAGGATGATTTAGTGGGAGAAGACAGCATTAGCATTAGTAGAGGCATATGATGCAAGAAAGCAAGCTTATGCAGCATCAGCCAAAAAAAAAAAAAAAAAAACACTCCCATTTCACCCCTCCATTCGTTCCAAATACCTGTCCTGCTGAGCCTTAAATTTATTTATGCTATCAACTTCCACAACAAGGGATGGAAGTCTGTTCCACCAACCAACTACCAGCTGGCTAAAGGCAAATTTCAGCACATCTATCCTACATCTGTCTTTCCTCAATTTGAATTTATGCCCTCTCAGGTGATTATTCTGAGCAAGAGGAAGAATCCCAACAGCATTGAACATGCTCAAACCATTCAAGGCTTTGTACACACCTCTATCAGATCACCTTGCCGGTGCCTAGTCTCCAGACACTGTAATTTGCAAAACTTAAGCTTTTCTTCATAACAGCAACCCTTTGTTCCCTTCACTAATCTTGTTGCCCTTCTTTGTACTCGTTCCAGCAGCTCTACATCCTTCTTGAAATGAGTCCTCCAGACCTGTATACAGTACTCAAGGTGTGGCCTGACCATTGCCTTATACAAGGGATTAATCACCTCCTTATCCCTGCTAGAAAAATTACTGTATATCATTGACAAGACACCATGAGCTACTCTTGCAGCCCGTCTGCACTGCTCAGAAAACTTAATATCTGCCTGCACAATTACCCCCAGGTCCTTTTCATTCTCTACCACTGTCAGTGTAGTATCACAGAGTTGATACGTTGCTCTGGGGTTACTGTTTCCCATTTGTAGTACTTTACATTTGTCAATGTTAAACTTCATTTGCCACCTCTCAGCCCATCTGCTCAACCTTTCCAGATCCTGTTGCAGCAGCATAGCGTCAGTAGTGTCCTTAACAACCCTGCCAACCTTTGTATTGTCTGCAAACTTGGACATTAACCTTGATATACCATCATCAATATTTTTTATAAATACAGAAAACAACAATGGACCCTACACTGAACCCTGAGGGATTTCACTAATAACATTAGTCCACGATGAGCAGTGTCGATTGATTACCACTCTCTGTCTTCTTCCCATCAACCATCCCTTTATCCATAGCAGCAATTTTCCTCCAATGCCACATTGCTCCAATTTGTGCAGCAGTCTTTCATGTGCAACAGTATCAAAAGCCTTTCTAAGATCCAAATATATAATATCAAAGTTATTCCCTGCAGCCAGTTTTTTTGTGACTGCATCATAGTTGTTGTTTTTTGGTTTTTTTTTTTTTTTAGGAGCATTAGCAACCAAGGCCATATTGCTCCGGGGATATGCGGTGGTCATTCCCACTGCATCATAGTATCCAATCAAATTGGTCAGGCAAGACTTTCCCTTAACAAAACCATGCTGTGTCCGAGCTGTAACTGAAGTCTTGTCTAGATGATCCTGCAGTGCTTCTTTGATCAGTGCGTCCATTAATTTTCCTGGAACAGAAGTTAAACTCACAGGTCTATAATTACTTGTGTCAGCCTTTGATCCTCCTTTGTGAATTGGGGTCACATTTGCACATCTCCAGTCCATGGGTACCTCCCCTGAGTCCAAAGAAGCTCTCATAATTATGGCTCAGGGTTTGCTTACTTCCTTTGCTGCCTCCTTTAATATAACTGGATAGATCCCATCCATCCCAGGTGCCTTTCTTGTATTTATCTTCAACAATTTCTTCTCCATTTTACTCATAGTTATTACAAGATTATCTAGCTTACTGCCAGAGTTGAATACACCTCTGGCATTCCCTCGCTGAATAACTCCTCATGTGTGAATGTAGATGCAAAATACTCGTTTAGTTTGTTAGCCACCTGAACAGGATTCTCAACTGTTGAACCATCAATATCCAGTGGACCAATCTGATTCATCCCTTTCTGTCTCTAGAGTTTACATAGGTAAAGAACTCTTTTCTGTTTTTCTTTGCATCATTTGCCAAGGATTTCTCATAATCTGCCTTTGCTTGCCTAATCTCCTTTGTGACTTGATTACAGACCAGCTTATAACTATCGTAGGCTTCTATGTCATCCATTAATTTATATGTATCTCATCAATTTTTCTTCTCTGTCATATGTCTCAGTAGTTCATCTGACATCCATTTAGGCCTAAACCTTGAACAATATTTCTTAGTTGGTATGTAAAGCCTAGTAGCTTCCAAGATAAGTTCTTCGAATGCTTCCCATTTTGAATATGCCGTTGGTAACTTCATCAGTTGGTCCCACTGTATAGAATTTAAATACTGTCTCAGACCATTGTAGTCACCTTCACAAAAGCAGAAACCCTTCACTTTACCCCTGATGGTAGTTACCTCTTTGAGTAAATCCCACTTCAGCACACTGTGATCACTGCCGCTGCCACCTAGTGGTTCCTCTATCTGCAGATTCTTAATGCATGAAGAATCGCGCCTCCATAGCCAGGTGGGAAGGAGCAGCAGTGCGTAGCACACGCTTCTTGATTAGACCATGGTTCGAGCCCGTCACCACCAAATACGGAGGATGTGGAAAGGTCAGGGAATGACCACCGCATATCCTGGAGCAATATGGCCTTAGTTGCTAATGCTCTTAAAAAAACCAAACAAACAAACATGAAGAATCACTGCTGATAATCAGATCAAGAGTATTACTCCCTCTACTTGCCTCCCGAACATGCTGATGTTGAAAACAATCATCCAACATATCCACAAAAGCCTTGCTAGTGTGTGATTGACCAACCCACAAATTCCAGTCAATATCTGGGAAATTAAAATCCCTCATTATAAGACTCTCTGATTTACTGGCCCACTCTATTTCTCTGTACAGTTTCTTATTATACTCATCAGAGTCATTAGACCTATAGCACACTCCTACTCTCAATTTTGATCTCCCAATGCTTATGTCACACCAAACTGACTCGACACTGCACTGTTCAGCAATGTTTTCTGGCTTCACTTCTTTGGATTTTATGTGTTTCTTAACTAATAGCATAACCCCTCCTCCCTTTCTATACTGTCTATCCTTTCTGTAGATGTTGTACTTCCCAAATTCCAGTTCTACATTCCTTATATCTGTGTGACACCACGTCTCTGTTATCCCAACAATATCTGCCTTTGAGCAATTCCTCAAATTCATCAAATTTATTTACCAAACTCCTAGCATTGGTGTACACGCAAGTATACATGCACCTGTTCTTATTCTTAGCCACCGTAACATAACCCATGTGTTTACTTGTACCGCAATGACTCCCAGCAGTCTCTGAAATACCCTGCAGGCACAAATGGAACCCTATATATCAGGAAGTCAATGCAAAATCACATGGTTAGGTTCTGCATACCAAAAATTTTAATTACTGTGCACGGAACCTAACTGTGATTTTATAATAAAATTTTAATAAAAGAAATGTTTTTTCCTTCAAATCATCGAACCAAAGTGTCAGCAGTTACTCCAATTACTGCTAGCTCTTTGCATCGATTGTTTTATTTTATCAGCATTCTTCATAATTTTAGTAATAGTCGATGGGGGCATATTCATAGCCCCACACACATTAGGGCTACTTTTACCATCCTCCAGGCGCCTCCGTAGCCAGATGGGCAGGAGTAGCAGTGCGTAGCCCACGCTTCTTGATTAGACCGGGGTTCAAACCCGTGACCACCAAATGCGGAGGATGCGGAGAGGTCAGGGAATGACCACCGCATATCCCTGGAGCAATATGGCCTTAGTTGCTAATGCTCCTAAAAACTAAATAACAACAACAACATTCACCAGCTTCCATCCTCTGAAAACCTCCATCTTATTTTCCAGTGTGATGGATCGACTTGCCTTTTTCACACTTTCATTTGCACTAGGGTTCATTAAACTTCTTATATGGCATCTCTTTATTCTATTAAATTAAAAACTTCTTTATAACATGATTGGCAAAAACTGCACACGGTTATCACTATTATTAATTATTATTTAATTTATTAATGGCACAATTAATAAAAAAAGTTAGCATAATAAATTTCCAACTTGTAAATGTCGTAAACAACATCCAACTGACTGCTTCACCGCATGGGCCTTTACCATCCACATCCATGAGTGGCAACTTTGAGGGCAGGAAGCTTTCTTGTCTCTGATTGGCTATGATACAGATGTGCTAATTGCTGATTGGCTAAGATTGTTTTTGATTACATGAACCATGCATGATACTTAGTACAGTACAATGCCGATAAATTTTGTCTGACGATTTTAAACTTTCAATTTATAAAAAATATTGCAAAAATAAATAAATAAAAAATAAATGGCCTTGTGGTTAGTGACCAGGCACTATTGTGAATCGATGCAAAATGAAGGCTACCTGTGTGTAGCATATAATTGTGTATACCTGTAGTTATATATATCTACAAAGTATTGTCATCATTCTACTCTTCCGTCTTGTCCTCCATTATTGTCGATCTCTTGAATCTTGCATCATTTGTTAATAACTCTGAAAGCCTGTGTTTTCCTTTAGGCATTGGAGCCATTCTCTTTTGTGTCTTCCTGGTGGTCTCTTATCTCCAATTCTTCCTGTCGGTACTACATTAGGCAGCCTGTGTTGTTTCATTTGGTTCACATGTCCAAACCACTGAAGTTGTTTTTTGTAGATCTGCTCTATTATTCTGCGTTCAAAATTTAGATCTCTCCTTACTTGTTCATTAGTTTTATGTTCTCTCCGATTTGTTTTATTGATTTTCCTCAGACATCTCATTCCAAATGACATTATTTTTTGTCTTTCTTTCTTATTTATTCTCCAATTCTCTGATCCATAAGTTGCTGTGGGTATGATGACAGTTTAATGTAGTTTAATTTTTAGACTTTTTGAGATTTTATTGCTCTTCCATATGTTTTTGAGTTTGTTCATGTTTGTCCATCCGATGTTCAGTCTGTGGTTAATTTAGTCAATATTACTTAGGTGTCCAGTTATTAGAGAGCCCAGGTATACAAATTTTTGCATTTGTCCTATTTGTTGATTTTGGATGTTTATGTCTTATATGTTTTTTCTGATTTGCATTACTTTAGTTTTATTTATATTAATATTAATTCCATAATTGTTGTTTGCTTTATCGATGTTTGTTAATATTTCTTTTAGTTGTTCTTTGGTTTCTGTTGAAATCACAATATCATATGCATATTTTATGTGGTTTATATTTTTTCCATTTATTATTGTGCCTCTTTTTTCTTCAATTGATTTCATTAGTTCTTTTAGGTAGATATTAAATAGATATGGAGATAAAGGGCATCCCTGCAGGACTCCTTTCTCTATTTCAAATTTCTCTGTTTTAAGGTTGTTGAATTTTACTATTGCTCTTGTATTTTTGTAGAAATTATTTACAAACATGATTATTTCATGATCAAGTGGGATTTTTTGTAGTTGCTTCATTAAATTTTCTCTGTTTACAGAGTCAAATGCCTGCTTGAAATCGATGAAGCACAGATAGCGGTTTCTTCTTATTCCAATATTTTTCTGCAATGATGTTTAGTGTGAATATTTGGTCTATTGTTGATCTGCCTTTTATAAATCCTGCTTGTTCTTCCTCTATTGTTTTAAGTATCCTATTTTGTAAGATCCTTATAAATATTTTATATATATGGTTTAAAAAGGTAATGGGTCTATAATTCTGACAATTTTCTTTATCTCCTTTTTTGTGTATAGGTACTATTATTCCACTTTTCCAGTCTTCTGGTGTATTACCTGTAAATAAAATTAGATTAAACAATTGTGCAAGGTGTTTTAACATTGCATCGCCTCCGAATTTCCATAGATCTGCTTGGATATCATCATTTCCGGGTGCCTTGTCATTCTTCATTTGGCTAATTGCTTCCTGAACTTCTTCTTTTGTTATCGAGGGTGCTTTATCTCCTCTATTATCTAAGGCAAGAGTGTTTTTTCCTTGCCCTTTGAACAGGGTTTGGTAATATTCTTTCCATATTTTTTAAATTTCTTGCATGTTTCCTGTTTTTATATTGTTTTTATTTTTCATAGTCAGTGTTTTCGGGATGTATGTTTTAGAGAGCTCCTTTATAACCCGGTAAGTTGTTTTAGAGTCATGATGTTTATTTGCCCTTCACACTGCTTTGCTTTGTCTTCCAACCATTTCCTTGTAGCAGCTTTGCATATCTATTTTGTTTTTTAGGGCTTTATATTTTTCCCTTTTGTCTTGACTATTTTCTTTATTTAGGAGGTTTTTCATTTGTCTTTTTTCCATCCCTACATCTAAAATTTCCGCTGTAATCCAAGGATGTTTTGATTTTGTTCCCAAGGTTTCTAAGGCTGCATCTTTAGTCAATTGTTTGGTTTTCTCCCATATATTTTCCACAGATAATGAATAGTTTGTCTTTTAATTTTTCTTGTAGTGTTTTCCCATAAATTTCCTTTATTTTATCTTCTTTAAATCGTGATATATTTAATGTTGCTCTATTGTTCTTTGGCTTTGTATTTTTAAATTTCCATTTAATTGTTGCTGCTAACAGTTCATGGTCGGTGTCAAAATCTGTACTTCTAAGAGTTTTAACATTTTGAATGGATGATTTCCAGTTGTTATTTATTAAAATGTAGTCGATACAGTTTTTTATATTTCCATCTGGTGATGTCCATGTATACTTACGTTGAGATCTGTGGTAGAACAGTGTGTTGGTGATGAATAGTTTATTTTCTTTGCAGAAGTTCAAGAGTTCTTCTCGCTCATTTCTATTTCCTCTCCCGAACTTTCCTAATACGTCACTGAAATCTGTCGAAAAGTCTCCAACTTTTGCGTTAAAGTCTCCCATTATTATTAAATATCTTTTTTTGTTTGTGTTATCTATGATTTCTTGTAGGTCTGAATAGAAGGCAGCTGTCTCTGTATCATCATGTGAGGAGTCTGGGGTGTATACCTGGATTATTTTTATGAAGATTCCTTTTTCTTTGCCTTTTATTCTTAAACTTATCATTCTTGAGCTGTGTGGGTGAATTTCGATTATTGAATTTAATAGATATTTCTTTACTATGAAAGCGACTCCTTCTCTATGTATGTTGTCTTTTCTCCCCGAGTAAAATATTCTTCCTTCTGCCATATCCAGTGTTTCTTCTTCTGTCCAATGTGTCTCTGACACTCCTATGATATCCCATTTGATCTTTTTCAATTCTTCTTCTACCAATTTTATTTTCCTGCTCTTGTAAAGCGATCTTACGTTTAGCGTTGAGAAATACATTTGAGTTTTGGCTGACCATGTAGCTTTCTTCACAGCTGTTCTCCATGGTATAAGAACAGTCGCGTCGGTTACCCCGGACGCGGTAGTCTGACTGTTTATCTTACATGACTGAGATCCATAGAGTTTAAGACAAATAATGCAGCCGGCTTGCCATTCCTCTTCTGCATAGTCCACAATTTAGATGGGATTATTATCTTGGAAGAGTGACAGACTTCCACTGTTGCTGAAGACAGATCCTCCATCTTCACCTGTAACCCAGGCAGGGGCCCATCCCAGGTACTGTCGGCTGGAGCCAGCCAAGCCTGGGGTTTTTTTACACAAGGTACGCTCCCCTCTCCTTTCTCATCCAGGCTTGGGACCAGCAATGGCAGAGTTAACCTTATTATATATTATGTTTACTACAAAGTATACCTTATATATATTATGTTTTTGCTGATGCAAAATGAGCTAGGTTAGCCGGTGATCATGGAGTGAGGAGAATTTTGAAGTACGATAGAATATCTAAATTTATTTATTTTTTTTTTTGTCTAGCCTTATTATTTGTTATGTTAATGTAGAATGGGAACATATTTTTAGTTCTGTTGAAAAGTGCATTCCAATAATGGCCATTATGAGCAGTCTCATTTGTGTTAAAAGTTACAAGAATTTCTATTTCTGAAACTTGGCAAGTATGTTATGAACAAAATTATTATTGTAATAGCAGGCAAGAAATGGGAATTTATTTACTTTTTGAAAGATAAAATAAAGAAATTCCCATTTTTTTTATTTTATCTTATTTTGTTTTCTATAGTATACAGCACAAAAGACGAAGGAAAATGTCACGTGTATTTGGTAAAAATTTATCAATTACAACATTAAACGATGTAATGCATTATTTATTACATCCTTTATTTCACTAATTATTTCTATTAGTGAAATTATGTTAAGAATGCTTTGCGTTGAAAATATACGGTCTTTTAAAAATTATTCACTTTCTTATAGGTTATTTACAATATTTTTTATGAAGCTTATTTATTATGGTTTAATTAAATATTTTTAAAAATAGCCACATTAATATACCTTATGAATTATTTATATTTTTGTAAATATAATATTTTTTATTATTTCATCTGGGTTAATTGTTTATTAGCATTAATCAATTGATATGGAACAAACTTCCATCTGTTGTTGTAGAAGTTGACAGTTTGAATAAATTCAAGGCAGAACTAGACAAACATTTGAAGCAAATGGATGGGTAAAATGGGAAGGGGTTTTTTTTTTTTTTTTGCCTGATGCTGTATAAGCTTGCTTTCTTACATCATATGCCTCTACTAGTGCTAATATTGTCTTGTTTTATATGAAATTTCTCTCTTTCATTATCTATGAAATTTCTCTCTTTCATGAAGCAATACTTTACTGCCTTCAAAACTGGTTTTTCTCTCAGTTATCTTAAATTTCTGCTAAGTAGGATTTATCTTCTCTAAAAATCAGTTGCTCAAATAACAGAAAGATCAAAAAACATCAGATAATATAGTCTCCTGTGATCACTTTTTACCTGGTGTTCAAAGGATTTCAGAAAAATCTTCAGTAACTATTCTTCTAATAGACGAATATTATACATCTTCTCTCAGCAGAACTTTAAATGGCTTATTGATAGACAGCTATTTGGCTTAGTTCAATATTCTTTTCTTTCCTACAGTTGATCACTAAACAATGAAATGAAATTAATTTTTCTTCATATTCTGGAGGCATTTTCGGTGGAGCTGCTTGCTGTCTGTGCTAAATGCTTTATTATGTGCTCCTGAATTTATGTTGAAAGTGTGGTATTAAGTACGGTTATTTGATTTTCTTGGTTATCATCTTGCTGATGAAGTTGGATTGTGGTGGGGTTCAGTGTATTTTAAACAATATCAGGTAGTATTTAACTACTTATAGACTGTAGTTTATTTTGACAGTTGGAACATTCTTTGTTCTAACAGTCAGTTGATTGTTTGCCTATGCTACAACATAGTGTAAATATTTAATTTTTATCTGGCTATAATTTAAAATCCTGATGCTTAGAAACTGGGGGACCTTAATTATTGAGAACGACCTTACTGTTCTGTGTATAAGGGTTTGATTCTGAGGAAATATAATTAAGCTTAAAAGAAGCGATTTTTGGAAATTGTAGTGGCACTGCATATTATGATTGAATTTTGATTAATAAGCATAAATTTATAAAATGAGTGCTAACAAAGGTACTGTGTCAGGGGAGGATAACAGAACAAATAGGAAATCCACTGTTAAGATTCAAGAGCTCCCCAAGATCAAGCCTTTTGTAAGTAATGATGAGGTGAATACAGTGAATGGGTTTTTTAACGAACCTGTGGAAGACAGTAACAGGTTTGCAAATTCTGATAGTAAGGGTTCTCATAAGATATTTTAAGAAAGTCTTAAAGCAAGGTAATAAGCTAAAGGCTGAAGAGGCCAAATTTGACAGTATTAGGCATCATGATCATCCTTCTGTTGACCAATGCAGTGTTGATTGGGCTATGGCTGCTTCTGGCAGGGCCTTGGAATGTGACTTGGATGTCGACAGCTCTGCCTCCTCAAGAAGCAGAACCCCCTGAGAATTATATTATGACAAGAAGTCGTAGACGTGTTTATTGTGATGAAGGAGAAAGTTCTGTGGGCACTCCTACTTCAGTTAAGAGTAAATCTCCTGTTTTGAGAAGGAGAGAAAGGAGGAGCAATAAACATAAGAAAATCTGACTACTGTATTAAATGAAGTAGAGGTATTTAAGGATAATGATGAAGAAATGAGACAAGTCAACAGGAATATCGAAATGGACTTAAAAATTTACAGTAAATATACAAATCCAGTTGAGGATATTGACAATTTTAATAATTCTGTCAACATTGGCTCTGACAAACATCAGTATGCCTCACACGCTTCTGGATATCAGTTGAAAGATTTAGTAGAAAATGAACTGGATTGTGAACCAGATTTAATAGATTCCTAGTTGTTTGATAGAGGAGGACTGAATAACCAAAATAAGCAGAAACAAGCGCTTAACGATTTCCATGATGAACATATAATGTTCATACTTCTCATACATATAATGACAATGTTGTCATTATATGTATGAGAAGAAAGTTAGAGAAAAAATTTTATTTTCTGAAGAACATGGAATCAATAATGATGCTATCTCTCAAATATTGGCTAGATGGGGTTTCTGGAAAGTTTGGCCTTGAAACTGAGAATAGATAATGAATGCTTGAAAGAGAGAAATAGATGTTTAGAGGGGTCACTAACTGAATACATTGCAATAATTTCAGGTTTTAGGTGTATTGGCAAGCTATACAGTGAGGTTGTTAAAAATGGTGTTAAGGAAAATTGGAAGGATAATTATGACAGCTATGAAAAGCAGAATAATGGGCTTAGAAATAATGTTAGTTGTAATAATGTACTTCTGATGAGGCTTGAGCATGATTCTAAACCTAAGTCTAGAATGGATGTAGAAAAAGTGGGCTCTAAAATCATGGAATATTCGTGAACATATACTGCAATAGACTTGTCTATCTGTTCAACAACTTTGTATCCTTCTCTAAAGTGGACAGCAAACAATGATCAACTGCATAGTGATCATTTCCTCATTACAATTGAATTATTGAATAAGCCCTCTTATCATCTTACTAGAATTCCATGGTGGCTCATTGATAAAGCAGGCTGGGAGACATATAAAAAATTAGCTAAACTGGACCCTGAAATTATCCAAAAATCCCCAACCAGGAAAGCGGTTGAGTATGTCACAAAAACTATATTACATGCAGCAGGAAAAGCTATACCAAAATCCTCCTCAAAATTACCTGAACACCCAAAAATCTGGTGGAGTGACGAATGCCGTGAAGCAAAAAAAGACCAAAATAAAGCTTGGAATACTTTACTGTGCAATCCAACTACAGCTAATCTCATTCAGTTTAAATGCGCTAGAGCAAGAGCGAGGTATGTTAGACGCAGTAATAAAAAGGCCGCTTGGATTTGCTTCACTTCTACCATCAATTAAGCAACTCCCACACATAAAATTTGGAAAACAATTAGGAAAATGAGCAGTAAATATCAAATGACACCTCTGCCTATCATGGAATGGAGAGGGCAGAACATTGCTGACCCTACCCAAATTGCCAATATACTAGGGGAAACTTTTGCCAAAACATCAGCAACAGAAAGTTACATACCAGCCTTCAGAAGATTCAAAGCAAATTCAGAAAAACAAAAGTTAAACTTTTCTTCAAAAGCAGAAGAACAATATAACTTACCATTCACTATCCACAAACTACATAGACCCTTGTCAGCATCTAGGCATAGTGCTGTAGGACCAGATAATATCCATTATTCAATGGTACAGGAACTGAGTGCTGAATCACTGCAGTCACTTCTTGATCTGTTCAGTAGACTCCACCTGGAAGATACATTCCCTAAAGAATGGCATCATGCTACAGTCCTTGCCTTCCTTAAACCAGCTCTATAGTCCACCTCTATTAGAATTGTCTCAAAGAAGTGTGACAAACTAAGTGCTGCTATACCAATTTTCAGTTCTGATCTGGTTGTGACCAGAATTGATTCCTTATGTACATCGTATGCAATCTGTGTTGGTATTGAAGCTAGTTGGGAAAATTTTTCATTATATCTATGTACTGTCAGCCTGATGCGGACCTTCATTGCTCTTTTAGCTATTTGGAAGAGGTGTTATTCAGATTGAAAGGCAGAAAAGTGATTATCTGTCTGGATTCAAATGCTAAAAATATTTTATGGTATTCTAGATTTACGGATGCCAAAGGCAGGTTATTAGAAGAGCTGATATCCGTATCTAAACTTGAGATCATTAATCAGCCTGGTAATGAACCGACATTTTGGACTATTAATGGTGAGTTTAACGTAGATGTTAGACTCACCATTAATAGTCAAAGTACGGCCATTAATAGTCAATAGTCAATTATTGAGCCTCATTCGTTACAACTTCGAAGGTTTGCGACTAAGTATGCTGACTGGGGCATGTTTGACAGATTTGTTACGACAATTTTTGGTGAAATGTCATTAGCTGAGCTGGATAGGATTAATGCATTTGTTCTGGTTCAACTATTACAACAGAAGTTATTTGATGCCTTGAGAGAGTCAATGAAATTAAAGCAAAGTAAATGTGCTCCAGTGCAATGGTGGTGGCATGATCTTACTGATCTCCAGAGGGAGGTCAACAGGATGCGTAGTTCCAATTTCAGAAATTGTGGGATAATAAAGAATCTACTGCTAGGTTTAAAACTGAGTATCAATTGATCAAAAGAAAATACAGTACAACCTGGATAAGAAATTCCCACATAAAAAGTTTTTCCCTGTACTAGGTTTGGTTTCTTAAGTCCCAATTTCAACTCTACATATTGTAATGTATTATTTTCCCACATGAAAAGTTCGTGATAAAGAATGCACAGTGTATTATTATAATGATGTTTTCCTACGTAATACGTTTTTTAAATATAGAAATTCTTAATTTTTAATATTCAAAAAATTAAACAATATAAACATTTGGTAATCGAACAAGTTAGTGCCAAGCATCATTTTAGTTCATAGTAAATCACTGAAGTATGTGAAATGGCATAATTTTTGATATTCATGTATCTCATATTGTGAATGCCTTCACAATGAGTTGCTCTGATATTGCACTCCCTCCAATAAGCAACACTTTGCCAATGGAGAAGACTAATGTTACTTATTTTCGGGGGATACCACCACCCAGGGGTTGTGGGGTGATGGTATCTGCCGAGAATCTATTGGCGAAGTGCTGCCTATTCGAGAATCCATTGTCGGAGTGTTGCTTATTCGAGGTAGTTCAATATCAGGGCAACTTGTGAAGGCATTCACAATGTGTGAGATATGAAAAAGGTTGTTTATGCATGGGTATGAGATATTAGATAAGATGTAAGGTGGTATGAGAGGTATTTATGCATATGAGATATAACAGAAACGATGCCATTTCACCTAGTTTGGTGGTTTACTACTTACCAAAACGATGCTTGGCATTAACTTGTTTGATTAGTGAATTTTCCGTAGTCTGAGACTTTCAGCACTAAAACCTTTTTAGTATAAACATTTTGATATAATGGAAGTGACATATTGCAATTGTTTTATTCGAAATCCATAATTGGATACGTAGAGCATATTAAGTTCTGATGGTTGTGAAAAGTTCTGAATTACTTAGTGGATTGTTGCTCTGTCTTATTGTAATTGTGACCCTTTAAGGTACGTTGAAACTCCAAAGGAGCTCACCCTTCCAACTTGGTAATGAGTTTAATGAACAGAATGGTAAGCAATTAGAAATCCTCACTTTAAAAATGTTTCCCATAGACAGAGTAAAATATTTATAAATTCTGAAATAGTACTTGAAAAGCATCTTTAACTTATGTATCTGTATCTTTTCATTTTTATTTGTGTAGTTAATATATCATAACCTTAGGACATTTTCCCACATAAGAAGTTCTAAGCCTCCAGTCCCTTGAAATACTTTTTATCCGGGTTCTGCTCTCTACCCATTTAATAGCTAAAAGGAAATTTGATGCATGGAAAAACTTAGTGCAAACAGCTGATAATGATGACGATCCATGAAGGATCCATTGTTTATAAGTTGTGTTTGCACAAATTAAGGTCATCTGGGGATGTGATAAATTCTATGAATTGTGAAGACTCTGAAACTGTAGATTGGCTCAGCAGTATTACTGTTATACTTGATCACCTAGTTAGTGGATCTCATCATCATATGGATGAGGTGGAGCATTCTAATAGTACTGATCAATTAGATTGTGGTTGTGTTAGAGATATTCAAGAGGAACCGTTTTCAATGGAATATTGTAATTCAGCTGTTAACAAAATTCATAATAACAGTTGTCCTGGTATAGATCTCATTGAAGGGAAAGCTATTAAGTGTTTCTTCAAACTGTTTCCTGAGTATTTTCTTGTTTTCAACAAATGCCTGCTTGAAAAAATTTTTTCCTCTCCTTGGAAGGATGCTCTTCTTAAGGTCATTTTGAAGTCACCTGAAAAACCTAAAACTGAGCTCTTTTCTTATCATCCAATTGCACTTCTTCCATGTTTGGGAAAGATCAGTAAATGCATGCTTTCAGAGCGAATATTGCAGTATACGCAAGAAAATATGGGATTCTCAAATAAACAATATGACTTTACTCCTGGTTGTGGTATAGAGGATGCTTTAAAATCTTTGGTTAAATTTAGATTACAGATTCAAATGCAAAATATGTTCTTGGCATTTTCATTGATTTTGAAGGGGCTTTTGACAATATCTCTTGGGACAGTGTGTTATTGATGCTTCACCTCGCAAAATGCTCCCCATCAGCTTTATAGCATCATAGTGGATTATTTTAAGGAAAGATCGTTTACAGTTAAGTCTAGTTGGAATTCTGTAACTAGATCTGCTTTTCTGGGATGTCTGCAAGAGTCTGTTTTTGGGCCATTAATGTGGAAATTGATATTTTAGGATTGGTTATGGAAGGAACATAGTCATGTTGCATATGTGGATGACCTGGTAATATTAGTAGTAGTAGTGGCATGTGATGCAAGAAAGCAAGTGTATGAGCTTATACAGCACCAGCCAAAAAAAAAAAAAAAAAATTTACACCCTCTAAATGTTTGTCCAGTTCCTCCTTAAATTTATTTAGCCTAGCAACTTCCACAATGACAGATGGAAATTTGTTCCAGCAATTAACCACCTGCTGGCTAAAGGCAAATTTCTGCACATCTATTCTACATTTGTCTTTCCTCAATTTGAATTCATGATCCCTTACATCTGAACAAGTGGAAGAATCCCATCAGAATTCAGCATGCTCAACCCATTCAAGGCCTTGCTCGATATCGATTTGCTCAAGCAAATCGATATTCTTCCTAAAATGAGGCCTCCAGACCTGTACGCAGTACTCAAGGCGTGGCCTGACCATTGCCTTATACAGAGGGACAATCACCTCCTTTTCCCTGCTAGTAAAATTCCTATATATCATTGACAAAACCCCATGACCTGCCCTGGCAGCCTGCCTGCATTGCTCAGAAAACTTCATATCTGACTGCAAAATTACTCCCCGGTCTTTTTCATTTTCTACCATCCTAAATGTAGTACCACACAGTTGGTACGTTCCTCTGGGGTTACTTCTACCCATATGCAGTACTTTGCATTTGTCAATGTTAAACTTCAGTTGCCACTTCTCAGCTCATCTGCCCAAATTTTCTAGATCCTGTTGCAGTAGCACACTGCCATTACTGTCATTAACAACCCTGCCAACCTTTGTATCATCTGCAAACTTCTGCAAACGCTAAGCCCGATATACCTTCATCAATATCATTGATAAATATACAAAACAACAGTGTACCTAACACCGAACCCTGTGGGACTCGACTAATAACATTAGTCCACAAAGAGCAGCACCCATTGATTACAACCCTCTGTCTTCTCCCACTCAACCATCCTTTTATCTATTGTAGCAACTTACCTTTAATGCCATTCTGCTTCAATTTGAAACAGTAGTCTTCCATGTGCAAAAGTGTCAAAAGTTTTTCTTAAATCCAAGTATATGATATTAAAATTATTTTTTGTACCCAGTTCCTTTGTAACCACATCATAATAACCAATCAAATTTGTCGGACAAAACTTTCCCTTAACAAACCCATGCTGTGTCTGAATTATTGCTGCTGTCTTGTCTAGATGATCCTGCAATGCATCTTGAGGTAAGAGGTAATAGTTGAAAGCTATTCACAGCTACAAATTGAACAACGATGTAATGAAATAAATAAAAGATCCGAATGCCTGCTGTGACTTCCATAAATTAACAATATCCAAGTCAAAAACAAAAATATTATTGCTAAAGGGGAAACCTATCTGTTCGTAGAGAATATCATGTGCTGATTGGTTGTGAAAATTTAAAGTCCGTTAAGAATATTAAATATCTTATAGTTTTCATTGATAGAGGTCTTAGATTTGACACCCATATCAATTTTCTATCTGAAAAGGTTGCAAAATTTGTTAACATGATAGCAAGAATTACTAGGAAGGATTGGAGTATTAGAGGTAGGGCACTATCTCTTCTTTTTGACTGTGATTTCCTTCCTATTGTTTCTTATGGTATCTCAACTTGGATAGTGTTAATTTTAAAAAATATTTAAGAATACTGTATTCCATTCAGAGGAAGATGCTCCTGAAGATGGCTCTAGTTTGTAGAACTGTCTCCACTGATGAACTACAGATTGTCACAAGGAAAATGCCAATTGTTTTTCTGATTTACAGAATAATGACTTTCAATATTCGGTGTGGAGCTCCTTTTATTATTTGTGATCTTGAGTTTGATTTGGCTAACGATCCTAAGAATGAGGCCAAGCAAATTTTAGGTATCTTAGTGATTCTTTGGAATCATAGATGGGCTAACTCAAATAAAGGTGAAATAACTGGTAGGTTCTTTCCCTCTGTTTTTGATGTTGCTCCAGAAAAATGGTTTGTGCCTAATCTACAAACTATGTTTTTATTAATCGGTCATGGCTCATTTTTAGCGATGCTGAATCAGCTGGGTGTTTCGGAAAGGTCACAGTGTCACTGCACGGCTCTGGAGACATGGAGTCATGTTTTATATTATTGTCATGAGTACTTGGATCCCAGAAATGAAGTTTTATTTGCTATTCCTAATCTTGCTCACCTGACTGAGGGCGATGAGGCTCAGTTAATTAAGACTGAGGAAGATTTTCAGGCTTTTCAAAAATTTTCCAAGAAATTATTCCAGAGAAGATTAGTGCTGCTTGAACTTGAGGAAAGAACAGTAGAAGGTTTATACATTATTGACATGAATTCTGTGTAACAGTCAGATGCTGAAATGAACAGTAGTTAATGATCTGACCTGGTAGTTAATGCTCATCGGGTTTCTTTGTAAACAGGCTAATCGTATTGGATAATTTATGTAGTTACTTGTGACCATATTGTTATTTATCTTCGTCTCATGTTGACTTCATAAGATCAGTGGCTCCCTGCACCACGTTTGGTCTTCTTCATGTGCTTGTCCCATGGTTTCTTGTGCTGCAATTTATATTTTTGTATATCACCTGAATCTGTATTATATACAGATTCATGTGATATACAGAAATATAAATTTTGTATATAGCGGAGTTGCCAGTTTTTGGCTAGGGTCCACTTGCTAATAAAAATGGAAAAAAATGAAAAATGTGCTAATTTGGTTTTGGTGTGCATACTTAAATTTTGTGTTTTATAAACCTATAGCACCAAGTTGGGCCTCCTTTAAAATTAGCTATACCACTTTCAGAAGCTATATTTTGAGTGTGAATTTTTATAATTTTTGTTGTTATGGCAATGCCATTTTGTCTACTGATTTCAGTAAATCACTTTCAAATTCTAGCTATTTTGCAACTTTTCTGCACAGAGCACATTTTTTCTTTAACAAGAATTTAAGCACATCCTTTTGATTTCTCCAAGTTCTAATGATTTTTTAGGTTTGAAAATCTTTCAGCTGTCCAATTCCCGAGAATTTCTGCATACCCTACAACTTTCAGCTTAAATCCCGTGGTGTGTGACATATGTGATTTTTTTCTCCATGGTATATGTAAGGGTCGTGATGTTTAGAGCACTCATGTTTTTATAATATAAGCAGGACTGATGAACATCTACCAAACTGCACATCTAATGAAGACCGTGGCATCATATTTCCATGAATCTGACCAAGTGCTGAGTCACACACAAATCTCCCATGACTGGCTGTCTTTGCAGTACATCAATTTCTTGTATAAGATGTACTTTGATTTTGCAATATTTTTTTTTAAAATAAAAAGTGCACCTTATACGCTAGAAAATATGGTACAGTCATTATGCATGCTTCTTTTGCCTTCATCTTTTGTGCTTGCTATTATAATATGCCAAAATTTTATATGTGAAAGTTAGAAATGGTGCCATTCATTTTAAGTACTAATTTTTAATTTATTTTATTTCTTTTATATGTTAGAAAAAAATTGTCAGCATTATACATGGACTCTGCAAGAATGCGGTAGTTCTTCAACGTACTGATGTTATTACTCTAACTGCTATATTGAAATCCTCAAAAATCCCACCAAACTTTGCAGTTAAAAGTGGTGAATATCTGGGTAAGTCTTATAAGATTTTTGCTCTGCCTGATTTGTATAATGTATGCTGGTATAAATGCACAGAAGGGACTATCAAAATGTCAGATTTTCCTGCCCCTGCTACCTTTTACTCTACTCAGTTTTTGAATAATTGTTCACCTCTCACCTTGCTTCCATGTTTCAACATTCATTATACAATTTGGTTTTTTATTTTTCACCATGCGCCTACGATCCCAACCCTATTGATAAACATTGATTTGCTTGAGGGCACCCCCTCCACTTCCCTGAGATCAGCTAATAGAAAAACGTTAACTTGGGCCATACTACACTACTTGACAAACTAACAGAACATATAGAAAACATGGTGTAACTTGCGCAGCTTGCGATAAGCGGGACAAGATTTGGTATGGTGGTGTACCAGAGAATAACTATGACATGAGGAGACAGCAAGAAACTTTGGACAGGTATAAGGGACATTTATAGGGGTTGAATGAGAATTACCAAAAAAGGTCACATTACAGAAGTTGATACAAGATGCTCGAAAACATGGTCACATGACATCAGTATGGTGTATGATACCTTCCTGAAGGTGGTGTCCAGAATTGGTTGAGTTTGTGACTTTCTTTTTTCAGAGGATTTCTTGACAGGGAGCAGCACATTCCAACAGTTTTCTCCTAACCATAGAGTTCATGTCCATGTTGGGATCATCTTCAAATAGCATAAGGCAGGATTCAAGATGTTGGAAGGCCTCCTTTAGGCATTTCACTCTAAGTTTGCAGCCTGGTGGCTGTTGCTAGCCAGTGGATGCTGATGCTGCATCTTTTGTGGCTACCTTCTCCATCTCCAACAACTCTTCAGTGCCCAATTCTATTGTCTGAGATTTGAGCAACTTTTCAATTTCATTTTTGTCGACTTCATCGAAGCCAGCTCACGAGGCCATCCTAGTGCTGTCTTTAATAGTATCACTAGTGGTGTCATCCACATCGAAGCATTTAGAGTTATGGCAGAATTTCTTCCACACACCGTTCATGCATGGCTGTGGAATTTCCATCGATGCAGACTTGATTAACAAAAGAACAAATTTTATGGTGAACACCTTCCCAAAAGTTTCTCACAGAAACTTTCGAATTGCCTATCTGGTTGACAATTTTAGTCATAGTAGAGACTATAATATTATATGAATGTTTCAAGCCATAATATGACTTGAATGTTTTTATTACACCTTGGTCCTGTTGGGTGGCAAAAAAAACCAACTTTGATGTTGTCACTCATATTGATGGGCTGCAGATGACTTGGAACATTATCCAGGATAATGAGAATTTTGAAAAATTTCTTCCTGCATGCAGTAGGACTTCAATTTTGGATGCATCTCTTTTTACTAAAGTAATTGCTGAAGATGCTACTTGTTATCTACCCTTTTTTATTGGCATACCAGTAGACTTGCAAGGAATTGTAGCCCTTGAGCACCCATGAATTTTTGCTATGGTAGAGCAGCAGAGGCTTCAAGTTGCAATAACTCTTTGCATTGTCATTTAAAAGCAGAGTCAGGCATGTTTAGAGGCTTTGAAACTTGGTATTCTTGTTTCTTCTAATGCAATGTAGGTGTGGTTTGGCATTTGTTTCCAGAAGAGACTGGCTTCATCCTGATTGAAGATTTGTTTGGCTGTGTACCTGTCTTCTTCAATTACTGCTTTTAGTTCTCAATATTTATCTATAGCTTTTTAGGAGCATTAGCAACTAAGGCCATATTGCTCTGGGATGCTAATGCTCCTAAAAAAACCAAAAAAAAAAAAACCAAACCAAACCAACTCTATGTGTTGTAGAGTAATGTGACACACAGTGATGTGACTGATTTAATATTTTCCTTGATTTTTTTCTCATTTCCTCTAATGCAATGTTTCTCAAACTTTTTTTAATTATCGTCCCCCCCCCAAGAGCTTTTTTAGATAATTTTTTTTCTTAATTGTCCCCATGAAATTTTAAACAAGAAAATACTTTATACTTACTCTTTTTATTCAATGGGATCCCTGAGCCTGATGCTTTTCAGCTAAAAGTTCTGTTTGGTATGACGTTATAAGTTTAATTCTAATGTCTCCTTTTGAACATACAGTAAACCCTTGATTTAGCGGTCTAAAAGGGGAGAAGGGGTGTCCTTTAATGCCAAAAGTCTGTTAAATCAAATGTAACCTGGGGAGACATTTTTTATTGTTCTTAATGTGAATAAAAAGCTTTAATACAATATACAGTACTGTACAATATAAAATTATGTTGCAATTTGGCCTTTGATTTACGGATATCAGAAGCAGTTTGTTTTTTTACGTAAATTTTTTGTAAATTTCGAAAACATGTGCTACTGAGATGCCTTGTTCTAATTTCTCAATTAGCTCTAATTTCTGTGCCACATTTTTCACACGCTTTCTTTTAGCTCCTCTATCACTTGATGCCATTTTAAATTGTAAGGATTGCAAAATTATTTAATAAATAAAGTCACAATTCAGAATTCACAGAAACACTCTGTATACAACCTGACCGCACGATAGCTTGAGGCAGACTGAGACCGAAACAAAGCGAGTCGGTAGATGTGCAGTTTAGTGTCCCGAGTCATGTTCAGCTCGCAAGTCACTGCCTGCTCTTATCTATAATCTGGGAAAACAGCTATTTGAACATGTTTTCAGAAAGAATAAAAAACAATTTCCTGAATTTGATTATAAAAATAAAAGTAGGTAATTATCAAAACAATAATGGAAATAGGTAATTATTATTAATTTTTAATTAATGATAACACCGAAGTTTTATATAACCTAAAAAAATAATATGGTCGGGATTAATATATCATTGCCTTATTATTACTTGTCTGGTCCGTTAAATCCGAAATCCATTATATCGGGTCCGTTAAATCGAGGGTTTACTGTATATCAATTCTGTTTTTTTCCTTTGTTAATATTTTATTTACTGAACTAAAACCACTTTCAACCATATAAGATGTTGGAAAACAAGTACTTTTGCCATTTCAGACCACATTGTTTGGATAAAGAAGTTTAGTTGTTTTTGATCCCCACAACTCAGCCATTCCACCTTTTTCGAATTTATATTTGCATTCTTTGTTAAATTTTTATTCAATGAATTATTGAATTTCTTCACTAGCAGACTTGGCATTGCATCCAATTGTATCTTACATCCATGGCTTCACTTCAAAATAAAGAAAATCTGAAAATCTATTTTTCATTTCACCTTTTAAAGAATACAAATAGTCTGAATAATTCTTAAGATCATTCTCTGTGAGAGTTTCATTGGTTTCTGCTAACTCTTGCATACCATGAAATTGTTGTCTCGTTTAAATTGCTTTCAAATATTTCGTTTTTCAGTGAAGGCTTTTACTACGCGTTTGTAGTCTATCACCATAGCGCCTCCATAGCCAGGTGGGAAGGAGCAACAGTGCGTAGCACACGCTTCTTGATTAGACCAGGGTTCGAACCCGTCACCACCAAATACGGAGGATGCGGGAAAGGTCAGGGAATGACCACCGCATATCCACGGAGCAATATGGCCTTAGTTGCTAATGCTCCTAAAAACCAAATAACAACAACAACATCTATCACCATAATTAATTTCCCTTGAAGTTGAAGTGATACTTTAAGTTTTCAATAAATCCAAGCCATATAATATATGGTCTGTTTTCTGATCTCCTTTGCTAAATCTGTGGCTCCTTTACTTTCTAAAAAACTAATTATCATATCAAAAAGGTTTACAAATCATGTTAGACAGTTTTTAGAAAAGGTGACTTTCCTTTAGAAAGCCATCTGACTTCTGTATGTAAAAGAAGCTTCACATGCTGTTCTTCATTATCAACATAAAATTTTCAAAAAAGGCAATCATATTTGCTATGTGACTTTATTTTATTGATGGTTTTAATAACTATACTGAGAGATTGATAAAGAACTGACTAATGTTTTTTGCAACCAGATGATGGTGCACAACGCAGTGTATTGCAAGAACTTTGGGAGGTACTTCCTTTAGGTGGGCTATAAAAACTTTGTCTTCCAACCATGGAGGTAGCACCATCAGGGGCACAGGATACCAAATTTTCCACTGGTACTTGTTTTTCATTAAACTGTGTTTTTACAGCAGCAAAAATGGCTGCTCCAGTGTATCAAATTCAGATCAAATTATTATATTAGGGTTGTCCGTAAATGAGTACATACCTGTTTTTTTATGTATTGTGTCTGTAATTTGCCTGCTTTGCTGGATAAAAAAACCCCAGTTTCTGGGGGAAAACACCTTGCTATCTATGCCTGAGACCAACTAACTCAGCCATGTAGTGAAAAAAGCCCATTAAAGTTCCTCGGTTCGTTGACGGGATTCGAACCAGGTCCTTTTCCACCCGATGTGGGGAGGACAGTGACAATACCACTGTGCTACTCGTGCTTAGTCTAGGGCTGCTCCACTATAGTCAGTTTCTATAGATTTTACAAACAGCATCTCTTGCAATTTACAGTCATTATCAAAATAATGAATGTATGCCATTAGAAGGGATAGCTATATGTTAATAATCCATTGTCTCAGGGGAAAAGAAAACCCAATAAGAGAAATCAAATATTAAGGAATAAGATATCGTCGGGTAGGGATGAACGTTGGAGGGCCACTAACCATTGTAATACCCATGATTTTTTCTCCCCCTTGAGGGAGATATCATCCTGTTGAGAATCCCTGTTCTAATGTTTTTAGGTGATTTTGCTTATATTCAACACATTCCTTATTGCATTCACCTGACTGCTTTCATAGTGCTTTATCACATCCAGCTTTTGATCCAAAGTTATGGACTTTCTGGCCCATTTTTCTGCACTGCCAGTAGCATTATCACTTGCTGCACACTTAGAGGTTATTAATTTATTAAACTTTCAATATCAAACTAAAGTCACAATAAACAAAAAAAAGTACTTTGCTTTATGTCTATTCAGCATGGCCAACAACATCAAGATTCCAAAAGTGGGGAATATAGTATCCAATGTGGTATCATGATGGATGAGTAATCCGCTTACCTTACTCTCACTCAATGTGACTACAAGTTAGATGTGCAAATAAAATGAAAACATAAATACTATGTCATGTAATTTCGAGTTTGGCATGCAAATAAATCATAAATGTCTAAATATTGGGTCGTGTAAGTTCGAATTTGTGTAAACAGAACTTGAGTATACAGAGAAGAACTCACTGTACACGTTTATGTGGTACACCCACAACTGGCCCATGTAATTCATGCCATAGTTGGGATATAGCACAGATACCCTGAAGTAGGTGGACTTAAATAAAGGGTATATTACTTAAAGTAGTAAAGATGTATAAATGTAAGTATATATATTATGAGATTTATTGGAGAATCGAGCTCAAAATGTTTCATACAAAAATGAATGACGTTTTTGCCAGTAAATGTCCTGTTTTCCCAAATACACAAAAATTCAGTTCTAGGAACATCATATAACATTGTGCCTGGTGTGTCAAAACGTTGTCCTGTCCAGAAGTCCTGTTTTAGTGTACACCCCTGTGTACACTAAAACAGGACTTCTGGAGACAATGATGGCTTTTTTGTCATAGAAAATTAGGAATCTTTAAACCTAAGGGAGAGCAACTTAGTCTACTTTATACAGTGAGAAGATAATGCAATACTTGTTTAATTTACCTTATGTGAATTAGAAAACAGTCTTATTTTTTTGTAGAAAAGGGTCTTGCTCATCTTCAACATTCAGATCCCTAGGCCAGGACTCATGTTTACTGGGAATAACACTAACTACTTGACATAACCATATCACAGATTTAGGTTCCCCTTCATTTCAGAAAAACACTAATTTATCTTTTGTTGTCATAGTTGCTATTTTTCTGAATACTAACTCTGTGCAAATTGCAACTCCAGCCTGCCATGAAATATTGTTTCAACATATGGAGTTTTGCCAGTAGAACCTCAGTTAAACTTCTAAGCTTTATCCAAAACTCACTCCATTCTCTATCTCACATACACTTATTTCTGTTGCTTGTTTCTTTTGAAGACTTTTTCTAAATTAATATCTGATAATTCCACCTGTTTCCATCCCCCACCTTTCAGCCCAGTCTGAACACATGCATTCAGCTATTCACCATTCACAGTTAAGCTCCAAACTCATCAAAAAATAACTTTTCTTCTTTATTTAATCCTTCTGCTGCTTCTTTGGCACAAGCTTCCTTATGTATTTTGTGATCATTACAACGTACTGTAATGATCACATAGGATTAAGGTAATGCCAAAGGAACCAAAGTTCCTTTGGCATTTACCTTAATCCTATTTTTGAATCACTTGAGGAAAATATAATCAATTTAAACAAATAATTGATGTGATATTGTATTGACCTGTCAAATAGTCAACTTGAATGAGCAAGATATTTGTCTAAATATATATAATTAAGCAAAAAAAAAAAAAAAAAAAGCCTGTTTAATATGTGTGGATATGGAACAATGAAGATATTAATGCTCCTTTCTGTATGGCTCTGCTTTGAACATAAATAGAAACTTTTTTTTTTCTCTCTCTTAACCCTTTCAGGAATATACATATATGTTTATTTGTATTTTTCTGCTGTGAGCTCTGAGGAGTACATATGTATATACATTTTTCTTGTGTGAGCTCTGAGGAGTACACATGTTTATTTATGTTTTTCAGGGTTGTTTCAAATACATTTCAAACAATGTGTTTATTGACATGAATTTTCTTAGTCTTCTGCTGCCTCTTCTCTGTGTTTACAGTTAATAGAGTTTTTAATAAATAACAACAAAAAAGTCAGTTACTTTAAAAGTTTAAACATGATTGCACTTGTTAGCCATTGTCATTTTGTGCTTAAAATGGCCAAAATTTGGGAATTTAGATCCACAAGTTGATGAAGTTGAATTATTGCATCAAAAAATAACCATAATTTTTTTAGGATTTTTTTGTTAGTTCTGATTTCATTTTTGCAATAATTTAACTGTAATGCTGGGCAATCAGTCCAAAATAAAAACAGATTAATTTTTAAGCATTTGTGTACAAAGCTTTCATTTTTGCAATTTTTAAAAATACCATAAAAAAATTTATTCAACAGAGCTTGCCCTGGAAAAATCACTACCATGCACCCAGATGTTTGGCAAACTCCCTCACGAAAGAGTTAAGTCATATTTGATTTATTATAATGTTAATGTTTTAAAACTTTGTTAAAATAGATGGTCACGAAGATATTAAAGAACCAAAGCGACCCCGTTTGGACCCTAGTGCCACAATTTTGGAACAGTTAATGACACCTTTATTAGAAGTACCTGCCTCACAAAAACAAGAAGGGCCTTTAGAATTGGTTGACAAAGATGGGGATACAACTATTGTTCATATTCCTGATCCTGGCCAAGAATCAAAGGTAATCAAAATAAATGGATTACTTTTTTTAATATTAGTGGTATTTTTTAGTGTACTTACTATTTCATGGTAATCCTTACCCAGCCGCAGATATTAGATAATAGTATGCTTTTTTTTTGTATACCAAGATTTTACAGTTCATGTTATTTTAATCGATATCTTCAAACAAAAGAACATGACAGTTATTACACCTGCACTCTGTGTATCATGTGGGCAGGTCTGGTGGGTAGTGCAGAGGGAAAACTTACATTGTATGCAGAGCAGCCTGAGGTATATTTGCGCCACAGGCAGGGAGGCATTCCTGTGCCCCCTTCCAGATAGAAAAAATTTAAGGTGTTTTTATTGAGTTAATATTTTTATTTTTGCTAGAGAAAAGTTAGAAAGACAAATGTAAACACAAAAAAAGACAACCAGAATATTTATAATGTTTTAACTGTCATATTAAAATATTAACAAAAAAAAATTTTACAAAAGAGTCAATTTTTTATAAGGACATTTATTAAAATAATAGCAGCGGGTTGCAGTTACGCTTGCCTTTAATTTATATAATAATAATAGTTTCTATAATTAAATTTCAGCCGCTCATATGAAAGAAATGGGATGCATATAGCATTGTATCCAATCACCTATATTTATACTAAATTTTAAATCAGTATCCCATCTGGAAGTGGTAGGATTTGAAGACAGACTGACACTTGACAATACTTAATAGTAGATGCTTACAGAATAAATATAGATTTTACATTACATTACAACAAGTTACATCAAAGCTATTTAAAAATGCAAAACAAAAATTTAAGTAGAATTTTTTGTTATTAACACCAAATGTCATATTTTTATTGAGTGCCAAATGAAATTCCTTTCCTTTATTTTATATCAGAAAATTTATTAATGACATCGGTAAAATCCGAATTTGCTGCAGCCACATCTTTCTCAGTTGATAGTATTGCTAATGAATTTAATCTTGTCTGCGACATTGATGATCACAAATATGTTTTATTAGCTTCAATTTGCTAAAACTGCTTACAGTTAGTGGAATTGTCAGCATAACTCTCAATGCTACCCATAAATTTGGCAACGTATCATGTAATTTATTGTTACTTATAAATTTCAAAATACTTAAGTCTTTATCAGGTATCTTATCAGGCAAAAGCCTTATCAGCATCTAAATTTCCTTACACAAATCTTCACCATTTACATCACACTCACTTTTGTCGCTTAATTTAATTTCAAGTGTGTTACACCTTTTCAACAGATCATCATGGTTTACATTTTTTTTAATGTTGTACAAAAATCCCCAAGTATCATTATATTCTTTTATTTGCATGAATCGTCCATCTCTGAGGAGTGTGAGAGAAAATTTTTGGTCAGTTTGGTATTCAATCAACCATCCCTTTATCCATAGCAGCAATTTGCCTCCAATGCCACACTGCTCCAATTTGTGCAGCAGTCTTCCATGTGCAAACGTATCAAAGGCTTTTCTAAGATCCAAATATATGATATCGAAGTTATTCTTTGCATCCAGTTCCTTTGTGACTACATCATAGTATCCAATCAAATTAGTCAGACAAGACTTCCCATTAACAAACCCATGCTGTGTCCGAGCTATAACTGAAGTCATGTCTAGATGATCCTGCAATGCTTCTTTAACCAGTGCCTCCATTAATTTCCCTGGAACAGAAGTTAAACTAACAGGTCTGTAATTACCTGTGTCTCCCTTTGATCCTCCTTTGTGGATTGGGGTCACATTCGCAGATCTCCAGTCCATGGGTATCTCCCATGACAAACAGGACTTGATAGTCATGTAGCAGGCCGAAAAATTGAAAAAAAACAGTTAGCTTGGGCTGAGACTGCTGAGAGCCATCAACATTGGACAGTTGAAGAGTGGAAAAGCATACTTTGGATGAATGAATCCAAATTTCAAAATTTTAGATCCAAGTGTAGTTTATGTGAGACGATCAACTGAAGGAAAAATGGTGCCACATCGTTTAGAGCCTACAGTCAAGCACATTGGTGGTTCCATCGTGAACTGGGGTTGCTTCTGTTTTTCTAGAGTGGATGACATCATCAGAACTGAAAGAATTTTAAGAAAAGAAGGCTATAAAAAACATTCTTGAACATGATGCCGTATCCTGTGGACTTTGACTTTGTGGAAGAAATTTTATGTTACAGATTATGACTCAAAGCACAACTCTAAACTGTGCAGGGAACTTTCTAGCAAGTTTAGTTGCTAGAAAGCACAGCTTTTCGTTGCAGTTGCTAGAAAGCTGTGCAACAGGAGGGAGTATTGCAAATTATGGTGTGGCCATCCCAATCACCTGACCAATAGAGCCTTTATAGAATCATCTCTAGACCATTATGGCAGTGAAGTCTGCCCACTTCACAAAATTTATGGAAGCCTTGCAGATTGCTGAAATAATGTTAGTTGTTGTTTTCACACTGTTGTAAAATTAATCACCAGAATGCCACATCTGTGTAAGGTAGTGAATAAAATCTTGTAGAGGATATTTTGATGAAAAATCAATGTAGCTGTTAATACAGTAAACACTCGATTGAACGGACCCCGATATAATGGATTTCGGATTTAACGGACCGGACAAATAATAATACAGTAATGTACATATTAATCTCGATCATATTATTTTTTTTAGGTTATACAAAACTTCGGTGTTATTATTAATTAAAAATTAATAATAATTACCTATTTCCATTATTGTTTTGATTATTACCTACTTTTATTTTTATAATCAAATTCAGGAAATTGTTTTTTATTCTTTCTGAAAACTTGTTCAAATAGCTGTTTACCCAGATAACAGAGCAGGCAGTGACTTGCGAGCTGAACGTGACTCAGGACACTAAACTGCACGTCTGCCGACTCACTTTGTTTCGGTCTCAGTCTGCCTCAAGCTAACGTGTTTTCAAGTTGTATACAGAGTGTTTCTGTGATTTCTGAATTGTGACTTTATTTATTAAATAATTTTACGATCCTTACAATTTAAAATGGCATCAAGTGATAAAGGAGTTAAAAGAAAGCATGTGAACTTAAATGTGGCACAGAAATCAGAGCTAATTGAGAAATTAGAACAAGGCATCTCAGTAGCATGTGTTTGTGAAATTTACGGCGTAAAAAAACAGTGTCTGATATCCGTAAATCAAAGGCCAAATTGCAACATAATTTTATATTGCACAGTACTGTATATTGTATTAAAGCTTTTTTTTTTTTTTTTTTTACATTAAGAACAATAAAAAATGTCCCCTCCCCAAAGGTTACATTCAATTTAACAGACTTTTGGCATTAATGGACACCCCTTTACCCTATTAGTCCATTAAATTGAGGGTTTACTGTATTAATCATTTTAATATTTTTTTTGCTGTAAACTTTTTGCTGTTTAATAAAAAATCTTAAAATACTTTGCAGCATGTTGTTTTTTTTTATATTAAACCTTACATTGTCATAGCTAATTTCAAAAAAATTGATGAAAGCTGTTTTCATATGCTCTGATTCCAAACTTATAGGCAGGAGTGTACATTACACTGACACAAAGTTCTTGATTCTGTTATTTTGAACACTTTCAATCTATATGATCGTTTTACTGTTTTTGCTAATTTAAAAATTTAATTTAAATTAGTATTTATTATTATTTTAAATTAAATTAATACTTAATTTAAATATTTAATACTGAAACTTTCTGAAAATTTTAAATATTTATATCTTGTAGGCACTGTTAATTAGCAAAAATATGGTCAGTTTGCAGCAGTTGAATGGAGTAGATATATTTCTGGAAGTATGCCTCACTTTACCTTCTGTTCAACACTATGCATCTCAACTCCAAGATTCTCTAGCTGGAAAAGGTTTTGTTGCTCCTTCTTGTGTAAATGATGCTCTACTTGTTAATAATTCGTAAGTGATACTTAATTTTTTGTATTTTAATTAAAGCTCCTTCCTAAAAAAAAAAATACTGAACTGCTTTTTTGCTGAAGCCACTTGATAAATTTGCATGATGAAACTGGATAAAATCAGATTAAAAGGCTTTTAAGTTCTCCATTTAACATTTGTCATGTTATTAAAAATAAAAATTAAACTGCTTTTGCAGTTTATAATGTATCTAAAAACACCCTGTAAAATTTTAAGACTGATGGAAATGGAACAGTTTTTCACTGATATCTCTCCAAACTAGAATGACAAACAAAAAAGTATTGAATCTAATTTTTGTATATATACACATCAGGGCTGGCAGAACACAGTAAGCCTGGTAAGCAGGGCATAGGGGCGCCAACATCTTTTAATATGCGGCACAAATTTTGTTGGCCTCTCACACCCATGAGCTGTTTCTGACAACTGGATCACCATTGAGTGGATGTTGTTTAGTTACAGGAATGGGACTGGTCCAATAGGACCAGTTTCGATACATTTGAGACACAGTTGTGTACGTGAAAAGCCCCAGATGGATTTCAGTTTCTGAGATACTCATACCGGCGTTCCTGGCGCCAACTACTATTCACGTTCAAAGTCATTTAAATTTCTTGTTTTGTACTCAATCGCGCACACATACGATATTCCTATTATCTGCCCACTTGTTTTTATTTGCATGGTACAAACATGTGATGCTGTTACTGAAGGGGTGCTCCATTTTATGAAAAGCATACCTAATAAAGTGGGCATTCAGTGTATAGCTTAGGGATTTTTTTGTGTGTTAGAGTGTCACAGTGCTAAAATGTATACAGCAAATAGAAACATTTAGAAACAAATAAAATTTAGCAAATAGAAACATTTAGAAACAAATAAAATTTAGCAAATAGAAACAATCTGCATAGGAGCAAATTAAAAATCTTGACATTCGATGTTTTAACGAGAGGGTTGCAAATGAAATTGAACAACAACAAAAAAAAAAAAAAATAAATAATAATAATAATAATAAAAAAATAACCATTGGAGAGTTGGAAAGAAACAAGCATAAACAGTTGTCAACCATTCTTGAGTTAAATTTTGATTTTACAAATTTAACTTTTTTAAATGTTTGCTCGCATGCGTAAATGCTGCAATTGCTTTGATATTAAGAGATTTTGAATCTGAGACACTCTTGTAAAATTGCATCTGAGTATTTGAAAGGAAGGGGTCTCTCAGTTTATTAGCCAGCATGTATTGAGTTCAAGCTGATAAATTTCAGATAAACTTCTACTACTATTTCAATGGATTCTAAAGTAAGCGAATATCTTTAGACTGTCTTCAGATTCTTGAAATCGTGCACGTTTGTATACTTTTAAATTACTAAACAAAATTACTTTTGTAATTCTAACCTCTCGGCACCTCCGTAGCCAGGTGGGCAAGAGCCGCAGTGCGTAACACACGCTTATTGATTAGACCAGGGTTCGAGCCCGTGACCACCAAATACGGAGGATGCGAAAAGGTCAGAGAATGACCACCTCATATCCCCGGAGCAATATGGCCCTAGTTGTTAATGCTCCTAAAAAATCAAATAACAACAACATCTAACCTCTCACAAAATCTAGAAGATCTTGTGAGAATTAGAACACAATTTCAGGACACTACCTGATTTTTTTTTTTTTTTTTTTTTTTTCAGGCCATCCTGTAACATATTCTTGCAAAAAGGAAAACAGAACATTTCCATTGTTGCAAGAGTAGCTGCCATTAGGATTACAGATTGACTGACAGATGATTAATTCATTCATTAAAACTTGTTTGTTTTATTGTAATGGTGTCCAAATATTTTGGTTAGCATATACACATACTTTTCTGTGTTTCTATAGCTATGTGCTATAACTGTTATAAATTTTATTTTGCTATTTTTTTAAATTTCTTGTAACCGATTATTAGTTTAGAATCTGGTAAATATTCAAGGTAGACTTAAACAGCCAGACCACTGTCACCATGTGAAGATTAGAAATGAGCCTTTACTTGTCATCTTTATTGACAGAAAGGAAATATATACAGTGTATTGACAGATATCATTGTTAGAAAGGAAACATTTGCCGAGTGGTTCCCAAAATGTGCAGCATGGGATATTTTAAATTTTCGAGGGAAACACAGCAATACTTAACATCTGTCGCACACCACGCGAACTACTAGCTCGAAGTAGTTCACAGTTTCAGCATTACTTAAGTTGTTTGGACCTAATTTTTTTTTTTTTTTTTTTTTTTTTTATAAAAACCCCAAACACGAGATGTATTAGAACCTATAGTACTTAGTACTGTGCTTGGGTTGGAGTTTGAAAAGACGAAAGAAGATATTTGTTGACATTAGACTTGAACTTCTGTACACTGTAATTTTCAGGAAATACATATGAAGGAACGTTGTTCCAGAAAACAGCAATTGAATGAATAAACGAGGAAGATGAAAAGTTGGTTCTGTGAGTTTGAAATTGGACAGTAAATAGATGTTGGCTGGTGGCGGCACGTGTTTGGACTGTTTTGAAAGGGAGAGTGGGGATTATAGAAGCCAATTCAGAAGAACAGTGCCCATGGAAGTATCTGTAGAAATAGCATGCAGCAGAAACAGTACATCTATGAGATAGAGAGTGGAGAGACTCTGTTAGAGATGAGTCATTAATTAACCTAACCTGCCCTCTTCTGAATGCAATCTAGAAGCCTCAGAGAGAGGTTTTGGGGGGCACTGCCACAGATGTGGAAACAATATTCCATGGTAGGGTGAATTTGTGATTTGTACAGAGTGAACAGCTGTTTGGAAGAAAAGTAACACCAAGAGCAAAAGAGGAAACCAGGTTTTTTAGATGCAGAGGAAGCAATATTTGTAATGTGCTTGTTCCAAGAGAGCTTAGAAGTCAGGGTAATCCCCAAAAGAGAGATATCATCTTACCTAGAAATTGGAGTGTCACCATAGATTTCAATCCTTCTAAAACTCCTTCTGAGTTTTAGAAGGATTGAAATCAACTAAGTTGTCTTTGTCCCACTGGAGTATTACCTGGACATAGGCATTTAAGGAATTATTATGAAAACCCCAAACACGAAAGGTATCGAAACCTATAGTACTTAGTACCGTGCATGGGTTGAAGGATAAGTATGGGGGGAGGGGGATGCCGGAAACTTTGCTCTGGAGACTAAACATGGGTTTCACAACTTCAAGCCTCCAATAAGCAAAGTGGTGGTATTTCACCGGTTGATGAAAGTCATCTACCACCTTTTGAATTAGCAGATATTCAAGAAGTTGAAGCTGATTGAGCAGAGCAAGGTTTCTCAAACTGGGAAGTGGAATGCAGTGTGCTGTCATCAACAAAACTATGGATGACATTTCCAGTCAATGGAAGAAGGTTATTAATATAAAACAGGAAAAGAGTGGGGAGAAAGAACTGAACCTGAGGGACACCAGCATTAATGGAGAAGTTAGAAGACAGAGAGCCATCTACCATCATCACCCTCCGTGAGTGATCAGAGAGAAAACTCGATAACCAATTACAAAAAACAGTTGGCAAACCATAAAATGGAAGCTTGTTTAGAAGACCTTAATGCACCAAACACAATTGAAAGCCTTTGAGATTTTAAGAGCAACTGCTTGTGTTTCACCAAACTTTTACATTGAATTAGTCCATAAATGGGTAACATAAGCTATCACCAATGGATCGGCACTGACGGAATCCATACTGGCAATCATTGATCAGACAGAAGGTTTCTAAGTAGTTTAAGAGTTGGCGGTTAATTGATTTCTCTGTTACTTTGGAAAGAGTAGAAGTAATCGTAATGGGATGATAATTCGATGGAAGGGATTTGTCATCCTTTTTAGGAACTGGCTAGATATGAATGAGCAGATTTCCAAGCAGAAGAAAAAACACCTTTGAAATAAGAAAGTGAAAAAAGGAGGCAAATAACAGGAGTAAGTTCAGGAGCACAGGTTTTGAGAACAAGTGGAGAAATACCACCAGGACCTGCAGCTTTCGTAGCATTAAGATTCATCAAAATCCTTTCACACATCCTTTTGATAGAAGACCACAGAAGGCTTTAATGGAGTGTGCTGGGAATGGTTTGAAGTGAATTACCAAGATCATCAATACGTGAGTTGGAAGTAAAATAGGATGCTAGCAGGTCAGCTTTATCTTTGTCTGATGTGGCAACAGAACCATCCGGTTTTGTCAGAGGTGGGAACAGAGATGGACAAAAAATGTGGCCAATAGTTTTAGCAAGAGACCAGAATGCTCAGCTAACATTTGGACTAAAAGCAAGTTTTCTACTCTTAACCTGTTTGAAATCTTGTTTGGATTTATTAATAACTGCTTTACAAAGTATAAATAATACTTAATAATAATATTTATTATTATGCAACGTTGCTTATAAAAACGTAGTAGTGGAAATATTTTATAATAAAAATTCAGAAATATTATACGATATCAGAGAATATAAGAATATAGAATATTGCATTAAAAATATTATGTTGCATGGGGTTCACGATAAAAAATATTACATTGAAAGTGGTTCGCGAGTGAAAGAAAGGTTGGGAACTGCTGTTCTATACAACCAATCATAGTAGCATGGCAGCAGACTTAGGAAAACCCCAAACACGAGAGGTATTAGAACCTATCGTACTCAGTACCATTCTTGGGTTGGAGGTTGAGAAGATGAAAGAAGATATTTGTTGACATTAGACTTGAACTTCTGTAGACTGTAATTTTCAGGAAATACTTATGAAGAAAGGTTGTTCCACAAAATGGAAGTTGAATGAATAAACGAGGAAGATGAAAAGTTGGTTCTGTGAGTTTGTAGTTGGACAGTAAATGGATGTTGGCTGGTGGCGGCACGTGTTCGGACTGATTTGAAAGAGAGTGTGTGAATTATAGAAGTCAGTTCAGAAGACCAGTGCCCGTGGAAGTATCTGTAGAAAAGGCATGCAGCAGAAACAGTACATCTATGAGACAGAGAGTGGAGAGACTCTGTTAGAGAGGAGTCATTAATTAACCTAATTGCCCTCTTCTGAATGGAATTTAGAAGCCTGAGAGAGGTTTTGGGGGCACCATCCCAGATGCGGGAACAATTACATGATAGGGCAGATTTGCAATTTGTACAGAGTGAACAGCTGTTTGGAAGAAAAGTAATGCCGAGAGCGAAAGAAAAAAATCAAGTTTCTTTAGATGCAGAGGAAGCAATATTTGTAATATGCTTGTGCCAAGAGAGATTAGAAGTCAGGGTAATCCCCAAAAGAGATATATCATTTTGCCTAGAAATTGGAGTGTCACCAAAGATAAGCATAGGAGCGGAAGAATCCTTTTTGCGAGATATAAGACAAGACTGAGTTTTAGAAGGATTGAAATCAACTAAGTAATCTTTGCCCCACTGGAAAATTACTTGGAGATCGGCATTTAAGGAATTGGTAACGGATATTCAAGAAGTTGAAGCTGATTGAGCAGGGTAAGGTTTTTCAAAATGGAAAGTGGAATGTAATGTGCTATCATCGGCAAAACTATGGATAGGATTTCGAGTCAATAGAAGAAGGTCATTAATATACAAGAGGAAAAGAGTGGGGGAAAGAACTGAACCTTGGGGGACACCGGCATTAGTGGAGAAGTTAGAAGACAGAGTGCCATCTACCATCACCCTCAGTGAGTGATCATTGAGAGAACTGGATAACCAATTGCAAAAAAACAGTTGGCAAACCATATGAAAGCTTGTTTAGAAGACCTTTATGCCAAACACGATCGAAAGCCTTTGAAATGTCAAGAACAACTGCTTGTGTTTCACCGAACTTATGCATTTAATTTGTCAATAAATGGGTGACATAAGCCAGAGAATCGTCAGTGGATCGACACTGACGGAATCCATACTGGTGATCGTTGATCAGATGGAAGGTTTCTAGGTAGTTTAAGAGTTGGCAATTAATTGATTTCTCCATTACTTTAGAAAGAGTAGAAGTAATTGCAATGGGATGATAATTGGATGGAAGGGTCTTGTCACCCTTTTTAGCAACTGGCTGGATATGAGCAAATTTCCAAGCAGAAGGAAAAACACATTTGGAATAAGAAATTGAAAAAAGGCGGCAAAGAACAGGAGTAAGTTCAGGAGCACAGGTTTTGAGAACAAGTGGAGAAATACCATCATACTATCGGGACCTGGAGCTTTCTTAGCATCAAGATTTGTCAAAATCCTTCTGACATCTTTTTGACAGAAGACCACAGGAGGCATTAAACAGAGCATGTTGGGAATGGTGGGAGGTGTTTTACCAAGATCATTAATACATGAGTTGGAAGAAAAATGGGATGCTAGCAGGTCAGCTTTATCCTTGGCTGAAGTGGCAACAGAATCATCAAGTCTGGACACAGATGGAAGCAGAGATGGGCAAAAGTTGTGGCCAATAGCTTTGCCAAGAGACCAGAATGCTTGGCTACCATTAGGGCAAGAAACAAGTTTTCTACTCTTAGCATGCTCAAAATCTAGTTTGGACTGATTAATGACTGCTTTACAATTGTTGCGAGCTTTGGTGTAGGCAGAAAATGAAACTGAAGAATTGGAAACAAGCCAATTACGATATGCAACATTCTTTTCTTGAACAGCCTTAGCACATTTATTGGAAAACCAAGATTTAGATAAAGGAAGAGATTTTAAAGTGGAGTGTGGAATAAAGGATTCCTACAAGAATAATTTCACTGACATGATCAGTGCAAACGTTGACATCAGAAGTTCTGAAACAGTAATCCGACCAAGGAAATGAAAAAACGAAATCTCGCAGGTCATCCCCTTTTGCATTCTTGTAATACCAAATGACATGAGGTTGGGAATAGCCATTAGATAAAGGCTGCTTTGGAGAAGAGACAATCACCAAGTTGTGATCTGAGGTACCTAAAGGACAACTCACTTTGACTGTGTACTTAGAAGGGTTGTTTGTGAGAAAAAGATCAAGGGTGTTGGCTGTATGGTTAGGATTGTCTGGTATTCTTGTAGGTAAATGTATAATCTGTGCAAGGTCATTAGAAATTGCAAAAGCTTCTGCATCTCGACCAGTTGGGTCGGTGTGACTAGAAAATGGAAGCCAGCTGGAGTTGTGAACACATTAAAATCGCCAAGGAAAATTACCTCACTGTTAGGAAAGTTGGACTGGAGAAAGTCAAGTTGCAAAGAGAGGAAGTCAAAGAGCTGCAAGTGATTAGTGGAGTTGGGAGAACGGTAGAGACAGAAGATGAATTTGACACAATGAGGTATAGAGATTTTAAGCCAGAGAAGATCAAAGAGAGGAGATTCCAAATTAACAATTCTCTGACAGGGAATAGTGGAACGGACATATGACATGTACCACCTTTGAGGCGAAAGGAATCGTACAGCGAATAATTTGGGCAACTGAGATGAGCAGAAGTTGAATCAACTGATAACTGAGATTCTGTCAAAAAAGTACAAGGGGTTTGGCAGACTGCAAGTGGAAACGGACATCGTTGAGATTAGAATTGAGACCACGTTTATTTGTGAAATGAACTAGGAAGTGTTTTGGAGGCTTAGATCTTTTCGCAGATAAGCTTACTCTATTAGTTTGACAATTCATGGTGTATTCTATAGTAAGAAAAAGTGGTGAGGGGGCGCATGCTGTATGAAGTAATAAAATTTTTGGATATGGCATACACATGGTAAGAATATACCCAGATCCTTGACATAAAGTGGCCTCAATAATGCCTCCCGCATGTACACTACTCGGACTCCCTCCAGTCACTATCTGGCAGAGTAGAGGTAGCAAGTTTATACACTAGATGATCTGGAAGCCTCCTAAAGAGTTACCAATTGATTCAGTCCAGTGTACTAACTAGCAGCCGGCCTGCGAAAACCGTTTTAGAGTTGTTCCCTCGAAATGTAAGGAATATTGGATCTCGCCATGATGTTCATCCAACCTCAAAAGTCATCAGTCATACTGCATGATTTGCCCCTGGCAAAGGTTGATGACGTTGTAGAGCAGATATCATCTTTTAAGGGCACAAAAGGTGATATAGTTGTACACGTTGGCACTAATGATATCAAGAGTAGGAGACCGGCAGAACTGATTAACAAGTACAGGTCACTGTTGAAAAAAAAGCCGTGAAATAGGGTTGAATTTGAAAGTGTCTGCAATTCTGCCCAGACACGATAGGAGGGAGTATATGATGAGAGCCTTGTCGATCAATTCGGCCCTGGAAAGATTGTGCAAGGCTCAAGGGGTAGAATTTTTTTCAGCCTGGACTGTACTTGTTAACAGGAGAGATTGCTTCTACAGGGATGGGATACACTTAAATAGAAAGGGTGCAAGAATATTTGCTGATGCTATCGAGGCAGTGTTAGGTGGGTCAGAAAACTGCTAGCTTGGGGGGATACAAAGACGAATAGATTAACAGTAGCCACTGGCAGAGGTGAAAGTGATTCTTGCACTGCTTCTATTGGAAAGAGCAGAAGCCTGAAAAACAAGATTCAGGATATTTCAGAGACTGCTGGGAGTCATTGCGGTACAAGTAAATACATGGGTTGTGTGAGGGTAGCTAAGAATAGAAATAGGTGCATGTATACTTGCGTGTACACCAATGCTAGGAGTTTAGTAAATAAATTTGATGAATTTGAGGTATTGCTCAAAACATCAAAGGCAGATATTGTTGGGATATCAGAGACTTGGTGTCACACAGATATAAGGAATGCAGAACTGGAATTTGGGGAGTACAACGTCTACAGAAAGGATAGACTGGATAGGAAGGGAGGAGGGGTTATGCTATTAGTTAAGAAATATATAAAATCCAAGGAAGTGAAGCCATTGGACATCGCTGGACAGTGCAGTGTCGAGTCAGTTTGGTGTGACATAAGCATTGGGAGATCAAAATTGAGAGTAGGAGTGTGCTATAGGCCTAATGACTCTGATGAGTATAATAAGAAACTGTACAGGGAAATAGAGTGGGCCAGTAAATCAGAGAGTCTTATAATGGGAGAATTTAATTTCCCAGATATTGACTGGAGTTTGGGGGCTGGTCACTCACACACTAGCAAGGCTTTTGTGGATTTATTGGATGATTGTTTTCTACATCAGCTTGTTCGGGAGGCAACTAGAGGGAGTAATACTCTTGATTTGATTATCAGCAGTGATTCTTCATGCATTAAGAATCTGCAGATAAATGAACCACTAGGTGGCAGTGATCACAGTGTGCTGAAGTGGGATTTACTCAAAGAGGTAAAAGAAATATTGTTCAAGGTTTAGGCCTAAATGGATGTCAGATGAACTGATGAGGCATATGGCAGAGAAGAAACATGCATGGGATACATACAAATTAACACATGACACAGAAGCCTATGATAGATACAAGTTGATCTGTAACCAAGTTACAAAGGAGGTTAGGCAGGCGAAAGCAGAGTACGAGAAATCTTTGGCAAGGGATGCAAAGAAAAACAGCAAAGAGTTCTTTACTTATGTGAACTCTAGAAGGAAGGGGATGAATCAGATTGGTCCACTTGATATCGATGGGTCAACTGTTGATGATCCTGCTCAGGTAGCTAACAAACTAAATGAATATTTTGCATCGACATTCACACATGAGGAGTTATTTAGCGAGGGGAAAGCCAGAGGTGTATGCAACTCTAGCAGTAAGCTAGAGAATCTTGTAATAACTGAGAGTAAAGTGGAGGAGAAACTGTTGAAGATAAACACAAGAAAGGCACCCGGGGTGGATGGGATCTATCCAGTTATATTAAAGGAAGCAGCAGAGGAAGTAAGCAAACCCTTAGCCATAATTATGAGAGCTTCCTTGGACTCAGGGGAGGTACCCACAGACTGGAGATGTGCAAATGTGACCCCAATTCACAAAGGAGGATCAAAGGCTGACACAAGCAATTATAGACCTGTGAGTTTAACTTCTGTTCCAGGAAAATTAATGGAGGCACTAGTTAAAGAAGCACTGCAGGATCATTCAGACAAGACTTCAGTTATAGCTCGGACACAGCATGGTTTTGTTAAGGGGAAGTCTTGCCTGACCAATTTGATTGGATACTATGATGCAGTCACAAAAGAACTGGATGCAGAGAATAACTTTGATATTATATACTTGGATCTTAGAAAGGCTTTTGATACTGTTGCACATGGAAGACTGCTGCACAAATTGGAGCAGTGTGACATTGGAGGCAAATTGCTGCTGTGGATAAAGGGGTGGCTGAGGGGGAGAAGACAGAGAGTGGTAATCAATGGACACTGCTCATCGTGGACTAATGTTATTAGTGGAGTCCCTCAGGGCACAGTGTTGGGTCCATTATTGTTTTCTGTATTCATAAATGATATTGATGATGGTATATCAAGCTTAATGTCAAAGTTTGCAGACGATACAAAGGTAGGCAGGGTTGTTAAGGACATTACTGACACTACGCTGCTGCAACAGGATCTGGAAAGGTTGAGCAGATGGGCTGAGAGGTGGCAAATGAAGTTTAACATTGACAAATGTAAAGTACTACACATGGGAAACAGCAACCCCAGAACAACGTATCAACTCTGTGGTACTACACTGACAGTGATAGAGAATGAAAGGGACCTGGGGGTGGTTGTGCAGGCAGATATGAAGTTCTCTGAGCAGTGCAGATGGGCTGCAAGAGTAGCTCATGGTGTATTGTCAATGATATATAGGAATTTTTCTAGCAGGGATAAGGAGGTGATTATTCCCTTGTATAAGGCAATGGTCAGGCCACACCTAGAGTACTGTATACAGGTCTGGAGGCCTCATTTCAAGAAGGATGTAGAGCTGCTGGAACGAGTACAGAGAAGGGCAAAGGGTGCTCTTATGAAGAAAGGCTTAAGTTTTGCAAATTACAGTGTCTGGAGACTAGGCACCAGCGAGGTGATCTGATAGAGGTGTATAAAGCATTGAATGGTTTGAGCATGCTCAATGCTGATGGGATTCTTCCTCTCGCTCAGAAAAATCACCTGAGAGGGCATAAATTCAAATTGAGGAAAGACAGATGTAGGATAGACGTGCGGAAATTTGCCTTTAGCCGGCGGGTGGTTGGTTGGTGGAACAGACTTCCATCCCTTGTCGTGGAAGTTGATAGCTTAAATAAGTTTAAGGCTCAGCTGGACAGGTATTTTGAACGAACAGAGGGGTGAAGTGGAAGTGTTTTTTTTTTTTTTTTTTTTTGCTGATGCTGCATAAGCTTGCTTTCTTGCATCAAATGCCTCTGCTAATGCTAATGCTAATGATGGAAGAGATGGGGAAGAGTTTACCAGAACTTAGCTCTGGAGACTAAACATGGGTTCCACCACTTCAGGCCTCCAATAAGCAAAGTGTGGTGGTATTGCACCGGTTGATGAGTCATCTACCACCCAGTATTGCCTGGTAACACAGAGGGGAGGCATTCCTTCATGTGATGTGGCTGCCACAACTCAACCCCTGCTTACGTTGGTTCATACCTGGGTGATCACTCACAGTGTGCTTGAGATTTGGAGGTTATACCCAGGATTACTAACAGTCCCACCATTGTGAAGGTGCAAGCAGAGGATTTGGCTGTTACAGACCGTCCGGACTTCATCTAAATTGGGTCTACTTGACTTGAGTGTCACCCTAATATCAGTTCCATCAGCATTTTAGACTCCCCGGTAACCAGTACAGCTTGTCTGGCATATCTGAGAGAATGTCTGTGACATCCTGAAGGACCAGAATTTATTATTTTGGCCTAGGGGCTCCGTGAAAAAATTACTGGGATATTAAAGGCACCGTGAACCGAGAAAGCTTGTGAATCTCTGCACTACGGCATTATTATGATTCATTACATTTGATTGAAAGTGGGTTCTGTGTAAGAAAGAAAATCAGACTTCAGCTGTATTGTTAATAATGATAATGATAATTATAAAAGGACTGAAGGGCAGTCTTTTGGTTCTCAGTTTAGTTACTAAGTTATGAATCATAATTTTTCCTTCACCTCTGTTAATACTTACCAGTGAGACTAGTGCATATTAACAGAGGCAAAATTAGACAAAATTGATGCTTTTCTGGAACATTCACCTCATGAGGTCCTTAGGCACCTCCCACAAGAAACATGAATTATTAGAATACTATGAGAACAGCAACAAAATTGGTAAAACTGGCCCTACAAAATAATGGTAACCAGGGTCAATTTTTGAAAGTGGTTCCTTCAGTCAGTTATAATGTTGAAATTGATCCAGAATCAGCATTTGTTTTCAGATGAGGCATAGTTCTATTTGAACAAATAAGTGAACAGCCAAGATATTAGAGCTTAGAAAACACACATCTTGTTACTTAATTATCCTCCATGAAGTAAAAGTGGGTATTTGGCATGCTTTGAGTGAAAGGAAGATTATTGGGCTAGTGTTGTTTACAAAGAAAGAAAAAAGTGTTCTTTACAAACAGCTTTACAAACAATTAACTTGGAACAGTATGTGAGGCAGTTATTGCAACAATTTCTTAGGGACTAACAGATGAAACAAATTTATACAGGCATTTCCAGTTAAATCCTCCTATCACTCATACTTCTTCAGTTACTCAAGACACTGAGAAATATATTCAGTGAAAGGCTAATAAGTTGCAAATTGTAGCTGCCTCATTCTATAGATGCCACTCCTTTTGATTTTTGATGAGTGGTTATAGATGAATAACTCAAGGAAAACATTAAATCTGAAGTGGCTCTGTATCCAGGAAACAACTGCAGTGTGTGATTCAGAATCTTCTCAGGCGTACACAGTGCATTAGTAACAGTGGACACTACTTTCAGTATCTCCTTTTTTGAGTGGTTATAGATGAATAACTCAAGGAAAACATTAAATCTGAAGTGGCTCTGTATCCAGGAAACAACTGCAGTGTGTGATTCAGAATCTTCTCAGGCGTACACAGTGCATTAGTAACAGTGGACACTACTTTCAGTATCTCCTTTTTTGAGTGGTTATAGATGAATAACTCAAGGAAAACATTAAATCTGAAGTGGCTCTGTATCCAGGAAACAACTGCAGTGTGTGATTCAGAATCTTCTCAGGCGTACACAGTGCATTAGTAACAGTGGACACTACTTTCAGTATCTCCTTTATTGAAGGCAAGTAGGCATTTATCGTTTGTTAATAAATAATTTTAATAAAATAATGAATGAAAAAAATAATAAATAATGAAGATAATAGGCACTGTATTTGTTTAAAGTAGACATTACTTAATATATTTATGTAATCTGCTATTGTTGGAGTTGGGCTGAGCAAAAATATCAATAAGCAGTGTACTGCTTGCCACCAGCATGTAGTCCTCATTAAAACACCCTGAAGAAAGTAATGAGGTAGATTTGTCACTCTGAACTTAAATGCAAAAAAGAATGCTGCAGTTAGAATAGTGTCCACTCAATTGATACATGAAATTAATAAATTTTTATGGTAATTTTGAATATTTCTTGGGGGGGAAAAAAGAAAAAAAAAAAAGAGAATCGTGTATTCTATAAAAATCTTCTATTGCAAGATTTGTGTCACTAAAATCAGGTACTGCCATGCAAGTAAAGGTTCAGATAGGCCTCTAGTGGCATTTGAGTTCACAAAATGTATTTGACATGGTACTGTAAGAGAATTTCATGATTAATTTATTTTCACATTTCAAGGTTATTGTAGGCGTTGCAATTTTTTTGTTACTGTATAATAATGAACTAAATTTTAATATTGTATTTTATTATTAAATGTAACATTGAAACATTTTTCTTTTGTTTTATAGATATAAAACATTAACAAACGATATACAGATTGTCTCTCGAGCTTTAAGTTTACCAGTATTAGAACCATTAACAGACGATAGGGTTAAAAAACTTTCTACAATTACTTTGAGTTGTTTATATGCATCAGTAACTGTGGCAACTGTTTCAAGTATTCTTGGAGTAGCAGCTAATGCACCTTCAAAGGGATTAGTAGCCTATAAAGATGATGAAAGTGATAATTGTGCAGTGACTATTGTAGAGACAAGTGTAAGTACTTCAGTTTTAAATCAATGATATTTTAGCATAGGTTAAAAAAACCAGAAAATTTATCTCTACAACTTATTTGTAATAATAATAATTTTATAGCATATCATTAAAAATATTCTATGAAGTTAACTAAACTAAAGGAGGTTTCCTACTACACCACATTGATTTGTTAAACTGAAATGAATAAATTTAATTTTGGAGCAATTTAATTTTTAATTTGACTCGTGGTCAATTACACAATTAACCACTGAGCTCATGGTTTACCCTTCCATAATTGTTGATGACAGCAAAATTTATGAAAATTATGAGGTGTCATATTATGTTCCTCTGTAATTCTCACAAGTGAGAATTACAGAGGAACATTTGTGCAAAAAACTCAGATATGCATGATTTCTCAAATTTTTAATTGGGGAACTGAGGTAAACTTTTTGAAAGGTTATGTTACAGTTGTGTGAACAAAGATTTTAGTACAACACTGATTAGCTTGCTTCATTTATTTAACAGTGATTAATAATTCATTATTTTGAATATATTAAGTTATTGTTTAAAAATACACATGCAAGGTGGGATGTTATTTTGTTGACTCTGTATTCATCATAATTGAGGTACTTATTAGTTGATTTGTAAATTAAGATTCTTAAGTATATTTTCATTTATGTGCCTCTTAATTTTATTAAATGATAATTGGTCACTTGTAAATTGAATCAACTATTATTATAGTCTGCCCCCCTAAACAGATTTTCAAGTGCACTACTGCTCCCGCGTAGTTGTTCCATGAATTCTGCTATTTTCAAGTACTCTGTTTTACCTGTGAAATATTTATTATTTGTTATTTCCTATTTTTATGCATATCCTAAAATTTGTTATAATGCACATGCATGCTGCCTAATAATTAAATGTTTAAAAGTTTTTCCAACACAGAAAATAATACAAATTATAAAAAATACGAAAAACTCCACATACTATGCTAGGACATCTCATGCTGAATTGTAATAAATACTGATATTCTTTTATTTGTTTTCATCTGTGATTTATATTATTGGTTATTCTTTGTGGTATGGTACACAGATAATTGGAATTATAACTGAGAAAACTGAAATACTTCTCCCAGAAACTAGCTGTATTTTTCAGAGAGAAATAAAGATGAATTCTGATTAAAATCAACCTTTATTTCTCAGAGAGGATAGTTGAACAGATTGGTGCATTCAAACATTTTATAGGTACAGTCCTTATGGCTCAAGATAGTACCTATTTATAAAAAAAAAGTGGAGAATCCTGATAGTATTTAGTTGTTATTGTATGACTACATTTTACCCCCTTAAATTTTCTTCGATTCCCCTTACAAGATTTATTTGTGAATAGAGTGAAAACTGGCTTAAATGTTAAAGAAATGTAAGATTAATTTAAATTCTAAAGAAAAGTGAAGTTACAATGTGCATAAACCTGTCTGCAGTACATTTTAACTGTATAGGTCTGTTTTAGGTTTCTGAATTATTCATTTATTAGTAAATATAAGTAAAATTGCACAGTATTATGTTTTAATTTTAGTTTCTCAAAATTTTAATGAGTCAAATACCCAAAAACGTAAGTAGTAAGTTGCAGTATATTATTATAGCTAAGATGTTTCGACATATGCATAGCATGAAAGTAAAGTGGTAGCCTTAATTGACTTATGATCCAAAATTAATATGTCGCTTTGAATTTTAGTGTAAGTGCTCTGAATAAAATTTTATCAAACTCCATTTGTGCACACCACATTTGTTATATGCACACTGAAGGATTTACATGTGAATTATGGTCATTCTAATGCTGACATAACAGATATGTTAATTATTCTTATATTTTTATTTTTCAGCTTGAAATTTACAATTCACTAATGGCAGCTCTCAAGTCATCTACCAGAGCTGGAGGGCATGTAAGCAATCTTTTTATTTTAAAAATAATTTGGGAATGTCATTATGCAGATAATCATGTATATAAATAGATAATCATGTATATAAAACTTCACAAATTCTTCTTTGTTAAATAAAAAAAAAAAGTTTAATCAAAACAAGATAACCTAATACTAGATAGTAAAAGTATATCAGTTCAACATGCAGTGTACCTTGCAACCTCAGTATATTTAAAAAATGTTTAATCAGCATTTTGTAAAAGGTATAACTATTGCATTAAGGCTTCTACTTCCATTTTGTGATGTTGTTTATTGCAGTGATATACTTTTAATTTCTGGTGCAGTAGGGTAGCACAGTTATGACAGTCATGGGGTTTAACTGGTGCTGATTTATGGAATTTTCTGAATCATGGAAGCCCAGACAATGGAGCATACATAAGAACATACATTATCCTCCAATACGATTTGGACACTAAATGAAAAACCTTCTGGCTAGGAAATCAGAAATTTCTAATATCAAATATAATCTCCATGGGCTTTAATGTCATTGATAACCCTCTCAAGGACACTTTTTACAAGTTTTCAATGTGTAGAGATTGGAATCTTCGTTCACTCCTGTCATAAGGTTGCAATTAATTCTCAGTTTGGATTAGGACACTGTGTTCTGGCTCTCAGTTGTTCTGAAAGCAGAAAAAGGTGTTCTAAAACATTCCAAAGTTGTCCAATTAGATTGAAATCTGGGTATGGCAGATTTAAAGGTTCCCTCAAACCACTGTTGTACTGATTGTACTTTGTGACACCGTGTTATCATGCTGATACAAACACAGCCCCTCTCCACAGAATTTACAGTGCAGCTAATATTGTTCAGAATATTGCAATAGATAGAACATTCATGGTTTCATCAATCAGTGACAGTCATTGACAACCAGTGGATTAATTCAAAACCACAATAAACAGGCCGCCGTAGCCTAGTGGTCAGGCACGCAGGTGCATAAGTACACGTGCCTTGAGTGACCGGGGTTCAAGCCCGTGACTACTGAATACGGTGCTGCTTCTTGTATTCTATCTATCTTGTGAACTCCTCTGACCGTTTGGTCGTCCCGGAGTATAAACAGAAAATTTATTTATTTATTTATTTTTTTATATATTTATTATCACTACTGAACTTCGTTGTCGATTCAGTATAATCTGTGAAATTGTTCCTTGGGCATATACCACACTCAGGTATGTCCATCTTGTGCCAGGACTGTAAACCATCACTCTGGTTTACTTTATGCTACTGCTGTGATGTCCAGTGCTCCCATTCTCTTCACCAGGATAAGCATTGATTTGAATTGCTTGACTTTCAGCCTTCAGCTTATGAGCAACTGTGTGATGATGATATTCCTTTTGCTGTCTCTGTCAGCTGTTAACATTAATGGTAGTCTACCTTTCTAATAGTTAATGATCATCTTGCTTTCCATCTTCCAGTAGTGTACTATGTTTCCAACATAGTATACTATTGGAAGATGGAAGATTTTGAGAGTTCCACTCTTTCTGCTGTCTGGTGAATGGACATGGCTGCTATCTGACACTTTACTATTACACCTCCACGAAAGGATATAGATCTTTCCTGGATGCCTTTTATATCCTTTAAACTGAACAGTGCTGCCATCTATTCTTCATGTGACCTCCAAAATTAACCATTACTTCCCAGAGGTAAGGCCTCTGTTTCCAACATGGTCTGTAGCCTCATGAACACTTGCTGTAAAATGAGTTTGAATTTAGCAGCAAAAATAGAGCTGAATAAGGTATACCAATGCATATTGAAGGATAGTGTTACTGCATAACTGCACTTTAATGAACTAACTAGCAGTTCTTGCGAAAATTTTGCAATTGGTGGCAGAGTTTTTCTCTAGCTGTCCTAGAAAAATGTGGTCAGTGTTTTGTCATGAGCAGGTAAGTATTATAGTTGAATCCAGTACATGTTGAATCCTTTCTCATTTCTTGTATCCGAGGAAACAAATTTTCTTTCGTTTCAACATCTTTCTGATTATTAAAAATGTGCACGTTATGTAACAATTACACATATACAAAATGTAGTAGTCTCTATAATACTTCTTTGAAAACAACATTTTTTATATTCTTGTGCTCTTCTTGTAACCTTATCCTAACATGCTGGAGTGATCTGACCTGAGACATTGCTACAATCAATTGGCCGTCACAAAATATAGAGTTAGTAAGCGAAATTCCGACTTGTTAAAAATTTGCCCTTGACTTTTATTTATAGCCAGCTGAATAGGAAACTGGAAACTACCATCTCTTAAAAGAAAATGGCAAGGTCAAATCAGATGGAGTCAAATCTACATGCGGTAAGGCTGCTGACCTTAGTGCATTTGGTAAAATTTCGCAATTGGTAGCAGTTTTTATTGCCTGATATTTTCCCAAAAATTTTTTGGACAATTCATTGTCATTTCTATAAAATACTACTGAAAGGGGCATATTATTAAAAAGTACACTAAAAACTCACCTTGCACTTTAAAAACTTGGTCAAACTTTCATTATTAGTGTTTTGTTTCTTTCTTTTTCTTGCAGATGCTTCTACTGTACAGTACTTCTTCAGTATCCAGCAAATAGCAGCCCTGATGTTGCCATTTCAACTCCCCTGGTACCTCATCTCCTGTGTTCAATGTCTGTGTTCAATGTCCTGTTTAAACCTCTCGCCCTGTTCTTCACTTACACTTCCAAATGTGGAAGTGTAAAAACGTACCGCGACAATCATGTTGCAGAACTTCTTGAAGTTCGCCAACATTTTCAACTGTAGTCTGGATCTTTATTGTTGTCTAAAAAATTCTCAACCACAGACTTGAAACTAATGCATACCTGAATTTCTATTTTAAATTCATTTCCTCATTAGTATGCATATTTAAAGTTCTCTAGCTGTTCTAAAGAAATGTAGTGCGTGTTTTGTCATAAGCAAATACACATCGAATCCTTATGTTGTAATATAATCCTTTGTGATTTGTATCTGAGGAAACTTATAAATTTTTTTTTTGATTTCACCATTTCAGACTGGTCCTGAATACATTTGCAGAAACACAAAAGGCGTGTATCTTCTTCGCCGCAAGGCATGTTCTATACCAGCAGTTCCCAACCGGTGGTTCGCAAACCCCTGGTGGTTCACGAAAGTGTTCCAGGGAGTTCGCAGTAAAAACTCTGTAATGGCATCTACTTAGATTTACATAGATATATTATTGAAAACTACAAAATATAACTAATAATAAACAAAGTAAAATAAAATTAAATAAAAAGTAAAAATTGCCAAAGAAAGAAACCGCATCTTCCATAATTCCTTATAATTAGTTTACTATCTTACAGTATATCATGTTAAATAAATGTTTTCCATACTATAATTTTTTTTCATTCTCAAGGATCATTGTTATGTATAGATACTTTTTTTTTTTTTTAGAACCTATGGTACTTAGTATTGTGAATGGGTTGAAAAGTTGAAAGAAAATACTTGTTGACATTAAACTTGAACTTCTGTAGATTGTAATTTTCAGGAAATACACTGGCGTGCAAAACTTAAGGACCAACACTATTTCTGAAGGTTACAACCACAAAATCTTTACTTAAGGTACTCTTTGCTGATGAGAGTAGATTCAGTCCCAGCAGCGATTCTGGATGTCAGCTAATCTGGTGAGAGGTTGGCACATGGTATCACCCCGCAAACATCATTGAAAGGGATCGATATGGCGGTCGAGGTGTTCTTCTCTGGGGAGGCGTTATCTTGGATGGACGTACACAACTCCAGATACTGGAAGGTGGTACTGTAACCGGTACACGCTACTGTACTGAGGTAATCCTTCCCCACGTGCATTTGTTCCGAGGTGCCATTGGCCCTGAGTTCGTGTTTATGGATAATGCCACACCCCATCGCACTGCAGCTGTGATATGCTTTTGAAAGTGAAGACATTGTTCGTATGGATTGGCCTGCCCGTTCCACTGATCTAAATCCCATTGAACATACATGGGATGCTCTGGGGAGACACCTAGCAGCACGTCTGCACCCACCACAAAATGTTTACCTGCTGAAGATGGCGCTGACAGAGGAATGGACAATGTTACCACAAGAACTAATCAACAAAATTGTTCTAAGTGTGGACAGGCGGTGCAAAGCCTGCATTGACATCAGGGGTGGCCATATCTCCTACTGTGATGACCACCTCTTCCCTTCGTTCCATCTTTGGCAGTGATGCATCTGTATCATGGCAGCCATTTCTATGTTTCCATTTTTGAAAAAAGTCCCTCTGTACCGTTTTGTTTTTGTTGTGTCGGTGCTGTTTCCTTCATTTCTGTACCTCATGAGGTTCCTTTGGTATGCTTTTCCAAAATCCAGGCCACACCTATGAGAAATTACAGGCGAATACCTGACTGGTCCTTAAATTTTGCACACCAATGTACGTTGAGTAAAAAAAATGTGGAGGTCCTAAAGTCTCAACTTTATTAGACAGTTGTCTGTCCACCAGTGTACGTATGAAGGAAGGTGGTTCCAGAAAACAGAAGTTGGATGAATAAATGAAGAAGAAGAAAAGTTGGTTTTGTGAGTTTGAACTTGGACAGCAAAATGATGTTGACTGGTTGCGGCACATGTTCGGATTGCTTTAAAAGAGCGAACAGGAATTATAGAAGCCAATTCAGAAGATCACTACCATGCAAGTATCTATAGAAAAGGCATGCAACAGAAATAGAAAGTCTATGAGACAGAGAGTGGAGAGACTCTGTTAGAGAGATGAGACATCAATTAGCCTAACTGCCCCTTTTGAATTGAATCTAGAAGCCTGAGAGAGGTTTTGGGGGCACTGCTGAAGATGTGGGAACAATATTCCATGGTAGGGCAGATTTGCGATTTCTACAGAGTCAACAACTGTTGGAAGAAAAGTAACACCGAGAGCGAAAGAGAAAACCCAGTTTATTAGATGCAGAGGAACTAATATTTGTAATGTGCTTTATGCCAAGAGAGATTAGAAGTCAGGGTAATCCCCAAGATCTTGCCTATAAATTGGAGCGTCATCAAAGATAAGCATAGAAGCAGAAGAACCCTTTTTGCGTGATATAAGACAGGACTGAGTTTTAGGATTGAAATTAAGTGATCTTTGCCCCACTGGACAATTATCTGGAGATCAGTATTTTAGGATTTGCCAGTGGATTTCTGAGAAGTTGAAACTGTTTGAGCAGGGCAAGGTTTCTCAAACTGGAAGGTGGAATGCAATGTGCTATCGTCAGCAAAACTATGGATAGGATTTCCGGTCAATGGAAGAAAGTCATTAATATACAAGAGGAAAAGAGTGGGAGAAAGAACTGAACTTTGGGGAACACCAGCATTAGTGGACAAGTTAGAAGACAGAGCCATCTACCATCACCTGCAGTGAGCGGTTAGAGAGAAAACTGGATACTCCATTACAAAGAACAGCTGGCAAATCATAGAATGGAAGCTTATTTAGAAGACCTTTATGCCAAACACTACCAAAAGCCTTTGAAATGTCAAGAGAAATGGCTTGAGTTTCACTAAACTTTTCCATTGAATTTGTCTATAGATGGGTAACATAAGCCAGAATATCTCCAGTGGAACGACACTGATGGAATCCATACTGGCAATCGTTGATCAGATGAAAGATTTCAAGAAAGTTTTAAGAGTTGACGGTTAATTGATTTCTCCGTTACTTTGGAAAGAGTAGAAGTAATCGTAATGGGACGATATTTGGATGGAAGGGATTTGTCATCCTTTTTAGGAACTGGCTAGATATGAATGAGCAGATTTCCAAGCAGAAGAAAAAACACCTTTGAAATAAGAAAGTGAAAAAAGGAGGCAAATAACAGGAGTAAGTTCAGGAGCACAGGTTTCGAGAACAAGTGGAGAAATACCTTCAGGACCTGCAGCTTTCGTAGCATCAAAATTCATCAAAATCCTTCTAACATCATTTTGATAGAAGACCACAGAAGGCTTTAATGGAGTGTGCTGGGAATGGTTTGAAGTGATTTACCAAGATCATCAATACGTGAGTTGGAAGTAAAATAGGATGCTAGCAGGTCAGCTTTATCTTTGTCTGATGTGGCAACAGAACCATCCGGTTTTGTCAGAGGTGGGAACAGAGATGGGCAAAAATTGCGGCCAATAGTTTTGGCAAGAGACCAGAATGTTCAGCTAACATTTGGACTAAAAGCAAGTTTTCTACTCTTAGCCTGTTTGAAATCTAGTTTGGATTTATTAATAACTGCTTTACAAAGTATAAATAATACTTAATAATAATTTTTATTATTATGCAACGTTGCTTATAAAAACGTAGAGTGGAAATATTTTATAATAAAAATTCAGAAATGTTATACGATATCAGAGAATATAGGCTTGGTTGTTTGCATTAAAAATATTATGTTGAATGGGGTTCACGATAAAAAATATTACATTGAAAGGGGTTCGCGAGTGAAAGAAAGGTTGGGAACTGCTGTTCTATACAACCAATCATAGAAGCATCGCGGCAGACACATCTTCCTGACTGTCACATAATTCCAAATCCTTAAATTATTACTCACCTTAAAAAACAAAAAACAAACTCAAAGTTGGTAACAATAAAATTATGAGTTCTGAAAGTTTTAAACATATTAAAAGTAACGAATGGCAATTAGTGTATGAGCTTGCATGCGCAGTGTAGGGACATATAGTGAGCGAGCAGTGCAATGGAATCCTAACAATAGTTCTTTCTTTTAAGGTAGGCAGCAGTATTGGAGAATTGTTATTATTTTTTTTCCGGAACAAAAGAAATGATTGTGCGAACATACAAATTGTTAATCATTTAAATAGTTAAAGTGCAAATTGTTAATCAGAAAAAAATTCCTTATCAACTTAGATAACTGTTTATTTAACAGTTAACATCTTCCTGTGGCTCCATCTATGAAGTGAATGTTGAACTATCCTCATTTGTAGTACAGAACTGGTCCATTCCATAAAATTTTAACAATGTTTTGCTCACCTAGGAAGAAATAGCTTCAATTTGAGACCACTTCCATCCCAATCAGTTAAGCCTATTGTTCACACTGACTGATGAAAGAAAACACCTTCTGTATTAAATATATAGACAATGCATATATAAAAAAACACTTATAGTATTTAACACTTGTTTACATATACCAAATAATCATTGATAAACTCTATAAAATGATACTTACATTAGAATTGTAAATTTTTTTATTATATAATCTTTTTATAATACATAATCTCTTAATTTAGTACATTATATTTTTGAGGATATTCAACGTAAACATTCCTAACAAGTAGCTATTGCTACTTGTTTGAGGATATAGCTACTGCTGTGCTTTTTAAGGTATTGGGACAAATTTTTTTACTCATGTATTGTGTGACATGGCAGTGTTTTCTTGTGCAGTTCTGTGAAAAAAAAATTGTAGAGATACAGTCAGTCCTCGTATAGCACGATAGTTGTGTTCCTAGAAACCCTCGTGCAATGCAAAATCATGCAATATAAACAACAGGCCCTATGGGAAAAATAGGGTTAGGTGCCGACCACCCAAGATTGAACACACATTTGTAACCAAAACATTACCAAGCACAATAAATAATCGTAATAAAATACGTATTTTATTACGACTGTTACATAATAAAATATTGCTAATGCTTTTGCTTCTATTGTAAGCAAACTTGTTTTTTGTTTGATTTCCTATCCAAACAGATGACAGCCATTCCATCTCTTCCAATTCTTTGTGTCTTGATCTAATGGATTTTAATTACACTTTGAGTTGTTCCTGCTATGAAAGTTTTTATTTTCTCTGCATTCTTTGTAATTCTTGGCGTTGCCTCATTTAGGCCTGTAGCACGTGCAATATCACATGGTCTTTCATTTCGCTCAAAGTGTTTCACAATTTTATATTTTTTTCTCTATCGACAGAGGCGGACTGGCCATAAGACTTACCAGGTGTGATTTTGGCCATAAACGCTAGTGTGAGGCCACTACAAATTTTCCCGGGTAAGAATTTTTGACCCAGTCCGCCTTGTTTATCGATATTGCTTTTCTTTATCTCTCTGAATCTGTAGTGTCTTCACCAGGACACTTCCTTTTCACACCTTTTAAGTATTTTACTCATTTTTAAGGAATAAAGCACAATTACAAAATGAGGAGGCACGCTTGATACACATAAACAAAGCTGCACGCGTGTAGCAACTGAATAAACAACACCGAAGGCAGAGACACACTATGAACACCTCACTAGCTCACATTTTACTAAAGCACATTTCTCGGGATTACTACCATAAAACTATAAAAACAATTTCCAGTTGCGTTCCTGCTAGTGGAATCTGTTATAAACTGGTAGTAAACTCGATCTAATTGCATTTGCGATAATACCGATAGCTGGAATTTTACCTTATTATGGTGAAATGTGTTTCCCCTTCACTAATACAAAAAACATAAATACATTTTCAGAATCATCTCTTCATTCCTATCGTGTTGCGTTCAGTTGGGGGTTATTCTGCGTCCGACTGCCATTTCTTGTAAACACAAAGGCGAATCTTGCATAAGCGAATTCAGTTCGTGTTATATACGATATCGTTCCCCTATTTATAAATCATGTATGATCGAATTCGTGTTGTGTAAACACGTGTTATACGAGGACTGACTGTACTGTATTTAATGTATAGAAAAAGCTATTGCAAAATTAGAGGAAGATAACAGTGGATATTGTTATAAATGAGCTCAAAAATTAACAGTCTTGAAGTACTGGAGTAAATATAAACAATTCTGTACTAGATGCATCAATTTACATATGATAGAAAATTTGTTCTTAGATACTAGAACTGATTCAAGTTGCAGTTAAAATTTGAAAAACATACTACTAGATTAATGTTGAAATTAATAAATACTGTGGATAGATGCAGAATACAGTTCTGAATATGTTGTTATACAAGATGAGCCAAAAGTCAGGAAACACATTTATTTGAATGTCACACAATATAATTTACATAGAATATTAATCTTAATAAGTAAAAGAAGTTTAACTATTAGTTTAAAAATAAGTGTTGGTGCAGGTTCAAAATGTCTATAATTTTTTTTTTTTATTTCTCTCTTTTGGATTTGAATTGTAATCTTTATATATCATTTTGATGGATATAAATAAATTTTCTGTTTATACTCCGGCACGACACCCAAGTCAGTAGAGTTTACAATAAATCGTCAGTACAAATATTTATCGTATTTAGTAGTCACGGGCTTGAACCCCGGTCCACTCAAGGAACGCGTGCTATGCACTCTCGCTCCTGACCACTCGGCTACGTCAGGCCTGTGCATAGATGCTATCTTTGATGTACCCACAGAGCAAAAAAAATCACATATTAAATTGAATGAATATAGTGGTCATTAGTGACAGCCTGGAAACTGAATGGCTAGCCCATCTTCCAGAGAATGTTTCCAAAAATTTTTACAATATTAGCATATAGACGAGCTTTCCCCCATTATGAAAAATATATCTATTAAGATATATTTTGCATGCAGTATGTTGAAACTACTACATGCATCAAGTAGTTGAAAGTATTGCATGCATGCAGTAGTTGAAACTACATTTTTTTTTTTTTTAATATGTTCATGATAATTTTAGCAAAAAAGGTCTTGCTATTACCTTTGATCAAATTCCTGCCCATATATAGTTATTCCTGATAACTATGGGTAGGTACATTTAATTCCTTGGATATTTTTATATGTGATTTCTCCAAGGCATAATGAACACAATTAGATCTGTTCACCTGTCCATTTAATTTGAATGTGGCCTCATCAGGATCATCTTCATTAAAGACTGAGACTAGTCTGGAAATTTTTAGTCACAGAGATCTGTGTTTTCTGGAACATTTCTTCAAGCTTCCTTTATTCTGCTTTTATTAGAGAAAAATAAATTAATTAGATCTGTTCACCTTGGAAGATCATGGACACTTGTTGCATCAAATTTGCACACAATCATGGGAATGGTCTGTGGGCTTAGTTTCCCCAAAAATGTTTTCTTAAATTGACAAGCAGTTTTTACATGATTCCTGTAATTTGCAGCATGATTGGTTTTTTTTTTTGTATTTAGGTTAACGACTGCATTTTTTTTTTTTTTTTTTTTCAGTTGTTAACCTAAATACAGAGCTCATTGTTGGAGTACTCATTTAATTTATAAATTTAATATGCTAATAACTCTTAATTTATAAACATTTATTTTAAATATTTTAATTTTTAAGCGTGAAGCATGCTTCCTGGCATATATATATATATATATATATATATATCGTATATATGATTAAAATAATCCCAAAAACATGGCTCTTACAACCAGTAAAGTGACGGATTACTGTAATTCCACACCATGTGGAAAGTTTTTAGTTCAGGTTCCATTTAGATGGTTGAATTAACAGGCTCAAATAAAGGTCACATGGTTTTCCTCCCAGAAACTTTGGGCTTTTCATTCAACAAAACAATAGAATACATATAGTTTACAAAGAAACCAAACCAAACTGAAAATTGGCAATCTCTTTGTCTCGGGGTTTCTAATTTTGTGATTTTGCAGTTGCAATATTAATTTAATTTTAAGTAGAATATAAAAAATGGAAAGTATCTCACATTGTTTTTAGAATAATTATTAAATACAGAAATGACTAAAAAAATAGATTCAGTATGCAAATACTTTTCAGATTTAAAATATTTGCAATGATATGAGGCCTGGGTGAATCAAAGATAAGATTATGGAAATTGCCAAGACATGGGCATGTGGATTGAAGGTCTGTGACTATTCCTGGTTCTGTCATATTTTAAACGATTTCATTTACAACACAATGTGCATGTGAAGTTTTATAAGATTTTTAAAATATAGTAATCCAGAATAAGTTTAGTTAAATAGTTAATATCTTTAGATTGTTATTAATTTTTCATTTTCAAACATTTAGTACCAAGAACAAAAGGAAGATTTTCTGAGACAGAATACACTGTGAAAATTTTTTATTATTTATTAGTTATTAATTATTTTAGAACTAGTTAAAGTTATTCTTTCATAGCAACTATTTCACATATGTACAGCAAAAAATTTAATTTAAAATATTTCAGAAAAACAAATTTTTAACATGTGAGCTAAACCATTGCAGTAAGATAGTAAAAATTTATAGAGAATAATAATGTATAATAACATAAAATTTGAATGTAAATAATAGTTGAGAGGGAGAGAGAGAAAAGGCAATTTTAAAAAATAAAACAAAAGAAAAAACAATACTTACTAAATCTTTTTTTTTTTCTCTCTCACTTTTCCAAACACGTAGTTTTATTCCTAATATGCATAAATTAATGATACTGTGATTGTGATTGTTTTTAGGTTGAAGTTATTTAAAATTCCAGTAGTTAATTCCATTATTCTAATTAGTTAACATTTTATAAGTTTTTCTGTATAAAATTCACTAAAATGTTTTGCTTTCATTTTATTTTTTCTTGCAAAAGTGATTGATCATTTTTTGTGCACTTTTTGCAGAATCTTCAGAATCTTCATATGATTGGTTCCTGGCTGTTATTTAGTGGCCTGCAGTATATAATTAATCTTAATCCTGCCAGCTTGGGAGAAAAAATAAAAGACCAGTCATCACGTGGTAAAGCAACTCCAGATCAAACACCAGCCAAAGGAAAAGATCAATCATTGCTTAAGCAGAATATTATGAAAATGTATGTTTTTTTTTCATGTATTTAATGATTTTGTTATCTAAGTAAATATAATAAATTTTGTAGTGCAGAACAGCCCCAGACTTGTCATTTTTAAAGTATAAGTAATTGTGACAAATGGGCCTGGAGTACTGGGGTCCATAGTTTAACAGATATTTATTTAAAGTATACCCAGTATAAAATAAAATAAAATAAAATAAAATAAAAATAAAATAAAATAAAATAAAATATTTTATTTTATTTTATTTTATACTGGGTATACTTTAAATAAATATCTGTTAAACTATAAGTAATTGCTAAACTTATAGTGGGTTCTATTTCAATCTTGTTTCAAGGTGGCAGATCAGAATAAAAATACCCATCCTAGTATATTATAAGATTGTTTCACATATACAGTAGAACCTCACTAATTGGTCACCTTCGGGACTAGAGGGGTGATCAGTTAGTGAAATTAGCATTAGCATTAGTAGAGGCATATGATGCAAGAAAGCAAGCTTATGCAGCATCAGCCAAAAAAAAAAAAAAAATGCTCCCATTTCACCCCTCTGTTCGTTCCAAATACCTGTTCAGCTCAGCCTTAAATTTATTTAGTCTATCAACTTCCACAACAAAGGATGGAAGTCTGTTCCACCAACCAACTACCCGCTGGCTAAAGGCAAACTTCTGCACGTCTATCCTACATCTGTCTTTCCTCAATTTGAATTTATGCCCTCTCAGGTGATTATTCTGAGCAAGAGGAAGAATCCCATCAGCATTGAGCATGCTCAAACCATTCAAGACTTTATACGCAGGTGCGATTACCTCGCAGGTGCATAATCTCCAGACACTGTAATTTGCAAAACTTAAGCCTTTCTTCGTAAGAGCAACCCTTTGTTCCATTCACTAATCTTGTTGCTCTTCTCTGTACTTGTTCCAACAGCTCTACATCCTTCTTAAAACAAGGCCTCCAGACCTGTATACAGTACTCAAGGTGTGGCTTGAACATTGCCGTGTACAAGGGAATAATCACCTCCTTATCCCTGCTAGAAAAATTCCTGTATATCATTGACAAGACACCATGAGCTACTCTTGCAGACCATCTGCACTGCTCAGAAAACTTCATATCTGCCTGCACAATTACCCACAGGTCCTTTTCGTTCTCTACCACTATCAGTGTATTACCACAGAGTTGATACGTTACTCTAGGGTTACTGCTTCCCATATATAGTACTTTACATTTGTAAATGTTAAACTTCATTTGCCACCTCTCAGCCCATCTGCTCAACTTTTCTAGATCCTATTGCAGCAGCATACTGTCATTAGTGTCCTTAACAACCCTGCCAACCTTTGTATCGTCTGCAAACTTGGACATTAAGCTTGATATACCATCATCAATATCATTATAAATACAGAAAACAACAATGGACCCAACACTGAACCCTTGGGGACTCCACTAATAACATTACTCCGCGAAGAGCAGTCTTCATTGATTACCACTCTGTCTTCTCCCCCTCAACCATCCTTTTATCCATAGCAGCAATTTGCCACCAATGCCACACTGCTCCAATTTGTTCAGCAGTCTTCCATGTCCAACTGTATCAAAAGCCTTTCTAAGATCCAAATATATGGTATCAAAGTTATTCCATGCATCCAGTTCCTTTGTGACCACATCATAGTATCCAATCAAATTGGTGAGGCAAGACTTTCCCTTAACAAAACCATGCTGTGTCTGAGCTATAACTGAAGTCTTGTCTAGATGATCCTGCAGTGCTCCATTAACCAGTGCCTCCATTAATTTCCCTGGAACAGAAGTTAAACGTTATTTAATAAACGTTAAACAGAAGTTAAAAGTTAAGTTATCAGGTTTATAATTACTTCTGTCGCCCTTTGATCCTCCTTTGTGATTGCATATCTCCAGTCCATGGGTACCTCCCCTGTGTCCAAAGAAGCTCTCATAATTATGGCTAAGGGTTTGCTTACTTCCTTTGCTGCCTCCTTTAATATAACTGGATAGATCCCATCCACCCTGATTGCCTTTTTTATGTTTATCTTCAACAATTTCTCCTCCACTTTCCTCTCAGTTATTACAAAATCATCTAGCTCACTACCAGAGTTTAACTCACCTCTGGCATTCCCCTCACCTTTGGCATTTACTCCCTCACTAAATAGACCATTTAGTGAGGGAGTAAATAAAAAGTCAATTTGTAACTTAAAAAACTAGGAATTATTTATTTAGATTAAATTTTAATACATATACAGTAATTTAAACAAATTACATACATGTATAAAGAACACTTAAGTTAAGTATTAAGAACACTTAACTTCACAAAAAAAAAAAGAAAACTTATTTACATTAGAGTAATTTGAAGTACATACATAATTTGTTTGTTTTTGTTATTGTCGGTGTTTTTCAGTAGCCAGGTTATAAATTTGTCGTAGTAAAATTATTTTTGGCATTTCTGCTTCTTCTTGTCATTCATACCAATTGATTATATTTGTCAGGGATTGACTGGCTTCCTTATGGGAAATGTTAGATTTTGTGGGCCTGTTGGTCTTCTTCATCTACTACTTCAGTAGAAACCATAGAAACATAGGAGACAATTTCATCATCTGTAAAAATTTCGTAACCTACATCCGTTGCATTTATATCGCACCAATTTTTGACATCATCTTCATTTAAGTTTTTGAATATTGACAAGGATCTGCAAATTTCTATTAAAACTGGTGGTGTGAGACCAGAATCTTCTTGTTCTGCAGAGTCAGGTTGGTGTTTGAGATGGCCAGAGTTTATTCCAGGAAGGTTTTAGTGTCTTTTCAGGAACACTTTGCCACGCATCAGCTGTATTATAGATTCGTTTTCACATAGTGCCAAGTTCTGTAAAAATAATTTTCTATACTGCCTCTTAAAACTCTCTATAATGCCCTGGTCCATTGGCTGTAATAGGCTAGTTGTATTAGCTGGAAGAAATATGCAAAGAATGTTATGGGATGAAAATTCTTTTAATTCATCAAGGGGATGGGCAGAAGCATTGTCCATTATAAAATGGCTTTTTCTGGGAAGTTTTTTGTTTTAAGGTAAGAAAGAACTTGCCGACCAGGCTAGCCGGGTGGGTAAAGTGCTTGCCTGGCAACCCAAAGGTCGCGGGTTCGAATCCCACTTCGGGCTTGGATCAGAGTAGAAAATGCAAAAACCTTGGGAGGTGCAATATGGCCACAGAAGCCGATACGCCAACAACTAATAAAAAAAATAAAAGAAAGGAAGAACTTGGGGACAAAATTCTTCTGTAAACCATTGCTTAAAAATTTCTTTCTTCATCCAGACATTATTTTGGGCATAACATTTTACTGGCAGTAAATTATAATTCATATTCTTAAAAGCATGTGGTTTTGTTGCCTTGCCGATTACTGCTAATGTCATTTTGGGGCCCCCACTACCATTGGAACAAACAATTGTTAGCACTCATCTCTCCTTCAATCCGTAGTTGCCGAATACTATGCTGCTCCTTAAACCTATGGAGCCAGCCTTGACTTGCTTTAAAATTTGGGTCACCATTCAATTTTTGATTCATTTGGAGCACCTTTTCGATGATAATTGGTCCACTTAATGCAATCCCTTGGGAGTGCTGCTGTGCAAACCGTATAAACATGGCTTCGTCCAATTTGTTGAATGTCGCTGTAGTCAGCCTTTTTTTTTCGAAATGTTTCCATCAACAGCCTCTGTTTTTCACATAAATTCTTCAATTTTGTCCCCATTCTTTTTTATATTATTAATTGTGATACATGGGACACCATGCATTTCTGAGAGTTTTGATGCACTTTCACCTTTATAAAGATGTAAAATTTCATATTTTTTCAGCAAATCCAGACTTTTATGAGTACGTTTGGCAGACATGACTTAAGTCACTCAAACACACTTAGAAACTTGAAATTGAGAAGGACTATGTGACCGCGAACAGTTCTAATGGAATACATACTGACAAAAAACCAAGTCACAGTGGAAGGGGAGGAAGAACTACGAATTAGCTCTAAACGGCCATCTACGAAATGATCACCCTTGTTTTCTGTTTACTATTCGGGGAAGGACGGTTTTACTGATATGTGTTTGAATCAGTATCTTTCAATTGAGTTCTGAGGAACACGGTAATGACTTTGTTCCCTGTTATTTTCTTTCTCGCCTGCTTCCTACTCTATTACAAATATCCATTAGATTTGGGAATCAAAAAAATATCAAGACAATTCCGGGGGGGGACACCTGGTCTGCCAAAGGTGACCAATTACAGAGGGAGACCATTTAGTGGGCGACCATTTGATGAGGTTCTACTGTAATATAAATTTGGTTTGAATTGTAGTATAAACAAATTCTAAACTGATGGTACTTATAACACAGGCATGCACGGCTTTATTATCTTAAATATTTTACCTGTCGTATAGCAATTCTGATATCCTGATTTTGAAAATGGTATCTTTTACCATTTTTAAAAATCAGCATGCAGGAATATTTACATTTACCTAAGTGCATCATTGTCACTGAAATCAGATCAAGGTTTATTATAGCTTTAAACATTGAAAACTGCTGGTTATGGTAATTGAATAATGAAGTTTTTGAAAATTGCATAGTCTCGCTTACCTAGCATTTTTATCATTTTAATATTTTTCCGTTTTTTTGGCAACTGGATGAAAGAAGTGTGTGTACACATTTTTTTGAACGTTGCAGGCTATTATTATTTATATATATTTTTTTTACAACAATTTTCATAAATCACCAAGTGCAGATATATCACATTGCATATTTGTTTGAGAATTCCTTATCCAGACTCTTAGTTTTTAAAGGAAATTTAATATTTTATGGTTTATTTTTTAAGTTGTTAAATGGATTTATTAAATGTCATATTTGGTAGTCATTTAATCTTTCCATTTATTTTAGCCAACAAGGATTTGGAGTACTTTCAGTTGCATTAGCATCCCAAGCACTAACACTGATGATGGCTCTTCTTGAAGATCTTAAAGTAGAGACTAGCTCTTTTTTAAAGAACTTATCCACCGACACATCAACCTCACAGCCAGGAACTTTTAGTGTTCCTGACATTACAGCACAGTATAGTGCATGGAACAGAGTTCAGAAATTGACTTCTAGTGTAAATTTGACTAACCTTCTCTTTAGCCTTTCATCTGTTAGTTATCGAAAAGTAAGTAGTTTTTTGGAAATAGTTTAATCTCACAAATTTGTGAGATTAAACTATTTCCGTGCATATACAAAATAAAAATAAAAAAAAAAAAAAAAAGATTTTTGCTATATCTTATTTTGTAATAAAGATATATTTTGCAATATATAATGCATTTCAATAAAATATATTGAAAGTATAGTTAGCTTGCATTTGTGAAACTTGAATTCTATATTAATCCATGAGTATTAGTGTGGTGTGTGTGCATGGGGGGGGGGGATATTACATATAAAAAATATACCTTTTGATGATAGACTAATGCAGAGGTTCTCAAACTTTCATCGGTTCACGGCGACCTTAAGTGTCCCAGTGTTTTTTTCGCGGCACCCCTAGGCCAAAAGAAATACCTAACACAGTGGTTTTCAACATTTTAATATATATCTATATAATAATTGTATTGTTTATATAGAGGCACTAAATAAAGATCAATTATAGATCATCACAAAATTAAAATGATACGGTACAATGGATGCCATACACCTTTTTATAATGAAAAAAATATACAAATTAGGCGCCTCCGTAGCCAGGTGGGAAGGAGCAGCAGTGCATAGCACACGCTTCTTGATTAGACCGGGGTTCGAGCCCGTCACCACCAAATATGGAGGATGCGGAAAGGTCAGGGAATGACCACCGCATATCCCGGAGCAATATGGCCTTAGTTGCCAATGCTCCTAAAAATCAAATAACAAACAAACATATACAAATTAAAAAAATATAATAATAATAATAATAACTTTAAGTAACTTAAACTCAAATTGCAAGGCACCCCAAGAATGTTGTTGTGGCACCCTAGTGTGCTGTGGTGCCCCAGTTGAAAACCACTGGTCTAATGGATGGGTTAGGAGGAAAGAATTGCCAATGTCATGTTATATCAAGAAGGTAATATATTTTTGTTGTGCGTATAGCATTATCTAAAAATTTTACAAATTCATACAGAATTCTTTTCCTCCCCCAGGTTTTTCTTCATTTGCATCAGGAACAATCAGACTTAAGGAAAAACTTATCTGCAAATTGATCTAAACTTCCCAAAAATGTTCCAGTTCATTTCACAAATATAGATGATCTAAATTCCAATATCAATGATATCCATTTCCTTCTGGCTTCAATCTGCCAAACCCCACCTACTTTTTCTGATAGTCTGCTATCATTTGCTTCAACCACAACTCATCTTATTTGCTCTAATTATTTTCTCTCTGATTCCTTTTGCTTTAACCCATCAGCTACAAATGACTGTTGCTGATCCACTCCCTGACATGTGGTGTCTTGCAGACCCACATATATTATTTTTACTCAGTAATGCTGGCTTTTATGTAAATTTCTCTCTCTATTATTCTTCTACCCTCCCCGTACTAGTCAATTAGATTACCTGGTTTGCAACACTAAAATATATTCATAAGCAGCATTAATCACACACACACACATTTTGTTTCACCATGACTGCAATTTAAAAAGCTGATAATGCAGCTACCAGTTGATAAATTTCCTATAAATTCAGTTACCAGATGCAAAACATACTGAAGAAGGAATGCATAATATTTTTTTCTCTTTATTTTTTGGAAAAAATAAAGATAAATTTCACAATTCATTATGAAAAGCAGGTAAACAAAATGGTTGCCAAGATTTCAGTTTATTACATAGCCTTATTATTATTATTATTATTATTATTATTTTGTGTACAATGTGTTTCCTATTCAAAACCAGTTTTTTCAATTTATAATGTGGCTTCCAGTAGATGAAATGTCTGAAGTTTTGTTGGTAATATGAAACTCACCAAAGGAGTGTACAAATTTTTTTTTCCAAGATTTGTGAGGATTGTGCATTGTTTTTAGACATGTTAGTGTATTTGCTTAAAGGCATCTATTGTCTTTACCATGTCTGTGTGTGTCTATCTGTCTCCAGATGGATTTTTATGAAAATTTATATTTGGTTCTTTTAGAATGATCGAAGATGACTCTCATAGTAGGTAACCAACAGCAGTAATTTCCAAGGAAACATTGACACATATTGACTACTGATTATTAATCTATAAAATAGTGCAGGCATGTTGTATGAACATTTGCAAAACATTCTAATAAAGGAATTAGATTTATCAAAAGTTTCTCCAAAGCCAGTCCCACAGCTTCTGACAGCCGATCAAAATTGTCGTTTGTGCAAGACTATTAGAATTGTTTGCATGTTACATAGCAGGTTTGAATAATTTTTTGGAAAGATTTGTAACCATGGAGGAGAAATGGATGTACTACTTTCAGTCCAAACAGTGAAAGCATTATGATTCACTACCTCTGAAGAAACCACAACAGTACTATTGGCTGGAAGGTGATGTCACAATCTACACTTTGCTTAAGACAGATGAGGCCCACTTTCATCTTTTGAGATACATTTACAGTGGAACTTCTGGTAATGGTCAAATGGAAATCTTCATCTGCTACAGAGTAAAAAAGTAAGTGTGGTGTTCATTAGCACCACTTGGAATTATCAGGCTTTATTTTTTTGAGGCTGACAGTAACATGCAGGAACTGCTACGTGAGATTGATATATCAACATGCTACAAATTAATACTGGAGTTGCACCATCTCAATTTGAATCCTGATAAATATAATTTCTGCAAAATGGGAAACAGTTCATACAGCTAGAGCCTTGAGGGATATTTAGTGGTAGTTATTTCTCAACCACGTCTTATCTTGATACTAGAAAAAAAGGTAGGGCCAAGTCGTGATGTGTACATTTCGGATGTACATTTTTATGATTGCAATCATCTACTATATATCTAACTGTGTGGTTAATCACACATATATCAAAGTGCTACAGAATTAATAATGGAGTTGCACCACCTCAATTTGAACCCTGAAAGACATGATTCCTGCAAAATGGGTCAACAGTTCATACAGCTAGAGCCTTGATGGATATTTAGTGGTAGTTATTTCTCAACCACGTCTTATCTTTCTTGATACTAGAAAAAAAGGTAGGGCCAAGTCGTGATGTGTACATTTCGGATGTACATTTTTATGATTGCAATCATCTACTATATATCTAACTGTGTGGTTAATCGCAGAGGACAATGTTTATTGTAATTTATACTGCTATTTTTAATAGAAATAGATGAAAAAAATATTTTTATGAATGTAAGCTTGTTGTTATTTAAATCATGAGAAACAAGTGATAATTTTTTTTTTTTTTTTTACCATTATTACATTAGTTGCTTTGATTACAAAAGATTTTCTGCATGATGCTGCATTCCCTCGAAAGGTGGTCACCATTGTGTTAATGGATAGGGCATCATGCATATATAAAATAAAATGTATTATAATTTCAGGCTTGTATGCTTAAAAGAATTCAGAAACATCCTGTGGATGGTGATGCTTTCAGCACTTCTGATTCTAATACATATTATGAAGATGATTTTAGTTCATCTGAAGACAGCAGTGAAGATGAAGGTAAGAATAATTTATTATTATTAAACTATATTTATGATGGTTTTCTTTAAAATTATGATGACTAATTTAACCCTGCTGTTCTTTTCTGATCTTTTTGATCCTAAATAAATTTTAATGCCTTATGTATAACTAGGGCTTACAATATTGTAGTTTTAAATGTTTTTCACCAACCTTATGTAGAAATAAAACACAAAGAAAATGAAAACTGGAATCTTGATAACTATGTATTTATAATAAATTATATTTGTCTGTATTTACAATAAATTATATTTAACTTCTGAAGAAGGCAGGAGAAGAAGAAGGCAGGAGCCTTCGAAAGCTATGGTTTTATCGCTTTTAATTTAGTATATTTTAATGTATTTTATTGTTCTTAACCCAGTATATTTTAATGTATATTTTATATGTATATTTCATATATTTTAGTTGTAAAGTTAAATATAATTTATTGTAAATACAGACAAATATAATTTATTATAAATACATAGTTATCAAGATTCCAGTTTTCGTTTTCTTTGTGTTTTATTTCTACATAAGGTTGGTGAAAAACATTTAAAACTACAATATGAACATACCCAACCTCAGAGGCCTGTTTGAAGAATAGGGCTTACATAACTGGATCCCGGTTATTTTTTTCTGGTATTGATACAAAAAATACCGGTTTTTTGGTACTAATTTTAAAAAATAATTGTTTATAATTTAATCACATGAAGGTTATAAAATCACCTTTATGTGTGATTATGACGTCGTTATCTCTACTAGAAAATGTTTGATAAATCATTAATAGGACACCATGCAACATTGCAACCTGTCCACAATTCTCAGACAACTTCATGTCTGACTGTATCATAACTCCCAAGTCCCGTTCCTCCACTACTGACTTTAGTTCAACTCCACCAAGTGTGTAAGTTATTTTGGGGTTGCTGTTCCCCAGGTGTAAGACCTTGCATTTTGCTGAATTAAAGCATAGCTGTCACTTTTCTGACCATCCCAGAAGTCTGTCTAGGTCACTCTGAAGAAGCTCTGCTTGGCAGCGATCATTAACTACTCTACTCTACTGATCTTTACATCATTTGCAAGTTTAGACCTCATGCCCACTATCCCTTCATAGAAGTCATTTAAGATGATCAAAAATAACAGTGGTCCCAATACTGATCTTTGGGGAATCCCACATCTTACATTAACCCAATCTGAGGAATAACCATTTATCACAACCCTCTGTCTGGTGCCCTCAAGCCATCATTCTATCCATCTAAGGATTTTCCCTATGATTCCAGCCTGCTCCAACTTATAAAGTAACTATTCATGTTTTAAATAAACTTTTATTGCAATAATAAATATTCTGAAAAAAATCACTGAATTAAATGCTTTGCTGATATTCAAATAAACAATTTCGAAATTATTCCCTAAATCTAGCTCACGAGTGACCTGTAAAAATGGCTAACCAGATTTGTTAAACATTGTTTTCCCTTTACAAAACCATGCTGTGTATCCTACAGAATTCCATTTCCATCTAAATGATCCTGAATTCCACCCTTGATCATTGCCTCCATGATTTTCCCTACTACTTAAGTTAGACTGGCTGGTCGTTAATTTCCCGTTACACTCCTAGAACTGCCTTTATGTTCCAATTTACACCAATCCAATGGAATCTCTCCTGTCCAGTGATGCTCTCATAACTAGCCTTAATGGTTCAATGCACTCACTTGCCGTCTCCTTTAAGATTATAGGGTATATGCCATGCCATCAACCACAGGAGCCTTACTCGCCTGTAGGCGCAGAAGTTCTCATAAATAATCATTTGAAATTTCAACATCATTAATTACATTTTTTTCAACTCACTTCCATAATATCTCATTGACACAAAGGTTTTTTTTATGTAAATATTGGTGCAAAGTAACTGTTGAGTTCATCTGCAACTTCAGCTGTGGTATCTAATACTGTCCCATGTCCATTACATAAGGGTCAAACCTGATTTGTCCTTCTGTTCTTTGCATTTATATATGTGAAGAATTCCTTAAACTACACTCTTTGCTCTCTTCTTTATTCCTTATCCCCACTCTTTGCTCTCTCCCAGACTCAGTAAAGATACTATAGTGAAAATTATACTTTGCTTAATAAAACGTCTTTCTCCTTCAGAAAATGATGAACATAATTCAACCATGGAAGACCAACATGGAACAGCACATCACTGTTCCACAGATTCTTTCCAAAATAAGAACTTGCCCGATTCCAATGAGATTTTAAAAGATGAACTTGAGTCGGAAATTAATGAAATACTTTTAACTATTTTTTCTAAAAAAGTGGCACCTCCGTAGCCAGGTGGGAAGGAGCAGCAGTGCGTAACACACGCTTCTTGATTAGAACGGGGTTCGAGCCCGTCACCACCAAATACGGAGGATGCGGAAAGGTCAAGGGAATGACCACTGCATATTCCCGGAGCAATATGGCTTTAGATGCTAATGCTCCTAAAAACCAAATAACAAACAAACAATAAGCTAAAAAAGTTCAAAGCCTAGAAAATATGGACTGAGATCGTCTACGATTATCTCAGTACCAGAATAGAATCTGAAAGGGCGTTTTCCTCCGCTAATCAAATATGCACCAAAATTAGATCCATTTTAAACGATCATACTATTGATTGCTTATGTTTCTTAAGAGCTCACTTTATTCGGACAGGTAGTGTGGATGCTTAAACAAACATAACTAAACTTTGCAGTAACAATATGTACTTTTTTTGTTTTCAGAATAACTATTTTAATGATTTTTTTCAGAATATTTATTATTGCAATAAAAGTTTATTTAAAACATGAATTCAAGTAATTACAGTACTTGTTTTTTTTTTTTTTTTTTGTTGCTTTATTGTACCTAATTGTCATCAAAATTTATTGAGAAAAACGTTTGTTTTTGGAATACCGTTATCCTGGTTTCATAAATTTAAAATACCGAAATACCGGTATTAAGATTTTGACCGGTATTGTAAGCCCTATGTATAACTGATTTTTGTCCAGTAACTTCTGTTTTTATTTATGCATATATAATTATTATGCAAATAATTTTTTTTTTTTTGCAGTTTTGTGCTACCTAAACTAAAAATTTGTTTATTACATTTGGGTCATTATAACCTGATTATGCAAACATATATAATATGCAAAATTAGTAAAACAGCACTGGCAATTGTCATGCAAATAACTGAGTTGTCAAGATTTGTTTGTGCAAGTCTCTGCATGTGCACTTAAATTCATCTTTGAAGTTTTACTCATTTTGTATTTGCGTAGCTGATTGTTAGAGCAGTTACATTGAGTGTAAGTGATAATTATGACGTCCCAAAAATTTCTGATTGATCACATAATTGTCTTAATCTGATAGTAAAATAGCAGAATTTGAGAATTGTACAAGTGACAAAGGTAAACTTAAATTTTGATTAAAATTAAGTGAAACGTGTTCTACTGTGTGTGTCCGAATATAGTAAAATAATAATTTGTGGATTAGATCCATTTCCTAAACAAGGCAGATTCTGCAGCAAATGTTATCTAGAATGCTAAAGATCAAACAAGATATCACAGATTGCTTATGTGAAACTACCTTGGAAGCAATATTTCACCCTTCATTTGAAAAAACAGTTTTGAAGGAAATGACGTATATTGAAGACGAAAGAGTACAGTAGAAAATGTTGACAGCATTGCTTTTCAAGCCTATACCAGTATATCACTATTACGCAGGGATTTTAAATCTGGAGAATCAATGAAATGTTTATGGAATTCAAAATTTGGACATCATATATTTTTAACCCACATTATTTCTCAAAAAATATTTTATGGTATTACAAGTAATATGCTTTAATAATAAAATTACTCATCAAGAAAGAGGAAAGACTGATAAACTTGCTTCTGCCAAAGAATTTTGAGATTGACAAGCAGAATAGAACATCTATCTAAATCATACTTTCCAGGTGCAAATGTTAATTTTAACAAGCAGTTAGGTAGTTTTTAGGGGCCAATATGACTTCAAGCTGTTTATGCAGTGTGTGGAATCAAGGTATGAACATTGTGTAATAAGAAAACTTTGTGTGTTTTGAAACAAATTTATACAGGAAGAGCTCCTGGTGATAAGGAAGAAGAAAATCAAGGCATGAGTGTAATTTGCACCCTCAGAGGACACAACATTCTGTGCGATAAAATTTTTATGTTCAATCAATTGGGATAGTTCTGTCTGAAGCAGAACCTGGCTCTGATAGGAATGATAATTAAAAATAAGACAAAACTTGCTGCCGAAGTCTAGACTTATTTTGATGAAACAAATAAACTTTCGACTAGTGCACAAACATGAAATGAGCTCACTATTTTTGCCCTTTTAAAAATGACAGTAAAACAAACATGTTTGAGTCCTACTGAGCCAAACAGTAGGGTTAATTAATCAGATAGCAAAATCTGATTTACATTGAAATCTACTCCTTGATCTATGTGATTTGATGATCAAAATTAAAAATTGATCCATAAAAGGAAAAAATCGCTTTGAGGAAACTGTGCATGTTTTTACTTTGATGCATGTTGATTAATGAAATTAAAACTGATAAACTAACAACCAAGAGCCATAAAAAAGTTCATCATCAGCTGGTCTAAGAGATTGAAACATTCACATTATCAATTTCCTTGAACATTTTTGCAAGCTTCCATATTGCAATTTGTGTTAGTGCTTTATGCCATCAGAATTTCTTACAAAAACATGTTGAGTAGTTTTAAACAACTGTTTTGAGGTAATATGCCACCACGAACACACATTGTTCTATGCCATATACCCTGTTCACGTACTGCTTTGCGTTGTGTAGGTGCATTCGTAGTTTTACAGATTCTTGAATGGTAACACCATGTACAGAATAAAGGATGTTGCTGTATAATCTATTATGTAGCACAGAGCGAAATGGAAAGCAAAATAAATGTTAAATAATAAAACAGAATATGTTAAATACATACAGTACAAAAAGCTTTCAGTTATTATGGTAACCTTCATCAGTTGAACTGAAAGTTTAGGAGCATAGAACTGAAGTGCGTGTAGTGCCAGTCATGCACAATAAACTGCATGATGTAACAACTAATTGTTTGAAGTTGAAGCCTGTGGTTGTGACGTATAGAATGTTGCCAACGTTTGTCAGTCATGCAAATGGTCTCAATAATAGGGTGGACACGACATCCACTGCTTCTGTTGACCGAAGTATTAGAGCACGTGGTGTGCAGCGACTAACCAGGTGCGGCGTTGGTAATGGCGGGATCGATCGACAACCATGACATCATGGTGTGGGTCAGTGTCGTGTCAAGTTGATCAGAAGTGCTCAGCAATGGCCAAGTGTTCTATGTCTGCTAAGCGGATGGCTCTTTCGTGTTCTGAGATATTTTGCCGAGCCTTCTGCCAGTTTCTCTGACGTAATGACCAGTGCAGTCACGGCAAAAAATGTGGTAGACTAGTCCACTTTGTAGTAAGGTGGGAACCAGTGTTTTCACTCTAAAGATGAGGGATCACAAATTCCTGCCCGAGAGCTGTATGCACTTTATCCCATGAAATTTCAGGACTCTAGAAACCTGCTGTGATAGGTTCGGGTAGTATGGGATAAAGGCGCTCACAGCGGAGTCATTACCTTGAATGTTCCTGTTGGTCACTACGTGATCATACGTGATCACGTGCCTGCAGGTCACACCCATCTAAGGTACTGGTGGGATAGCCACACCTTCCAAGATCCGTCTTGACCCTAGCAATCTCATTGCGCCTCTCATCCGTAGAACTAGAGTGGGTACAGGCACTAGTTAACAAGGTCTACGCGGTGCTAAGAAGATGGCTACACATGTGTACTGACTGGTAGTTGGTAAATTGACCAGCACACATTGGCTTGCGATAGACTGTTGTCTTCAAGCTCGTCCTCTCACGTCGGACAAGTGTGTCTAAGTATGGTAGGGTGTTGTCCGACGCTAGTTCGATGGTGAATTTTATGAAAGACGACAGAGTTGAGGTGTTCTAAGAGTCGGTCACCCGAATCTCTGGGGATAACTACAAACACATCATCCACGTAGCGACACTAAAAGGTAATGGGATCTGGCATACTCGTAAATACATGACACTCCAGTTCTTCCATTGAGATGTTTGCTGTGACTGAACTAACTGGGGAACCCATGGCTTTGCCATGCACCCATTGGTAAATGGAGTTGTTGAACATAATTGCGCCACCAGTTAAGCACAGTCTGAGGGTGGTGGAAATATCTTCCAATGTTAGTTTGGTCCTGTTGCCAAGGGTATAGTTGCTATCCAAGAGTTTCTTGGCACATATGATGGCAAGCTTGACTGGGATGGAAGTAAAAAGGGACACTACATCAAATGATGCCATGATTTGATCTTCTGAGATGGATAGGTCTCAGATCCGTTCTATAAATTTGCCACTGTTGGTAACGGTGTTGGCGGTCTTGTCTACCAGGGGAGAAAGGAGCTCCGAGACAAACTACGCCAACTCATAACTCAGTGAGCCACAATGGGTCTTAACGGTACAGCCATGGGTTCCCCAGTTAGTTCAGTCATGGCAAACATTGCGATGGAAGAATTGGTGGGTTGTGCATTTACAAGTATGCCAGATCCCATTACCTTTTGGTGTCACTACGTGGATGATGTGTTTGTAGTTATCCCCAGAGATTCGGGCGACCGACTCTTAGATCACCTCAACTCTCTGTCGCCTTTCATAAAATTTACCATCAAACTAGAGTTGTACAATACTCTGCCATACTTAGACACCCTTGTCCGACGTGAGGGCATGTGCTTGAAGACAACAGTCTATCGCAAGCCAATGTGTGCTAGCCAATTTACCAACTACCGGTCAGTACACACACACACAGCCATCTTCTTGGCACTGCGTGGACCTTGTTAATTCGCGCTTGGACCCACTCTAGTTCTACGGATGAGAGGTGTACCAAGATTGCTAGGGTCAAGACGGATCTTGTGAGGTGTGGCAATCCCACCAGTACCCTAGACAGGTGTGACCTACATGCATGTGACAATGTAGTGACCAACAGGAACATTCAAGGTAATGACTCCACCACGAGTGCCTTTATCCCATACTACCCAAACCTATCACAGCAGGTTTCTAGGGTCCTAAAATCTCATGGGATAGAATGCGTACAGCTCCTGTGCAGGAAATTGCAATCCCTCATCTCTAGAGTGAAAAAACTGGCTCCTACCTTACTACAAAGTGGACTAGTCTACCGCATTTCTTACCGTGACTGCACTGGTTGCTACGTTGAAGAAACTGGCAAAAGGCTCGGCAAACATATCTCAGAACACAAAAGAGCCATCTGCTTAGCAGACATAGAACACTCGGCCACTGCTGAGCACTTCTTGGCAATCTGACACGAAATTGACCCACGCTGCGATGTCGTGGTTATCGATCAGTTCCTCCATTACCGACGGCGTGCCTGGTTGGAGTCATTGCACATAACGTGCTCTAATACTTCGGTCAACAGAAGCAGTGGATGTCGTGTCCACCCTATTATTGAGGCAGCCATTCTCATGACTGACAAACGTTGGCAACATTCACATATGTCACAACCACAGGCTTCAACTTCAAACAGTTAGTTGTTACATCATGCAGTTCACTGTGCATGACTAGCACTACACACTCTTAAGTTCTATGTTCCTAAACTTTCAGTTCAACTGATGAAGGTTACCATAATAACCGAAAGCTTTTTGTACTGTATGTATTTAACATATTCTGTTTTACTCTTTAACATTAAACCTGTCCTCTATTTATTTTACTTTCCGTTTTGCTCTGTGCTGCCTAATAGATTATACAGAATGAATCCAGAGTGCACAGACCTCTTTCCCTAAGGATGTTGCTTCTAAATTTCATGTCTTTAGCACTTGTACTTTTAAGTTATTCTCATTTTCATAGGTTCTCAAGTAAAATGATCACTATTTATTTCAAAATATGAATATCTAAATTTGTTTTGTCTGGCCTCATTGTTTTTCGTAGTGGTGCAGAATATTTTCAGTATTTTCTAAAAGAACAACAGATTTTGTGCCATCTATTTCAGGTAAAATAAATTTATGGTAGATTTTCAGAAAAAATAAGATGTAGAGTATTGTTACTTGTTTAACCTTTTCACGAGTGAGTTTGCCAAACGTGTAGTCCTGTAGTAAATTTTCAGTAGTGATGGGCTCTGTTTGAGTGAGTTTCTTTATGAAATTTTGAAGTTTTGTTAAAATGAAAACTTTGAACATAAATGTTTTTAAATATTAATTTCTTATTTTGACTTGATTGCTCATCATCAAAGTAAAATTACTATCAAAAACTAAATGGAATTAAAAAAAAAAAATGAAAAATAACTTTGAAGGAAAAAAGTTGCTTTTTTAAAATTTTTTTTAAACAATAATATCCTCTACTGATATCTATATATCACTTAATTTCATGACCTACTGGACTTCCAGAGAATTTCTGCTGCAAAAATTGGACAACAGTGGTTGATAACTGTGATGCCCTCTAAATTTGAATGGTATTTTTTATTAAAACCACGTGTACTTTTAGTTATAAACATCAATAACAGATGGTAGCTTGCTAAAAAAACTTTCAAGGTGTTTTGTACATAAATAGATACATTACACTTTATTTGAAATGATGGTTAAAAATGTTGTTCTGTGTGTACTCCCTGTAATAATGACTGTATCCAAGAGCTGTTTTAAAGGGAATATTTGAATATTTAGTTTATATAATGACAAAACTCTCAGTCATTACAAGAAGTAAAAAAAAAAAAAAACCTATGAACTTGTTGAATACTAACTTCCTTTAGTTTTCTGTTATTGTAATTGATTTTTAAATGTCTAATGATTAATATTTATTAATCTTTTTTAAAAGAAAAGAAATGTTAATGGTCAGAAAGCAATTAATGTTAATCTGTATATACCACATTTTTATATGATAGGTGGTTCACAAACCTCCAGGGGTTCGCACAAAGTGTTCCAAGGGGTTTGCACTAAAAATTCTGTAATGGTGTCTACTTACGTCATTACAGAATTAAACTGCAAAATAGTTTAATATTAATTTATGTGATTCTGTTGAAAATTTTTATTTAGTTGTGGTTTGGGTCACTTGCCCTTATCTAGCAAGCATGTGCAAGAGGATGTTAGTAGGGGAGATTGGTGCGAATGTGTCTATGTATCGTACCATTCAATCACATGTCAAACTCCGGTAAACATTGCTGGTTGCTGCGCTACACCATATTGTGTTGGATTTGAATGTTATACAGCATTAAATTCTTTTTAACATGAATTCATAGTATATTTAAAATTTAAAAATCATTATGGACCATTGGTTGAAGACTGGAAGCATAAAGAACAATGATGTTGAAATAAAAGTTAATGAAAAGCATGAAAATCAAAATTATCCCTCAAATTCAGGTAGCTTGTGGGCTGTGGTAAAAGGGTTATAAAAATTATAACTAATAATAAACAAAGAGAGAATAAAGTAAAATAAAATTAAATATTAAGTAAAGAATTGCCAATGAAAGAAACCACATTTCCCACAATTCCTTATAATTAATTTACTATCTTACAGTATATCATGTTAAATAAATGTTTTCTGTACTATATTTTTGTCATTCTCAAATACCATTGTTATATATATAGGAACTTAATAATTATTTTATAATAAAAATTCAGAACTATTATAAGATTTCAGAGAATGTAGGCTTAGTGGTTCGAATTTGAATTGTCAAACTAATAGAGCAAGCTTACCTGCAAAAAGATCTAAACCTCCCAAACACTTCCTTGTTCATTTCACATATGTACATGGCCTTAGTTCTTAGTTCTAATCAGCTCCTTGACAATGTGGGTCGAGGCGACATTATCAAAGAGCCGGGTATATTCTTATCATGTGTATGCCATGTCCAAAAATTTCATTACTTCCTCCCACACACTTTTTCTTACTATTGAATACACCATGAATTGTCAAACTAATAGAGCAAGCTTATCTGTATAAAGATCTAAACCTCCTAAACATTTCATTTCATTTCATTTCATTTCCCTCATTCATTTCATAAATGTACATGGCCTTAGTTCAAATTTCAATGATGTCCATTTCCACTTACAGTCTGCCAAACTGCATGTACTTTTTCTGACAGAATCCCAGTTATCAGTTGATTCAGCCACTGCTCATCTCTGTTGTCTGAATTGTTCGCTGTATGATTCCTATCACTTCAGAGGTGGTACTTGTGCATATGTCTGTTCTGATATTCTGAAACTTGACCTTCTCCAGTCCAACTTTCCTAACAGTGAAGTGATTTTCCTAGGTGATTTTAATGTTCACAACTCCAGCGGGCTTCCGTTTTCTAGTCACACACACACTCAGATGGCTGAGATGCTGAGCCTTTTGCAATTACTAATGACCTTGCACAGATTGTTCACTTACCTATCAGAATATTCGACAATCCTAACCACGCATCCAACATGCTTGATCTTTTTCTCACAAACAACCCGCCGACCGGGCTGGCCAGGTGGGTAAAGTGCCTGCCTGGCAACCCAAAGGTTGCAGGTTTGAATTCCGCCTTGGGCTTGGATCAGTGTAAAATGCAAAAACTTTGCGAGGTGCATTATGGCCACAGAAACCGATGCGCCAACAACTGACAAAGAAAAAAAAAAAAAAAAACACAACCAAACAACCCTTCTAAGTACACGGTCGAAGTGAAGTGAGTGTACTTAGGAGGGTTGTTTGTGAGAAAAAACTCTTCAGATCACAACTTGGTGATCTCCAATGGAGCCTTTGTCTTGTGGCCATTCTCAACCTCTTGTTGTTTGCCATTACAAGAATGCAAAATGGGATGAAATGCAAGATTTATTTTCTTTTTTTTCCTTTAATGGATTACTGTTTAAAATCTTCCATTTTCAACGTTTGCTCACATCACTTCAGCAGTTATTAATCAGTCAAAACTATATTTTGAACAGGCTAAGAGTAAACTTGTTTCTTGTCCAAATGGTAATTGAGCATTCTGGTCTCTTGCTAAGCTATTTGGCCACAACTTTTGCTAATCTCTATACTCACCTCTGTCAAAATCAGATGGTTCTATTACCACTTCAGCCGAAGATAAAGCTGACCTGCTAGCATTCTACCTTTCTTCCAAATCATGTCTTGATGATATTGGTAAACCACTTCCTACCATTCCCAGTATACTCCATTCAACGCCTCCTGTGGTCTTCAGTCAAAAGGATATCAGAAAGATTTCGAACAATCTTGATGCTAAGAAAGCTTAAGGGCCTAATGGTATTTTTCCACTTGTTCTCAAAACCTGTGCTCCTGAACTTACTCCTATTTTCACTTCTTATTCCAAAGGTGTTTTTTCTTCTGCTTGGAAATTTGCTCATATCCAGCCAGTTCCTAAAAAGGGTGACAAATCCCTCTCATCCAATTATTGTCCCATTACAATTACTTCTGCTCTTTATAAAGTAATGGAGAAATCAATTAACCATCAAATGGTTAAACTATCTTGAAATTTTACATCTGATCAGCAGTCGCCAGTATGGATTTGGTCAGTGTCAATCCAATGGTGATATTTTGGCTTATGTTACTTATCTATGGACAAATTCAATGGAAAAGTTTGTTGAAACTTAAAAGCATTTGCTCTTGACATTTCAAAGGCTTCTGATCATGTTTGGCATATAAGTCTAAATAAATTTCCATCTTATGGTTTGCTGACTTTTTTTGTAATTGGATATCCAGTTTTCGCTCTGACCGCTTACTGTGGATGGTGGTAGATGGCTCTGTCTTCTAGCTTCTCCACAAATTCAGGTGTTCCGCAAGGTTTGGTTCTTTCTCCCGCTCTTTTCCCCTTAAACATAAATGACCTTCCATTGACCGAAAATCCTATCCATAGTTTTGCTGATGATAGCACATTGCATCCCACCTTCCAGTTCGAGAAACCTTGCCCTGCTCAATCAGCTTCAACTTCTCGAATATCCACTACCAATTCCTTAAATGCCGATCTCCAGGTAATTCTCCAGTGGGGCAAAGATATAGTAGTTGATATCAATCCTTCTAAAACTCAGTCCTGTCTTGTATCTCGCAAAAGGATTCTTCTGCGCCTGTGCTTATCTTCAATAACATTCTGATTTCTAGGAGAGATCATATGTCTCTGTTGGGGATTACCCTGACTTCTAATTTCTCTTGGCATAAGCACATTACAAATTTTGCTTCCTCTACATCCAAAAAACTTGGTTTTCTATTTCACTCTCGCTGTTACTTTTCTTCCACAGCTGTTCACTCTGTACAAATCACAAATCCGCCCTACCATGAAATATTGTTCCCACATCTGGGGCAGTGCCCACAAAACATCTCTCAAGCTTCTAGATTCCATTCAAAGGAGGGCAGTTAGGTTAATTAATGACTCATCTTTAACAGTCTCTCCACTCTGTCTCACAGATCTTCTGCTTCTGCTGCATGTCCACGGGCACTGTTCTTCTGAATTGGATTCTACAATTTCCCCTCTCTCTCTCTCTCTCTCTCTCTCTCTCTCTCTTCCAAAGCAGTCTGAACACGTGCCACAAGGAGTCAACATCCTTTTACTGTTCAACTTCAAACTCGCAGAACCAACTTTTCGTCTTCCTCATTTATTCCTTCAATTTCCGTTTTCTGGAACAATATGTATTTCCTTCGTACGTATTTCCTGAAAATTGCAATCTACAGAAGTTCAAGTCTAATGTCAACAAATATCTTCTTGCATCTTCTCAACCTTCAACCCATGCACTGTACTAAGTACTGTAGGTTCTAATAATTCTTGTATTTGGGGTTTTCATAAAAAAATAAATAAATAAAATAAATATTAACTAACGTGTAGAATTTTGTTTGCTTAACTGAATTAACTGCATTTTGAAAATATGTTCTTTTTTCCAAAATGCTCACTTCAAGTGACTCAGTACATTCTGTATTATTATGATGTACATTAGAACCCCAAAATTCTGGTACAGTTTGAATATTTCTCCAAGGGTTGGCAACGTGCCGATTGTCTTGTATTGGAGACTTGCATGATATTATATTTAGTATTTCACTTATATAACATATGCAATTACTACTCACTCCCCCTTTGCTCTTTTATAAAAGTTGGGAACTGTGTTTCATTTACTTAAGAGTATCAGATCTGTTATGTAAGTGAATCACAGTTACCAACTTTTATGTAAGAGCAAAAGTGGGGTGGGAAATAACTCTTCCCATATCTTGCTGTTAAAATGAGTATCAGTCAGTTTTTTTTGTGAAGTACTAAATAATATCAGGTAATACTTGACATTTGCTGTCAACAGAACAAAGGCAGAGAGAAAATAGGCCAGCTGGACAAAAAAAAAAGTGGTACCACAGGGGTGCTGGATTTATGCATTGTTCCATCAATTTTTGTTTTACATAATTCCTAACAATTCCAAAAAATTGTATGTCATTGTTACTCTATATTTGCAATGTGTTTACTCTGTATTTGCAAAATGAAGGAAATTATATAAGTTCAAAGTATAGTATGTAATAGCAGTAGTATGATGTATTTAGCTTTTAAAGCAATTTAATTTCTGAAATCATATCATACTATTTATACCTCCTATTAAAAAATATTGGACAATAGCAACATCTGTGTTAGAGGCAGCGTTTGAACCCATGACCATTATTTCTTATAAATACTTTACCCATTGGACCAATCCAGCAGTACATGTTAACATTTCCAATTACTGCTGGCTAGCAGCTATTTGTGGAGATGATTATGGGAATCAGAGAGACTATTATCAAATAGAAATAATGAATTACCACTGAATATTTAAACTGTGTGTATAACATCAAAAAATTGTAATTTTCAAAAATCTGGGATTGTGCTGGGTGCCACGCATGCTAGATTTATGAGATTATATTGTAATTATGACAAACCCAATTTGTTATTAGTAAGGTTATAGCGCTGAGCAAATTTTGGTTTGTTAATTTATAGTTTTAGTTCCACTATTTGTGAAAGGGTGCTCTGTAATACAAAAAAAAAGTATTACTTATTATTTCTTTTAGATGATGATAGTGAACCTATTTTGGGACACTGGTTTGAGGAAACACTTGCACCTCAGGAACCAGGTACTTGCATACCACCACCTTCATCTGTATCTAATAATGCTGAAATAACTACTGGAAATGGTAAACCTCAACAGCAACAGACTGATAGTTCATCCCTTGTTCCAGACAAAGGAGAACCCCATGGTGTAAGTACATGGGATATTATAATTAAAATTAAGATTAATTATTGAAGGAATATAAGCTGGTTAGAAGTGTTTTGATTATGGATTTTACTCCTTTTCTTCGCTATTCAACTATTTATAATCTTTAACTTCAGATTATATTAAAATATAGCGTGTATTTATAAGCACTATTCCTGTCATGCATTATATTATACACAGGCATGAACAGTCGATTATTGGATAAATGTCAGATGCAAGAGCCTGGAGTAGCAAATACCAACACAATTCACAATGGGAATGGGAACAGCATGACAAACATAAAAGAATTACATAGATTCTTTATTACTGTATATGTTTTTATGACCAAATCACACTATATATGCATTTGACCATTAAAATTCATATAAAATATTTATATTCATATTCATATATAAAAAAAAAAGTTAGGTCAAGGATAACTGTTGATACAACAGATAAATCCAAGAAGAAGAACAAATTCATGCAGTTTCATGGGATATGTTCAGTAAACATAAGCTATACCACATACACACAGGCTCATAGTAGGCTAACCTTAACAGTAAAGTCTTTTATTGTCATTTATGTCGCTACATGAAGAGTAGAATATTTTTTGCATATACTGCTTTAAATTCACAAATACTTGATACAAATGAAGGTTATCAGTTCCAACTTCTGACCCATCAATAGTCTTTAGTGTTTACATTTTTGTGTGCTGCTTTTCTAACAGTTTTTGTTTTTCATAATTTCATCTGCATTCCTTTATTCTGTTTCTGTAAACCCATATTTTCTATCAAAATGGATTCAAGAAGGAACAAATATATTGCTAAGTTCAAGCTTTAAAGTTATTGAGTATGCAGAAAAGATAAACAATTGTGCAGCTACAAGACAATTTAATACCACAGAGCATAATGTTAGGAATTGGATGAAGCCATGGCTCCACCTCCGTAGCTAGATGGGCAGGAGCAGCAGTGCGCAGCACATGCTTCTTGATTAGACCGGGGTTCGAGCCTGTGCCCACCAAATACGGAGGATGCGGAAAGGTCAGGGAATGACCACCGCATATCCCCAGAACAATATGGTCTTAGTTGCTAATGCTCATAAAAACCAAATAACAAACGAACAAGCCATGGCTCAACAAATATGCTCACCCACTTGCCCATGATGAGTAGCTGCAGACTAGACAAAATAGAATGTTTTTTTTTTTTTTTTTATATATATATATATATATAGTATGAATCAGAGCTGTGCTACTCAATATGTTCTACGTTGATAATAATATTAGTAAAATAATAAGAGGAGTATACCTCAATATAGTGCATAGAACCCTTCCGTATGATACCCTCCAGAAATTAAAACGGAAAAAACGAAAAAATCGGCAAACTTACCGGTACATTAGAATAAAAATAAATAATTAAATAATCAATTTAACACAATACAAATCAATTTAAAACAATTAAAAATCAAATTAACGCAATTAAAAGAATCAAACGAAAATATTCAAAACGATTTTCCTTCCTGAAGCTGACAACGCTTTTCGACCGTATGTCGTGATCACAGGAATGAAAATTACCGAATCGGGTTAAACCTGTTACTTAAATAGAGATTATTTGTCTTCGCGCATGCGCGTAAAGGTCCACGAATCAGAGATCAAATATGGCCGCCGAACATTAACAGAATTCTCGTGTAATTTAATTTCAACGGTTTCTGCAATTAATAGTCGCGTATAATTACGTTGAACGTTAAGTATTTTGGCTTCGTTAAATAAAAAAGTATGTTTTTCGTTAATGGCACGAAAGGCTAATTCTGACGCTGCTGAACGAGAAGCACGAACTGAGGCTTCATGTTGATTTACACGAATATTAAGAGAAAATCGGGTCGAACCCTGATAAGACGAGTCGCAATCACCGCAAGAAATGTTGTATACCAGATCATTAATTTGTGTTGCGAACGCTGAAAGAACCGAGCGATTGTTCAATATAGTGTGTAACTTTCGTATTGGCCTAGCTACAATTTTAAATTCGGTATCTTTCTGGAGGGTATCATACGGAAGGGTTCTATGCACTATATTGAGGTATACTCCTCTTATTATTTTACTAATATTATTATCAACGTAGAACATACTGAGTAGCACAGCTCTGATTCATACTATCTAATTAACTTTTAACCTCTTATTGACTATTTTATTCACTTCCGGTCTCTCCAGCAGTACTATGGGTTATTTTTTGAATGGCTTGGTACAAAATTACATTAAATCTACACTAAGGTACTCGGCCCAAAGTTACCATATTTCTTTTGTAAAATATTGCCTTCAAAACAACATCGTTCCGAAGTTTGCCAGGGTAAATTTAAACCAAAAAATATCAGGCATAAAACAACTAGCACTGGCGACATCGCGTAATATCGTCAAGCTTGCCTTAAAATCTCGTTATTCGAATAAACAAAAATACCTTTCTCAGGTTAGGAAGCTTCGCGATAAATTAAAAAATTATCTACATCCGAACGATTGGTCTATATTGAAGACCTCCATAGATTTGCGACGGGAAGCACAGGCCTCAGAAATAAAAAACAGACACGTTAATAAGTTGCAAACATTATCGGATAGGTCAAGACACGTTCATGCGAATTCTAACACATTGTCGCGGGATTGCGACCAAGTTCATACGAGTTGGGCGACATCCCCCCCACAGACACACAACGTGTTACCACAGAATATGTCAGCTAGTTCACGAACACCCCCTCACCAATTATCCAACGAACCGACATATCAACAGGTTACAAACCTTTCCTCGTGTACACTATCACAGGACCAGATTTCGCTTTTATCCAAAGGACTAAATTATAATTTACCACCTCGAAAACTGCCTAAAAAACAATGCGTAATTGATATTGAATTTGGACTTCGTAATGTTCCACAAAAAGATATATTTATTCAACAAGTTAACCAAGTAGTGAATAACATAAAAGAAACGCGACTTCCTAAATTGAATACACGTGACAGTTCAGCTTTACGAGAGCTTCGGGGAAATAAGGACATTATTATACAGAGGGCAGATAAAGGAGATACAGTGGTAATACTAGATAAACTTGATTATATTAATAAGTTAGATTCAGTTGTGTCAGATACCTCCACATATCGTGAAGTAGACCCGGCACTGTTTACCAATTTGGTCAATCAATACAATAAAACGTTAACCACGTATCGAAAAAACGACTACATTACCATGGTTCAGTTAAAGGAATTGAAGTCCAGAACATACAATATTCCTGCACTTTTCGGTCAGGTAAAATTACACAAGACTGGGTTTCCTATTCGACCTATTGTTTCCTACAGGAACTCGGCATTTTCATCCTTAGCCACACATGTGTATAACATTATAAAACCCTTTAGACAGGTAATACAATTTGGGATTAAGAACTACGATACATTATTTAATACGCTGAAAGACTGTAGACTCGGCGACAATGACAATTTATTCTCACTAGATGTTACCTCATTATATACGAATGTAAACGTTGAATACACATTAGATATTATTTGGGATATGTTAAATAAAAACTCGACACCGATTAATTATACGAAGCTACCTATTAAGGAAATTTTTCACTTAATTAAACTGTTAGTTGAGGCCAACTACATCACCTTTCGAGACAAGGTATACAAACAAATTTTTGGATTGCCAATGGGTTTGAGCCTGAGTGGCTTAATGTCAGAGATCTATCTCTCAACGATTGAGCAGATACATTTGACACCTTTTCGAACCCGTATCACATACTATGGGAGGTATTTAGATGATGTTCTAGTTATTACCGATAGTAATACTATCCAAGACATTTTACATTCGTTTAATAATATTCATTCTAGACTCAAATTTACATTGGAAAGGGAGGATACGGATACTAAGTCATTAAACTTTCTAAATTTCACGCTTACCCGGGATTCGAATAGAATACAATTTAGCATCTATCGAAAACCTACAAACACCGGTATGCTTCTACATTATAATAGCTATTCACCCGTTCACCTACAAAAGATCGATTATCTTTAATCAATTTCTTAATGCCTATAAATATTCAACGACGGAATCTGCTTTGGACTCAGAAATACAAATATTAACTAGCAGATTCTTAAACAGGGGTTATTCCATTACCACAATAAACCAAATTAGGGTACAAGCTAAGGATAGGATACAAAATACTACACCAATCAACAATAGTAACATCAAAAAATACTTTATTTCTGTCCCATATGTTGAACAGTGGCACAAACAGCTTAACAGATTCTTTAAAGATACCGAATTTAAAATTGTAGCTAGGCCAATGCGAAAGTTACACACTATATTGAACAATCGCTCGGTTCTTTCAGCGTTCGCAACACAAATTAATGATCTGGTATACAACATTTCTTGCGGTGATTGCGACTCGTCTTATCAGGGTTCGACCCGATTTTCTCTTAATATTCGTGTAAATCAACACGAAGCCTCAGTTCGTGCTTCTCGTTCAGCAGCGTCAGAATTAGCCTTTCATGCCATTAACGAAAAACATACTTTTTTATTTAACGAAGCCAAAATACTTAACGTTCAACGTAATTATACGCGACTATTAATTGCAGAAACCGTTGAAATTAAATTACACGAGAATTCTGTTAATGTTCGGCGGCCATATTTGATCTCTGATTCGTGGACCTTTACGCGCATGCGCGAAGACAAATAATCTCTATTTAAGTAACAGGTTTAAGCCGATTCGGTAATTTTCATTCCTGTGATCACGACATACGGTCGAAAAGCGTTGTCAGCTTCAGGAAGGAAAATCGTTTTGAATATTTTCGTTTGATTCTTTTAATTGCGTTAATTTGATTTTTAATTGTTTTAAATTGATTTGTATTGTGTTAAATTGATTATTTAATTATTTATTTTTATTCTAATGTACCGGTAAGTTTGCCGATTTTTTCGTTTTTTCCGTTTTAATTTCTGGAGGGTATCATACGGAAGGGTTCTATGCACTATATTGAGGTATACTCCTCTTATTATTTTACTAATTTATATATATATATATATATATATATATATATATATATATATTATAAACATTAATAATAAAAGATTATTGTAACATTAACAGAAGTTTTTGAGACTGCGTTAAACATCAAAGAATGAAAAACAATGATAACTGCCACCACAATAACAAATATGCTGTCTCGGTCTCCAGTGGTGTGCACTTGCACATTGGGAGTGTGTACGAGTGCACTTGCACACTCTCACACGGACCCCACTAGTGGCACACTCGTCAGTTACTGTTCTTATTCTTATTAGACATTAGGTCTTTAGGCCATTTAAAAGAAAATAAAATGGTTTTTTGGGGGGGGTGGGGAGTCCCTTTTTTATGTGGCAAGTAGGGTTTTGCATAATTTATTGATTCGGTGACTACAGATGGAAGATAAAATAAATAAATTTTTTATGTGGCAAGTAGGGTTTTGCATAATTTATTGATTCGGTGACTACAGATGGAAGATAAAATAAATAAATTTGTCACTGAAGCTCGGCAGAATGGAAACAGTTTCTCTTGGACAAATTTGAATCTTTGCCCTGAAACAGGCAAAGGAAATGAACATTACTGGTTGGTGTACCAGATTTACGAAAAGATATGATCTTGTCCTGCTACAGAAGACAACTGTTGTAGCACCTTCCCACAGAACAGGATGATGAAATAATTCAGAAATTTATAATCAAACATAGAAAGAGGAACAACTATCGATTGACGTGTATTGGAAACATGGATGAAACTCCAGTGAATTTTGACATGCCAGTCAGCAAAACAGTGAACAAAATGGATGGGGAAAATCAGTGCTAGTGAGAATGACTGGTCACCAAAAAACAAGATTTACTGTTGTATGGCTGGTGGCATGAGGCTGAGGCTAATGGTAATTTTCAAGAGAAAGACATTACCAAAACAGAAATTCCCTAAAGGAATAGTCATGCACGTCCGTGAGAAAGGTTGGATGGATGAATGAAGTTTGAAAATATGGCTGCAACAAGCATGGTGTTCCCAACATGGGATCGCAGAGGAAAGAAAAAGTCTACAGGTCTGGGTTACATTTAAATGCCATCTGATGGATAGTGTTGTTGCTCAAGTTAGATCCCAGATCCCAGAACACAGATATACCAGTTATTCCTGGTGGAATCACTCTATATCTGTATCTGTGTTCTAACAACCTCATACCAGATGGAAAAAACATGAGTTTGAATTCTGTCAATGATGCGAAGAATTTTAACCTGGACGAATTAGTTGGATGAATTAGAGGGTAACATTAAGTTTTTTATTTTATTTTTTTTTTTTAATTTATTTTATCCGTAAACTATGGTTTTTCATACAGCATACACCAGATCAACCACAAAACACATGCTATTTACGGTCCCATTATGTATATGGAGCAATATGGCTTGAGTTATTAATGTACCTAAGAAAGCTTATAACCCGAACCTTGTATTTGTTGGAGCTTAAAGAAATATTTCACATAGAGAGGTATTTATGTTGGATTAGCATTAGCAGAGGCATATGATGCAAGAAAGCAAGCTTATACGGCATCAGCCAAATAAAAAAAAAAAAACCTTCCCATTTCACCCATCCCTTTGCTCCAAAATTTCTCTAGTTCTTCCTTGAATTTATTTAAGCTATCAGATTCCACAACAACCGATGGAAGTTTATTCCAGTAATGAGCCACCCACTGGATAAAGGCAAATTTCCGCCATTTATCTGCAACCATCTTTCCTCAATTTGAATTTATGCCCCCTCAGGCACACAATCTGAGCAAGAGGAAGAATCCCATCAGCATTGAGTTGCTCAAACCATTCCAAGGCCTTATACACCCCCAATCAGATCACCTTGCAGGTGTCTAGCCTCCAGACGTTGCAATTTTCAGAACCAAGTTCTGCAAATTGTAAAGTTCGGAGGCTAGGCAACTCCAGATGTTGTATATTCCTGTATATCATTGAAAAGGCCCCATGAGCTGCTCTGGCAGCCGTCTGCACTGCAAGAAAACTTCATATCTGACTGCACAATTACCCCTAAGCCCTTTTCATTCTCCACTACCCTGAGTATAGTACCACTTTTCTAGATCCTGCTGCAGTAGTGCACTGTCATTAATGTCATTAACAACCCTGCCAACCTTTGTATGGTCTGCAAACTTGTACATTAAGCCTAATATACCTTCATTAATAATATCATTGATAAATATTGAAAATAACAATGGGTCAAACACCGAACCTTGGGACTCCCCGAGGGTTCGGTGTTGAACGCATTGTCGTGGACTAATAACATTAGTCCCCGAAGAGCAGTGTCCATTGATTACCACTCTTTGTCTTCTCTTTGTCTGCTCAACTATCCCATTATCCATAGCATAAACTTGCCCTTAATGCCATACTGCTCCAATTTGTACAGCAGTCTTCCATGTGCAACAGTAAAAAGCTTTCTTGAAATCCAAGTACAGCAGACTCTCGATTTACCGGGATCGGATTAACTGGGACACTTCAAGACTCCAAATTAAAAAAAAAAACTCTACCAGAAATCATAAAATTCAAGTAATACTAGAATAGGTATAAACAGATGTTTTGCAGGTCGTAAATAAGTCGTCATTGGGAGACAATGTACCTATTATCTTGCAACTCCTGCTGTCTTCACACCCCCTGCTCAAAAAAAAGAATAAATGTTTAGTTTGTTTTAGTGCATTGCGGCGATTGTGTTCCGTTGCACTGCAAAAAGACAGTTTGTTTTGTTATTTATGTCAGGGATGTCGTTTTTTTTTTTTGTCTAGAAATCACAAAAATGATGGGTAAATGCAAAAGAGTTGTGCTTTCAGTTAAACAAAAACTTGAAATTATTCAAAAGTTTGAAAATGGTGCATCCGTTAAATCTCTAATGAATCATTATAATGTTGGTGACCAAACCATACACGACACTGTAAAAAATAAAGGGAAGCTATTAGATTTAAAATCGGCATTGTAAAAAATAAAGGGAAGCATCGTATTGGACACTGTAGTATATGTTAAGTTTTTTTGTTTTTTTATCTATCAATATACTTTTTATGTCGGTTGCTGAACGTTTTTTGCTACAGTAAGCCCCCAACTTACGTAGCTTCAGACTTACGTTACGTTATTTATATTTTTTTTTATATGACTGAAGATTTCAGTGAAGGTGACACACATTTCACTATAGTACTATAACTTAAACATCCACAAAATTCCCGCTATTGGTATTATCGCAAATGCAATAAGATCGAGTTTACTACCCATTTATAATTAGATGCACTAACAGAAAAGCTCAGTAACCGGGAAAGTGCAAATTGTTTTTATTGTTTTATGGTAGTGATCTCCTGAAATGTGCTTTAGTAAAATGTGAGCTCACATGGGGTGATAATAGTGAGTTTTCACCTTAACCCTGTGAAGTTCTTTTCAGAAAATTTAATTTTGACTGTTATCATGGTGCCGACTATAAGAATAAGTGACTAGTAAATCTATCAAGAGAAGGAAAGTGATCAAGTTGGATCAGAAAATTAAAATAATAAGGATGTATGAAAATGGCCAAACATTAATAAGTATCGTGGAGAATTGAGATTTGTCAGTGGCAACGGTGAACACAATAATAAAGGAGAAAGACAATATGAGAAGCAGTGAAGGGATCAGCACCAATGAAGTCAACTATAATAACCAAGGCTATGAAACTCATATCAGTTTTTACGGTACTAACATGCTTTTTTTCTTCCTTTTATGTTTTCTTTTCTTATGTGCCACTCTGTCTACTTCACTGCCATCCCCAGATAAAGTTTTTAATTGAACTAATTAAAAATATATAACTTTTCTTCATTCTTCTGAAGATATTATGTGGTTTTTGTAATTTTGGCATATCAGGGCATATCAAGTAGCAATATTTTATTTGGCATTCTCGAGTTATGTAAAACTCGACTTATGGAAGTCCTGGAACATATCTCGTATGTATGCTGGGGACTTGCTGTATTTTTGGATTAACCAGGAAATCGATTATCCGAGAATTTTTTTCGTTTGGAATGATTTGGGTGATTTCCTATCGCAAAAGACTCCATGATCTGGCAGCCCGTCTGCACTACACACTGAACTTCATATCTGACTACACAATTAACCCCAGGTCTTTTTCACTCTCCACTTCCCTGAGTGTAGTACCACACAGTTGGTACGTTTCTCTTGGGTTACTGCTACTCATATGCAGTACTTTTCATTTTTCAATGTTAAACTTCAGTTGCCACTTCTCAACCCATTTGCTCAACTTATCTAGATCCAGTTGCAATAGCAAACTGTCCTTGGTGTCATTAACAACTCTGCCAACCTTTGTATCATCTGCGAATTTGGACATTAAACTGATATATCCTCATCAATATCATTGATGGATATACAAAATAACAATGGGCCCAGCACGGAACCTTGAGGAACTCTGCTAATAACATTAGTCCACGAAGAGCAGTGTCCATTGATTACCACTTTCTGTCGTCTCCCACTCAACTGTCTCTTTATCCATTGTAGCAGCTTGCCCTTAATGCCATACCATTGCAATTTGTATAGCAGTCTTCCATGTGCAACAGTATCAAAAGCTTTCCTGAAATCCAAGTATATGTTATCAAAATTATTTTTTGTTTCCATTTACTTTGTAAACACATCATAGTATCCCATCAAATTGGTCAGACAAGACTTCCCTTTAACAAACCCATGCTGTGTCTTAACTACTGCAGTCTTGTCTAGATGATTCTGCAATGCTTCTTTAACCACTGACTCCATTATTTTTCCCAGAACACAAGTTAAACTAACAGGTCTATTGTTATTTGTTTCACCTTTTGAACCCCCTTTGTGAATTGGTGATACATTTGCACACTTCCAGTCCATAGGGAACTCCCCCTGAATCCAAGGGAGCTCTCATAATTATGGCTAAGTGTTTGCTTACTTCCTTTGCTGCCTTCTTTAATATAACTGGATAGACCCCATTCATCTCAGATGCCTTTCGTATATTTAACTTCAACAGTTTCTCCCCCACTTTGCTCTCAGTTACAGGTGACCCCTGCTTAATGCTGATAATTCTTTCGTGAAAAACAGAGCACTAAGTGAATCCCCGCTAAGCGAGCACCGCATTCCCATAAGGTAACATATGTATTTGTGAGTTGCGGTCGGTGCCATAGGATATTTCCTAATCAATAATAAACGGTAGTGAAAAGATGCATAGCTGTCGGTCAAAATATTTGATTTATATTCAAATATTTGTACATATAAAATATTCTACATTACATACATATATAATTATGAGGTAACTACTTACGTATCAAAATTAAACTTAAAATTCATTCCAATTAAAATCATGAATTCAATTGATTTTAATTTAACTGATGAATTTAATCATGAAAAATGTGTCGATTTGGGGTTGTATTTTGACCCTCTTCCTGGTAAACTAAGAGGGGTTTTAATTTAAAATCTCTGCAGCATTATCACCCAACAATAAAGTCAACCGATTTTTTGCCGCTTTGAAACCTGGTATGTTTTTTCTTCTTTCAATATGAAACTTCTTTGGAAACGAATGATTAATCATTCGTTTCCAAAAAAAGTCCTGCTTCATCTATGTTAAAAACTTGTTGACAAGTACAACAGATAATACCCCTCTTCAATAATTTTCACAACTTCTTTTTTGATAGTTTCGGCCGCTTGATCTGCACTTGCAGCTTCTCCCTGGATTTTAAATCTATTCAACCAGCCCTTACTAGTTTTAAATGGTTCTGTATTTTTATTTTTTTAGGTGAGTTTTCTTTGGATCATCATATAGGCTAATCTCTCTCTTTCTCTCTTTTTTTTTTTTTTTTTTTTTAAGGCAAATATTTAACTTAACTGAATTCTGCATTGGATATTATCTTCGATAAAATTAGTTAGTCTCTCCATTTCAATCCTAATAGCCGGTCTAGCCCTAGTTGCTTGCAGTGGAACAGCTATCTTTCCCACTGCTAAAATTAATTCTTTATTTTTTATAATTGTTCCTACAGTTAAACTTGTCAGTCTTAAATTATGGCACTAATCTGCTTGTCGTTGACCGGAATTGATTCACTTCAAAACGTCTAATTTAATTTTCAAATTCAGTCTTTTTCTTACATTTGTAGTCTTCGTACTGTGTCCAGACGTTGGTTTTTTTTTCCCCTTATCGCCATTATTAACTCTTCGAAAATGTAACAGCGTTGGTTGCATTAATTATGATTCAATGTTCGAGTAAACTGTCCATTAGGCACGATGTCTAATAATACTGTACCGTGTGACGACTAGACTTCAGATAAATGCATATAACACAAATATTACAAGCAATATACTTGATCATTTTTTAAAATGTTGATCTTGGAACTACGTAACAAGTCACTGTACTGCAATTAAATTAGCGTGTGAGAAAATTTCACTGAGCATAGGAAACATTTTAATCCCGATTTGCTATTTATTTTCAAGCTATCAACTCCATCAAATGAAACGGTTTCGTTAAACATGCCAAAAATGCAATCTGTAAAAGAGCGTTATAGTGATTTGTGACGTTATGGTCAGATATGGGTTATAATATAAGAACAGCGTTATAGCGAATCAGTGTAAAGTGAACCGCGTTATAACGAGGGCCTGCTGTATTACAAAATCACTTAGCTTCCTGTTAGAGTTTGATAAGCTTCCGGCATTCCTCTCCTCGAATAACTCCTCGTGTGTGAATGTAGATGCAAATTACTCATTCAGTTTATCAGCTACCTGATCATGATCATCAACAGTCAAACATCTACATTAAGTGGACCAATCTGATTCATCCTTTTCCTTCTAGATTTTACGTAAGTAAAGAACTCTTTGCTGTTTTTCTTTGCATCCTTTGCCAAAGATTTCTCGTAATCTGCCTTCACCTGCCTCACCTCCTTTGTAACTTGATTACAGACTAGCTTATATCTATTGTAGGTTTCTGTGTTGCCTGATAATTTATATACATCTCATGCATTTTTCTTCTCTGCCATGAGCCTCATTAATTCATCTGATATCCATTTAGGCCTAAATCGTGAACAGTATTTCTTAGTTGATATGAAAAGCCTAGTAGGTTCCAAGATTAATTCCTTGAATGCTTCTCGTTTAGAATTCACTGTTTGTAACATCATCAGTTGGTCCCACGGTATAGAATTTAAAAACTCTCTGAGACTACTGGAGTCCCCTTTACAAAAGCAAAAGCCCTTTCCTTTACCCTTGATGGTAGTTAACATCTTTAAGTAAATCCCACATCAGTGTACTGTAATCGCTGTCATCCAGTGGTTCCTTTATCTGCAAATTCTTAATGCATTACTAATCACTGCTGATAATCAGATCAAAAGTATCATCCAATCAAATTGGTCAGACAAGACTTTCCCTGTAACAAACCAGTGCCATGGATGAATTATAACTGCAGTCTTGTCTAGATGAACATGCAATGCTTTTCTAACCAGTAACTCTAATTTTCCCGGGAAAGAAGTTAAACTAACAGGTCTGTAATTACTTGTGCCACCCTTTGATCCACTTTGTGAATAGTGGATACATTTGCATATCTCCTGTGGGGGATCTCCCCTTGGTCCAAGGATTCTCTCATAATTATGGCTAAGGGTTTGTTTACTTCCTTTGCTGCCTCATTTAATATAACTGGATAGATCCCATCCACCCTAGGTGCCTTTCTTATGTTTAACTTCAACAATTGTCCTCCACTTTGTTCTCATTTATTACAAAATCGTTTAGGTCTCTGTTAGAGTTTAATAAGTTTCTGTCCTCCACTTCCCTACGCAATTCCTCATGTGTGAATTTAGATGCCAAATACTCGTTCAGTTTGTCAGGTACCTGAGCAGGATCATAAACAGTTGAACCATCGAACCATTGATAGAATTTACATAAGTAAAGAAATCTTTGCTGTTTTTCTTTGAGTCCTTTGCCAAAGATTTCTCTTAATCTACCTTCACTTGCCTTCCCTCCTTTGTGACTTGATTACAGAGTAGCTTATATCTACCATAAGCTTCTGTGTTTACTTGATACTTTATATGCATCCCATGCATTTTTCTTATCTGTCACGAGTCTCATTAGTTCATCTGACATCCATTTAGGCCTAAACCTTGAACAGTATTTCTTAATTTGTATGAAAAGCCTAGTAAATGCTTCCCATTTAGAATTTTCTGTTGGTAATGTCATCAGTTGGTTCCACGGTATAGAATTTAAAATCTGTCTGAGACCACTGTAGTCACCTTTATGAAAGTAAAAACACTTCCCTTTACCCCTGATGGTAGTTACATCTTTAGTATTAGTATTAGTAATGGCCGCATGGTGCAAGAAAGCCTATCGCTTATGCTGCACCAGCCAAAAAAAAAAAAAAAAAAAATCCGAACAAAACAATGATTAAAAAAAATAATAAAATAATAATAATAATAATAATTAATAAAAAAAAAAAAAAAAAAAGGAAATTAAACCTATCATCCTATGCGCTTCCCTTGCCCGAAAGTACTATCCAGATGACCTTTGAATTTCTCCAAACTGTCAGCCTCTACCACCCACGAAGGCAACTTATTCCAGTAATTTATAACACGCTGGCTAAAATAAAACTTCCTGCACTCCAATCTAAACATTTCCCCCTGAACTTGAATTTATGACCCTAGTTCTAGCATCATTTATAATCTTGAAAATTTCGTCCTCGTTCATTTTACTGCTGCCTCTCAGAGCCTTAAACACCTCAATCAAATCTCCTCTAAGGAGTCTAGTTTCCAAACTCTGCAACCCACATATTCGAAGTCTTTCTTCATAAGGACGCCCTTTTGCCGATCTCACCAGGCAAGTTACCCGTCTTTGCACCCTTTCAAGAAGCTCGATGTCTTTCTTTAGGTGCGGTCTCCATACCTGAACACAGTATTCCAAGTGTGGTCTAACAAAAGCCTTATATAACGGGATTATCACGTCCCTATCTCTACTTGCAAAAATTCGATAGATCATCGATAGGACACCATGGGCCTTCCTTGCAACCTGTTTACAATGCTCAGAGAATTTCATGTCTGACCGTGTCGTAACACCCAAGTCCCTTTCCTCCAGTACAGTCTGTCCTCGTATAGCACGATAGTTGCGTTCCTAGAAACCCTCGTGCAATGCAAAACAGTGCAATATAAACAACAGGCCCTATGGGAAAAGTAGGGTTAGATGCCGACCACCCAAGATTGAACACACATTTGGAACCAAAACATTACCAAACACAATAAATAATCGGGTAATTTTAATCGTTATAAAATGCTTACGTATTTTATAACGATTAAAATACGTAATAAAAATAATATTATATTATAATAAAGTATTTTTAGTATTTTTTAATACTAAAAAAGTATTTTTTACGAATAAAATACGTATTTTATTCGTAAAAAATTTATTATATTAAATAAAATAGTCGTAATAAAATACTTACATATTTTATAATACGTAAGTATAAATTATAATACGTAAGTCGTAATAAAATATTGCTAATGCTTTTGCTTCTATCGTAAGCAAACTTGCTTTTTGTTTGATTTTCTATCCAAAGAGATGACAGCCGTTCCATCTCTTCCAATTCTTTGTGTCTTAATCTAATGGATTTTAATTACACTTTGAGTTGTTCCCGCTATGAAAGTTGTTTTTATTTTCTCTGCATTCTTTGTAATTCTCCGCGTTGCCTCATTTAGGTCTGTAGCACGTGCAATATCACATGGTCTTTCATTTCGCTCAAAGCGTTTCACAATTTCATATTTTTTCTCTATCGACAGAAGCGGACTGGCCATAAGCCTTACGGGGGAAACCACGGTGGGCCGGAGGCCGGTGTGATTTTGGCCATAAACCGTAGTATGAGGCCACTACAAATTTTCCTGGGTAAGAATTTTTGACCCAGTCCGCCTCTGTTTATCGATATTGCTTCTTTTTTTTCTCTCTGAATCTGCAATGTCTTAGCCAGGACGCTTCCTTTTCACACCTTTTAAGTATTTTACTAATTTTTAGGGAATAAAGCACAATTACAAACGAGGTGGCACGCTTGATACACATAAACAAAGCTGCGCGCGTGTAGCAACTGAATGAATAACACCGTAAAGGCTGAGATACACTATTAATTAACACCTCACATTTTACTAAAGCACATTTCTGGGGGTTACTACCATAAAACAATAAAAACAATTTCCAGTTGAGTTTCTGCTAGTGGAATCTGTTATAAACTGGTAGTAAACTCCATCTAATTGCATTTGCGATTATGTCGATAGCTGGAATTGTGTTGGTTTTTACGTTATTATGGTGAAATGTGTTTCCCCTTCACTGATATAAAACACATAAATACATTTTCAGAATCTTCTTCGTTCCTATCGTGTTGCGTTCAGTTGGGGTGATTCCGCATTCGACTGCCATTTCTTGTAAACACAAAGGCGAATCGTGTATAAGCGAATTCGGTTCGTGTTATATAAGATAACGTTCCCCTATTTATAAATCGTGTATGATCGAATTCGTGTAATGCAAACACGTGTTATACGAGGACCGACTGTACTGGGTTTAGTTGAACTCCACCAATTATTTTGGGATTACTGTTTCCCAGGTGTAATACCTTACACTTTGTTGGATTAAAGCATAGCTGCCATTTTTCTGACCATTCCTGAAGTCTATCTAGGTCTCTCTGAAGAAGTTCAGCTTGACAGTGATCATTAACTACTGTACCAATTTTAACATCATCTGCAAATTTAGACATCACGCCCTCTATCCCTTCATCAATGTCGTTTATGAAAATTAAAAACAACAGTGGTCCTAATACTGATCCTTGGGGAACCCCACTTCTTACATCAACCCAATCTGAGAATAGCCATTTATCACAACCCTCTGCCTCCTGCCCTGAAGCCATCCTTCTATCCATCTAAGGATTTTCCCAGTGATTCCAACCTGTTCCAGCTTATAAAGCAACCGCTCATCTAGGACTGAGTCAAAAGCTTTGCTGAAATCTAAATAAATAATGTCGAAATTATTCCCTAAATCCATCTCGTGAGTGACCCTTTCGAAATAGCGAACCAGATTTGTTAAACATGATTTTCCCTTTACAAAACCATGCTGAGTATCCTTGAGAATTTCGATTCGATCCAAATGATCCTGAATTCCACCCTTGATCATTGCCTCCATGATTTTCCCTACTACTGAAGTCAGACTGACAGGTCGATAATTTCCAACTTCACTTTTAGAGCAACCCTTATGTATGGGAGATACATTTGCACCTTTCCAATCCAAGGGAATCTCCCCATCGTCTAGTGATGCTCGCATGATTAGCCTCAATGGTTCAATGCACTCGCTTGCCGCCTCCCTTAAGATTATAGGGTATATCCCATCAACTCCAGGAGCCTTACTGGTCTGTAGGCTCGAAAGTTTTTTCATTAAATAATCTTGCGAAATTTCAATATCATTAATTACATATTTTTTAACTTTGCTCCCACAATTTCCCATTGCGACAAAAGGCTTTTCATTTGTAAATATCGATGCAAAATGACTTGAGTTCATCTGCAACGGCAGCTGGTGTATTTAATACTATCCCCTTTCCCTTACGTAAAGGTCCGATCTGGTTTGTCCTGCTCTTTTTGGCATTTATATATGTGAAGAATTCTTTATACCCCCCCCCTTTGCTCTGTTTGCTAGTGATTTCTCATAAACTGCCTTTGCCTGTCGAACCTTTTCTGTGGCTCTATTACACATTACCTTGTAGCTGTTATAGGCTTCAGTACTTTTTATTGCTCTGTAACCTTTCCATGCCACCTTTTTCTGCTCAAGTAATGTGGCAACTTCACTATTCATCCAATTTGGAACCCTCTTCTTGGAGTATTTTTTTAATTGTATATGTTTTAAAAGTGTACCACAGTTCAAATGTATTCATTTTCTGCACGATATCTACGCAGTTAATAGAGGCCACGTAGTACCTTAAGGCATCGTAATTTCCTTTTCTGAAATTAAAACCCATTCCGTTGCCTTTTACTTCTGCTACCTCTCTCGTCATCATCCACCGTAGAACTCCGTGATCACTTCCTGCTACTGGTTCCTCTACTGTCAGCCCTGTTATGTCATCTGATTCATGTGTGATGATGAGGTCTAGGATATTCTTTTCTCTAGTACTTTCCCTGACATGTTGATACAAATAACAGTCATCTAGTTGATTTAAAAATTTTGTTCCCGATCTCAAGTTTCCTTCCCATTTACTCCAATCAATTAGAGGCAAATTAAAATCACCCATAATAAGGCATTGATGCTTACTTACCCATTCCATTTGCATGTAGAGGCTTTTGTCATAATCTTCACAATCACCTGGTCTGTAGATTACTCCCACTAGCATTATACCTTTGTTTCCAACTATCTCACACCATACAGACTCTATACTAGCATGTGAAATGTTTGAATCCGGGAAAGCTATCGTCGCACTCAGGCTGCTTCTGATAAGAAGCATTACCCCCCACCCCTTCTATCTACCCTATCCTTCCTAAATACATGATACAAGCCGTACTTAAACACATCATCCCCAATTTCCAGGTGGCAGTACGTCTCCGTAAGCCCTATCATGTCCGCGTTACTTGTTTTAACCAGCAGTTCGAATTCGCTCATTTTATTGACGATACTTCTAACGTTGCTGTATAAACAATTAAGATTTACTGTTCTTGTATATTTAACAACCCTAACACAACCCTTGAAGTTTTTTAGGCTCTCTTCCCTGATATTAGCTACCCACTCACGTGAAACGTTTCTGCCCGCAGAACATCTAGATAATACGTCCAGTTGGGGTAACAGATAAGAACTCTTAAGGTATGGGCAAGAGTTACATTGACCAATATTATCAGATAAATGCGTGTCAGTATTACCCACATCCCCCCTAACTAGCAGTTTCCCTGAACCTTTAAGGTATCCTCAATAATACTGGCAAAAACGTTTGCACCACCTTTGTTTAAGTGTATCCCGTCTCTACAAAACAAATTCCTTCTACCTACAAGTGTGGGCCACGCTGATAGAAATTTCCCCCTTAAAGCCTTGCAGATTCCTTCAAGTCTTGAGTTAATCCACAAGGCTCTTAACATATAATCCCTCCTATCGTGTCTGGGCAGAATTGCAGACACATAGACATTATGGCCTAGCTCCCGGCATTTCCTCAGCATGGTCCTGTATTTTTCCAACTAATTGTCAGATCGTGTACGTTTAATATCATTAATCCCCACATGAATAATAATATTCCCTTTACCCCCTTTAAAATCTGACAATCTGTTGGTGACATTGTTAATATTTGCTCCCGGCAGACATACCCTGGTTCTACTCCACCTATTCTTATTACAAAAAATATTCCCTGTTTCCCTGACAATGGAGTCTCCTAATAAAACAATGTCCTTTTTAATCAGAGTAGTTTGCACTTGGTTTTTCTGTTTTGAGGCTTGAATCGGGTGTGCATCACTTGGTAGATTGCTGGAGTCTTGAGTCCCTGATGAGCTCCCAGATGCATTATTCTCGAGGGCAAGTACCCGTTTTTTCAGGGACTCAAATTGTTCCATCAGTGCACCAAATTGTAATTTAAGATCGGTGCACTCCTTACATCGATCACAAAGAAAAGAATCCCCAGGTGAGGTAGGATTAGTCACCAAGTTGACCTTGGAAAACATTCCACAGGTTCCACAACGGATTAAATCATGACTCGCCCGTAAATCGCCATCGGCTATTTCCGTGTGAGTCACGATACCCTGTAACGTGTTTAAGGCAGATCTCGTAACTACCATTATAAAATTAAATAAATATCAATGAAAGTTAACTTTAAAAAATTATATCTATAATATTATTAAAATCAAACTGTTACAGGAAAACCTATAACAAAATAATCCAACAATATCTAAATAAATCAAATATTTAAAGCACTATCCAAAAGTAAACCACTTAACTGAGGAGCCCTGACTAAGCGTGTCCGCTCATCTCGAATGTCAACACTGAACAAGGAGAGTAAATACCACATCAGTACACTGATCACTGCCACCCAGTGGTTCCTTTATCTGTAGATTCTAAATACATTAATAATCCCCACTCATAATCAGATAAAGAGTATTAGTTCCTCTGGTTGCCTCTCGAACATGCTGCTGTAGAAAACAGTCATCCAATATATCCACAAAAGTCTTGCTAGTGTAAAAGTGAACAACCCACAAGTTCCAGTCTATATCTGAGAAGTTTAAATCCCCCATTATAAGACATTCTGATTTACTGGCCCACTCTGTTTCTTTGTACAGTTGTTAGTTGTACTCATCAGTATCGTTAATAACTCACTCCAACCTCATTTTTGCTTTCCCACTGCTTATGTCATACCAAACTGACTCAACATTGCACTGTCCATCCATGTCAACTGGATTCACTGTCTTAGAGTTTATGCACTTCTTAACTAAGAGAATAACCCCTTTGCTCCTATCTTCTTTGTTATTTCTGTATTTATTGTGCTCCCCATATTCAAATTCTTTTGTGATGTGGTGTCGACGTGACACCACATCTGAAATCCCAAATGTCTGTATTTGTTGTCTTAACCAGCAACTAAAATTCCTCAAATTTTTCTCACTATACTCCTAACATTGGTGTACGTTCAAGTATACATGCACTTGTTCTCACTCTTAGTTAGCCTAAGACAGATCATGTATTTACTTGTTCCATGATGGTTCTCAACAGTTCATGAAATCCCTAGCAATTTGCTTTCCAGGCTGCTGCTTATTCCAATAGAAGCAGTGCAGGAATCACTTTCATCTCTGCCTGTGGCTGCTGTTAATCTATTAGTCTGTGAATCCCCCCCCCTCCCTACTCTAGCAGTAATCCAACCCAACTAACACTGCCTTGATAACATCAGCAAATATTCCTGCACTCTTTGTATTTAAGTGTATCCAATCCCTGTAGAAGCAATCTCTCCTGTTAACAAGCACTGACCATGCTGTGAAAAATTCTACCCCACGAGCCTTGAATAATCTCTCCTGGGCTGAATTGATTGACAAGGCTCTCCTCATATACTCCGTCCTATCGTCTATTTTCAGAATTGCAGACAACTTCAAATGTAACCCTAACTCGTGACTTTTTTTTCAACATTGATGTGTACTTGTTAAATAAGTCTGCAGATCTCCTACTCTTAATTAGTGCCAATATATACAACAATATCACCTTTTGTGCCCTTAAAAGATGATATCTGCTCTACAACATTATCAACTTTTGCCCCCTGGCAGACATACCCTGGTCCTATTTCACCTATCCTTTTTGCACAATATATTGCCAGTTTCCCTGACAGTTGAGTCGCTGACAATAACTAGCTCCTGTGGGACCAGCACATTCTGCCCTGAAGATGGCCGTTGTGTTGCCTGATGCACAAGAGTGACCTGGCATTGAGTTGGCCAACTGAGAGCTTGGTGAGGGTGCCCATTTTAATTCATTCGAGGGCATTTTCCCTACTCTTCAAACTCATAGCTGCCCATCAGAACCCTGAGTTGTCACTCAATTTCTTGACACTCTCTAGCACACACAGAGACATCCTTCTTGGCTTGATCATGTCCTGTTCCAGAAAGGTCCCCAAACATTTCATATTTTCCACATTTTTTTAGACTGTGATGCATTGGAGTATGCCCCCTTCCATTCTTCCCGAGCCACAACACTCTCACTATTTTGTGTTTGTTGCTTTGCTCTAGTCTGGGGCATGATTTCCGTTTAAGTACAATTTAATTGATTAACGATGAAAATTAATAAGATTAATAAATTTAATTGGCAATACTGTACTAAGGTAACAGATTCCTAATACAGTGCTCTGTATTACGCTATCTAGGTTTAACTTTGAGCTTCTTGTAGTCATCTGTTTTTGGATCTGCCAGTTATCTGCTGCCTTTATCTTACTAGGTGTGCAAATATGAATGTTGCACTGCCTTTCACTTAAGATTTGTTAGTGAGAGAGCTGAGTTAGGTGCTGGTGATACGGTTATGTTATCTATCTATATATATATATATATATATATATAAAACGCTTAGGTATGCTGCCCAAATTTTCCACCTGCTAATTGTTGCCAGCACCCTTTCACATGGTTCACCTCGCATGACCAACACACCGGACATTCTTTATTAATTTTTGTACTAACGTTTTTTGACCGAAGAAAGGCAACCTATGCCTGAAAGCTATCGATGTATGTTTATTTACTTCAATTTTAATAAACTGTTCTAAGTTTTAAGAAGTATAAAAATGGCTGAACAGTGTGTAAGAACTTTGAGAAAATGTAGAAGAAATGCTAATAAAACATTACAGGAGATATCTAAGAGACCGAAACGACTCTCTACGACTATGAAGACTGACAGAAAACATTGAAGAAAGAGAAGCAAGGTTGGAAATGAGAAGATTCTGTAGGACTAATCAAATAGAAGTACCCGATGCGAATAATCAACAAGCTGTGATTTATGTGGAAGAGCATGACAGGAAATATGTGTTACAACTGTGAGTATTGTAATGCAAGATATTGGGGACATGAGTTAAACACATCAAATAAATACACTAATTGCTGTCATGATGGAAAGGTTTCACTTGACCCACTGTCTGAGTAACTTACTCTATTACGAGAACTGCTTACAGGGGATACACGTGAAGCAAATAACTACAGAGAACATATACGAGAGTGCAACTCAGCAATGGCGTTTGCATCAATGGGCGCAGAGATTAAATCACCGCCTGGAAATGGTCCATACTATTTTAGAATACACGGCCAGATTTACCATTTGGTCTCTCTGCTATGTCCAAATGAGGCAAATAAGCCAGGATATGGACAACTTTATATTTTTGATTCTGCTGATGCAACAACAACAACAAAATGGCATGAAAAACAATCAAACGAAGGGTGTAAAACCAAAGTAATGCAACAATTCGACTAGGTGGTTAAGAGAGATGATATAATGCACCTACATCCAAAACGGAGGTAGCTGCAATATTTGTTGGAGAAGACGGGGAACCACCTGCAAATAGAGACATATGCATATATCCCACAGGTGACTGATGTAGAATTATATCACCACTAAACAAGAATGGTGAAGACTGAAGGATCTAGATTAAACTATTCACGCCATAATCGGAAAGATGACATGTTACTCCAGGTATATCTAGTTGATGAGATAATTTCTACCTCTTAATTTGTTGATTAAGAGATTCTTTGGTGTGTTCTGGAATTGACATAAGCCTGCATAGCAAATATGTGCATTTTCTCATATTTGGATTCAAATGTCCAGGAAAATTGTGGGCTGATGATTGATTGTTATGTTATGATAATGCACCAGCTCAGTGCAGCTTTCTCTGTGCAGTGAAGGTTAAAAATTTACTTTAACCTTCTTAAACTTTTAATTTTTTATGTTCACACAGTTTCTCATTTCCTATTCATCGTCCAGTGATATATATTAACTGTGTGTGTTGTGACATTCATGCAATTTATAAATTGAATTGAACAGGTAATGCAAATAACCAAGTTTAAATATTGTAATCCATATTAAATATATGTAATTTATTAAGTTCGTATAAGTACTGAATAAAGAATGTATATTTTAATTTGCAGTACATTAACTTAGCTTCCAAAATCTTCAGCTTTATGGACAGCTACATGGTGAATTCAGATGGTCACTGCATTCGAAATTATTTAAAGTAAGTTTTTGGAAAAGTTATTTTGTTTGTGTTTGTCTTTTTATTTAAATAAGTTTAATTGTTTTAATTATCCGAGGGACATGGATATATTTATGTGGGACGACTCATAAAAATGTGAACTCGTTCTTTTTTTTATTATTATATTTTTTTAATATTGCAAGTACTTTTTTTGTCTTTCTTGTTACCTTCTCTTCATTCTTTTTTAAAAAACAAATTGCTCTGCTAGAACTTTGTTTTTAAAAAACAGTGTTGGCAGAGGGAGTGTAAATATGATTATAGTAGAGTAACTTATGTTGCATGAAGAATGAAAAACCATTTTTATTTTAGTTTTTGGGTAAAAGTGGGTTTTTTTTAAAAAAAAATCCATTTGATTCTATTCTAGTGATCAATTAATAGAATTCCATTCTATTCTATTAATTGAACACTTGGGTAATTAAAGAGAATGGGCCTATGGCACTGGTTTCCATGGTTTAGTGGAAGCAATAACTAAAATAAATTTAAGTTTTAATATGACAAGTAGCTTTCAGAGTGACGAACCTCTTCCTCAGCAAGAAAGGTACATACATACAGAAGTGCAAACATAACATAAAATTTTAGAAATGGAATAAATTATATTAAATATGCTGTGTGTGTGTGATCAGATGACTGGGAGAGTGTGTACATGAACGCTCATGTTCATGCAGTACCTCTTTCACCAATTCCAAAATTTCCTATAGTTTCCCTTTCTGCACCGTTTTGTCCCTTTCCAATCTTAGCATTGAAGTCCCCCATAATCATAGTGTAGTGGGTTTTCTGCTCATCTAGAAGACTTTCAATTTCGGTGTACATTTCTTCAACCTCTTCATCATCATGGCTCAATGTTGGTGCATAATTCATTATAACCTTTAGCTTGCACCTCTCAGAAATCCTGAGTAGTAGTCTTGGTCCCCTTAGTGATGTACTTTTGAATTCCAAAATTTGTTTTTTATATCTTTATGGAGCAGAAAGCCAACTCCATCTTCGCTCCTTTCACTGTTTCCATTGGTATACAGCAGATTTCCACTTGATAAACTTATAAGTGATTCATTTCTTCTTCTTGTTTCAACCAAACTCATGATATTTCAATTCACATTTTCTAATTCCTTTTCCAGCTCTAATATCCTGTCTTCTCCGATGAGTGATCTTACATTGTAACAGGCCAAGTTCAGTTTCCGTGCATGGCAGCCTGGTCATACCAATGATTCTTAGCACCCTCTGCTTCCACTCTGATCCTCTCGTTGCTGTAAGAGGGGGAGTGAAAGCCACTGGGGACTGAGGGCCATTTGTTTCGTCATGCTGTCACGTGCTGGAGGGTTTGGTCTTTTCCTCTTCACGCTAACCAGGCGTCTTGAAACTCTACACATTTGTTGCCACCTAAGTGATGTAACAGGGCTTGCCATCGAGAAGGTGTGCATGAGTGGATTTTAGGGAGGCAGGCCAACTGGACTTCTCCTAAATCTTCCGAAATAGAAAAATATTGGATCCATCAGTGTTTTAGACTGAGTGTCTGATAACACACAGAATGCCTGTTCCCCCTCTAAGACCCATCCATTGTAGCAACTTACCCTTAATACCATACTGCACCAATTTGTACAGTAGTCTTCCATGTGAACAGTGTCAAAAGCTTTCCCGAAATCCAAGTATACACCGATGATCCAAAACATTATGACCACCTACCTAACATGATGTTGGTCCTCCACGTGCAGCCAAAACAGCTCGTACCCGGTGAAGCATGGATGCTATAAGATTTCTAAATGTATCTTGTGGTATGTGGTACCAACACGTAACCCGGAGATCCTTTAACTCCTGTAAGGTCCATGGTTGAGATGACGGAGATCGAAATTATTATTTCAACACAAACCACAGATGCTTGATGGGATTAATGTCTGGGGAATTTGGTGGCAAGGGCTGGACGTCTTCCTCATGTTCCGTGAACCAGTCTCGAACAATCCGGGCGGTGTGGCATGGTGCATTATCCTGCTGAAAGGTGGCACCACCAGAGGGAAGACCATTGCCATGAAAGGGCATACCTGGAAAGCAATGATGTTTAGGTAGGTGGTAGACATCAGTGCCCAGCACATGGATGACTGGACCCAGGGTATCCCAGCAGAACATTGCCCAAAGCATGACACCACCTCCACCAACCTGTTTCCGTCCTACGGTGCATCCCCAGATAAATGACACACACACACATACCCGGCCGTCCACATGGTGCAACAGGAAACGTGATTCATTGGACCAGATGACCTTCTTCCAATCATTCAAGGTCCAATTTCGATGCTCGCATGCCCATTGTAGGCACTGTCGCCGGTGAACCGTGGTTAGCATGGGCACTCAGAGTGGCCTGTGGCTACGCAGCTCCATTTTCAGCACAGTTCAATATACTGTGTGTTGTGACACATTACTCCCATCACCAGCATTCCAATTACTGGTGAGTTGTGCTACAGTTGCCCTTCTGTTGCCACGTACCATCTGGGAGAGACTTCACTCACCTCGAGCATTGATGAGCCATGGTTGTCCAACAACTCGCTGGCGGTTTGTGGGTTTCCTCTCCTCGGACCACTTTCAGTAGGTACTAGCCACAGCTGGCCATTACAGTTTGTCCTTTTCCAAACTCGCTTAAGTCCGCTGCCTCTCCCATCTGAATAATAAGAGTAACACTGATTAACGGAGCTCAGTATCAGGTGTTTTTTATACCGTGTCCCGACCTGTGAATGTGCCGCAGTTCAACTGCAGTTGCTTTGATTTGCATAACAACTTGCTGGTCATAATGTTTTAGCTCATCGGTGTGTGATATCAAAATTATTTTTTGCATTCAGTTCCTTTGTAACCACATCATAGTATCCAATCAAATTTGTCAGACAAGACTTTCCCTTAAACCCTTGCTATCTCAATTATTACTGCAGTATGTCTAGATGATCCTGCAATGCATCTTTAACCAGTGACTCCATTATATTCCCCCAGGGCGCCTCCATAGCCAGGTGGGAAGGAGCAGCAATGCGTAGCACACGCTTCTTGATTAGACCGGGGTTCGAGCCTGTCACCACCAAATACAGAGGATGCTGAAAGGTCAGGGAATGACCACCGCATATCCCGGAGCAATATGGCCTTAGTTGCTAATGCTCCTTAAAAAAAAAAAAAAAAAAAAAAACAATATTCCCCCAGAACAGAAGTTAAACTAACTGGGCTGTAATTACTCATGTCACCCTTAGATCCACTTTTATGATGAATTGGAGATACATTTCCACATCTCCAATCCATGAGGACTTCTCCTGAGTCCAATGATACTCTCATAATTATGGCTAAGGGTTCCTCCTTTAATATAACTGGATAGATCCCATCCATCCCAGGTGCCTTCCTATTTTAACTTCAACAATTTCTCCTCCACTTTGCTCTCAGTTATTACAAAATCATTTAACTCCCTGTTAGTTTGATAAACATCTGGCCGTCTCCTCCTTGAATCTCTCTTTATGTGTGATTGTAGGTTAAAAATGCTCATTCATATTATTAGCTAAAAATATGATCAACAGTCGAACCATCGATATCAAGTGGACAAATCTGATTCATCTCCTCCCTTCTAGAGTTTATATAACTAAAGAAGTCCTTGCTGTTTTTCTTAGCATCTTTTGCTAAAGATTTCTCTTAACCTGCATACGCTTGCCTAACTTCCTTTGTGATTTGATTACAGACTAGCTCATATCTATCTTAGGCTTCTGTGTCGCCTGATATTTTCTATGCATCCTGTGCATTTTTCTTCTCTGCCAAGAGTCTGATTAATTCATCTGACATCTATTTAGACCTAAACTTTGAATAGTATTTCTTAATTAGTATGAAAAGCCTAGTATCTTTCAAGGTTAATTCCTTGAATGCTTCCCATTTAGAATTTGCTGTTGGTAACATCATCAGTTGGTCCCACTGTATACAATTTAAAAACTGTTTGAGACGATTGTAGTCACCTTTATGAAGCAAAAACCCATCCCTTTACCCCGGATGGTAGTAATATCTTTAAGTAAATCCCACATCTGTACACTGATCACTGCCACCCACTGGTTCCTCTATCTGCAAATTCTTTATGCATGAATAATCACTGCTGTTAATCAGATCAAGAGTATTACTCCCTCTGGATGCCTCTCGAATATATTGCTGTAGAAAACAATCCTCCAATAAATCCACAGAATTCTTGCAAGTGTGTGAGTGACCAATGTACAAGTTTCCAGTCAATAGCTGGAAAGTTAAAATCCCCCAATACAAAACATTCTGATGTACTGGCCCACTCTATTTCTCTGCACAATTATTTGTTGTACTCATCAGTCATTAGGCCTATAAGACACTCCTACTCTTTTTCCCTTTCCCAGTGTTTGTCACACCAAACTGACTAAACATTGCACTGCCAACTGGATTCACTTTGTTAGATTTTGTGTTTCTTAACTTATGCATAACCCCACCTCCCTTCCTACCCTGTCTATCCTTTCTGTATATATTGTACTTCCCAAATTCCCAGTTCTGCACTGCTTATATCTGTGTGACACCACGTCTCTGATATCCCAACAATATTTGCCTTTGATGCCTTGATCAGCACTTCAAATTCATCAAATTTATTTACTATACTACTAACATTGGTGTACATGCAAGTATACATGCACCTATTCCTATTCTTAGTTACCCTAACATAGCCCATGTATTTATTTCTTCCATGATGACTCCACCAGTCCCTGAAAGCACCAGCACTCTGCCCTCCAATCTAATAGAAGCAGTGCCAAAATCACTGGCATCTTTACCTGTGGCTGTTGTTAATCTTTTAATCTGCGACTTCCTCCCCCCAAGATAGCAGTTTTCTGACCCACCTTACAATGCCTTGATAGCGTCAGCAAATATTCTTGCACCTGTTCTGTTTAAGTGTATCCCATCCCTGTAGAAGCCGTCTCCCCTGTTAACAAGCAGACTGCACTGTCTACCCCATTGCACCTCAGATCAGAACTTGGTGATTGTATATTCTCCTATGGAGCCTTTATCTCCTGGCTATTCCCAACCTCGAATTCTTGGCATTACAAGAATGCAAAATGGGTTGATCTGCAAGATTTCTTTTCATCTTTTCCTTGGTCAGATTACTGTTTCAAAACTTCTGATATCAATGTTTGCTCAGATCGTGTCAGTGAAATTATTCTTGTAGAAATGGAATCATTTATTCCACACTCCACTTTAAAATCACATCCTTTATCTAAACCTTGGTTTTCCAATAAATGTGCTAAGGCTGTTCAAGAGAAGAGCGTTGCATATCATAATTGGCTTGTTTCGAATTCTTCACTTTCATTTTCTGCCTACACCAAAGCTCACAACAATTGTAAAGTAGTTATTAATCAGTCCAAACTAGATTTTGAACAGGCTAAGATTAGAAAACTTGCTTCTTTCCCTAATGGTAGCTGAGCATTCTGGTCTCTTGCCAATGCTGTCGTCCGCAACTTTTGCCCATCTCTGCTCCCACCTCTGTCAAAACCAGATGGTTTTGTTTTCATTTCAGTCAAGGATAAAGCTGACCTGCTAGCATCCCATTTTTCTTCCAACTCATGTATTAATGATCTCGGTAAAACACCTCCCACCATTCTCAACATGCTCCATTCAATGCCTCCTGTGGTCTGCCGTCAAAAGGATGTCAGAAGGATTTTGACGAATCCTTCTGATGCTCAGAAAGCTCCAGGTCCTGATGGTATTTCTCCACTTGTTCTCAAAACCTGTGCTCCCGAACTTACTCCTGTTCTTTGCTGCGTTTTTCACTTTCTTATTCCAAAGGTGTTTTTCCTTCTACTTGGAAATTTGCTCATATGCAGACAATTCCTAAAAAGGGGGACAAATCCCTCCCATCCAATTATCGTCCCATTGCAATTACTTTTACTCTTTCTAAAGTAATGGAGAAATCAATTAACCGCCAACTCTTAAAACTGCCTAGAAACCTTAAGTCTGATAAGTATGGATTCCGTCAGTGTCGATCCACTGGTGATATTCTGGCTTATGTTACCCATTTATGAACAAATTCAATGGAAAAGCTCGGTGAAACACAAGCCGCTGCTCTTGACGTCTCAAAGGCTTTCGGTCGTGTTTGGCATAAAGGTCTTCTAAACAAGCTTCCATCTTATGGTTTGCCAACTGTTTTTTGTAATTGGTTATCCAATTTTCTATCTGATCACTCACTGAGTGTGATGGTAGATGGTTCTCTGTCTTCTAACTTCTCCACTAATGTTGGTGTCCCTCAAGGTTCAGTTCTTTCCCCCACTCTTTTCCTCTTGTATATTAATGACCTTCTTCCATTGACTGGAAATCCTATTCATAGTTTTGCCGATGATAGCACATTGCATTCTACTTTCTATTTTGAGAAACCTTGACCTGCTCAATCAGTTTCAACTTCTCGAATACCCGCTACCAATTCCTTAAATGCCGATCTCGAGGTAATTCTCCAGTGGGGCAAAGACAACTTAGTTGATTTCCATCCTTCTAAAACTCAGTCGTCTTATATATCGCAAAAAGGATTCTTCTGCTCCTATGCTTTACTTTGGTGACACTCCGATTTCTAGGCAAAATGATATTTCTCTTTTGAGGATTACCCTGACTTCTAATCTCACCTGGCACAAGCACATTACAAATATTGCTTCCTCTGCATCTAAAAAACTTGGTTTTCTCTTTTGCTCTCGCCGTTACTTTTCTTCCAAACAGTTGTTCACTCTTTACAAATCGCTAATCCGCTCTATCATGGAATATTGTTCCCACATCTGGGGCAGTACCCCCAAAACCTCTCTCAGGCTTCTAGATTCCATTCAGAAGAGGGCAGTTAGGTTAATTAATGACTCATCTCTAACAGAGACTCTCCACTCTGTCTCATAGATGTACTATTTCTGCTGCATGCCTTTTCTACAGATACTTCCACGGGCACTGCTCTTCTGAATTGGCTTCTATAATTCCTGTTCTCTCTTTCAAAACATTCCGAACACATGCCGCCGCCACCAGCCAACATCCATTTACTGTCCAACTTCAAACTTACAGAACCAACTTTTCTTCTTCCTTGTTTATTCATTCAATGCCATTTTCTGGGATAACCTTCCTTCATATGTATTTCCTGAAAATTACAGTCTACAGAAGTTCAAGTCTAATGTCAACAAATATCTTCTTTCATCTTCTCAACCTCCAACCCAAGCATGTCTGTTAAGTACCATAGGTTCTAATGCCTCTCATGTTTGACGTTTTCATAAAAAAAAAATAATAAATAAATAAAAATAAATTTTCAACATGTTAAGAGTAGAAAACGTTGCTTCTTGCCCTTTTGGTAGCCGAGCAATCTGGTCTCTTGCCAAAGCTGTTGGCCACAACTTTTGCCCATCTCTGCTCCCACCTCTATTAGAACCAGATGGTTCTATTGTCACTCCAGCCAAGGATAAAGCTGACCTGCTAGCATCCCATTTTTCTTCCCGCTCATGTATTAAGGATCTTGGTAAAACACCTCCCACCATTTCCAGCACTCTCCATTCAATGCCTCCTTTTATCTTCCGTCAAAAGGATGTCGGAAGGATTTTGACAAATCTTGATGCTAAGAAAGCTCCAGGTCCTGATGGTATTTCTTCCGCTTGTTCTCAAAACCTGCGCTTCTGAACTTACTCCTGTTCTTTGCCTCCTTTTTTTACTTTACTTTCTTATTTCAATGGTGTTTTTCCTTCTGCTTGGAAATTTACTCATACATAGCCAGTTCCTAAAAAGGGTGACAAATCCCTCCCATCCAATTATCGTCCCATTGCAATTACTTCCACTCTTTCTGAAGTAATGGAGAAATCAATTAACTGCCAACTCTTAAACTACCTAGAAACCTTCCGTCTGATTAACGATCACCAGTATGGATGTCGTCAGTGTTGATCCACAGGTGTTACTGGCTTATGTTACCCATTTATGGATAAATTCAATGGAAACATTTTGGTGAAACACAAGCAGTTGCTCTTGACATCTCAAAGACTTTTGATCGTATTTTGACATAAAGGTCTTCTAAACAAGCTTCCATCTTATGGTTTTTCAACTGTTTTTTTTTTTTTTTTTTAGTAATTGGTTGTCCAGTTTTCTCTCTGACTGCTCAGTGAGGGTGATGGCAGATGGCTCTCTATCTTCTAACTTCTGCACTAATGCTGGTGTTCCCCAAGGTTCAGTTATTTCCTCCACTCTTTTCCTCTTGTATATTAATGACCTTCCATTCATCGGAAATCCTATTCATAGTTTTGCTGATGATAGCACATTGCATTCCACTTTCCATTTTGAGAAACCTTGCCCTGCTCAATCAGCTTTAACTTCTCGAATATCCGCTACCAATTCCTTAAATGCTGATCTCTAGGTAATTCTCCAGTGCGACAAAGACAACTTAGTTGATTTCAATCCTTCTAAAATTCAGTCCTGTCTTATATCTCGCAAAAAGGATTCTTCTGCTCCTATGTCTTTGGTGACACTCAGATTACTAGGCAAAATGATATATCTAAAATACATCTAAAACACTTGGTTTTCTCTTTCGCCCTTGGCGTTACTTTTCTTCCAAACAGCTGTTCACTCTGGTAAATTGCAAATCTGCCCTACCATGGAATATTGTTCCCAATGTCTGGCACGGTGCCCCCAAATCCTCTAAGGCTTCTTGATTCCATTCAGAAGCAGTTAGGTTAATTAATGACTCATCTCTAACAGAGTCTCTCCACTCTGTCTCATAGATGTACTGTTTCTGCTGCTTGCCTTTTCTACATATAGTTCCACAGGCACTGTTCTTCTGAATTGGCTTCTATAATTCCCACTCTCTCTTTCAAAACAGTCTGAACACATGCGGCCACAAGCCAACATTTTCCGTCCAACTTCAAACTCACAGAACCAACTTTTCATCTTCCTTGTTTATTCATTCAACTGCCGTTTTCTGGAACAACCTTCCTTCATACGTATTTCCTGAAATAGTGTACAGAAGTTCAAGTCTAATTTCAACAAATATCTTCTTTTGTCTTCTCAACCTCCAACCCATGCACGGTACTAAATACTATAGGTTCCAATACCTCTCGTTTGGGATTTTCATAAAAAACAAAACCTCTCAAACAGTGCTTGCTATGTAGCCATTATTCTGCTGGAACCACCTGTACACAATTGAAAAGACAGTCATGTAGTATACTCTATCAACCACACTGGAGAAATAATTTTTAGTATTCAGAGTGTAGTCTGAGGGTATGAGGGCTCCAAGAGATTTACAATAAAAATCCCAAACCAAAACACTACTGCCACCTGCCTGTTTATTTTGGACCATGCTATTGGAGTGATTCCCTTCTGTAGTTTGCCACCATACCCTCCATCTATTGTCCACATGACATAGTAGGAAATGTGATTCATTGGAAATGACAATTTTTCTCCCCCAGTTGTCAGTGATACCATTTAGATTCAAAATGTTGGTGGCATTCATGATAGGTGACCATAAGTCACCTATCATGAATGCCACCTACAGAGGAGAGTTCAATCGGTTATGGTCTTCCTGTGGTTAAAGTCCATTGTCAGCTGTTACACTGTTTTCTGTCTATCATCCTATGTTCACCACAATCATTGGTGAGGCATGGTGGCACTTGCCATTTCTTTCAACAACTTTTCCCCCTCCCTTTTGATTTCGTTAGATCACGTCCTTTGCCCATGTTGATCAAGTACTTTATATGGACTGCATGCCACGAATTTGCAGTATCACATTTACCAGTTCTCATTGCAACACATGCCACCAGGATGGAAAAGAATGGGCTATTCCTAAAACATGGGGGGCAATCATAATGTTTTTAATGGACAGTATAAATTCTCAAATTGTGGAGTCACTTAGCCACAAGGTGCTGCTCTCCATGGAGAAGTATATTGTTTTTATTTAAAGTGTATACCATTACCCAGACTTGACTTTCTGGCCTTTTTGGAATCTCATTTGTATTGCTTTAAATGAAAACAATATACTTCCCTACTAGAGTAGTCTTATATTTAAAGTAGTGCAGTACCAAGGCAACCATAAAGTGTCTCCACAACATGAGATTTATGCACTAAGTAGCAAATCTTAGTTTGTTCATAGCTATGTACAGAAAGAGGCTATGCCTGACATATAAAATGACTTTCTTAGCTTATGGCTTTTGTCCTAGACTTATTGATGTCTTTTCTTACTGCACCATCTCGCATTTCACATATTGTGGCGATATCTCATCAGTGTGTTTTTTGGGTCTACAGAGTGCCTACTTGCCCACTGATGAGATCCTAATATGGATTGAAACCTGTATCTGGGTAGTGACATTCACTTTAAATAACACTTCTCTGTTGTAGCAGTATCTTTTATCTAGAGTAGAGCAATACCAAGCCACTGTGGCAAAGTGCCTCCGCAATATCAGATCAATGCACTAAGTAGCAAACTTTAGTTTGCTCATTGACTGGGTTAGCTCCTTCTATATGCAGAAAGAGGTTATGCTCAATATGTATAATGACTTTATATAGCCTTCATAACTTGAAGCTTTTGCCTTAGACTTAACTATATTACCTATAGTATTATTGACCATTGCATAAATATATTGAAAAATTTTTGCAAAATGCCAAGTTGCTTCTAATTGTATATCAGGTGGATTTTTGCCCTGAACTTTATACAGTTTAGAATATTACATTATATTAATAAATAATTTGAACATCATTTTAACCTTTACTGTTATAGTAATACAGGTTTTTATTTTGTTTTCATTTAGATATAGTCTTGGAGATCAGCAGATGGTTATATTAGCTGGCATTATAAAAGATCTCGATCGTGAAACATCTCGGACTGATTCTGGTAAAATTATTTCAACTCAAAATGTTGAACACTTTTGATAAAATTAATGGCTAATTAGCATCTTAAAGCCGACCGGGCTAGCCAGGTAGGTAAAGGCCTGCCTGGCAACCCAAAGGTCGCAGGTTCGATTCCCTCCTCGGGCTTGGATCACAGTAAAATGCAAAAAACTTTGGGAGGTGCAATATGGCCATAGAAGCTGATGCGCCAACAACTAACAAAAAAAAAAAAAAAAAAAAAATTAGCATCTTTATTTTTCTTCTATAATCAATATTGAAAATTTCAGGAATATTCAGGAATATGGTCTTAATATAACTTGAACTAACTGTTGGTTTGGCTTTTGATGCTAAGCCAAGTTTAATGGCTTAATTAGTGTATTGTTATTCTACTCTTGTATTTCCATGAATATGAAGTGGGCCAGCTCCTTTTCTAGTGTTTGAAGACCATTGCAGATGTTGAAACCACCCTTAGTGTTATTCTTCATTGTATTTTTAGTGTTATTAGTATCAGTAGTGGTAAATGATGCAAGGAAACAAGCTTATATAGCATCAGCCAAAAAAAAAAAAAAAACAACACTACCCCACCTCATCTTTCCATTCACAATTGGTGTAATCCTTTAAACTTAGTTTCCAAGTGCTGCAATTGCAGAAGTGAAAATCTTGTTACTTTCTTCTACACTGCTTCATTACCAAAGAAAACATTATCCAGAGCATTCACACAATGATGTTTACTTGTTAATGAAACCGTCTGTTTAATGGTTAGGACATTTTTGGCTAAATTGGCTAAATTGGCACTAATGATATCAAGAATAGGAGACCGGCAGAATTGCTTAACAAGTATAGGTCACTGTTGAAAAAAAGCTGTGAAATAGGGTTGAATTTGAAAGTGTCTGCAATTCTGCCCAGACACGATAGGAGGGAGTACATGATGAGAGCCTTGTCGATCAATTCGGCCCTGGAAAGATTGTGCAAGGCTCAAGGGGTAGAATTTTTTTGGGATACACTTAAATAGAAAGGGTGCAAGAATATTTGCTGATGCTATCGAGGCAGTGTTAGGTGGGTCAGAAAACTGCTAGCTTGGGAGGAGACAAAGACGAATAGATTAACAGTAGCCACTGGCAGAGGTGAAAGAGATTCTTGCACTGCTTCTATTGGAATGAGCAGAAGCCTGAAAAACAAGATGCAGGATATTTCAGAGACTGCTGGGAGTCATTGCGGTACAAGTAAACACATGGGTTGTGTTAGGGTAGCTAAGAATAGAAATAGGTGCATGTATACTTGCGTGTACACCAATGCTAGGAGTTTAGTAAATAAATTTGATGAATTTGAGGTATTGCTCAAAACATCAAAGGCAGATATTGTTGGGATATCAGAGACGTGGTGTCACACAGATATAAGGAATGCAGAACTGGAATTTGGGGAGTACAACGTCTACAGAAAGGATAGACTGGATAGGAAGGGAGGAGGGATTATGCTATTAGTTAAGAAATACATAAAATCCAAGGAAGTGAAGCCAGTGGACATCGCTGGACAGTGCGGTGTCGAGTCAGTTTGGTGTGACATAAGCATTGGGAGATCAAAATTGAGAGTAGGAGTGTGCTATAGGCCTAATGACTCTGATGAGTATAATAAGAAACTGTACAGGGAAATAGAGTGGGCCAGTAAATCAGAGAGTCTTATAATGGGAGATTTTAATTTCCCAGATATTGACTGGAATTTGGGGGCTGGTCACTCACACACTAGCAAGGCTTTTGTGGATTTATTGGATGATTGTTTTCTACATCAGCATGTTCGGGAGGCAACTAGAGGGAGTAATACTCTTGATTTGATTATCAGCAGTGATTCTTCATGCATTAAGAATCTGCAGATAAATGAACCACTAGGTGGCAGTGATCACAGTGTGCTGAAGTGGGATTTACTCAAAGAGGTAACTACCATTAGGGGTAAAGGGAAGGGTTATTGCTTTCGTAAAGGCGACTACGATGGACTGAGACAGTATTTAAATTCTATACAGTGGGACCAACTAATGATGTTACCAACAGCAAATGCAAAATGGGAAGCATTCAAAGAACTTATCTTGGAAGCTACTAGGCTTTACATACCAACTAAGAAATATTGTTCAAGGTTTAGGCCTAAATGGATGTCTGATGAGGCATATGGCAGAGAAGAAACATGCATGGGATACATACAAATTAACGCATGACACAGAAGCCTATGATAGATAGAAGTTGATCTGTAACCAAGTTACAAAGGAGGTTAGGCAGGCGAAGGCAGATTACGAGAAATGTTTGGCAAGGGATGCAAAGAAAAACAGCAAAGAGTTCTTTATTTATGTAAAATCTAGAAGGAAGGGGATGAATCAGATTGGTCCACTTGATATCGATGGGTCAACTGTTGATGATCCTGCTCAGGCAGCTAACAAACTAAATGAATATTTTGCATCGACATTCACACATGAGGAGTTATTTAGCGAGGGGAAAGCCAGAGGTGTATTCAACTCTAGCAGTAAGCTAGAGAATCTTGTAATAACTGAGAGTAAAGTGGAGGAGAAATTGTTGAAGATAAACACAAGAAAGGCACCCGGGGTGGATGGAATCTATCCAGTTATATTAAAGGAGGCAGCAAAGGAAGTAAGCAAACCCTTAGCCATAATTATGAGAGCTTCCTTGTACTCAGGGGAGGTACCCACAGACTGGAGATGTGCAAATGTGACCCCAATTCACAAAGGAGGATCAAAGGCTGACACAAGTAATTATAGACCTGTGAGTTTAACTTCTGTTCCAGGAAAATTAATGGAGTCACTAGTTAAAGAAGCACTGCAGGATCATTTAGACATGACTTCAACTATAGCTCGGACACAGCATGGTTTTGTTAAGGGGAAGTCTTGCCTGACCAATTTGATTGGATACTATGATGCAGTCACAAAGGAACTGGATGCAGGGAATAACTTTGATATTATATACTTGGATCTTAGAAAGGCTTTTGATACTGTTACACATGGAAGACTGCTGCACAAATTGGAGCAGTGCGGCATTGGAGGCAAATTGCTGCTGTGGATAAAGGGGTGGCTGAGGGGGAGAAGACAGAGAGTGGTAATCAATGGACACTGCTCATCGTGGACTAATGTTATTAGTGGAGTCCCTCAGGGCTCAGTGTTGGGTCCATTATTGTTTTCTGTATTCATAAATGATATTGATGAGGGTATATCAAGCTTAATGTCGAAGTTTGCAGACGATACAAAGGTAGGCAGGGTTGTCAGGGACACTACTGACACTATGCTGCTGCAACAGGATCTGGAAAGGTTGAGCAGATGGGCTGAGAGGTGGCAAATGAAGTTTAACATTGACAAATGTAAAGTACTACACATGGGAAACAGCAACCCCAGAGCAACGTATCAACTCTGTGGTACTACACTGACAGTGGTAGAGAATGAAAGGGACCTGGGGGTGGTTGTGCAGGCAGATATGAAGTTCTCTGAGCAGTGCAGACGGGCTGCAAGAGTAGCTCATGGTGTATTGTCGATGATATATAGAAATTTTTCTAGCAGGGATAAGGAGGTGATTATTCCCTGGTATAAGGCAATGGTCAGGCCACACCTAGAGTACTGTATACAGGTCTGGAGGCCTCATTTCAAGAAGGATGTAGAGCTGCTGGAATGAGTACAGAGAAGGGCAACAAGATTAGTGAATGGAACAAAGGGGTGCTCTTACGAAGAAAGGCTTAAGTTTTGCAAATTACAGTGTCTGGAGACTAGGCACCAGCGAGGTGATCTGATAGAGGTGTATAAAGCATTGAATGGTTTGAGCATGCTCAATGCTGATGGGATTCTTCCTCTCGCTCAGAAAAATCACCTGAGAGGGCATAAATTCAAATTGAGGAAAGACAGATGTAGGATAGACGTGCGGAAATTTGCCTTTAGCCGGCGGGTGGTTGGTTGGTGGAACAGACTTCCATCCCTTGTCGTGGAAGTTGATAGGTTAAATAAGTTTAAGGCTCAGCTGGACAGGTATTTTGAACGAACAGAGGGGTGAAGTGGAAGTGTTTTTTTTTTTTTTGCTGATGCTGCATAAGCTTGCTTTCTTGCATCAAATGCCTCTACTAATGCTAAATGTACAGGCTGTGAAGTTTGCATTTCAAATTAAATGCAATCATTTTATTAATATGATATGCTGTGTCGTTATTGTTTTTCTATTCTTTATACTGTACCAGCTTCATTGTATAAATATAATAAACGTCATATAATGATCCCACTTGTGAGACGCATGTCATTAGTTTGCCATTTCTGTTATAAACCAGGAGTGTGCAACCTTTTTCTACCATGACCCCTTAATTTAGATTTCAATGACATGCAACCACCATCTGTTTGCAATAAAGAACGATATGAAAAATACATCATTTATAGGTTTGAACAGTATTTATTATATTTATAAAATGAAGCTGGTACAGTATAAAGAATAGAAAAACAATAATGACACAACATATAAATAATATTAATAGAATGATTGCATTCATAGCCTTCACATTTAACCAGAAGTGTGATGACCATTAAACAGACTAAATTTCATTAACAAGTACGATAAGAGCTATCATAGGTAGAGGATAAGATCAGAAGACTTATCCTGATTGTTCAACTACATTTTATTTGTTGTATTATATTGTGTGGAATTGTAGGAACTACAATGGGGTCACAAGGGAGTGTTGCCAATTAAGGAATTTTTGGAAAGAAATAAGAACATTATGCTTTTATCATTTAGCATGATATTGTAGTTCCTACAATACATAGTGCTTTTATCATATCATTTTATCATCATAGGAACTATGATGTCATGCGATATGATAAAAATATGTTTGGGTATGATTTCTTTTTCGATGTTCCTTAATTGGCAACCTCAGTTTCACAACCTCAGTTGTGAAACTGATTTTTTTTTTTTTTTTTTGGTTGTGAAACTGTTTTCACCCATTCTAGACAACAACTCATGTCTCTTGAAATAGGAGGTGAAAAATTAAAAACCATAAGAAACATTGAATAGTATAATTTTAACAGAAAAGTTACTTTTATTTTATAAAACAAAAAAAAAAAAAAAAAAGTGTTAAACTCTTGTAGTGGACTGATATGCCAGAAAACCCCTAAACAAACAAACAAACAGACAAAAGCTTTTAGTAGTTAAAAGCTAGGATACCACCTCTACCAAATATATAAACACTAAGATAAGAATAAAAAATCAGTCTAAAATATTGAATATAATTTTTTGGTCAAAAGAACAATAGCATATATTGTTATGCAAAGAATATGTGAAGAACAGAAATAGGTTCTGATATTTATATAACATAGAATATTAAATTGCAGATTAGAAGTTGCATCACTGCCTTTATGCTGTAAAACAGAATTTTGTTGCTTGCTTCTAGCATTACTTTATACATATTATGAAATAACTAACAGGCTAATTCACAATAAGAACAGCCATCTGGTCTTTAAGGTCACAAGAGATAAGAAAGGAAGCCTAGGTAGGATTTTATACCTAGCGTAATTGAAGCAGTGACTTCCAGATTGTTATATGCTTATGACAGTAGTATATAGATATCCATTTTTGAATGAAGTTGGAAATGAATGGTTTCACCAAGATGAAATAACTTTCAGTTTGGTTGTTTTCAATTTATCAGTAGCTCAAGAGAAACCTGACACATCTGAATTGAGCAAAGATTGAAGGGTCAGAGGTATGATGGATCCTAGGTGTTACCAACACCTGAAGAGATAGATGATCTGTAAGCAGTGCTAGAAATTGCTAAGGGTTTCCACCTGGTTTCTTTTGAGACTTGTCTATCTTTCAGGTGGTATCAATTCTTTATGACAGTATAGCAGGTTCACCACTTGTTACTAGTTTGGAGAGGTATGAGTTTAATTCTATCAGAGATGGGAGGAATTCTTAAAGGCATCTTCAGTTATAGCTGTAGTTATCCAGTCACTGTAATCTCGAGTGAAGGGAGTAATACCTCCCCTCCTACGAGTTATTATTCTGAGTTTTTAAGTCCGCAGAACAAAAATAAATAAATTGGCCTGTGAACACTTGTACAAAACATAGATAAAGGGATGGCTCAGTAGGAGAAGACAGAGAGTGGTATTCAATTGGACACTGCTCTTCGTGGACTAATGTTATTAATGGATTCACCGAGGGTTCAGTGTTGGGCCCCTTGTTGTTTTCTCTATTTATCAATGATATTGATGAAGGTATATCAAGCTTAATGTTGAAGTTTGCAGATGCTTATGACAGTAGTATATGACAGGGCTATGACAGATGCTTATGACAGGGCTAGCTGTTAATGAAAATAACAGTGGTATGCAACTGCAACAGAATCTAGAAAAGTTGGGCAGAAAATGTTGCATCTTTGATTGTAAAACTGCGTTGAAATTCTGAAGGATCGACATTCGTACGCATCATTTTCATCATAAAATCATTTTTGTTGTGACATTTAAAGTTCCTAATGACTCCTTGATCCATGGGTTGAATTAATGGTGTTACATTTGGTGGCAAGTAACATGCAAAAATATTTCCACAATCAGACACTAATTTTGATTCATGCGAGTGGGCCCTACAGTTGTCAAGAAGTAGCAGGCACTTTGTATTAGTAGGCTTCCCCAATTTTCTCAATTTCTGATGAACTGATGGAACAAAGTCATGAACAAACCAATCACTAAATATATCTTTGTCCGTCCAAGCATTCTTTTGGGCTTTATAGGTCATATAGGTCTATATCTATAAAGCTTTATAGGTCTATCTAATACCATGACAAGTCTTGAAATTCCTAAGTCATCCATCACTAAATGTGCACGCTAATTCAATGATCATTTGCTCCTTAAAAGACCTTGCTTTTGCAATAAGCATTGGCCCAGAAATTGCCATACTTTCCGATCTTTCTCTTCACACTATGAAGTTTATCTGTTTTAGGAGCCATTATTATGGGCTTGTAAATACGTATGCTATATATATATATAAATGGAAAGAGTAGGACAAAAATTTTAGCGTTGCCATGGTTTGATTGTTCATTTCAAAATGGCGACCGCGAGCTCACTTGTTGCTGGGCATCTTTGGTGCTCACACATGTGCGCGCACACACACACACACACAAAAGTCTGCTAAATTTAAAAAGTTTGTGAGTTTTCGAAAAGTCCGGATTCTCGGGTGGTCCGGATTTCTGGCATCCAGATTTTCGACTTTTACTGTATATTTGTTTTGTATAGGCCTTACATATATGTATACAAGATTTGATTAAATAGTTTGGTGAATGTTGCAAAAAATTTATTCATTGATAAATGTTAACATTGTTAATATTTTTTAGTATAATTATAATTTTAATTATAATTATAATTTTAGTATAATTCCCTTCTGTCACCACAAACTTTTTCAGTTATGTTTTCCACTGATCAAAACATTTTTGGAAGTTTTTTGTGAATGCTCTTAGGCAGTCCATTGTGTTTGTTGGATTTTTTGAATTTATTCAGATAGTTTTCCTTTCATGTCTTGTGGTGCGCAATCTAGCATATAAGGCGAATGTGGCACGATGGGAATGTTTTTCTGTTAAAAATTTCCAGATAATGAGAGACTGTAACTTGCTACATTGTTGTGGTTTTAGAACCAACCATTTCATCATATTTTGGTGATTTTTTTTTTTTTTTTGTTTACAGTGGATTGCATCTCTCAGCCATTTTAAAACCTGTTGGTAGTACAGTAAACCCTCGCTATTCGCGGGGGTTACGTTCCTGAGAAATGTCGCGAATACCGAAAATGCGAATACTGAGTTATGGCTCCCATAGTAATAAAGGGGTTCCGTTCCAAAGTATGAAATATATAAGAAAAACTAGTCTAAAATTTTGTCTATGTATGTATTATATGTACCTTCATAATATGACTGTACATGACAGTACATAGTGAAATGCAAGCATATGGCATCGAAATGAAAATAAGAAACAATTTAATATTAAATGTAATATTTATTAGAAATTTCAAACAAATCTTTCAAATCAGCGCCTTTGCTAGCAAAAAAACTTATCCTGCCAGTGCTATCACCAATTTCGCTAAAGTGTTGATAAAGGAGTTTTGCCTTTTCACGAATGATGAGTGAACTTAACGGAATTTTATTTTGAATTCGGTCTTCTATCCACAGATTTAAAGCTTTTCCATTTTTTTTTAATTTAACATCACGAGTTACAGAGCAAATTTTTGAAGCAATTAGCGCGGTTTCACGGACACTACGGCAGATTTTTTCTTCCGATTTCTTGATTGATCGTACTGTTGACTCATTGATTTTATAATGTTTTGCCACTGAGGAGACACTTTCACCTTTAGAAATTTCGTCTAATAACTCAATTTTATTCGCTAGTGTCATCACCTTCTTTGATATTTTCACATTTCTCTTTTTATTCGTAGCCATATTTTTGTAGGGGTTAGAAAGAACTTGACCACAATAAAGTCACTTTCTTCCGTTAATGCACTCGAAAAAGTCTGTTTTACACTGCAAAACGGTAGAGTTATCATTTTTGTAAGCATATCAATTTATAAATTGATAAATTTATTCAATTTATAAACATATAAATTAAAATCAAACGACGAAACCTTCCATGACTAACACATACTGAACAAGGATTAGCGAGAAACATCCACGCTCGCGATTTTTTCACCCCTCTCCCCCCAAGCACTGAGCGCTGTTTTGACCGGGAAAGATAATTTTAGCCACGCCCATGTTTTTTATGGCGGAAAATATTCACGGCGTTTTAAAATTCACATTTTTTTAGGTTTCATTTTATATTAAATCGGCGATCGCGAATACGCGAAACCGCGAATACAGATACCGCGAATAGCGGGGGTTTACTGTATTCTGAATTAACAATGACAATGACACCTCACAGAACAAATTCAAATAACACATCCCCTCGTCAAAAAATGCAGTCAGCATGACCTTCACATGATTTTAACCTTAGTAATGATGTTGTTTCCTGTTGGGAGCTTTGGACCTTAAGTCTTTTGGTCATACCATACACCCAAGTCTCATCACCTGTTATAATAATTTTTGTCAAAAATGCAGGGTGCTGACACATTTTGCTCAAACAACTCAGAAAAAATAGGGACTGTATGCTGTCATTGATCTTGAGTGAGAATGCACAGAACAAACTTTGCACTCACTTGCTTCTTGACCATATCCTCAGTCAAAATGGCCTGGTCTGAGCCAGTTGAATGATTCTACTCCTTGGCAATTACTTGAATTGAATGGCCCATTGTTAGTTGGTTAAAATGATGGTGTGAGACTCCATTGATATTAATGCACAAGTGCTGCTTTCTTTGTCTTAAAGTGAAAAATTTCTTGTGAAACCAGAATTCTTTCACTTCAAGATGAATAAAGACAAAATAACAGATTTTCATTTTAATATTTTTCTCTTTTAGAAAGATTTGTTGATCCAACCCAAATTTCATCAAAATCGCACAATGAGAAATCGGAAATTACCCAACTCATTTAATTGTAGTATCATCTCTCTAACCTGTAATGAGCATTTCATATTTTTCAGGTTGCCTTTCCAAGTTTACATCCTTTATATTGGTTTTTCCACTTTCATTCCTTTGTTCTGGGTTGAAGTCCTGTCAATGACTGGAGGAATTTCTGAGGTATTTAATCAAGGCTGTTTTTCCAGGCTTTTCTATCATGCAAATCAGCCAGTGAACCCACTTCTAGCACCTCCGTAGCCAGGTGGGCAGGAGCGGCAGTGCGTAGCACACGCTTCTTGATTAGACCGGGGTTCGAGCCCGTGACCACCAAATACGGAGGATGCGAAAAGGTCAGGAAATGACCACCGCATATCCTCGGAGCAATATGGCCTTAGTTGCTAATGCTCCTAAAAACCAAATAACAACCCACTTCTATGACTATAACAGACACAGTGACACTTCTTCAGACATAACACACACACAGTGACACCTCTACATAAAATGCAGTGACACCAGCATGGATGACATCAGATGTTCTGCTGTTGAGATTTCTTTTGCTGTTGAGAGTACTTTTTATCAAGTAATTAATTAATTTTAGCCACCTAATAATGAAATTCAAATCCTAATAGGCAGTTTATAGAGTAATATATTCTATACTTTTATTTACTGAAAAAAAAATTCCTTCATTAATTAATTTTATATTTATATATATGTGGTATAGATTAATCATCTAAAAGTTAGCTTGTTTTTTGCTTTTGCACAGAGAAACTATATGTGACAGTTACCAGCAGTCTTTTCTCCTTATCAAAAGTGGGGAGATTATTACCATGCATAAATAAACTGAAATTATATTAGAACATTTGTACTGGAAATTATTACTGGACATAAATGAACAGTACTGCAAACATTGCATGTTTTTTTTTTTTTTTTCCCATCATTTTTTTTTTTTTTTTACTTGCAATTTCATGATCATTATGAATAAGACTACTAATATTGAAAAATAAGTAATGATAAACTTGATCAGAATTTAAATGATTATTTTTTAAATTTCATAGCGAGGCTTAAATTTAAAAAAACAAAAAAAAAAAAAATGAAGCTCTCTTAATTCTGTATATACCAAATGACCAGTTTATTAGATACACCAACCTAGTAGCAAGTAGCACTCTTAGCCCTTAGAATAGCCTCAGGTTGTTGAGACATGGACTTCAAAAGTAAATCATATGGTAGCAGTGTTCTGCCTATGTACACTTATTCCGTAGACACCCTATTGGATTGAAATCTGTTACTTAGCAGACTAGAAATGTAAAGGGTTTTTTTTTTTTTTTTTTTTTTTTTGTGTGTGCAGCAAAAAACTTGAGTTATGGGGGGCCTACTTGAACTCTTTCCCCCCCAAGACCTATTGACTTGGCTACAGTGCAGAAACTCATAAAAATTCTCCCCATTTTGGTAGAATTGGGACTTTGCCAATTCAGTGTGAAAGGGCAAAGAATGTAATGACTACACAGAAAAGCAATTCAGTATCACACTATATAATCTCCACATTCTTGAGTGATTATTCTCAAATCCAGTACCTTTTTTACCCTTAGAGGTAATTTTTAAAAAGTGCTGAAATTGAAGAAAACATGTAGAATCGATTATTTTGTGGGTCCATAGGTTTGTTGTAGTTCAAATATAGGACCATAACAAAAGAGGTTCACATTTTCATGATTTCAAGTCTTACTCCTACATGATAAACACACGCCTTAATGTATCTCTACAAACCAGGTTCAAGACTTTTAAATACCTGAATGCTGAGAAGTGTCACCTTCAAACGTAGAACAGGTTTTATTATTCAATTTTTTTATTCCTTCTTCCTAAACATGAAGAGGTCTGTGTTAATTTTACTATCCTTGCAAACTGCACCTAGATGCAGTTGCCTCCATATTAACACATCGCTGATGCAGTGGGTGTCAACTGTTTATTCTGCCATAATGGATTCCTGAAAGCAGGAATGCGCGCGCGCACACAAACACATTATTATCCTTATTCAACTCTAGTGCAATCCAAGCCTTGACATTTTTGAATGCACTGCAATTAAAATTTGATATTAATGTGCCAAAAAAAAAAAAATTTTAAACAAAGATTTACTATTAATACATGACAATTAATGATAAGCAATATTTACTGTACTCTATTTCTGAATGTGTGGTTTATTAAACTTTTACAACGATCTCTGTACAATTATTCTTATTTTTGTAGTATACAGCAATACCCCGGCATAGCACTGATAATTGGTACCAAAACTATTCTGTGTTATGTGAAACCCTGCTGATTGAGGTATAATTATAATGGGTTTTAATTGAATGTGTACCAGAGAAACAGTCTACAAACAAATTATAATAAATCTAAACAATTTGCACTTGATAGCCAATTAAAAGGATTTGAAATTTAAAAAAATATTGCAAAAATTTTATTAATGAAAAGGTAACATCATGAGAGATGAGAAAAAAGTGGTTGTTTATTTAGGTATTTCAATTATGAAGTCTGGTGAAGCCACCTCTGCTTTTTCTTGGCGTACGTGTCTTTGTAGCATAGAATCCCGTCTTGTAAAATTTGCCATATCTCAATGCTACGTTCAACATTTGGATCTCCATTCTTAATCGCCTCGCAGGCCATGTCAACCCCCCCCCCCCCAAAAAAAAAAAAAAACACTTTCTCCAGTTCTTCTGCTGAAATTTGTTTTGGTGGCACTTCAGAATTGTTTTCCTCTTCTGCATATGCAGTTTGCTCGTCAATTTCAAGGAGAGTTGCATCATCTAAGTCATTTGCATGTGAATGAACGCATGTTGTTGACAGTGATTTCTAGCCAAGATGCAGATATATTTTTGATCGTATTTAAAGGGGTAAAAAAATAAATTTTGAAATGAAAAGTTTGAAAAACTATCATGTCGTCTCGTCAAGATGAAATTAAGAATACTGAACACTGTTGCACGTTGCAGCTGACTGCCTAAAGGGAGCTAAAGTACCATGTGCATGGTAGACAATAGAGTTAGCACCACAGCATATATGTATAGTACCTGGCTACGACAATGCAGCATATATGTATAGTACCTGTCTAGGCTATTGAATGAGTTTTTAAGATGTACAATAAATTTTCGACTTAAACTTAATTGAAAACCGTGTTATAGTTAAACCCGTGCTGTTTGAAGCCATGCTAAGCGAGGTATTACTGTACATATATTTTGTAATTTTATTTATTATTAATTTTAAAGTTGATATTTAAGTAAAATAAAGCAATGATTACGTATTACTTATGTTATGCAAATGCAATAGAACTCTTTAAACAAAAACATTAGCATTAGTTGAGGCATGTGATGCCAGAAAGCAAGCACAGCATCAGCCAAAAAAAAAAAAAAAAAAAAAACCATCCGGTCACTCCATATGTTTGTCTAGTTCAGCCTTAGATTTATTTAATCTCTCAAATAATGTATCAAATAATTATTTAAGCTATCAAATAATGTATCAAATAATTTATTTAAGCTATAAAATAATGATTCTTTTAAAATAATTTTGAACAGCATTCATTAGAATGAAATTTTTGTACAACAAAATAACTGGTGCACCCTTGTAGTTTGTTGTAATAAGATTTTAATTTATATAGATTTTGATTGTAATAAAATATTAACATAATAATATGAAGCTTAGTTTTGTTTATTTTATATTAAACTTACTTTATGCAATTAAAAACATTCATTTCCAGGAACAATTAGTATATATTTTGGAGCAATTCTTGGACAACTTTATGATGATTTTTCGAATGCCCTGGCTCATTTTTTACATAACATTTTGGCTACTGGAATGCTGTCAGACACTCTACAGGTACGGAGTAATTAACATTTAATTATGTAGCTATCCTTTGTTCAGCTCTTGTTTTATGCAGTCAGATTAATATTGATATTTTATATAGTGTTGAGAGAACTTTTGGATACTAATTTTAATTGGTGACATCGACAAATGAGTAATAGTGTTCTATGGATTTTGTAATATTTCATTATTTTATAAGAAGGTTTTCTTCATGATATCAATTAATTAAAATTAAAATTCTGATTAAGCAGAAAGGTCTTGTTTGGCTTATCTGTAACCAAAAAGAACCTTGGCTATGGATAGTAAAAATTTCTGTTTGTTTACTAAGGGTGAATACTGTAACTTTACAGAATGACTTTATAAATAAATTTCATAATTTACAAAGAATTTACAGAATATACAAAGTATGACTTTCTGTAAATTTATGGAATGACTGTAAATAATTATTTTTAGCAAAAAAAAACATGCTACTCAGTTGTTTTAGTTACAAAAGAGTAAATTGAACAACTCAGTTGTTCAATTTACTCTTTTGAAGTTAATAATGAAATCACCCATTCCTTGTCTCAAAAAATATCATCTTGGTTGCTGACGTATCTTTTGGTATGTTTTGTGGCATGGTGATCCTTCAGCGGTTACCAGTGGGCTGACAACAGACAAATTTGAATCAGACAAATTTCACAAGAATTGGCATCATACAATTCATCCTCTCCTCCATTCAAATGCTCTGCATTCAAATATTTTGATGCATATTATACTGAAAGTTTTTCATGCTTAATTCTTTTTGGACAATATGATGGACTTGTTCACAGAATAATTTTGGTGGCTCTACTATGTATTATAATCCAGCAACATTCTTCAAAATCAGGTTATGCAGTATCAGTGTCTTCTACAATTGACATAGTCATAGGTCAGACCTAATTTATAACTATATCCAGTCCTGATTTTCATAATTTACAAAGAATTTACAGAATATACAAAGTATGGAATGACTGTAAATAATTATTTTTAGCAAAAAAAACATGCTACTCAGTTGTTTTAGTTACAATTCTGAGTTCATCTTTGGGGATTCTGTGACCCCTTCCAGATTCAGCAACCTAGTTATTGTTTGTATTCCATAATGGACAGTCATTGTGTAGTCTCCATTTATAATGTATACTTACCATGTCTGCTTATACCACATGCTTTATTTGTGCTTTAATTTTTAACTTTATATCCTTCGTTCTCTGTCAGGTCAATGATGATCATTGTGTACTATGCATTATATAAATTCAAAATTAGGGAGGCAAAATAGAAAAATGCAGAGAAAGACAAAGAAACATGTAAACCAAGACAGTATTAAACCAAGACGGAAGCATTTAAAAAAAAAAAAAAAGTAGAGTGCAGTGGTAGGAAAATGTATGAAAAAATTTTAGAACACCATAAATAAAAGGCAAATGTAGCTAAGTTTACAAGTTATGTGCATATAAATGTAATTTAATATTACTGTGCTTATTTTCAAATAAGCACAAATGTATTAAAAATTCTGTAAAAAAAACAAAAAAACACTATAGATATATTAAATTGATTACTGTGGTAAGTTTCAGCCACTAGGCATTCTTCACCAACCTAGTGACTAGGCTGATAAAAGATTTAGTGGCAATTATGAAATGTATGTATGTCAAAGGATCCATTGTTTTTATGACTTGGTAGGCCTTTTCAATGTGATAAAAATTCAAATTCGATTTCAACATGATAGGATTCTCTGTTTCTGTGTTTATTTCCTTTGTTATTAATTTTGATGTAAAATAAGATGCGGCTTATGTTCATTGTTAATTACTTGCATTCAAGATATCCTTTCATAGGTACCATTAACATCATTATTTTTTTGTATTATATGTGGTTTAATCATAAAAAATATATATATATATATATATACAGTGGTACCTTGGATTGCGAGTAACTTGGTCTACGAGTGTTTTGCAAGACGAGCAAAAATTTTAATAAATTTTAACTTGATAAACGAGCGAGGTCTTGCAATACGAGTACAGTCAGTCCTCGTATAACACGTGTTTACACTACACGAATTCGATCATACATGATTTATAAATACGCGAACGATAGCTTATATAACACGAACCGAATTCGCTTATGCACGATTCGCCTTTGTGTTTATAAGAAATGGCAGTTGAATGCAGAATCACCCCAACCGAACGCAACACGATAAGAATGAAGAGAAGATTCTGAAACTGTTTTTTTTTTTTTTTTTTTTTTATGTTTTTTATATCAGTGATGGGGAAACACATTTCACCATAATAACATAAAAACCAACACAATTTCAGCTATCAGTATAATCGCAAATGCAATTAGATCGAGTTTACTACCAGTTTATAACAGATTCCACTAGCAGGGACGTAACTGGAAATTGTTTTTATTGTTTTATGGTAGTAACCCCTAGAAATGTGCTTTAGTAAAATGTGAGATGTTAATAGTGTATCTCTGCCTTTACAGTGTTGTTTATTCAATTGCTACACACGCGCAGTTTTGTTTATGTGTATCAAGCGTGCCTCCTCATTTTGTAATAGTGTGAGCGATGAATCTGTTTAATGACAATGCAATTGTCATATTTCCGTGAAATCCTCAAGAAGAGGCAAGTGTCATTGGAGAGGTTCCTTGTTAAAGTCGCACAAAAAGAAAGAGTCAACAGATAGCAGTGATTCCGTCAGTGACAGTGAAAGTCGTCCTACCACAAATCCGATTGCTTTATGTATATTAAATTTAAATATTAAAAATATGAAATGGTATGTTTGTATTTTGTATTTATAGTATATGAATATTTTTGAGTTTTGGAACAAATCATCTGGGTTTCCATGATTTCTTATGGGAAAATTCCCTTTGATATACAAGTGCTTTGGATTACGAGCACGTTTCCGGAACAAATTATGCTCGCAAACCAAGGTACCACTCTATATATATATATATATATATTTTTTTATGTATTTTGTAATAGCCATTTATTGCTGTGGTATATTGATATTTTGGTGTGGTTATGATATACAAATTAAAGGATTAAGATTAAAAACTGCATTATAAAAATTAATGTGGTCTGATATTACACAGATTTAAGTTTTAAGTTAAATATTGAAATGCAGACAACTCTTGGTTTATGAACGTTCCAATATGTTGTTCATTATGTGTATCTTGCATTCCTGAGCTTTTACGATATGTATCGTATACGTTAGCAGCCATTTTAAAGCATTAAAACCATATACTAAACATCGAATGGTCTATGCAATGTTTTATTATAATGTATGTATGTGTTATAGTTTATTGTATACAACATGTAACGTAAAATAAGAAAAGAATAAAAAAACAAGATATTGTACTTTTTAATTTTATTTAAAAACATAGTTACAAAATAGAAATAAAGAAAATGAGTATGTATATAATTTTTTTTTTTTTTTTAGAATGTGCTCTTAGTACAGTTAAATGTTAGCCCGTGGAATCAAGAAACATGGCCTCTACAAGTTTACTGCCGCACTCTTTCTGTTTTAGCACAAGTATGTTGATTTTGCCTTATTATCTTTTTTTTTTTTTCCCTTACCAACTGTTTCTCTGTCTAAATTATTATCATAAAACATGGAAAATAAAGTATACTACATTTAATGGTCAGTATAGTTTAGACACCAAGTTTCCATTTTTCACTTTCAGAATATATATAAAATAAATTTTTGGAGGTATTTTTAATTTGCATACACCTGTCATGTCTTGTTTAACAGTATGGTGGTTTTGACCACTTGTAACGCATTTTGAGAGGTTTTGGTTTAATTCTTGTCAACAACTAGAGGAATTTCTAAGGTACTCTTCAATCAAGGCTGTAATTAGCTGATCTCAAGTGGAAGGAGTAGAGTTTACCCTACTCCCTCCACCTGAGTCACTGATGCACCTAAAATTCAACAGCAGCTGTCATGGATACAAAATGTCCAACAGAAAGGTGGATATTTTGATGCAAGCTGCCAGTTGTGGTGAATTTTTAATTTTTAAATGTATATGTGAAAATGGCCTTAGTAAATTGTTTTAGGTCCTCTGTGAAGTGTACTGGTTATGCTATTTGTCACACATTTGAAGAGGTCTGAGTACAAAACCTTTCAGAGACTGGAAGAGTTCTTAAAGACCTCATGAATTGGGAAGGGGCTCTTGCTTGATTGCTCTCCCTTTTCCCCCTCCTCCCAGAATATTTGTGGGAGAGACTTCCCCCATGAGTTTTGTTGATGGATTATTCAATTTGCACAACATGCTAGTTGACCACATATCTTGTCTCTTTGTATATAAATGCCTGTTGTAGTTTGTGTGCATTTATTTAGTCTATTCTAAGCCACATCTAAATTTTTAATATTCTTTTAATTTTTAATCTAAGCATGAGATAGAAAACATAACTTTGAATATGAATAAATTATATTTGAATATAATTTATTCATTGGTGACACATTATTTTTACTTTTTATTTTTATCTTCTGAATCTGTGCAAATATCTGTTTGGTCCGTTTCAGCATAGGGTAAGAAAAATTATGAAATTTAAGTATCATGTTTGAATATATTTCATGTGTTGGTAAACAGTTATTTTATCTTCTGAATCTGTACATCTCCCCCATCCAAATTTTAGTGTAGGGCAGGAAAATTTTCCAAATTTATTCACAGTTTACAAGTTATATTGGCAAAGCAGGTAGTTTTTATTATTACTAGGAAAACAAACATGTAGGTAGCAGTTTGGGTTTTTCACTGGGCAGTTACCTTTTCCAATATGTGCTCAGTGAAATCTTTCATCTTTTCCAATATCTGCTCAGTTAATCATTTTGGCGTGTAATTTCATTTATTGAACTTATAATGTAGTGTTACAGCTTGTTCCATCCTCCCATCCCACCCTTTTTGGCTATACTTACATCTGACCATGCTATATTTGCCTCCAAAGAAAGAATACCTTTCTTTGTAAGAAAGAATGATATTTTAAAATTTCATTTAATGCAATCAAAGTTGTTTGGTTCACCAAAACTGTAATCTGACCAACAACAAGAACATGAGAAATTAAACAAAGTTTTCCACTTAATCAATTAAAGTTAATATGTTATTATGCATGTGGCAATCTGTTAGCACTTTTAGATTAATATGGTTCAATACATTCCAACAAATTTTGTCACCTTGCAGACACTATTGTTACGGCAGCAACGTGAAAAAGATGAATTGAGAAGTGAAAGTGAAACAGCATGCGTTTTGATATGGCAGCGATTTTTAAACACTTTGAAGATAGCAATACAAGCTCCATCAGGCTCACTTATTATAGAAGACGGAGAAGGTAAGAATAATTGTAAATTAAAATAACTAATTATAAATTAATTAAAATTACTCGTCAGTTTCTACATTTAATGTACAGAACTCATGATCTGTAATAGAAAAATTCAAAGGCTGAAAATTAAGTGAGCAGAATAGTTAAAATAAATAAAATAAAATTGAATGAAAACTAAGAATTTATTAAACATTGGCAACAAGGTCTTGAGAATTTGTAATCATATATTATTATTCCTTGTTATACAAATTGAACGTAAAAATATACAATAAAATAAAATCCAAGGTAAGATATGAAAGTTAATATATAAAATGCATTAATGCATATAAATGATATTTATAAAGGAACATAAAGTTTAATGACATTCTCTGAACAGTGCAGAAAAGTTGTTAGAACAGCTCATTGAAAACTTATTTTAGGTAGAATTTGTTGGAATAGGTGCGAAGAAGAGCAAAAATTAGTAACCAAAGGATACTCTTACTAGGAAAAATAATTGAGTTCTGTAAATTTCAGCATCTAGAAACTAGACACCTGTGAGAAGACCATTCAAGCACTTCTGGTTTTAAATGGATCATGAGTAACAAGAGGATGACATCAATTTAAACTGGGAAAAGATGGCTGAAGGATAGATGTGCAAAAATTTGCTTTCAGCCAGAGTGTGATTTTTGGGACAAACTTCTATCTGGTGTTGTGAAAATAGGTAGCTTGAACAAATTTAAGGAAAGATTAGATAAATTATTAGACAGGATGGACAAATGATGTGGATAGTTTTGCCGATTCTATATAAGCTTTCTTTTTTTTTTTAATTGTTCACAAGTATTAGTATTAGCTATGGCCACATGGGCTTTGAATTTCACCAAACTGTTAGCTCTACCACTTATTCCAGTAATTCATAACTCTATGGCTAAAATAAAACTTCCTGCAATCCAGTCTAAACATCTCTCACCGTAACTTGAAATTATGGCTCCTAATTCTAGAATCATTTATAGCAGTGAGAATTTTGTTCTCATTCATTTTACTTATGCCTCTCAGAGCCTTAAACACCTCATTCAAGTCTCCTCTAAGGTGCGTAGTTTCCAAGCTCTGCAACCTACATATTCAAAATCTTTCCTTATATGGAGGCCCTTTTGCTGATCTCACCAGGCCAGTTACCGGTCTTTGGACTCTTTAAAGAAGAACAATGTCTTTCTTTGGGTGCAGTCTCTATATTTGAACACAGTATTCCAAGTGTAGTCTAACAGGATTATAATGTCCTTATCTCTACTAGCAACCGTTCGATAAATCATCAATAGGACACTATAGGCCTTCCTTGCAACCTGTCTGCAATGCGTGGAGAAATTCGTGTCTTATCATATCGTAACACCCAAGTCCCTTTCCTCCACCACTGGCTTTAGTTCAACTCCACCAAGTTATTTTGGGGTTATTGTTCCCTTGGTGTAATACGTTACACTTTGTTGGATTAAAGCATGGCTGCCATTTTTCTGACCATCCCTGAAGTTGTTTATCTTGGTCACTCTGAAGGAGCTCTGCTTGGTGGTGATCATTAACTACTCTACCAATGTTTATATCATCTGCAAATTTAGACATCAGACCCTCTATCCATTCATCAGTGTCATTTATGAAAATCAAAAACAATAGTGGTCCTAATACTGATCCTTGGGTAACCTCACTTCTTACATCAACCCAATCGGAGGAATAACCATTTATCACAACCCTCTGCCACCTGCCCTGAGGCCATCCAGCTATCCATCTTAAGTATTTTCCCTGTGATTCCAACATGTTCCAGCTTGTAAAGTAACCATTATCCCACTGCATTACTGTAATGGTCACATGATCATCTCTAAATATACATTTATTTTTTAAGCTGCCACAGGCATCCTCAACAAATTACTGAAGGAGCAAACAACTGTGAAAAGTCCTCTATGTTCTTATTAGTTTTATTTGACATTTTATTTATGCTTCATTCTTATATATAGTATTTCTATGTATAACATAGACATTTTATACACTAAATCTCACATATTATTTTGCTTTTTTTTCCCTTTTTTTTTTGTATAATATAAGAATTTATCCTCACTGGAAGACATGCATTCTGTAGTTATTGGCATTCTTTATGGAAAACAAATGTTACAATAAAAAATTTTAAAAATTAAATTATGAGTAAGCTAAAGAAATTGTAAAAATTCAGACCAGTTCTTTCATACTACAGGTACGAAATCCTGAGCTAATAGAGAAGTGTGAACAGACATGGGTAGATAATAATAAAGGGAGGTACATATCACCTGGTGAACATGTCAAATCATCATCCATTTTTGTTTGAAGAAAGTCACATGGGATAGTTCCTTTTCCGAGATTTCTGCCATATTACCAAAATTAAGTAAATTTAATGACGTGTTCATTTTTTACAGGCAAATGAATCCATTACTTGTAATTTATAACTAGATGGGAAGGTTAAACAAAATTAAAACATTATTAACAAATCAGATCAGATTATCTTGTGCATATTTTATGAAATACATGTGTACATTCAATTCTGTCTGACTTTAGTACCGTGTAATGTAGAACAATCATAAAAAAAATTGCTGCTTCTATATTTGATATTGTACCTTGCCTGATATAAAATTAAACTATGTTAACATGTTCATGTACATTTATATGGCTTTTTTTTTTTTCACAGTGCCCATTAAAAAAGGAGTATATAGACAGAAAACTAATGAATTATGTTCTTGAAAGTCTTGTAAATGAAGAACTAATCTGCTATTGTGGTGGTGGTAGCATTACTGCAAACTGTGGTTTCAAATTATCTGTTTATTTATAGTATTAGGGCAGTTAATTTTCATGTAAGTTGAACTTTATTCGTCAGCCATAGTATAGAAACAGAAACAGAAATAGGTATATTGTAAGACCTCCACATTGCTGAATTGCAGTTTGAATTCAATTCAGAATGAATATACCAGTAGTCAAAAGGTATGTGGTGTAATTTCAAACCATTGTTTTAGCAGTAATTCTCTTAGTTCCCTCCATAATGAATAGTTGCATTATCACCTTGAAAGTGGCTATCTTCTCTGGGATAAAAAAGCATTGCATGATGTTTTTTGATCTAATAGATTTCTTATTTCCTTTCATGAAGTATCAGTGAAGCCACCCATCCCATAAGAAAATAAACTGCACAAAAGCTGCTGTTTCATGACAGTTTCCTCATGTTGTTATAGCAAATATAGATTCATCTTTGCCAAGGTTGAAGTGAAAGTATAAAATTAAGAAGAATAACTCAACAGCAGATTGGTAAGGCAACCTCACAACCTATGTAAAACTCGATAGTACTTCTGTAGTATTCTCTTTCTGCCACAGTTACTCCTCCCTGAAGTAGATGCCCATCTTTTTACCATGTCTGATGAATTTTGGATATGTATAATCCTGTGATTTCCATGCCACCTGCTCTTGTAGCCAGTTTTTCACATACTATGTTCTTTTTTTTTTTTTTTTTTTTTTTGGAAGGTGGTTATATCACACATTTTGCTTATATTAGTGTAGAGTTTGGTAGGTTACTATGCTGATGCTTATTAAGGAATTAAGATTTATACATGAACATACCATGCCTATGACTCTCTGCTTCGAAAATTTCCTTTTTATCTTTTTAATAAAGATTGGGCAGTTTTTTTTTTGTCCAAGAAGAATGTGGTAACTTATTGCCTTCCCTTTCTAGGTATATCCGTGGACAAAATATGAAGGCAATTTACAAATGCTTTCTTCATGTATTACTGCAAGAAAAATTGGTGTTGATGCAGAAATAGCAAGCAAGTTTTTGTGGAGGTGGGGGATTCTGAAATGAAAATGAGATAGAATGAAGACAGACAAATAAAATTATTTGTCTATCTTCATTGTTCCTCATATTTAAGAATGTGAATGTATTGACTTTAAGTAAAGAAATGAGCACTTTTACTTTTTGTATTCAAATGTATTTTTATTATATATAATGTATACAGAAATATGCATATTGTGGTATAATCCTGTGATTTCCATATTGTCTTGTTGCTTATCTTTATCCAGTCATGAACTAACTGGGACCATACAAAACTTTTTAAATCTTAGTTCAGTCTTGTTCAGCCTCAGTAAATTTATAAATGAATGGTGGAGCATCAAGAGACACTAAGACAGTGGTGAGGATCATAACACAAAAAATATATTTTTGTATGCCCTTGTGAAATAAATACAGATTTATTCTAATGCAGGGAGTAGTGTTTATTTCCTTAAATTGAAGGATACTATAGATTACATTGGAATGTCACTCTAGGATCATATTAAATGTGAACATATTTTCAATCTTTTCAAAAAGAACATAATGGAATTCAGATTATGCATGTCATGTAAAATGAGTCTATTGCAATTTTAAAAGGAGAAAATTCGGTCTTTAAACTAAACAGAGTTATATTGCACACTTCCTGAAGAAAGTTAAGAAGATATTGATGCTACTTTACCTGATGGCACATAAAATTTCATGTTAGTTGGTACCTGTCAAGCTCCCCAAATCAGAGGCTTATTGCACAGGCATTTATGAATATTAATGCATGTTATTTCCCAGTCATATATATATAGTGGCAGACAAAAAAACTGCATCACTTGTGAATTTTACAGATAATGTGTTTTGCGCTGCATTGTGGGTTTCAAAAATGTTCAAAATGCATTTTTTAGATGGAATATATATCTCTGTGAATATTTGTAAAAATAATAAGAGAAGTTTACCTTAATATAGTACGTAGAACACTTCGATATGATACTATCCAGAAATTAAAACGAAAAAATCGAAAATCTTACATTACAGATCAATTGAACACAATTAAAAATCAATTTAATGCAATTAAAATTTAAGAAAATTAATTAAAATAATTTAACGAAAAAATTGCAAAACGATTTTCCTTCCTGAAGCTGACAACACTTTTCGACCGTATTTCATGATCGCAGAAATGAAAATTACTGAATAGGGGTGAACATAAACTTAAATAGGGATTATTTTACACGCACGTGTGTAAAGCCCACGAACCTGAGATCAGATATGTCTGGCAAACATTAACAGAATTCGCATGTAATTTAATTTCTGCGGTTTCTACAATTAATAGTTGCGTATAATTACTTTGTACACTAAGTATTTTGGCCTCATTAAATAACAAAGTATGTTTTTCGTTAACGGCATGAAAAGCTAATTCTGACGCTGCTGAACAAGAAGCACGAACTGAGGCCGCATGTTGATTAACACAAATATTCAGGGGAAAACGCATTGAACCTTAGTAAGATGAGTCACAATCACCACAAGAAATGTATACTGGGTCATTAATTTGTGTTGCAAACGAGGAAAGGACAGAGCGATTGTTCAGTATAGTGTGTAATTTCCAAATTGGCCTGGCCACAATTTTAAATTCAGTAGCTTTAAAGAATCTGTTAAGCTGTTTGTGCCACTGTTCAACATATGGGATAGAAATAAAGTATTTTTTGATATTACTATTGTTGGTTCGTGTAGTATTTTGTATCCTATCCTTAGCTTGTACCCTAATTCAGTTTATTGTAGCAAGGGGATAGCCCCTGTTTAAGAATCTGCTGGTTAATATTTGTATTTTTGAGCCCAAAGCAGATTCCGTTGTTGAATATTTATAGGCATTTAGAATTTGATTAAAGATAATCGATCTTTTGAAGGTGAACGGATGATAGCTGTTATATTGTAGAAGCATACCGGTGTTTGTAGATTTTTGATAGATGTTAAATTGGATTTTATTTGAGTCCCAAGCAAGCATGAAATTTAGAAAATTTAATGACTTAGTATCCGTATCCTCCCTTTCCAACGTAAATTTGAGTCTAGAATGAATATTATTCAACAAATGTAAAATGTCTTGGATAGTACTACTATCAGTAATAACTAAAACATCATCTAAATACCTCCCACAGTATGTGATACGGGGGTCGAAAAGGTGTCAGATGTATATGCTCAATTGTTGAGAGAGAGAGATTTCTGATATTAAGCCGCTCAGGCTCAATCCCATGGGCAAACCAAAAATTTATTTGTACACTTTGTCTCGAAAGGTGATATAGTTGGCCTCAACTAACAGTTTAATTAAGTGAAAAATTTCTTTAATAGGAAGATTCGTATAATTAATCGCAGCCGACCGGGCTAGCCGAGTGGGTAAAGTACCTGTCCGGCAACCCAAAGGTCGAGGGTTCGATTCCCACCTCGGGCTTGGATCAAAGTACTGCAAAAACCTTGGGAGGTGCAATATGGCCACAGAAGCCGATGCGCCAACAACTACCAAATCAAAAAAATAAATAAATAAATAAAATAATTAATCGCAATGGAGTTACTATTTAACATATCCCAAATAATATCTAATGTGTATTCAACGTTTACATTCGTATATAACAAGGTAACATCTAGTGAGAATAAATTGTCATTATCACCAAGTCTGCAGTCCTTAAGGTTATTAAATAATGTATCACCTTATTTAATTGGCTGAATAGGAAATCCAGTCTTGTGTAATTTTACCTGACCAAAAAGTGCATGAATGTTGTATGTTCTGGCCTTCAATTCCTTTAACTGTAATGTAAGATTTTCAATTTTTTCATTTTAATTTCTGGAGAGTATCATACTGAAGTGTTCTACATACTATATTGAGGTAAACTTATTATTTTTTACAAATATTGATATCAATGTAGAACGTATTGAGCACTACAGCTCGGGTTCATAATATCTCTGTGAATGAAATCCAATAAAAAGATTCCACCTGATATACCTAATTGCCATAAATATCTTCCCAAAGGGTAAAATGCGTAATTAATGGAAATATGAGAAATCATGCAAAATGGCAATCATGACAACCAAACATACATTTTATTGCATTTACGTGTACAAACTGAAATGACAAGTTAACGTAATAGTATTATGTACTGTAAATCAGCAAAATAAGTCCTCTATATTTTGTTGTTTCTCCTCGAGCTGCAATTACAGCCTTGCAACGATCTGGCATGGAGTTACACCTTCTGGATATATGGTTGCCCAATTTCGTGGTACCACACCTTTACAATGCTCTCATTGTAGCTGAATCTTACTTGCTGACTTCGTCTGAACAATTTTAGACGACATTGTGTACCTGCAATTTTCAATAGAGTTCAAATCTGTATTGTTGCCAGGTCAGTTCAACACTAATGCCAGCATTTCTGTGGTATGACTGCACCTTAAGGGAGAAAAAGCGAGGGAAAACATTGGTGTATGTTTTAAGCCTTGTGAGACAAGAAGACAAACTCATCATTAAATCTAAATAGCATAAAACTTACCAATTTTGTTCTGTGGCAAGGTGCTGAGTCCTGTTGAAAAAAGTTTTGGACATCTGTGTGGTGATCCCTAATATCGAGTTTCAGGCACTGCTCTAAGATAGCAGTGTAGATTTCTGCATCACTGTTCCATTAATAAACTTAATTTGCCATACCCCTTTGCTTGTTATGCATCCCCAGACCATCTGACCAGCGGGGAACTTTGTAGTCGGTGTTGTGCAGTCAGGATGGTATGCCTCGTCTTCTGACATATCACTTCTCATCCGAGCAATGCACATTGAATTTCAATTCATCAGAAAAGATGAATGTGTCCCATTGCTCTTTTGTCCATGAAACATGGGTTTTTGCCCAAGCAAGTTGCTTCTTCCTCATTTGTTGAGTCAACACAGGCTTCTTGGGCCGATAGGCAAGCAGACCACATTCTGAATGCCATTTTTGGATAGTTAATGCACTTGTTTCAACACCTAGGCCATCTCAAAGTCCAGTTTAAATCAGGAGCACTAGCATGGCGATTACGATGGCATAGCCATTTAAAATATCGATCTTGGGAAGGCGTAATCACTCTCTTATGGCCTGATCCAGGTTTTCTCTTCACATTACCGGTTTCACGCTTTAGCATTAGTAGAGGCATTTGATGCAAGAAAGCAAGCTTATGCAGCATCACCCAAAAAAATAAAAAAAAATAAATAAAAAAATAAATAAAAAATAACCACTTCCACTTCACCCCTCTGCTCATTCGAAATACCTGTCCAGCTGAGCCTTAAACTTATTTAGGCTATCAACTTCCACGACAAGGGATGGAAGTCTATTCCACCAACCAACCACCCGCTGGCTAAAGGCAAATTTCCTCACGTCTATCCTACATCCGTCTTTTCTCAATTTGAATTTAAGCCCTCTCAGGTGATTATTCTGAGCAAGAGGAAGAATCCCATCAGCATTGAGCATGCTCAAACCATTCAAGGCTTTATACACCTCTATAAGATCACCTCGCCGGTGCCTAGTCTCCAGACACTGTAATTTGCAAAACTTAAGCCTTTCTTCGTAAGAGTACCCCTTTGTTCCATTCACTAATCTTGTTGCCCTTCTCTGTACTCGTTCCAGCATCTCTACATCCTTCTTGAAATGAGGCCTCCAGACCTGTATACAGTACTCTAGGTGTGGTCTGACCATTGCCTTATACAAGGAAATAATCACCTCCTTATCCCTGCTAGAATAATTCCTATATATCATCGACAATACACCATGAGCTACTCTTGCAGCCCGTCTGCACTGCTCAGAGAACTTCATATCTGCCTGCACAACCACCCCCAGGTTCCTTTCATTCTCTACCACTGTCAGTGTAGTACCACAGAGTTGATACATTGCTCTAGGGTTGCTGTTTCCCATATGTAGTACTTTACATTTGTCAATGTTAAAGTTCATTTGCCACCTCTCAGCCCATCTGCTCAACCTTTCCAGATCCTGTTGCAGTAGCATAGTGTCAGTAGTGTCCTTGACAACCCTGCCAACCTTCGTATCGTCTGCAAACTTGGACATTAAGCTTGATATACCATCATCAATATCATTTATAAATACAGAAAACAATACTGAACAAGAAACAATACTACAATACTGAACCCTGAGGGACTCCACTAATAACATTAGTCCACGATGAGCAGTGTCCATTGATTACCACTCTCTGTCTTCTCCCCCTCAACCACCCCTTTATCCATAGCAGCAATTTGCCTCCAATGCCACACTGCTCCAATTTGTGCAGCAGTTTTCCATGTGCAACAGTATCAAAAGCCTTTCTAAGATCCAAGTATATAATATCAAAGTTATTCCCTGCATCCAGTTCTTTTGTGACTGCATCATAGTATCCATGGTCAGGCAAGACTTCCCCTTAACAAAACCATGCTGTGTCTGAGCTATAACTGAAGTCTTGTTGACTGGTAGCAGCCTATTTTATCAGCAATAGCACGTGTAGAAAGCCCTTCCTGGGACTGAGCAACAGCTACACTTTTTTTTCTTGGTGTCAACTGAGCATATGGAGCCATGCTTACACCTACACAAAACAGGATACTAATTATCATCTATACCCTTCCAATGCTGTATTTATAGAAACAGCTGATGCAATGCCTTACAATTACTGTCTGATGCAATAGAAGTGTTATCTAATGGAATACCTTTGCTTTACGACAAACAAAATGGCTGTAATCAAACAATATTTTATACGTTTCACTACAAATGTTACTTTTTTTAAGGTGATGCAGTTTTTTTTGTCTGCCACTGTATATACAGGGTGTCTCAAAAATACACAGCATAACTTCAGGAATGAATTCCTCATATGTAGACAATAAAAATATTTTATATCAACATAGTTCCGGAAATGCTTGGTTTCTGAGTTTTGAAGGTCTGTCTATGACACTTAACTGTTCACATCACCTTATAGTAATTGTTCAAAATGTCCACCTTCTGCCTGAATACAGGCCTCACATCAACACCTCATGGACTTGCGAAGATGATGCCAAATTCCTGGTATGTTTCGTATTGTCTCACAACCTGCCACAATTTGATTGTGGAGAGTTTCCACATCAGACTGGAGTCGAATACACCAATGACTTTAAATGGCCCCACAAGAAGAAATCTAGTGTGTTTAATTTAAATCAGGTGAGCATGGAGGCCAGGCAGTTGGTCTACCCCTCTACTTCAGGAGTCGTAGATCTTGGTCGTCCTCTGTAGGCAGCATGACATGTAAAGGTCACATGTTCACAAAGGTGGCGATGGATACCTTCAAACGTTTTCTTGTCTGGACAAACAATGAGCCCACAGAGCATTGCTGTCCACCGAACTGTACATAAAGTGCATATCTGCTTGCTCCTGATTTGAGTACATGGTCGGAATGGAAAACCACCAGATTCTGTCAGTACCTTGTGATGGCCCCCGGAGGCAATTCCGGGGTATTTGGATTGTTCATTTGCTGATCAGTAAGTGCCTTAATTGTGCAAGTCACAAAATCAAACCTTCCTTATACTAGAAACTGAAAGTTTCCGTTGCTGCTCTTACCTCCCAGTGGTCCGGGGCGGGTAGGTAAGGGAGTGACCCCTTACCTAGCTAAACAGAGCAGTCGGTAGTAGGAGGAGGTTCTTGTTTTTCCAAAATTCAGGAGGGGGTCATAATTTCCTCTCCTGAGTACATTTGGAGCATTTCCGTGCCCTTGTGATTTGTATATAGTTGCTGGCAGAGCATTTCCATGCTCTTCTGATTTCTATATAGTCGGAAGAGCATTTCTGTGCCCTTTTGGACTTGTTTGAGTTTTGCACAATTGTGCATTTTTAGTCCAAGCGTTAACTAATTGGCCTTCGAGACCACTGTCCGTTAAAATTGGGCGGTGTTGGTTTTAATGTTTGACGGAAGTTTCCGGATGTTCTTAAAGATTCCATTTCGGCTTAGTGGATCAAAGGCTCCTAGTTCCCTCACAGGCTGAGTGTATTATATGTAAATAGTTTAGTTATTCACCATTATTGGCGTCTAACTTTTAATTGTAAATATATTATTTTATTATATACAATGTCGTCTTCTTCAGATGAATTAATTCCTGAAGCAGACAAAATGATGGTAACAACTGATGTTACAGAAGACGAGATAGAAGGTATTGCACAGAGTGGAGTAACCCAGGCTCAGGATTTAACAGAAAAAGGAATTTTTTCGGGTAGAACTTTACAAAGGACATCTGTTAAAGCTAGTTTAACGTCATTGCCAGGCCCTTTACAGGAAAAGATAAAAACAACAAAGAAAAGGAAATCAAGGAGTAAAATGTCGGACAGACAAACAGATATTGCTTCTGATGTAGGAGAGTCTAGTTATAAAGAGAAGCATAAGAAGAAGAAAAGGAAAGAAGACACAGTGATTGGGAAGTCTGTGAACGATGGTTTTGAGAATATATATGAAGCAAGGAAACGATTACATGCATTTTTATGGGATGAACAAAGTAAGATTCCAACATTAGCTATAAGAACAATACTGGATATGTGGGATTCGTTAGATAAAAAAAGCTCACAAGGTTTATGCTGAAAATCTGGTTCTCAAGGATAGACTAAGAAGAAAGGAAGAAGCAGTGAGTACTACTAGTTGGTCTACACTTATACAAAGTGTGCTGGTCCACACTTATACAAAGATTGTGTTAATAAAGCAAAAGAGCCAAAGTGTTGCAATTGTGTTAAGCGTGGTGTGGAGGCTGTCCATGTGGCTACGAGTAAGAATTGTCAGGAATATGTCAAAGCTCTGAAAGTATATAAAAAGAAAATAAATTATGGTTAAAAAGTTAAAAATAATGCAATTAAATGCTCAAAAAGCTAAAGCAGTTGCATTGGAAATCAATAAATACATGGAGCAAAATGATGTCGCCATTGCACTCTTGCAGGAACCTTATACATTAAAGGATCAAGTAATAGGATATCCAAAACATAGGATTATAAAAGAAGGTATTAATCCTTTAGCTGTAATAGTAATCAGAAATCAGGATTTAGTGGTAACTAAGATTACTAGTCTATGCAATAAGTATTATGTTTGTTGTGAAATATGAAATACTGTAATTTTGGGAAATGTTACTTTGTATCCTTATATTGTCTACCAAATGACGAAATAGAAATAAGTGTAAGTTTTTTTAGAACGAATGTATAATGTGATAGGGTCCTGTGGGGTAGTGGTGGCGGCAGATTCAAATGCAAACTCTCCACTTTGGGGTAGTGAGGGAACTGATGAAAGAGGTGTGATTCTTGAAGATTTCCTTGCTGGAGTGGAAGTAGTTAATGTTTTAGGACATATTCCGACATTTAGCTCCGTACATGGACAGTCCTACATAGACTTAACATTGGCAACGCAAAATATAATTAGGAATATTAAGAATTGGAGTGTGGAAAATAGTACTAGTAGTGACCACAATACCGTCTCCTTTGTACTTGGATTCTTGATTAGACCGGGGTTCGAACCCGTGCCCACCAAATACGGAGGATGCGGAAAGGTCAGAGAATGACCACCGCATATCCCCGGAGCAATATGGCCTTAGTTGCTAATGCTCCTAAAAACCAGATAACCTTTGTACTTGGAAGTGAAGGCCAATGTAGGATAAGTATTGACACTGGTAGGTTTAAGATTAAGGATGTGTTTGGGTCTAGGTTTGAAGAAGAATGTTTTAGTATGTTAAATGGTGTTGTTTGGACCAACAAAAGTGCTGAAGATTGTGTTAGGACCTTGACTTCTACTATTATAAGTGTGTGTGTGGAAAACAATGAAGAAGAGCTTTAAAGTTAATAAGCCAGTTTTCTGGTGGACTTCTGAGTTTTTACCTTTACCTGAGTTAACCGAAAAAAGGAAAAACATGTTTTCTAAAAGAAGGAATTTTCAAAGAATAAGAAGACAGGGTGATGGTTATCTGTGCAATACCTATAAAGAAGTGTATAGCCAAGCTCGTTCCGAGTATGTCCGTTTGTTAAATGAAACAAAGAGGCAGAGTTGGAGGAAGTTTGTGAGGGAGCAGGGATCCAGAGATCCATGGAGTTTGATTTTTAAACTTATTACTAACAAGAAAGATATGCAAGATATTTTAAACACTCCTACTGATGCTAGTACATGTGTTCTAACATGGCAAGATTCTGTGGGCAGGATTCTGGACGGTCTCTTTCTAGCAGATCCTGGAGAATTGGGGCAGGATCAGATGCAAATGCTGGAAAACAATAGAAATTATAAGTCTAATGAGTTAGAAAATGAAATCACTGTGGATGAAGTAATTGAAGCCGTAGACCGCGCAAGGGGTAGTAGATTGCCGGGCCGTGACAAAATTGAGGTAATTGTAATGAAAAAGGTTTTTAAATTAATGCCAGAACTCTGTTTTTATATTTAACAAATGTATGCAGGAGGGTACTTTCCCATCATGTTGGAAAATTGCAGAAATAAAGTTAGTCAAAAATACTGATGGGCTGTTAAATGAGACTGGAGGGTACTGTCCCATCGCTCTCTTGTCGGTTTTGGCAAGTTTATGAAAGATTATTAATTAACTGAATAATGATTAAATATTATGAAAAGAATATGTCCTCTGAAAACCAATACGGTTTCAAAAAAGGCAAGTCAACAGAGGACGCAATATATAAATTGGTCCAGACCGTAGAGAGTTGCAATGGGGTATGCTCTTGGAATTTTTATTGATTTCAAGGGTGCATTTGATAGGTTGTGGTGGGATGGTATCCTGTATCGTATTAGGAAAACTAAATGTTCTGAAGAATTGTATAAAAATTTTAGAAGTTATTTTTTAAATAGGGAAATAGTCATAAGAACAAAGTATTGTGAGGTAAAAAGGAATGTATATATAGAGGTTGTCCTCAAGGTTCAGTGATTGTCCCCTTTGCGTGGAATATGGTGTTAGATGAATATTTGGAAATTAAAACAGATTATGTAGATAAAATAGCATATGCGGATGATCTTGTCCTGATTGTCCAGGGCAATGCTAGATCTGAGATAGAAAAAAGAGCAGAGGAAGTCTTAGGTCAATTATCAAGTTGGGCTGATAAATATAAACTAGAAATTTCAAGAAATAAAACCGTTCAGATGCTTCTGAAAGGAAAGCTCAGTATGAATCGTGCCCCCACCGTGAGGCTTTCAAGGATGGACTGTTCGATATGTGAAGGTTACGAAGTATCTTGGTGTAAAAATACAAGAAAGAATGATATTTACAGAGCATGTTAAATATTTAAAGGAAAAAATTCGGACCCTGTATGCCAAGCTCAGGAGGGTCATACGGAATGATTGGGTGGATAAAAGGACGCTCTATTAATCTATTATATGATTGTATATTTATCCCCATAATTACCTATGCCTCAGGGGCTTGTGTACATAAAGTACAGAATGTAATCATAACAAAGCATTTAATACAGGCTCAAAGATTTGCTTTATTAGGCATAACCAGAGCATGTCAAACTGAAGCCTTACAGGTGCTCTCCTCTGAAGCCTTACAGGTGCTCTCAGGTAAGATACCAGCCCAGTATATGGTATTGTTCTATAGTCTGGTCTACTATACTAAAAATAATCTTAAAAGAACATTGTGGGGATTGTCATGTCCTGAAAATAGGAATTATGGAAGAAATGACATTAAGGAAGAAAAGAAAAGTATTTTAAGATTGATAATTAGCAAATGGCAAGAACAGTGGGAAAATAGTATAAAAGGTAGACTGACCTACAACTTTATCCCAAAGGTAGACCTTATAAATGATAGTAACAAAAACTGGCTACAATTTGGGTTGTATGCAACATTTTTAATAACTGGACATGGACTTGCCTTGAGGTTACTTCATTTGGGGCTACGGGATAGTGATTTGTGCGAGTGTGGAATTTCAGAGACATTGAACATGTTATGCTTGATTGTCCAAATTATTTGGACCTAAGACTTGAATTAGAAACCTCAGTCGGTATGTTAGAGAGGGATCGCCTATGGGTCCTGTTCGTGGACAGAAGATTGTTCACATACTTTAATAAGTACATGGATGGAGTTTTTAAAAGAAGATATCGATTAACGCTAGGTAGTGGAGATCCACCTCTTCATGGCAGGGACGGCAACTCCCATCATTAAGATTAATGGAATAAAAAGTATGTCAAAATAAATTTTTCTGATGGGAGGCTGAGAGGCCGAATCGTTCGTGTTGTAATTTTATTATTTTGCGTTATATTAATTAAATATTAAACTAACTGAACTCTAAAAGAATAATAAATATAATCCCATTAGGCATAATCTACGGATAGACTACGGCCTAGGGAGTGGATCCCTAAATGGAGGCTGAAATGGAGTACCTTGTGATGAAGGAAATCACCTGTGGGAGATAAGACATTCCGGTTAATAACTCGGGAACCAAGCATTTCTGGAACAATGTTGATATAAAATATTTTTATTGTCTACATATGAGGAACTCATTCCTGAAGTTATGCCGTGTATTTTTGAGACACCCTGTATAATATAACTGAAATACTTTTTGTCATATATTTAATGTTAAAACTGTTATTACATAACTAGTTTACCTTGTACACACAATGGACTGAATTTCACAACCAGTATGCACAAAATTTTACTTGTTTTTGGAGAAGTATTATACTTATTTGTGGTATAACACTAGGCAACTCGTTATGAGAGATTAATGCCATGCATTAAAATTTTCCTTATTCGCACAAGCTTTTGCATGACCTGTTTTGTTATAAAAATTGCATGTAAATAAATACAGCTGTGACATTTGTGTTGTATTTTGGAATGGCTGGTGTTTTCATATGAGCCTTGATACCTTGAATTATCAAAGATTAGAAAATAAAAATAATTGGCTGTTTGTTTCATTTTCTTCTTGCAGTTAATGAATGTTAATCTTAATGTTGTTTTGTTCACGTTGTTAATATTGTCTCTCATCCCATAATTAGAAATAATGTATTTTCTGATTATTTTGTATATTGTGTTTTAATGACACTTTTTCTTTTTATAGATATTAATGTTGAACATGCACAGCTACTACTTTTCCTATTTCACAACTTTCACTTAATGCAAAAGAAGAATGTTCTGCTCATGATTGCTCAGACTATCTTAGATGTTGCTCCTGTTGTTAAAAAGTAAGAATTTTATATTTTCAATGTTTTATAATAGTTTATGTAGTCTTTAAATTTGCATTACTAAAAATAATTTCTAAAAAGATTAAACACACAAGACGTAATAGGCTATGGATTGGTAATTCACCATAAGAATATCAGTGGTATATCACCATATTTTTCCATAGTAATAAAAAACTACAGAGATAGTGTAAATGGCATTGATTTAATTGTATCTCATATTGTGACTACCTTCACAACGAGAAAACTCACCTTCACAAGGAGAATGTAGTCAAAATATGAGATACAATTAAATCAATGCCATTTATGCTACTTCTGTTGTTTTTTTACTACTACTGATATTCTTATAGTGAATTACCAATCCGTAGCCTATTACACACCTTTTGCGTTTATTGTTGTTGTTGTTGTTTTGGTTTTTAGGAGCATTAGCAACTAAGGCCATATTGCTCCGGGAAATGCGGTGGTCATTCCCTGACCTTTCCTCATCCTCTGTATTTGGTGGTGACGGGCTCAAACCCCGGTCTAATCAAGAAGCGTGTGCTACGTACTACTGCTCCTTCCCACCTGTCTACGGAGGCGCCTGTGCTTTTATTCTTTTTAATATTATTACTATGCACACCAACTGGCATCTCTCACATTGTGGAGTTATACTTCACAACTGGGTTGGCATGATTGCAAAACCAGGGTACCTACCCACCCACTGACAGTAAGCCAACAAGCCTTGAAACGGTGCTGTCTAGGTAATTCGTTATGAAGGTAATCACAATATGAGATAGCATTAAATCTATGCCATTCACACTACTTCTGTAGTTTTTTTAATACTACGGAAAAATATAGTGATATATCACTGATATTCTTATAGTAAAAATAATTTTGTTTTGATAGTAGCAGTTAGCTAATAGTTGAATTACCTACAATATTACTATTTCAAAAAGACTAACACATTTAGTAATATGTACTCAGTTTAATTAGATCAGGGGATTTCCAGTTTAGTTAGACATCCATAAATCATTGATTTATTTCTCCCTTATCAAAAAAAGTCTCAGTAATGCATTTCTCTAGGCCAGGGGTGGCCAACAAGTCGATTGCAGCTTTAATTTCGGTCGATCACGACAAATTTTAAATATACAGGGTGTCTCAAAAATATTGGTACAAACGTTTAGGGGAGGTAGGTAACATCTAAAGGAATGTGAATCGCATAGGAACCCATAACCGGAAAGTCACGGGAAAGTAGTAGCAGAGGCACAAAAAGCAGAAATGACACAAGACAGTAATTAGTGGCAAACATTTATTTGACATAATATTAACAATGGAGTACGAGATGGATGCATTTCATGATGTTACAACAGATGCTCAAAGGTTCCACCATGAGACGTGATGCATGTGTACACTGACATAGCATGGATTGGCAGACACGGTCGAACATACCTGGAGTTTCTTTGACAGTAGCAGCAGCGCAGACGAGTCTCGCCACGAGATCCATTTCCGTCTCCACAGGCGATTTATACAAAATTGCTTTGAGGGCCCCCCCACAGAAAGAAATCAAGGCTCGATAAATCGGGTGAGCATGGGGGCCAGGCAACGGGTCCACCCCGGCCAATCCATCGACGCCCAAAATGCCTGTTCAAATGGTCACGAACACACCTTCCATAATGGCCAGGCGGCCCGTCATGTTGAAACCAAATGTTGCATCTCACATTTGCTAGACCATCGTCAAGTAACCCTGGTAGAACTTGTTCAAGAAAGATCCGACATTTAGAAGAGTTCATGTGGAATGGTAACAGGTATGGGCCGACTAAGCAGTCACCGACCATACCTGCCCACACATTTATTGTGAAGCGATGTTGTGCCACATGGGGGCACACATCGTGTGGGTTGTCATGAGCCCACACATGAGCATTGTGCTGATTGAATAAGCCTCATCCATGAACAAAACATAGGCTGGAAAATTCAAGTCTTGAACACTTTCTTGGAGAAACCACTGCACAAAAGCCACATGTGCAGGATGATCTTGGGGGAGCAGTAACTGAATCCTTTGGAGATGAAAGGGGTGTAAGGAATCGTCGTGCCAGACACGCTGTACACTGCAATGAGACACTCCTAAGGCAGAGGCAACAGCACGTGTGCTGGTAGTAGGATTATTCTGGACGGCATTCAACACACTTTCTTTCATGGCAGGAGTTCGCATCGAACGTGGTCTGCCCACACTACTCCTGTTACCTCTAAATGACCCATAAGCGCACAAATTTTGATGCACACGCACAAACAAACGGTGGTCCGGTACATGTCTATCTGGGAAGCGTTCTCCATAAATTCGTTGAGCGGCTCGTCCATTGCCCTCTGCTGATCCATACACTAGGTGCATGTCTGCCAGCTCACAGTTCGTATATCGATGCATGCTCTTCGTGCGGCGACTACTGCTTGAATGAGTAAACCAGAAATTTTCCCTCTCGCGAACTGATGAACAACGCTGTCTACTGACTTATGGTGACGTTTCCAGTTATGGGTTCCTATGCAATTCACATTCCTTTAGATGTTATCTACCTCCCCTAAATGTTTGTACCAATATTTTTGAGACACCCTGTATATAAAAAAATAGATTAGTCAAAATCTAAATGTTATTATTATTATTATGCACCCCACTGCATATGTTTACTACAAATCCGTGACTACTCTTGTTGCCACACAGCCATTAGGCTTGTCTAGTGAAAATTCACGCAGTTACATTGTGGAGAGCATAGTGTACGTTAAATTCTTATTTAGCTTACTTAATATTAATAACTGGACAGTACTTATACATTAATTTAATACCCTTTGATTTAAAATGAATACTACGAAAAAGAGAAACGTATAATTTTCATCAAGAGTGGGAACTAGAATCCTTTTTTGTAATAAAAGAAACATGTTTGATTTGCAATGCTTCCTTGGCTATACCCAAAAAAGGAAATTTAGAAAGGCACTTCAACGCACTTCATGGTAAATACCAATCGGATTTTTCACTTAATAGTGACCTTATAAAAAATAAATAAAAAGAACTTAAATCCAGATTATTCACACAACAAAATTTCTTCACGACATCTAATTTACAATCTAAAGCAGTAACTAGCATCATTTAAAGTGAGTCATCTTCTTTCAAAAAAATGCAAACCATTTTCTGATGGTTAATTCATCAAAGATGCATTTTTAGAAATAACAGATTTTATATTTGAAAATTTTAAGAACAAAAATGAAATTAAAAGTGCTCTTCAAGATCTGCAATTATCTTGAAATACTGTGATGCTACGCATCGAAAAAATGAGTAAAATTATTGCTAATTTTGTGTCCTTCAAAGGAGACTACAACTGGATGAATCTACAGACTTCAGTGATACGGTTCAATTGCTCTTTTTTATTCGTATCATTTTCGATGATTCTGCCACTAGAGAAGAACTGCTGGGTATGGTTTCATTAAAATAAAGAACTAGAGGTCTTGATATATTTAACGCATTCAAAAATTTTATTGAAAAAATTAAATTACCATTATTTAAGTTCGTATCAATAACAACAGATGGAGCTAAAGCAAAGACAGGGCATCTTAATGGATTCATCTCATTGTGCCAAAAGGATGACGAATACCCAGATTTTTTTGAGTTACCACTATATCATCCAACAAGTGTTAGCCAGTGAAAGATTAAATACTAAAACTGTTGTGGGCATAGCTTTCAAAATCATGAATTCCATCAGAGGACAATCTCTTCAAAGGAGACTTCAAAATGCAAATCAATGAAAATGAACCAGATCTGACATTACACACAGATTTGAGGGGCTAAGTCGAAGTAAGTTTCTACAGAGATTTCGAAACTTTCTGAAAGAAATTTAAAAAATATGTTTGATCAAAGGGGGGAGATGATTATCAACAGCTACAAGATAGAGTGTGATCTGGCTTTTTTGGCAGATTTTACCAATAAATTAAGTGATCTGAATTTGGAATTACAAGAAAAAAATAAAAATGTGGGTGACATGATTAGTAGTATTTCTGCATATAAATATCAATTTTTGGCAATGGCTATGGATCTCCAAGAAAAAAAAAAATTCGATCATTTTGCAAATTTGCAAAAATATCCTGTTTTTGAATTTAATAGTGAGAAATATGTTTCTGAAATTGAGAAAGTTGTGGATGATTTTGAAACCAGATTCAGCGATTTTAAAACAATTGAAGACATTGTTCAATGTATTTCTTATCCATTTAATGTAGACTTAGATACAAAACAAATTGCCGAAAAAATTGCTGAGATTTTTCACGTGGAGAAAATATTACTTGAAAATGAAATTGTTACATTGCAAAACGATATCTTCCTAAAAGCCAGATCATCAGAAAAAAGACTTTTGGAAATATGTTTGATGAGGAAAGCAGCCAAATGTAAAAAAATGCAGTGAAATTTTAAATTCCTGTTTTGGTTTCACATATCTATGTGAATCAGCCTTTTTGTATTTGAAACAAACAAAGATGAAGAATCGCTCTACTCTTACAGACATGCATCATACAGAAGATTCTTTATGGTTGGCCGTATCACAGTATACCCCTGATTTTGAAAGCTTGGCTGACGACATGAAGACACAAACTTCACATAAATTAAAAATTTAAATATGTATGAATTTAAAATAAGAGTTCTGAATTGTATTTAATTTTAACATTTATAAACAACATTTTTCAATGTGTATGATTAACTTTTATAACCACGCGCAACGAAATTCTTGAGATGGTGGATTGTGGCACATTTTGAAGAAAAAAAGTAGATTACATCAGGCACTTAACATTTGGTATTTAAGTTGGCATTTCCCTTCCACTTAACTGTTAAGTGGAAGGGAATGATATCAAAGGTGTTTTTTTTTTTTTTTTGTTTTCCAGAGATAACCTTAATTTTTTAATGAATTTTCTCAACAAGAGAGCTTTAATTATTACCAGTTGCCTTGAGAGAAAGTTTTCACTTTCAACAGATATACCATAGTTTTCCTATTTGTTTGTTAGTTATTTGGTTTTTAGGAGCATTAGCAGCTAAGGCCATATTGCTCCAGGGAGATATGCGGTGGTCATTCCCTGACCTTTCCGCATCCTCCGTATTTGGTGGGCACAGGCTCGAACCCCGGTCTAATCAAGAAGTGTGTGCTACGCACTTGCTCCTGCCCACCTGGCTACAGAGGCGCCTTTTCCTATTTGTTAGGCGGCTTCCTTTTTTTTTTTTTTTTTTTTTTTCCTGGATCCTAAAAAGGATCCAGGATGCCATCCTAAAAAGGATGCGAAGGCATCCTTTTTCGGATGCAAAGCATCCTAATGTTATTTCATGTGCTAATAATGAGATGTCAAAATTATTTCGATTCTAATTTTGTTGAATCTTCTATTATTTCTGAACTCTTTCTAACCAAATTACTTGATTCATAGGGTACGAGCCCGTGACCACCAAATACGGAGGATGCGGAAAGGTCAGGAAATGACCACCGCATATCCCCGGAGCAATATGGCCTTAATGCTCCTAATAACCAACAACCAACTTGATTCATAATTATTCTCTACATATTTACTTTTCAGAAGTTAATCATAAATCCTTGAAATTCTGAGCACCTCCAAATTACACAACACCAGTGTTATTTTTAAAATAATGTATCTCTTGAATAATCCACAATTCTAAAAGTTTCCACCATTCAGGACTAATTCAGAACCGGGATTTTTGGGAACAAGAGTAGCCTTGGGCGGACGGAGTTTTTACGGCTCCAGAAAATAGACAAGTTTTTTCTGTTTTATTAACTTAAATTGGCATATTAACTTATTTTATAGAGTAGCTTTATATTCCTGGTTACGATACTTAGTTTAAATTTTAACTTAGATAGAGATTTTGTAGGTTATTACTTAGTATCGGTAAGGGTATCCAATCCATGTGTTTTACAAGTTTTGCAGCTCCGGCGAACGGAAAGTTCGCCGGAGCTGCAAAACTTTTTAGCTATATTTAGCCGCTTTATTGACTAATTGTTATATTAAATTATTTTCTAAAAGTAGCTTATAGACATAGTCAAGATCCTTGGTTTATTCTGAATTGAGATAGTGAGATTTTGGAAGTTAATTAATACATAAGTGTCCGTAGATTTATTGTTCGTAAATTGCCGCCATTGTTATACGATACAACGTTATATCCGAACTAGATAGCGTTAGCTTAGTATAGTATAGTATATAATATTATCAATTAATCAGTAAAATTTATTAATCTTGTTAAACTTCATTGTCAATTAAATTGTACTTTTTAACTAAATACATATGACTTAGATTTTACAAAAGTAACATAATTAATTAATACATAACTTGATACGGAAGTTATATAACGGAACTCGAAGATAATACTCGAGTATAATTTTTTCTTACTGAAAAAATATATATATTGTTCCACAGGTTTCCTTCTGTTTTAACGTGCATGCTTGCCTAAATAACGTTCTCTATGAATCAGTCGGCTTCTGACAAGGCTGCACGCTAATATGTGTTTCCAGAAGACCTGGGTTTCAAATGATAACCTAGTAGTTGGATTAGGACAAAATCTTGCACCCTCAAGCCCACTCAGACTTAAATAAGAATAAGCCCGCAGCATCAAGATCGCATTATGATTAACTCAAAGGTTCTCCTTAAGTTGAACCTTGAGCCCGTATAACTCCAACTCAAAATCTACTCAATAATTATATAAATTATGTGTATCAGAGAATTGTCACAAGGCAAAATGATCAACAAAACAAGATTTATTAAACATATGTCATATACATGAGTTAATTGAACTGGTCAAAGCTTAGATTAATTGGTATGTGATTGTTAGGTAAATTAACTGAATACAAGTATTATCTTGCTGTTAGCAGTATTACAGTTTTGTAATGTTTCATGTGGCTTTTCCACTAATTCTCTAGCAAGAATTCATAATCGCTAATGACAGTTATGTCATACAATTGTTCCATTATTACATCTGTCAACATAACAATTATAATTAGTATTAAAACAACTAATTGGACAATTCGTGCTTACTGTTAACTTCTAACTATAAAAATAGATATACATTTGTCAGAATTACTTTAATGAGAAGAGAGGTCAGTGTGTGTGTGTGTGAATTTAAGGCAAGTGAAAAGTATGATTAATTTCGAATGGTTGAGTTTATGTTGTTTCAGAAAAAGGCTAATCACTTACCGACAAAATGTCTTTCTTTCTCGGCGCTTCTTAGTCCTGCTCTTTTATCCATGCGTATGATTCTGGGCTAACTTTAACTTTCTCTTTCTGCCGACTTAATCTTTCGCTTCTTCTTGAATCTGCTCTCTAACTTTTTCAACCTGGCAAACTCAGAAACCTACCGTAAGACTGTCCAAAGATAAAAGATCCCTTTTCTTTCCCCTTTTTCATATAAATACCTCTGGTTTTCCCCTTTCCATTCTGACCTCACGGGTTAATAATGTGGGGCGAGGAACTAACTTGGGGACTGTCAACTTTGGAAATTTGATGCAACTGAAAATGAAATATTGTAGGAAGAAAGGAAATCCCATGTTTGTGTAAGGCAGTTTCCTTTGTTTTGAAATCGCGTCATCGAACATAAATCAATATACTTTTACGAACAGAATTTTAGAATGATAGTCATTGGGTTTATTAGTTTCGATTTCGTAAGGGATTATGTCTCATGTTCTAATTTCTCACGCTCTTCTGTCAAAGTCGTAATCTGCTCTTTTCGCTCGTGAGCAATTAAGCATATGCGGACTGGACTGCCCTTTGCCGTCGGGGAGAGGGATGACTGACGTCATTTAATTGCTCTGGGCACTAAACGCGGTGTATTGTTTCAACAACTTCCCTCTAGGGCGGCGACTGACTGCTGCTACGAAATCGAAAGTTAAACGGCGTTCATTCCGTCAGATTAGTTGTATATACCGTGGAAAAAGTATAGGACACTTTAAAGAATAAATGCTTCTTCAAAAAAAGAGGTGAAAGGGATAAAAAATGATAGCATTTTTTAACATTTTAACAATATATAGTGTTGGGATACAAGTTTAAGGTTATAATTTTGTACTGAAATTGAAATTTTATTGAAATTGAATCGAAATCATGACTCAGACTAGCAGCAAAGCAAAAGGCTAAAGCTAAATGGAGTGCTGTGGCTCAGGGGAGAACTGGGGGGGGGGTCAGTTGCCCTCTGAATCACAGCCTTTTAAAATGCACTGCTTGCTTGATGTTTCTGGAGCAATCAGGTATGGGACATGATATTGCCAAGGGGGATGTCTTTGTGCATGCACGATGTAAGGAGTATGAGGAAATCAGGCTACAACTCAGCATTGTTATGGGCCTATATGAGAGCTTGAAGGACAGGGTGGATGTGCTCGAAGGATCTAAGCTGAGGGTCCCATCAAGCTCTCAGCTGCTCACCAATGCCAGAGCTTGCACTCGATCATCCCACACAACAGCGGCAACCCCCCAAGGCAGAATGCATTGGTCCCATAGGAACTAGTAGTTGTTGGTGACTCTATTGTCAGGGAAACGGGGAACATGGTACGTAAAAAGGATAGGTGGAACAGGACCAGGATATGTCTGCCAGGGGCAAAGGTTGATGACGTTGTAGAGCGGATATCATCTTTTAAGGGCACAAAACGTGATATTTGTTGTACATGTTGGCACCAATTATATTAAGATTAGAAGTACGGAGGAATTATTTAACAAGTACAGGTCACTGTTGAAAAAAAAGCCATGAATGAAGGTTGAATTTGAAAGTGTCTGCAATTCTGCCATGACACGATAGGAGGGAGTATATAATGAGAGCCGTTTCAATCAATTCGGCCCTGGAAAGATTGTACAAGGCTCAAGGGGTAGAATTTTTTCAGCCTGGTCTGTACTTGTTAACAGGAGAGACTGCTTCTACAGGGATCGGATACACTTAAATAGAAAGGGTGCAAGAATATTTGCTGATGCTATCGAGGCAGCGTTAGATGGATCGGAAAACTGCTATCTTGGGGGGGGGATACCAGGACTAATAGTTTAACAGTAGCCACTGGCAAAGGTGTAGATGATTTTTGCACTGCTTCTGTTGGAATGAGCAGCAGCCTGGAAAACAATATTCAGGGTATCTCAGAGACTGTGGGAGTCATTGCGGTACAAGTAAACACATGGGTTGTGTTAGGGTAGATAAGAATAGGAACAGGTGCATGTATACTTGCTTTTACACCAATAATTTGATGAAAATAAATTTGTAAATAAATTTGATGAAAATGAGGTATTGCTCAAAACATCAAAGGCAGATGTCACACAGATATAAGGAATGCAGAACTGGAATTTGGGGAATACAATGTGTACAGGAAGGATAGACAGGATAGGAAGGGAGGAGGGGTTATGCTATTAGTTAAGAAACACATAAAATCCAAGGAAGTGAAGCCAGTCGACATCGTTAGACAGTGCAGTGTCGAGTCAGTTTGGTGTAACATAAGCATTGGGAGATCAAAATTGAGAGTAGGAGTGTGTTATAGGCCTAATTACTCTGATGAGTATAATAAGAAACTGTACAGGGAAATAGAGTGGGCCAGTAATTCAGCGAGTTTTATAATGGGGGATTTTAATTTCCCAGATATTGACTGGAATTTGTGGATTGGTCACTCACACTAGCAAGGCTTTTGTGAATTTATTGGATGATTGTTTTCTATGTCAGCATGTTCGGGAGACAACTGTAGGGAATAATACTCTTGATCTGATTATCAGTAGTGATTCTACATGCATTAAGAATCTGCAGATAAAGGAACCACTAGGTGGCAGTGATCACAGTATGCTGAAGTGGGATTTACTCAAAGAGGTGACTGCCATCAAGGGTAAAGAGAAGGGTTTTTGCTTTTGTAAAGGCGACTATGGTGGTCTGAGACAGTATTGAAATTCTATACGGTGGGACCAACTGATGATGTTACCAACAGCAAATTCGAAATGGGAAGCATTAAAGAATTTATCTTGGAATCTACTAGGCTTTACATACCAACTAAGAAATATTGTTCAAGGTTTAGGCCTAAATGGATATCAGACGAACTAATGAGACATATGGCAGAGAAGAAAAATGCATGGGATACATATAAATTAATGGGTGACTTGGAAGCCTATGATAGATATAAGCTGGTCTGTAACCAAATCACCAAGGAGATTAGGCAGGCAAAGGCAGATTATGAGAAATCTTTGGCAAAGGATGTAAAGAAAAACAACAAAGACTTCTTTACCTATGTAAACTCTAAGAAGGAAAGGGATGAATCAGATTGGTCCACTGGATATTGATGGTTGAACTGTTGATGATTCTGCTCAGGTGGCTAACAAACTAAATGAGTATTTTGCATCTATATTCACAAATGAGGAGTTATTCTGGGAGGGGAATGCCAGAGGTGAGTTTAACTCTGGCCGTGAGCTAGATGATTTTGTAATAACTGAGAGGAAAGTGAAGGAGAAATTGTTGAAGATAAACATAAACAATGCACCCCGGGTCGATGGGATCTATCCAGTTATATTAAAGGAGGCAGCAAAGGAAGTAAGCAAACCCTTAGCCATAATTATGAGAGCTTCTTTGGACTCAGGGGAGGTACCCATGGACTGGAGATGTGCAAATGTGATCTCAATTCACAGAGGAGAACAAAGGGCGACACAAGTAATTATAGACTTGTTAGTTTAACTTCTGTTCCAGGAAATTTAATGCAGGTACTGGTTAAAGAAGCACTGCAGGATCAACTAAACAAGACTTCAGTTATAGTTCGGACACAGCATGGTTTTGTTAAGGGAAAGTTTTGCCTGACTAGTTTGATTGGATATTATGATATGGTCACAAAGGAATTAGATGCAGGAAATAGCTTTGATATCATATATTTGGATTTTAGGAAAGCTTTTGTCGATACTGTTTCACTTGGAAGACTTCTGAACAAATTGGAGCAGTGTGCATTGGAGGTAAATTGCTGCTATGGATAAAGGGATGGTTGAGTGGGAGAAGACAGAGAGTGGTAATCAATGGATACTGCTCATCGTGGACTAATTTTATTAGTGGAGTTCCTCAGGGTTCAGTGTTGGGTCCATTGTGGATTTCTGTATTTATAAATGATATTGATGGTGGTATATCAAACTTAATGGTCCAAGTTTGCAGACAATACGAAGGTTGGCAGGGTTATTAAGGATACTTATGACAGTACACTGCTGCAACAGGATTTAGAAAAGTTGAGCAGATGGGCTGAAGAGTTGGCAAATGAAGTTTAACATTGACAAATGTAAAGTACTACATATGGGAAGCAGTAACCTCAGAGTAAATTATCAACTCTGTGGTACTACACTGACAGTGGTAGAGAATGAAAAGGACCTGGGGATAATTGTGCAGGCAGATATGAAGTTTTCTGAGCAGTGCAGACGGGCTGCAAGATTAGCTCATGGTGTCTTGTCAATGATATACAGGAATTTTTCTAGCAGGGATAAGGAGGTGATTATCCCCTTGTATAAGGCAATGGTCAGGCCACACCTTGAGTACTGTGTACAGGTCTGGAGACCTAATTTCAAGAAGGATGTAGAGCTGCTGGAACGAGTACAGGGGAGGGCAGCAAGATTAGTGAATGGAACAAAATGTTGCTCTTACGAAGAAAGGCTTAAGTTTTGCAAATTACAGTGTCTGGAGACTAGGTGATCACCTCAATTGAGGTGGATAAAGCCTTGAATGGTTTGAGTGTGCTGAATGCTGATGAAATTCTTCCTCTTGCTCAGAATAATCACCTGAGAGGGCATAAATTCAAATTGAGGAAAGACAGATGTAGGATAGATGTGCGGAAGTTAGCCTTTAGTCAGCAGGTAGTTGGTTGGTGGAACGGACTTCCATCCTTTGTTTTGGAAGTTGATAGCCTAAATAAATTTAAAGCTGTGCTGGACAGGTATTTGGAACGAATGGAGGGGTGAAATGGGCGCGTTTTTTTTTTTTTTTTTTTTTTTAGCTCATGCTGCATAAGCTTGCTTTTTTTGCATCATTAGCATTAGCATTAGTAGAGGCATATGATGCAAGAAAGCAAGCTTATTCAGCATCAGCCAAAAAAAAAAAAAAAAACAACACACCACTCCCATTTCACCCCTCCGTTCGTTCGAAATACCTGTCCAGTTGAGCCTTAAATTTGTTTAGGCTATCAACTTCAACAACAAGTGATGGAAGTCGGTTCCACCAACCAACCACCTGCTGGCCAAAGGCAAATTTCCGCACATCTATCTGACATCCGTCCTTCCTCAATTTGAATTTATGCCCTCTTAGGTGATTATTCTGAGCAAGATGAAGAATCCCATTGGCATTGAGCATGCTCAAACCATTCAAAGCCTTATACACCTCTATCAGATCACCTCGCCAGTGCCTAGTCTCCAGACTCTGTAATTTGCAAAACTTAAGCCTTTCTTCATAAGAGCAACCCTTTGTTCCATTCACTAATCTTGTTGCCCTTCTCTGTACCCGTTCCAGCAGCTCTACATCCTTCTTGAAATGAGGCCTCCAGACCTGTATACAGTACTCAAGATGTGGCCTAACCATTGCCTTATACAAAGGGAATAATCACCTCCTTATCCCTGCTAGAAAAATTCCTGTATATCATTGACAAGACACCATGAGCTACTCTTGCAGCTCATCTGCACTGCTCAGAGAACTTCATATCTGCCTGCCCAATTACCCCCAGGTCCTTTTCATTCTCCACCACTGTCAGTGTAGTACCGCAGAGTTGATACGTTGCTCTGGGGTTACTGTTTCCCATATGTAGTACTTTACATTTGTCAATGTTAAACTTCATTTGCCACCTCTCAGCCCATCTGTTCAACCTTTCCAGATCCTGTTGCAGCAGCATAGTGTCAGTAGTGTCCTTAACAACCCTGCCAACCTTTGTATCATCTGCAAACTTGGACATTAAACTTGATATCCCATCATCAATATCATTCATAAACACCGAAGACAACAACGGACCCAACACTGAACCCTGAGGAACTCCACTAATAACATTAGTCCACGTTGAGCAGTGTCCATTGATTACCACTCTCTGTCTTCTGCCACTCAACCATCCCCTTATCCATAGCAGCAGTTTGCCTCCAATGCCACACTGCTCCAATTTGTGCAGCAGTCTTCCATGTGCAACAGTATCAAAAGCCTTTCTAAGATCCAAATATATAATATCAAAGTTATTCCCTGCATCCAGTTCTTTTGTGACTACATCATAGTATCCAATCAAATTGGTCAGGCAAGACCTGCCCTTAACAAAACCATGCTGCGTCTGAGCTATAACTGAATTCTTGTCTAGATGATCCTGCAGTGCTTCTTTAACCAGTGCCTCCATTAATTTACCTGGAACAGAAGTTAAACTAACAGGTCTATAATTACTTGTGTCAGCCTTTGATCCTCCTTTGTGAATTGGGGTTACATTTCCACATCTCCAGTCTATGGGTACCTCCCCTGAGTCCAAAGAATCTCTCATAATTATGGCTAGGGGTTTGCTTACTTCCTTTGCTGCCTCCTTTAATATAACTGGATAGATCCCATCCACCCCAGGTGCCTTTTTTATGTTTATCCTCAACAATCTCTCCTCCACTTTCCTCTCAGTTATTAATGCTTAATTTATTAATGCTCAGTTATTAATGCTATTAATCATATGCTTCTACTAAGGATAAAATGCTAATGCTAACTACAGTACATTTATAGCAGTGCCCTCATAATGAGCAATTGTTCAGAGAAATGGAGTGGGCCAGTAAATCAGAACGCCTTATAGTGGGGGATTTTAATTTTCCAGATATTGACTGGAACTTGTGGCTTCATCACTCGCTCACTTGCAAGACTTTTGTGAATTTATTGGATGACTGTTTTCTGCGGTAACCAGAGGGAATAATACTCTTGATCTAATTATCAAAAGTGATTATTCATGCATTAAGAATTTGCAGATAAAGGAACCACTGGGTGACAGTGATCACAATGTACTGATGTGGGAATTAAAGATGTAACTACCATCAAGGATAAAGGAAGGGCTTTTGCTTTCATATAGGTGACTACAGTGGTCTCAATCAGTTTTTAAATTCTGTACAGTGGGATAAACTGATGATGTTACCAATGTTGAATTCTAAATGGGAAGCCTTCAGGGACTTAATTTTGGATGCTACTAGGCTTTTCATTCCAACTAAGAATTGCTGTTCAAGGTTTAGGCCTTAATGGATGTCACATGAATTAATGAGGCTTGTGGAAGAGAAGAAGAATGTATGGGATACATATAAAGTATCAGGTGACACAGAAGCCTATGGCAGGTATAAACTAGTCTGTAAGAGGTATCACAAATGAGTTTAGGCAGATGAAGGCAGATTGCGAGAAATCCTTGGTAAAGGATGCAAAGAAAAACAGTAAAGAGTTCTTTACTTATGTAAACTCTAGAAGGAAAGGGATGAATCAGATTGGACCACTTAACATATATGGATTGACTATTGATGATCATGCTCAGGTAGCTGACAAACCAAATGAGTATTTTGCATCTACATTCACACACGAGGAGTCATTCAATGAGGGGGGGTGCCAGAAGTTTATCAAACAATAACAGAGCGCTAAGTGATTTTGTGATTACTGAGAGCAAAGTGGAGGAGAAATTGTTGCAGTTAAACATAACGAAGGCATCTGGGGTGGATGGGATCTATCCAGTTATATTAAAGGAGGCAGCAGAAGAAGTAAACAAACCCTTAGCCATAATTATGAGAGCTTCCTTGGACTCAGGGGAGGTCCCCATGGACTGTAGGTGTGCTAATGTATCACCAATTCACAAAGGGAATTCAAAGGGTGACACAAGTAACTACAGAACTGTTAGTTTAACTTGTGTTCTAGGGAAAATAATGGAATCACTGGTTAAAGAAGCATTGCAGGATCATCTACACAAGACTGCAGTAATAGTTGAGACACAGTGTGGGTTTGTTAAAGGGAAGTCTTGTCTGACCAATTTGATTGGATAGTATGATGTGGTCACAAAGGAACTGAATGCTAAAAATAATTTTGATATCATGTATTTGGATTTTAGGAAAGCTTTTGTTGATATTGTTGCACATGGAAGACTGCTGTACAAATTGGAGAGGTATGGCATTAAGGGTAAGTTGCTACAATGGATAAAGGAATGGTTGAGTGAGAGACAACAGAGTGGTAATCAATGGATACTGCTCTTTGTGGATAAATGTTGTTAGTGGAGTTCCCCAGGGTTCTGTGTTGGGCCCATTGTTGTTTTGTTGAAGGTATATCAGGTTTAATGTCCAAGTTTGCAGATGATACAAAGGTTGGCAGGGTTGTTAACGACAGTTCGAGATCCAGTTCGAGTAGCATACTGTCTTTACGACAGTATGCTACTCGAACTGGATCTAGATAAGTTAGGAAAACGGGCTGAGAAGTGGCAACTGAAGTTTAACCTTGACAAATGCAAACCAACTGTGTGGTTCTACACTCAGGAAAGTGGAAAGGAAAAAGACCTGGGGGGTGGATAATTGGCAGTCAAATATGAAGTTCGCTGAGCAGTGCAGACGGGCTTCCAGGGGAGGTCATGGAGTCTTGTCAATGATATATAGGAATTTTGCTAGCATGCACAGGGAGGTGATTATCCCATTATACAAGGCAATGATCAGGCCACACCTAGAGCACTGTGTACAGTTCTGGAGGCCTCATTTTAGGAAGGATGTAGAGTTGCTAGAACAAGTACAAAGAAGGGTAACAAGACTGGTGAGGGGAAACAAAGGGAAAGAAACTCTTACCAAGAAAGGCTTAAGTTCTGCAAGTTGCAGCGCCTGGAGAGTAGACACCTTGCGAGGCAATCTGATTGAGGTGTATAAGATGCATTATGAGAACGAGAGTAGCCTGTGCAGACGTACATTTTTGCCGCTCCTGGAACAGAGAAGTTTTTTCTGATTTATTTTCTGTTTTATTAGCTTAAATTGGCAGATTAACTTATTTTCTAGAGTAGCTTTATATTCCTATTTACGATACTTAGTTTAAAGTAACTTAGATAGAGATTTTGTAGGTATTACTTAGTATCGGAAAGGGTATCAAATCCATGTATTTACCGTTCGTAAATTGCCACCATTGGTACGCTATAATAGATAGCATAAGCTTAATATAGTATAGTATGGTACATAATATTGTCAATTAATCAGATAATTAATCTTGTTGAACTTCATTGTCAATTAAATTGTACTTTTAACTATACATATAACGACTTGGGTTACGTAACATAAATAATTAGTAAAAAATAAATAATTAATACTTAACTTGATACGGAAGTTATATAAAGGGATTTCGTAGATAACACTCTATACTGAAACATAAATATAGCGTTATAACTGTGTTGGAATATAAGTTTAGGGTTTTAATTTTGTACTGAAATTGAAATTTTATTGAAATTAAATCGAAATCATGACTCAGACCAGAGCAGCAAAGCAAAAGGCTCAAGCTAATGGGAGTGCTGTGGCTCAGGGGAGAACTGAGGGGGGCAGTTGCCCTCTGAATCACAGCCTATTAAAATGCACTACTTGCTTGATGTTTGTGGAGCAGTCGGGTACGGGACATGATACTGCCATGGGGGATGTGTGTGTGCGTGTGCGCGCGCGCAATGCAAGGAGTGTAAGGAAATCAGGCGAAAACTCATCGTTGTTATGGGCCTATATGAGAGCTTGAAGGACAAGGTGGATGCCCTCGAAGGATTAAAAGTGAGGGGACCATCAAGCTCTCAGCTGCCCACACCAATGCCAGAGCTTGCACTTGGTCATCACTCAACACAGCGGCAGCCCCCAAGGCAGAATGCGCTGTTCCCAAAGGAACTAGTAGTTGTTGGTGACTCGACTCTATTGTCAGGGAAACGGGAAACATGCTTTGTAAAAAGGATAGGTGGAATAGGACCAGGGTACAAAGGGTACTAGGAAAGTTTTGCAATACAGCTTTGTTTATTTAATTTTTTCAAAGTAATTTCCTCTACATTCAATACACCTCTCCATCCTCCGAAACCAATCTTTAAACCAGTTCTGCCAAGTTTCACTAGGGAGTAAAGCACACTCGTTGTCCCAAGCCCGTAGAAGGTCCTCATCACTGGAAAACCGCCTCCCTTTTAGCTTCATTTTCACATGCGGTAACAGTGCAAAGTCGCAGGGAGCAAGGTCTGGACTGTAGGGAGGGTGCTCGAGAAGTTTCAGTCCTGTCGTGGTCAAATATTCGGTGCAGGCTTTGGCGCGGTGAGCTGGAGCATTATCGTGATGGAGGTACCAGGTGTCCATTCTTGACTTTGGCCGCAGGTTCTTCATAGATCCAATGACTTTAGGCAGGCATTGTTCAGTATACCACTTAGCTGTGACTGTCTTCTGCGTGTCCAAAACGACACGTTCCACAATTCCACTCGATTTGAAAAATACAGCTATCATTTTCTTCTTTACAGATCGGGATTTTCTGACAATTACGGGTGTGTCGTCATCATCAAAGACCCAAACTTTGTTTTGAGCCTTGGTCGGCAGATCATAATAGTACAGCCAAGTCTCGTCACCTGTCACGATGTTGTTCACATACCGAGATTGTCCCTTATCAAACTTTTTTAACATCTCCCGGCACCAAGTCACACGTCGTGTCATCTGCTCTTCAGTCAGTTGATGCGGCACCCAGAGAGAACAAAGTTTCTTCACGTGCAAATGATCTTGCAGAATCGAACGAATTGCTGGTGCATTTAGGCCCAAAGTATCCTCTATCTGTTGGTAGGTCACTCGCCTGTTTTCGTCAATCATTTTCCTCACAGCAGTAATGTTTTCCTCCGTAACTGACGTTCGTGGCCTTCCCGGCCTCTCAGAATCCTCCAGAGTGAAATTTCCCCTTTGGAATTCTCTATACCACCTGAATATCGTTGTACGATGTGGACAATCATCATCTAGTGCAAGAGTCATTTCTTCTAAGCACTGGTCTATGGTTAAACCACGCACGAAATTATACCGCAAAACTGTCCTTATCTCATTTCGTGACCACGATGCCATCGCAAGCACTTTACACTCTCACTACTAATGAATAACTGAGCCCATCGACTTGGCGCGGCGGCTACTATGCACGTATGAACATGTCTCAACATGCAGCAACAAGCAGCTTCCTGTGATTCATTGTTGCGTCATATTGCAAAACTTTCCTAGTACCCTTTGTATGTCTGCCAGGGACAAAGGTTGATGACTTTGTAGAGCGGATATCATCTTTTAAGGGCACAATAGGTGATATAGTTGTACCCGTTGGCACTAATGATATTAAGAGTAGGAGACCGGCGGAATTACTTAACAAGTACAGGTCACTGTTGAAAAAAAGCTGTGAATTAGGGTTGAATTTGAAAGTGTCTGCAATTCTGCCCAGACACGATAGGAGGGAGTATATTGATTAGAGCCCTGTCGATCAATTTGGCCCTGGAAAGATTGTGCAAGGCTCAAGGGGTAGAATTTTTTTCAGCCTGGTCTGTACTTGTTAAAAGGAGAGACTGCTTCTACAGGGATGGGATACACTTAAATAGAAAGGGTGCAAGAATGTTTGCTGATGCTATCGAGGCAGTGTTAGGTGGGTCGGAAAACTGCTAGATTGGGGGGATACAAGGACTAATAGATTAACAGTAGCCACTGGCAGATGTGAAAGTGATTCGTGCACTGCTTCTATTGGAATGAGCCGCAGCCTGGAAAATAAGATGCAGGATATTTCAGAGACTGCTGGGAATCATTGGGGTACAAGTAAACACATGGTTTTTGTTAGGGTAGCTAAGAAAGAGAACAGGTGCATGTATACTTGCCTGTACACCAGTGCTAGGAGTTTAGTAAATAAATTTGATGTATTGTTCAAAACATCAAAGGCAGATATTGTGGGGATTTCAGAGACGTGGTGTCACACAGATATAAGGAATGCAGAACTGGAATTTGGGGAGTACAATGGCTACAGAAGGGATAGACAGGATAGGAAGGGAGGAGGGGTTATGCTATTAGTTAAGAAATACATAAAATCCAAGGAAGTGAAGCCAGTCGACATTGCTGGACAGTGCAGTGTCGAGTCAGTTTGGTGTGACATAAGCATTGGGAGATCAAAATTGAGAGTAGGAGTGTGCTATAGGCCTAATGACTCTGATGAGTATAATAAGAAACTGTACAGGGAAATAGAGTGGGCCAGTAAATCAGAGAGTCTTATAATGGGAGATTTTAATTTCCCAGATATTGACTGGAATTTGGGGGCTGGTCACTCACACACTAGCAAGGCTTTTGTGGATTTATTGGATGATTGTTTTCTACATCAGCATGTTCGGGAGGCAACTAGAGGGAGTAATACTCTTGATTTGATTATCAGCAGTGATTCTTCATGCATTAAGAATCTGCAGATAAATGAACCACTAGGTGGCAGTGATCACAGTGTGCTGAAGTGGGATTTACTCAAAGAGGTAACTACCATTAGGGGTAAAGGGAAGGGTTATTGCTTTCGTAAAGGCGACTACTATGGACTGAGACAGTATTTAAATTCTATACAGTGGGAACTACTAGTGATGTTACCAACAGCAAATTCAAAATGGGAAGCATTCAAAGAACTTATCTTGGAAGCTACTAGGCTTTACATACCAACTAAGAAATATTGTTCAAGGTTTAGGCCTAAGTGGATGTCAGATGAACTAATGAGACATATGGCAGAGAAGAAAAATGCATGGGATACGTACAAATTAACACGTGACACAGAATCCTATGATAGATACAAGTTGATCTCTAACCAAGTTACAAAGGAGGTTAGGCAGGCGAAGGCAGATTATGAGAAATCTTTGGCAAGGGATGCAAAGAAAAACCGCAAAGAGTTCTTTACTTATGTAAACTCTAGAAGGAAGGGGATGAATCAGATTGGTCCACTTGATATCGATGGGTCAACTGTTGATGATCCTGCTCAGGTAGCTAACAAACTAAATTAATATTTTGCATCGACATTCACACATGAGGAGTTATTCAGCGAGGGGAATGCCAGAGGTGTATTCAACTCTGGCAGTAAGCTAGAGAATCTTGTAATAACTGAGAGTAAAGTGGAGGAGAAATTGTTGAAGATAAATACAAGAAAGGCACCTGGGGTGGATGGGATCTATCCAGTTATATTAAAGGAGGCAGCAAAGGAAGTAAGCATACCCTTAGCCATAATTATGAGAGCTTCCTTGGACTCAGGGGAAGTACCCATGGACTGGAGATGTGCAAATGTGACCCCAATTCACAAAGGAGGATCAAAGGGCGACACAAGTAATTATAGACCTGTGAGTTTAACTTCTGTTCCCGGAAAATTAATGGAGGCACTGGTTAAAGAAGCACTGCAGGATCATCTTGACAAGACTTCAGTTATAGCTCAGACACAGCATGGTTTTGTTAAGGGGAAGTCTTGCCTGACCAATTTGATTGGATACTATGATGCAGTCACAAAAGAACTGGATGCAGGGAATAACTTTGATATTATATACTTGGATCTTAGAAAGGCTTTTGATACTGTTGCACATGGAAGACTGCTGCAGAAATTGGAGTAATGTGGCATTGGAGGCAAATTGCTGCTATGGATAAAGGGGTGGTTGAGGGGGAGAAGACAGAGAGTGGTAATCAATGGACACTGCTCATCGTGGACTAATGTTAGTAGTGGAGTCCCTCAGGGTTCAGTATTGGGTCCATTATTGTTTTCTGTATTTATAAATGATATTGATGATGGTATATTAAGCTTAATGTCCAAGTTTGCAGACGATACGAAGGTTGGCAGGGTTGTCAAGGACACTACTGACACTATGCTACTGCAACAGGATCTGGAAAAGTTGAGCAGATGGGCTGAGAGGTGGCAAATGAAGTTTAACATTGACAAATGTAAAGTACTACGTATGGGAAACAGCAACCCTAGAGCAACGTATCAACTCTGTGGTACTACACTGACAGTGGTAGAGAATGAAAGGGACCTGGGGGTGGTTGTGCAGGCAGATATGAAGTTTTCTGAGCAGTGCAGACGGGCTGCAAGAGTAGCTCATGGTGTATTGTCGATGATATATAGGAATTTTTCTAGAAGGGATAAGGATGTGATTATTCCCTTGTATAAGGCAATATTCAGGCCACACCTAGAGTACTGTATACAGGTCTGGAGGCCTCATTTCAAGAAGGATGTAGAGATGCTGGAACGAATACAGAGAAGGGCAACAAGATTGGTGAATGGAACAAAGGGGTGCTCTTACGAAGAAAGGCTTGAGTTTTGCAAATTACAGTGTCTGGAGACTACGCACCAGCGAGGTGATCTGATAGAGGTGTATAAAGCCTTGAATGGTTTTAGCATGCTCAATGCTGATGGGATTCTTCCTCTTGCTCAGAATAATCACCTGAGAGGGCATAAATTCAAATTGAGGAAAGACAGATATAGGATAGACGTGAGGAAATTTGCCTTTAGCCAGCGGGTGGTTGGTTGGTGGAACAGACTTCCATCCCTTGTCGTGGAAGTTGATAGCCTAAATAAGTTTAAGGCTCAGCTGGACAGGTATTTCGAACGAACAGAGGGGTGAAGTGGAAGTTGTTATTTTTTATTTATTTATTTATTTATTTACTTTTTTTTGGCTGATGCTGCATAAGCTTGCTTTCTTGCATCAAATGCCTCTACCAATGCTAATGCTAATAAGTCCTTGAATGGGTTGAGCAAGCTGAATGCTGATTGGATTCTTCTTCTTACTCAGACTAAGAACCTGAGAGGGCACAGTTTCAAATTTAGGAAAGATAGTTGTAGAATAGATGTGTGGAAATTTGCTTTTAGCCAGCGGGTAGCTGATTGGTGGAACAGGCTTCCGTCTTTTGTTGTGGAAGCTAATAGCCTAAATAAATTTAAGGTTGAGCTGGACAGGCATTTTAAACGAATGGAGGGGTGAAATGAGAGAGTTTTTTTTTTTTTTTTTTGCTGATGCTGCATAAGCTTGCTTTCTTGCATTGTATGCCTCTGCTAATGCTAATGGAGCCCGTAGCCAGATGGGCACTAGCAGCAGTGAGTAGCACACGCTTCTTGATTAGACCGGGATTCGAGCCCGTGGCCACCAAATGCGGAGGATGCGGAAAGGTCAGGGAATGGCCACCGCATATCCCCGGAGCAATATGGCCTTAGTTGCTAATGTTCCTAAAAACCGAATAACTAATAAACAAGCTAATGCTAATACTTATGAGAACATATAAAACACAACGTACATGTGTTGGCAAAGGAGCCTAATTTCTGTACGGACACCTTTTTGCATCTCTCATAACATGGAAGCATATCATCACTGAGTTTTTATCTTACACTATGTCACCTAGTTACTCACAAATGAGAAGACATTCTCTGAAATAGCTTGCCCAATGCAAATAAATGGCAATATTCTTCTTAGGGGGCAGTGCTATTTATTCGATGTCGAGGATTGGATCATCTTGTGGCAGCTTTCTTCACAATGTGAGATTTGATGCCTTTTCTACAAACTTAGTTTGCTTTTGACTTTGTATACTAATGAAATTTTTCCCAAATCAGGTTGATCAATGTTTTGTAACTCTTATGTCTTTGAACCAAATGTAATTGAGTTTCTTACAGAAACTCGAATATCCATTATGCCTCCACCGTATGGTTTGGAGCAGCTCATTCCAGCTTTCAGAAAATTTTCACAGTAGAGTACAGGTTCTTAAAATGGGCAATTTTTTAAAGAAAATAATGAGAAATTTTGAAACTAGTGTACCCCGAATGTCTTAAATACACCACTTCTAAAAATATTGTGCTTTTCTTTTTATTTATTTATTGTATTTGGCAGACACTGCCAACCATTGGCTACCCAGCTACTTATATACAAAATCATCCAAATAAAAGCCAGTAAAAAACAGTAGTTTCTAATTAGAAATATATTACCAAGATCATAGAGTCCAAATATGGACCAAGTAGTTCCATAAGCTGCAGCTTGGATATCGTCATTATTGTAGCTGAAGGAGCTACCATTAAGTTTACTCAAAAAAAATCCTTACAACACTGTCATTATACTGTGGCATACTCTAAACAAAGTTATTAACACAATCTTCATCATAAATAGCATCTTTATATATTCATACCTGTAACATCATGACATCCGCTACTCAAGAACCAAGGAAGTACTATGAACTGCCAGACGACCTGTTAAACAGACATTCCATTGTGAAATACCATGATCAGCTAGTAAAGTAAGCAGTATAGGACAACACCATTATGTCCCAAGAAAGAACAGCCCCAGGAGATCAATCAGCATTGTATGGAGCAGAATCATGAACTTTCAAAGATGAATAGCTCAGCATTTAAACTGTATGTGTAGGCTTTATAATTCTAAGGTTGACTGTCTGATACAAATAATATGCTAAAAACAGTAAAAATATATCACAAAACGTGAGTAAAGGTAAAATCAGTTACTATCAAAAAGATGGTAACTTTTAATGCAGTGTTCCCCCCTTCTTCAACCAAATATTGCATGGCACAATGTAGTATAAATAGTGATTTTGCCAAGTGATAGATGAATGAGAACATGATGATGTGCATGTGTGCGCACGCGTGCACACACATACTTGATTACTAAATTTAGTAATAAAGTAACACACTGAATGCTGTAATCATATCATGATAAACTGTTCCTTGTTTTTAACTCTTGTTCATGCATCTTTATTTAAAAATTTAGTTATAGAAAGCTATTTGCTTGATAATGCAGCTTCTTCTATTTACATTTTGAACAATAAATACAGACATAGGTTCACATTAAGCTGTTATTCATTTTATGGGCAGAACAGCAAATGTTCTATATTTTATGAAACCCACCTTGCTAATCTGTATGACTTTATGAACTTAATGTTAAAAGAACACTCAAACTCTTTCAATTTTAATTTTGCTAGTGCTAAAAATCGAGTGGAAAAGTGCACCCTTTCCTAAAGGGGCTCTTATCAATTTTAATTTTCTCTTTTAACTTCCATTTCTTTAAAACTTCAAGTTCATAAAACTATTCAGATTAATAAGGCATGGTTAATAAAATATAAAAAGCATTTGCTATTCTGTCTATAAAATAATTCACCACGTGACTTGAAGTATTAACTAAAAACATAATATTTGATATGTTATTCAATTAAACAGTTTGTATAAAGTATTTTTTCCCCCCTTCTCTTTTTTCTTAGTACCATGAAAGACCTGCAAATTCTTTACCTTTCCAGATTGGTTTTGATTTTTGAGTACATGATGAGAAACCTCTATGATGCTCCACCATCCTTAATAGAACAGGTTAGTTACTATCTAATAATTTTAAATAAAATTAGTCCATGGATGGGATAAATTAAAACATTAGCAGTTATTAAGATCTCCCCCTTTCTTTCTTCACTTATGGAATGAAAAAGAATAGGATAAAGCTTCCTAACAACAATTTGATTGTTGATTTATATAATCTAAGAGTGGTGATGATATAATATTAAAATGCATGCTTTATTGTTAATTTAGCAAGCCTTCCTCCACTTCCTCCCCAGAACTTTATTTTCATTGTTTTTCCCCAAAAAAATAACCACTTGAATCCATGACTGATCTTATTTCTCTCTGTACCTTTTTCAGCAGGCCCTTTTCCTTTTTAATATGTAGTTTATAAGCCTGCAATACTTAAGTGATGGCCTAACCATCACTTTATACTATTGGATAAGTATCTCTCTCTATTTGGAAAGTTTCTATATATAAAACTAAGTGAGGCATGAGTTGCTCTAGAAGTGTGTGTTTAGACCGCCAAGTGAATTTACATCAGATTATATCATAACTTATTATCCTAAATCATCTAAAATTACATCATAACTTTGTAGGTAATGATTACTGCTACCCATATACAAGGACTTTTCTTTTATGAATTTGATAACCTTGAGTTGTTATTGAAACTTCTCACCTCTGCACCATCAGCAGACTAAACCATTAGACTTGAAATATCTTCATTGGTATCATTAATGAACATCAGAGATCGTGAGAAATAAAGCACTGCACACATGCACACACACTTGGTATTGGTATGCGTGCGTGCGTCTGTGTGGAGCATAGGCTCTTTATAAATACTCTCTCAGGTGAAGATATTTTTGATTTCATGGAGATTGGTGTGTATAGTCCTGACTGTTGTATGCAGTAGACAGATATTTCATCTGGCTAGGAGGTTGAATATGGCCAATCCTCTCACCCATTTCAGTGTGCATAGTTATGAGAGAACTCCAGAGACAATTTCCTTTGCCATTCTATCATTAACTCCAAAATTTGATTTCATTAAAGGGATAATGGGTTTGCCATTTGATTAAAATTTAGTTAAGAAAGAAACCAGCAAACCACCTCTGTTTTATGATGTACTGATTACAATTGGCCCCAACTCTAGGAAGATTACTCTGCAAAAAACCTACTGTCTAAGTCCTACATTAGAGGGGCTCTTGCTATCTCTGATGACTCATCAAATTCTCTGTATTGCAGAATCTATTAGTGTGCTTTTAACGAGTTCTGCTCAGTCTTAAAAAAAAAAAACTCTAGAATCATTAATCAATTCAGTAACCAACTGCACATATTTGGAAAGCCAGTCCCTTATATGGTTCTTCCATTTATCAACCAATTCTCTAGAAAACTTAATCAGAAAAAAAAAAAGTTCAACATCAAAACATTTTTTGAAGTCATTGCTATGCGTACCCTTTAAGGCTGACTTTCATTCCTCTCTTCAACATTCCAGAGGAGTTATGCTGCATTTCCAGTGATTGAAGTGAGGTTTATATTGTACAATAAAGCGATTCAAATACATATTTGAATTAATATTCTTATCTATATAAAATAGTAGTAATTGTTATTTAAAAGAACTTTAATTTTGATTTTGTTTACTTCACATCAATTTCCACCAACAATTGTCACATTGCCAACAATCGTCATTCGACTGTTGGCATTTGTGGCAAGCAGACGTGTCTTGTTGGAGCTCTTCATAGTGATAACAAAGAACTATAGATAAGAGGGGATTAGTGGAGTAGAGCAGGATTTCAGAGGTTATTTAGTATATTGTAAAGTTTATTTTGATAACTTTTTTTTTTTCTATAATAGTTTGATTTTTATAATATTATAAATATAATTTTTTGAAAGTTTCTTTTATTGACATTTAGTAAATTTTAAAATGGTTGTTACAAGATCCGCCTTGAACACTTCATCAGAGGGTACCATGACTCATACGGAAATAGCCGATGGCGATTTCTGGGTGAGTCATGATTTTATCCTTTGCAAAACCTGTGGTTCCAAGCTCGACCTAGCGAATAATCATAGCTCACCTGCCGATTCTTTTCTTTGTCACCATTGTAAAGGAGTATACCAATCTTAAGTTAAAATTTGGTGCATTGCCAGGACAATTTGATCACTGAAAAAATGAGTTTCCCTCTAGAATAATGTAACTGGGAGCTCATCAGGGACTCGGGACTCTGTTAACCTACCAAGTGTTAACCTACCCCCAATTCGTGTCCCAGAACAGAATAATCAAGTGCAGACTACTCTGGTTTAAAAAGACTTAGTTCTATTAGGAGACTCCATTGTCAGGGGAAACAGGAAATATTTTTTATAATAAGGATAGGTTGACTAGAACCAGGGTATGTCTGCTGGAAGCAACTATTAATAATGTCACCAACAAACTGTCAGATTTTAAGGGAGGTAAAGAGAATATTATTCATGTAGGGACTAATGATATTATGCATACACAATCTGGCAATTTATTAGAAAAATATAGAACCATGCTGAAGAAATTTTGCGAGTTAGGTCAGAATGTCTATGTGTCTGCAGTTCTGCAGAGACACAATAGGAGTGATTATATGCTGAAAACCTTGTAGATTAACTCAAGACTTAAAGGACTCTGCAATGCTTTTAGGAGGAAATTTCTGTCATTTTGGCCTGCACTTGTAATAGAAGGAATCTGTTTTGTAGAGATGGGATACATTTAAACAAAGGTGGCGCAAAATTTTTTGCCAGTATTATTGAAGATACCTTAAAGGTTCAGGGAAAAACTGCTAGTTTGGGGCAAGGGTATTATAGATACGCATTTATCTGATAATTTTGGTTAAAGTAAAGCTTGCACATACCTCAAAAGTTCTTGTTTGTTACCGCAACCGAACATATTAGTAAGATGTTCTGAAATGTTTCAAATGAGTGGGTAGCTAATGCTAGGGAAGCGAGCTTAAATAACTTTAAGAGTTGTGTCGGTGTAGTTAACTATACAAGAACACTAAGTCTTAATTATTTATACAGTAATGTCAGAAGTGTTGTCAATAAAATCGATGAATTCAAACTGCTGGTTAGGACAAGTAATGCTGACATAATAGGGCTTACGGAAACATAGTGCCACCTGAAAATAGAGGATGATGAGTTTCAGTATGATTGTATAATGTATTTAGGAGGGATAGGGAAGATAGAAGGGATGGTGGGGTCATGATTCTTATCAAAAGAAACCTGAGCATGACAAAAGGTTTCCTGGATTCAGATGTTTCGTATGCTAGTATAGAATCTGTATGGTGTGAGATAGTTGGAAGCAAAGGTATAATGGTTGTGGGAGTAATCTACAGGCCAGGTGATTGTGAAGATTATGATGAGAACCTCTACATGCAAATGGAATGGGCAAGTAAGCATTAATATCTTATTATGGGTGATTTTAATTTGTCTCTAATTGATTGGAGCAAATGAGAAGGAAACTCCATGTGGGGAACAAAATTTTTAAATCAATTAAATGATTGTTATTTGTATCAACATGTCAGGGAAAGTTCTAGACCTCATTATCACTCATGAACCAGATGTCATAATAGGGCTGACAGTACAGGAACCAGTAGCAGTAAGTGATCACAAGATCTCAAGTGATGGACGATGGAGATAGGGGAAGGAAAGGGGGGGGGAGTTAAAGGCAAAGGAATGGGTTATAATTTCAGAAAAGAAAATTACGAATCCTTAAACATGGCCTCTGTTAACTGGGTAGATATTACATAGAGAGTGAATACAATTTAATTGTGGTATACCTTTAAAACATTAATCACAAAAGCCTTGAATATGTAAATACAATTAAAAAATACTCCATGAGGAATATTCCAAGTTTGGAAGAATAATGCAGATGCCAGATTACTTGAGCAGAAAAAGACTGCATGTAAAAGTTAGAGCAATAAAATGAGAAATCGCTGGCAAAGAGTGGGGATAAGGAATTCTTCACATATATAAATGCAAGGAAGAGAAGGACAAATGAGATCAGACCCTTATGTAATGGACGTGGGATAGTATTACATACCCCAGCTGAAGTTGCAGATGAACTCAACAGTTACTTTGCATCAATATTTACAGAAGAAAAACCATTTGTGCCAATGAGAAATTATGGGAGTGAAGTTGGAAAAAATTGTAATTAATGATGTTGAAATTTCACATTTGTTTATTGAAAACTTTCGAGCCTACAGGCCAGTAAGTTTCCTGGGGTTGATGGCATATACCCTATAATCTTAAGGGAGGTGGCAAAAGAGTATTGAGGCTAATTGAGCCATTAAGGCTAATTATGAGAGCATCACTGGACTTGGGAGTGATTCCGTTGAATTGGAAAAGTGCCAATATATATCCCCAATACACAAGAATGAAGTGGGAAATTACCGGCCGGTCAGCCTAATTTGCAAATGATACAAAGATTGGCAGGGTTGTTAATGATAGTAATGACAATATGCAACTGCAACAGAATCTAGAAAAGTTGGGCAGATGGGGCAGAGAAGTGGCAACTGAAGTTTAACATTGAAAAATGCAAAGTACTGCATATGAGTAGCAGTAACCACAGAGAAATATACAAACTGTGTGGTACTACACTTAGGGTGGTAGAAAATGAAAAAGATGTGTGAGTAATCGTGCAGTCAGATATGAAGTTTTCTGAGTAATGCAGACAGGCTGCCAGTGCAGGTCATAGGGTATTGTCAGTGATATACAGGAATTTTACTAGTAGGGAAAAGGAAGTAATTATCCCTTTGTATAAGGCAATGGATGGTCAGACCAAGCCTTGAGTACTGTGTACAGATCTGGAGACCTCATTTTAGGAAGGATGTAGAGTTGCTTGAGCATGAAGCAGAGAAGGGCAACAAGAATGAAGAGGGAAATTACTGGCCGGTCAGCCTAACTTCAGTAGTAGGGAAAATCATGGAGGCAATGATCAAGGGTGGAATTCAGAATCATTTAAATAGAAATGGAATTCTGAAGGATACTCAGGATGGTTTTGTAAAGGGAAAATTTTGTGTAACTAATCTGGTTAGCTATTTTAACAGGGTCACTCAAGAGCTTGATTTAGGGAATAATTTTGACATTGTTTATTTGGATTTTTGCAAAGCATTTGACTCAGTTCTACATGAGCAGTCACTTTATAAGCTGGAACAGGTTGGAATCACAGGAAAAAATTCTTAGATGGATAGCTGGATGGCTTCGGGGTAGGTGGCAGAGAGTTGTGATGAATGGTTATTCCTCCGATTGGGTTGATTTAAGAAGTGGGGAATACCCAAGGATCAATAATAGGACCACTGTTGTTTTTGATTTTCATAAATGACATTGATGAATGGATAGAGGGTGTGATGTCTAAATTTGCAATTGATGTAAACATTGGTAGAGTAGTTAATGATCACCACCAAGTAGAGCTCCTTCAGAGTGACCTAGATAAACTTCAGGAATGATCAGAAAAATGGCAGCCATGCTTTAATCCAACAAAGTGTAGGGTATTACACCTGGGGAACAATAATCCCAAAATAACTTATAGACCTGGTGGAGTTGAACTAAAGCCAGTGGTGGAGGAAAGGGACTTGGGTGGTACGATATGATCAGACATGAAGTTGTCCAAGCATTGTTAGACAGGTTGCAAAGAAGGCCTATAGTGTCCTATTGATGATTTATCTAACAGTTGCTAGTAGAGATAAGGACGTCATAATCCCGTTATATAAGGCTATTGTTAGACCACACTTGGAATACTGTGTTCAAGTATCGAGACTGCATCTAAAGAAAGACGTTCTTCTTTAAATGTTCAAAGATGGGTAACTGGCTTGGTGAGATCAGCAAAAGGGCATCCATATGAGGAAAGACTTCAGATATGTAGGTTACAGAGATTGGAATCTAGGCACCTTAGAGGAGAACTAGGAGCCATAATTTCAAGTTGTGGGAGGAGAGATGTTTAGACTGGATTGCAGGAAGTTTTATTTTAGCAATGGAGTTATGAATTACTGGAATAAGTTACCTGCATGGGTGGTAGAGGCTGACAGTTTGGTGATATTCAGAGGTCAGCTGGATAATTATCTACAAGAGGAGGGAAATGTGTAGGTTGTCTATTTTCTTTTCTCTTATTAATTTTTATATTTTAAAAATTTTCGTATTATTTTATTTTTTTTTATTTATTATTTAAAATTTTTTTTTTTTTGGCGTGCAGCATAAGCCATAGGCTTCCTTGCACCATGTGGCCATTACTAATACTAATACTAATTATTGGAAGTGTGCTGGTTCTGAAATTATTATTTTTTATTTATTCTTATTTTTTTTATTTTGTTTGGATAACAAGACTGTTCTTATCTTTTATCTCAAACCATGTGCTGACCCCCCCCCTCCTTTTTTTTACACTGCTGGTGAGTTCATTAAATATTAATAAAAATATTATATTTATAATCAGTCATAAAAATTTTCAATTTTGATTTTTGATTATTGTTGAATTTTATAATTTTTCTTAATATAATTCTTTTTTCTCTCCCTAAGATTCAAAAGAATTTATTCAACACTCAAAGTTCAACTGCTTCTGACAAAGATAATACCAAAAAGCAGTCCAAATTGTATTTTCCTTGCAAGGATTTAGAAGGAAACTATTCGAAAAACACACCTGCTGATGAAATTCAAAGTATGCTTTTTCTTCTCATTTATTAATATGCTAATTGCAACCATAAAGTAATGAGACTGATTTAATTGTGTAGTTTCTAGAGGATGGTAGGGTGTCACCCGTGTGGAGGTGACATGCTTTATACCTGCATTAGCCAGAACAATTTGTGCAAGTATTTAATTAATTATTTTAAGAATAAAAATTTTAGATTAAAGAATTAGTCAAATTTTATGTGATGGTAGGGAAAGGCACAAGTGGGACAATTCAAATTTTTAGTTTGATGGTGGGGGAAAGGAATCTATGAGTTTTTGACTAATTTAAAGGTTTTGAAGAAAAGGTTTTAGTGACAACACATGCTGTGATATCTAATATATCTTTAAATACATTTAAAGTGCAAAAGATTTGGTTTATTCAGATAAATAGTAAATTTGCATTTAAATCATTGAACAAATAACTGTTGAAATGCTCTTTGGTAGAGGATGTATTTTAAATACATGAGCATTGTGTGCTCAGCACATTGTTAACTGAGCACTGTGTGTAGCTGTGATGACAATAAAATTGTTAATACGGCATGGTTGTTCGTGTATAAACATTTTTATTTATTTTTATTTTTTTTATCCTTTTGAATAAATTCATTTAGAAATGAATTTCACTGAATAAATTCATTCAGTTAAGTTCATTTTGAAAGGAAAGAACTTTGGCCAGCTGAACAAATTTTTCACCAGGCTCACTGAATGCATTCATTGAGATAATTTTTGGCAGTTACACAGCTCAGTCAGCCACCTTATTCATGACGTTAGGCCCTCTACAACTTCTTTTGCTTCCATGTTTTTTTCCTTCCCCCCACTTAAATCAGATGGATATCAAGCTGTGTGATTGCCTTTTTCAAAAAGATTTCGCAAAAAAGTAAAAAAATTTTGATAACATGAAAGTGTGTTTGACTGGCACAGTGCTGAAGAATCTGACACATGAAAATGCTCCACTCTCCGTGAACATCACTGAGGATGCAAGGCTGAAATGCTTCACATTCCTAAATCTTGTGTTCAAATAAATTGACGTCACATAAAAAATACCAATCTCACTAGCAACTTCATCGATAGTTAAACATTGATCACTCCTGATCAGATCACAAAAATGAATGATTGAATCATTGGTTTTTGAAGTTAATGGGTGACCAGAAAAAGGATATTTCAACAGACATCAGTCCCTTTCATGGGGCACTGTTCTCTGATTTAAAACAAAAAATTTTTAAATTTGCTGCTCAGTAAAAGACTCATTTTGAAGTGCTAAATAACACCTAAAACTTTTAATTAACATGCTCTAATTCAAACTGACTGGAAGGTGATTTGTGTGTTATTATGTAGATGATCCGATGAACAGGTAGCAACAAGTCACTAATGACATAAACTGCATGTGACTCACTAAGTTACATGCAGTTTTAAGATATTAAGTTAGCCCTCAAATTGTTTGATCACACCTCATGCATGTATGCACTCCAGAAACCACCCATTAAAATGGATATATATGCACATATTTGTGAAAGGGTTAAAGTGAATAGCTTCATAAGTGGCTATGCAGAGAATTGCTTTGAAGCAGATAAAGTTTATTGATGTATACTTTGAGGTATATTTATCATAAAATTAATCTTGCTACATTATGGTTGCATCTTGTATATATTTCTATTTTTTTAAATACTTTAATATACAGTAATAGTTTAAATAGGAACAACATCCTGGTTTTGTACAGAAAAGCATGGATTCAACAAGCCCTTGCAGTAATAACATTTCTCAAGTATATTCAAACAATGCAGATTGCATTATGGTCCATTTCTTGGATAATGGATGGGAGCACATCCACACAGGCTAAGGAAATGCTTGAAGGCCTATTAGCATGGCATATTATGCTTTTGAAAACAGTTATTGCCAAAGAATGGGGTGGGAGCTGAGGGTTGCAAAGTTAGGATATACCTGATCAGTTAATTAGTCTCCTTATAGGCATGCATCTGTGGGCAGCAGTGATGATGCCATCTCTTAACTGAATATAGCCCTTATTACAACACTACCTACCATTAAGTCTGCAGTACCTTACCAAGTTCAATTATCTGCATAATGCAACTAGAACCAGTATTTGTTGGACTAGACCTTTGTTGTCCAGTTCTGGGTATTCTCTTCTGCTACTGTAGCCTATACCAGCTGCACCTTCAGAATTTTCTGGAAATGAAAATAAAAAAAAAAAAAAAAAAAAAAACCCTCAAATTATCTTGATATGCATTTTATACATTCATATCATTAAGAGTGTCAGATGCACTACTGTATCTTTCCTTAATTATTAATTTAAAAAAGTTCTCTACTTTGTGGATTATTTCCAATAAGAGATAACTACAAAATTATTATATTCCATAACACCAGATGGAAGTTTGTTCCAACAATTAATTACTCTCTGGCTGAAAGCAAATTTCCACAATTTTCTTGCAGTCATTTTTTTCAGTTTGTCTCCTTTTGTGTGTCATCTGAGAAAGAGTAGAGATGTCATCAGCATGTAGTTTTCCCAATCCATTTAAGCCTTAAATACTTCAGTGAGGGTCTCCTTGCAGTTTTCAAGTACTGCAATTTGCAGAACCAAAGTCTTTCTTGTTAAGAGTATCCTGTTGTTCCCCTCACTAATCTCTTTACTCTTCTCTGCACTCATTCCAATAGATCCACATCCTTCTTAAAATGAGGCTTCCAAACCTGTGTGCAGTACTCAAGATGTTGATTAAACCCTTCTTGTACATGGTGGAAAAATTTCTGCATATCATGGACAGAACCTCCCCATGAATTGCACTAGTAGACTGTCTTCATTGTTCAGAGAACTTCATGTCAAATTGTTCAATTATCCCTAGGTCTTTTTTGTTCTTCACCAACATTAAACCTCAATTGCCACTTCTCAGCCCCTCTGCCTAATTTTTCTAGGTCTTGTTACAATAGTTTGATATGAAGTTTTCTGAGTAATGCAGACTGGCTGCCAGTGCAGGTCATAGGGTATTGTCAGTGATATACAGGAATTTTACTAGTAGGGAAAAGGAAGTAATTATCCCTTTGTATAAAGCAATGGATGGTCAGACCAAGCCTTGAGTACTGTACAGGTCTGGAGACCTCATTTTAGGAAGGATGTAGAGTTGCTTGAGTATGTACAGAGAAGGGCAACAAGATTGGTGAGGGGAACGAAAGGAGTCCTCTTAACAAGAATGGCTTAAGTTCTGCAAATTGCAGCGGCTGGAGACTAGGCACCTGCGAGGTGGCCTGATTGAGGTGTATAAGGCCTTGAATGGGTTGAGCATGCTGAATTCTGATGGGATTCTTCCTCTTGCTCCAATTATGAACCTGAGGAGGCATAAATTTAAATTCAGGAAAGACAGTTGTAGGATAGACGTGCAGAAATTTTCCTTTAGCTAATGGGTAGTTGATTGCTGGAACAAACTTCCATCTGTTGTTGTGCAAGTTGATAGCTTAAATAAATTCAAAGAAGAACTAGACAAAGTTTTGGAGCAAATGGATAGGTGGAATGGAAAGTGTTTTTTTTTTTTTTTTTTGGCTGATGCTGTATAAGCTTTCTTTCTTGCATCATATACCTCTAATGCTAATAGTATACTAATTCCACCTTCCAGTTTGACAAATCCTTCACTGCTCCAATGGGGGTCAATACACTAAGTAGCAAGCTTAGTGTGCTCATTGCTACATACACATTGAGAATATGCCCTACTTATAGGGTGATATTTTATAACTTTTGTGACATGAAGCTGTTTCCATAAATTACTTGAGTTTATTTTACCTTCTATACCATCTCATATATTGTGGATTTATTTCCTCACTGGATTGTTCAGGTGGTTACAGTGCTTACCTACCCAACAAGGAGACCCCTAAATAAAAATGAGACCATTTTCTGGATACTGGCATGCACTTTAAATAAATAGAAATATACTTCTCCACTGGAGTAGTGCTTTTTTTCTTTTTCTTTTTTAGAGTAGCGCAATATTCAGTGCAATACCCATGAGTTCACTCATGGCAAAGTGCCTCCACAATATCAGATCTATGCACTAAGTAGCAAACCTTGCTTGCTTGTTGCTACTCACGTAACGAGGCTATGCCTACTTGTAAAACTTCTGTGATAGTATTATTTAATATAATAAAAATTAAATAAAAATTTTTTTATTTAATTTTTATTATAGAAAATAAAATTGGGAAAAAAATTATTTAAACCAGAATCTGGTTTGGATTAGTGGAAGTTTGAATTTGAGCCTTCAGATTTTGAATTATCTCTCTCTCTCTCTCTCTCTCTCTCTCTCTCTCTCTCTCTCTCTCTCTCTCTCACACACACACACACACACACACACACACACACACACACACACACACACACACACACACACACACACACACACACACACACACAATTTTCTCTCTCAGCATTACTTTTTTTCTATCATCGTCATCAGCCATTTTCAATCCACTGCAGGATGAAAGCCTTTCCAGTTCCTTCTGTTTTGTGCAATGGCCATCCATTTACTGCCCACAAACTCTTGAATTTCATCTATCCATCTTCATGGTTTTCTTTTAGCTCCTCTTGGGTACTATTCTGTTATTTTCTTAGTCCATCTGGCATTGTGACTTCGAGCTATATGTCCCACCTAAGTCCATTTCAGTTCTTGAGCTTTGATAAGAATGTCCTTTACTTGAGTTTGCTGGCTAATCTGCATGTTTCTCTTCTTATCTAACAGTCTGATTCCTAATATAATTTGTTCCATTCCTCGCTGTTAGTTTTCAGCTTCTCTTCCATTCTTTTGGTGAGTGCCCAAGCTTCACTTCCATAAGTCATGATGGGGAGTATACATCGGTTTGTTATTTTTACGTTTCAGACAAATTGCTCCTTGGTATGCGACTATACTTCCTGAATGCTATCCATCAGAAATTTATTCTTCTCTTGACTTCCAGTCATTATCATTATTACAGCTAATGACTCTCCAAGATAGTATATGAATTCACCTTTTCAATTTCTCGTCCTTCAATGATTCCGTCCCTTCCTGTGGTGTACTTGTTCATCATTACTTTTGTTTTTACCATATTCATCTTTAGTCCAAAATCCTTACTAACTCTGCATAAAATTATTAAGATTTTCCTCTAATTCTTCAGGATTATGGCTTATGATCACAATGTCATCTGCAAATTGTAAATGGTTTAGATAATCTCCATTCACATTGACTCCTTTCTGCAACCAGTCCAATCTTCTGAAAGTTTCTTCAAGGGCAGCAGTAAACAACTTCGGAGATATTGTCTCCTTGTCTAACTCCTTTCTTAATTTTAAATTTGTTACTGTGTTTGTCTAGTCTAATAAAGGACATAGGATTCTCATATATTTTCTTCAAAATCCTGATGTATGTATGTATGGAATGTCTATGCCTTGTCTTTCCAGTGCTAGAAACATTGCCTTATGCTTTATGGAGTCAAATGCCTTTTCATAATCCACAAATGCCAGGCATAATGGCATTTTATATTCACTTGCTTTCTCCATTAGCTGTGATATTATGTGAAGGTGATCCATAGTTGAGAATCCTGTCCTAAAGCCAGCTTGCTCTTTCAGTTGATTCTCATCAAGTATTCTGTCTAATCTGTTAAATGTGCATCTTACCATTCTACCATTCTGTGAATGGTAAGATGCACTTACATTTTTCTAAACAGTTACTAACTGTATGAATCACAAATTCATCCTGCCATGGAATGTTATTCTCACATATGGGTGGTTACCAAAAACTTCCCTTCGATTATTATACTTTGTCTAGAAGATGAGATTCGGTTAATGAATGATTTCTTACTTATAACTCACTCCACTCTCTGTCAAACAATCATTCAGTTTCTCCTGCATAATTTTCCATAGATTTTTTTTTTTTTTTCCCTCATGTGCCCTGTTCTTCTAATTCAGGTCTGTAATTCCACCTTTTTTCCAAAATAGTTGGAACTTGTGCCAACGAGTCCACATCCATTTAGAATTCAGTTCCAAACTTAATGAAGTAACTTTTCCTCATTAATCCTTCTGCATCTGTTCTTTAGAGCAATATTCCTTCATATGTATTTTTTAAAAAAATTATGATCATGCAGGAGTTCAATCCAATGTCAAGAAGTATTTTCAGTCCTTTCGCACATGCGCCCGCACGCACGCGCACACACACGCACACACACGCGCACACACACACACACACACACACGCTATTAGAGTACTATATGTTCTATACATGTCACTATAAAACAATAATAAATTTTTTAAAATATAATTTTAAAACAAGGTAGACAGAACCCAGAGAGTATATAATGATATTATTATTATTTTTTTTTTTTTTTTTTGTAAATTTATTGGACAATGCACTTTTAGATGACTTGTACCATATCTTCCAGACTAAAGTGCATGGATCATAAGACACACTTAGGTGCTCACTAAAATAAATATCAGTGTAGAACGTATTCACTTGCTGGATAATCTCAAACTCTGTACATCTGCGCTCGTCACCAATGTTAGGGTCTGAACTCTCATTTTCATTTCAAAGATTGCATCATCTTTGGTGCCATCAAGGGCATCACTGATTCCATATTTTTTGAAAGAGATTTATAGAAACAAGTAAGGTTTTATTGAACGCTTTCTTGGGAAAGAATGAGCTCTGATGAGACATACATAAGGCTTAAAAAAAATAATAAAAAATAAAAAAGACTGTCACTGCATGCACTTAATATAGCCATACTTCAGACTATAAGAGCAGGAAAATTTTGGGCAGCATTTTATAGGAGGGGAAAAACATTTTATCTTTTTGTCTTTAAAATGCTGTATTTACAAATTGAGAATTTTCCATTTCTTAAAAAATACTATATAGCTCAGCTAGCTTAATAAAGATAATAATAATTAAATTTAATATACTATGTTCCTTTTACCTTTTGTACCATGTTCTCTGTTTGCTGTGCTGTCAATAATCCTGGTTATTAAAAATTGCTTTCAGATATATGGTTTTGCATATTAAAAATTATTTTCATAAAATTCAATTTCATACATGTTTAAAAATATAATCCAGTGAAAATTTATATAAAATAAGGTTATATTGTTTTGTAATTACTCTTAATGATTTTTATTTGGTGTACAAAACATTTGTATTATTTTTGTTATTAGGTGCAGCTGTAAAACCAAGATTTTATAGCTTAATGTCTGTTGATATCATTAATCAAGAAGCACCCAAACTAGATGGATTTGTAAGTGGTGTTTTAATTAAAAATTATTTTATTAGACTGAAGACTTAATTTAATTTTAAGATAATAAAGAAGTGAGGAAGTGTAAATTAATTTTATCTTTTAGGTAAAATGAATTTTACTTAAAAGACAAAATGAATGAATGAGATATAACTTGTTAGCATATAATCACAAGTCAAATTATTTTTTCTTTAACATACTCGTGGTGAACATAGAAAACTAAAATTTTTATTGTTGTGTGTTTTGCACATTTGTATATAGACATTAGAGTTACATACTACCTAGTCAAAATATCAGAAATGAATCTCAGTACCCTGTAGAACCTTCATATATTTCTTTTGAATTTGAAGTGGTGCGAATATATTTTGTGTACTTTTAAGCATTGCCTTAGCAATAATCCAATCCTATAACCTGTTCAGTCTTTCTTTTATGTTAACAGATACACTTTATTTATGAATTCTCTTATTGGTCAGTTGCCATAATGGCACTCACCTATTCAGCTATTTCATGGACATGGACAACTCGTAATATTTTTTTGGATCCCTGGACACTTGAAATCCCTGGAAACGAGCAGGCAGATTTAGCTCCTAAAATTGCTACAAATGTGATGCCATCTAATTTCAGGACTCCTTATACTGATCATAAATCCATTATCGAACAGACATGTAAAGAACAGTGGACATGCATGTGGAGAGATCAAACAAATAATAAACTACTTGAGGCGCTTCTGTAGCCAGGTGGGAAGGAGCAGCAGTGCGTAGCAGACTCTTCTTGATTAGACCGGGGTTTGAGCCCGTCACCACCAAATACAGAGGATGCGGAAAGGTCAGGGAATGACCACCCCATATCCCGGAGCAATATGGCCTTATTTGCCAATGCTCCTAAAAAAAACCAAATAACAATACCAATAAACTACTTGAAATCAAGAGAGAACCCAAACAATGGCAATCTAGTCTGAGACGAAACAGAAAGGAAGAAACCATACTAGCCAGATTACACATTGGTCATACATTACTATGAGTGAGGTGTGTATGATCGAGGAATGTATGAGGAACAAATGATGACCCTCCACAATGCAGTAACTGCTTATGCTCATTAACAGTAAAACATATAATCATAGAATGCCTGCTATATCTAAAAGAATGGAAAACTGCTTTCTCCTCTCATTTTCATAAATGCAACGAGTTATCATTACAGTCTGTTCAAAACAGAAAAACCAAGTGCAAACTACTCTGGTTAAAAAGGACATTGTTTTATTAGGAGACTCCATTGTCAGGGAAACGGAATATTTTTTGTAATAAGGATAGGTGGAGTAGAACAAGGGTATGTCTGCCAGGAGCAAATATTAACAATGTCACCAACAGATTGTCAGATTTTAAGGGGGTGGTAAAGAGAATATTATTATTCATGTGGGAACTAATGACATTAAACATACACAATCTGACAATTTGTTGGAAAAATACAGGACCATGCTGAGGAAATGCCGAGAGCTAGGCCACAATGTCTATGTGTCTGCAATTCTGCCCAGACACGATAGGAGGGATTATATGTTAAAAGCCTTGTGGATTAACTCAAGACTTGGAGGACTCTGCAAGGCTTTAGGGGGAAAATTTCTATCAGCATGGCCCACACTTGTAGGTAGAAGGAATTTGTTTTGTAGAGACGGGTTACACTTAAACAAAGGCGGTGCAAAAGTTTTTGCCAGTATTATTGAGGATACCTTAAAGGTTCAGGGAACTTCTGGTTAGGGGGGAATGTGGGTAATACTGACACGCCTTTATCTGATAATATTGGTCAAAGTAACTCTTGCACATACCTCAAGAGTTCTTATCTGTTACCCCAACTGGACATATTATCTAGATGTTCTGGGGGCAGAAACGTTTCAAGTGAGCAGGTAATTAATGCCAGGGAAGAGAACCTAAAGAACTTCAAGGGCTGTGTTAGGGAAGTTAAATATACAAGAACAGTAAATCTTAATTGTTTATACAGTAACGTTAGAAGTGTCGTCAATAAAATGAGCGAATTCGAACTGCTGGTTAAAACAAGTAACGCGGATATAATAGGGCTTACTGAAATGTGGTGTCACCCGGAGATAGGGGATGATGAGTTTCAGTACGGCTTGTATAATGTATTTAGGAAGGATAGGGTAGATAGAAGGGGTGGTGGGGTAATGCTTCTTATCAGAAGCAGCCTGACTGCAACGTTAGCTTTCCCGGATTCAGACATTTCACGTGCTAGTATAGAATCTGTATGGTGTGAGATAGTTGGAAACAAAGGTATAATGCGAGTAGGAGTAATCTACAGACCAGGCGATTGTGAAGATTATGACGAAAGTCTACATGCAAATGGAATGGGCAAGTAAGTGTCAATGTCTTATTATGGGTGATTTCAATTTGCCTCTAATTGATTGGAGTAAATGGGAAGGAAACTTGACACGGGGAAACAAAATATTTAAATCAACTAGATGACTGTTATTTGTATCAACATGTCAGGGAAAGTACTAGAGAAAAGAATATCCTAGACCTCATCATCACCCATGAATCAGATGACATAACAGGGCTGACAGTAGAGGAACCAGTAGCAGGAAGTGATCACGGAGTTCTACGGTGGATGATGATGAGAGAGGGAGCAGTAGTAAAAAGCAAAGGAATGGGTTTTAATTTCAGAAAAGGAAAGGTTGTGATAAATGGCTATTCCTCAGATTGGGTTGATGTAAGATGTGGGGTTCCCCAAGGATCAGTATTAGGACCACTGTTGTTTTTAATTTTCATAAACGACATCAATGAAGGGATAGAGGGCGTGATGTCTAAATTTGCAGATGATGTTAAAATTGGTAGAGTGGTTAATGATCACTGTCATGCTGAGCTTCTTCAGAGAGACTTAGATAGACTTCAGGAATGGTCAGAAAAATGGCAGCTATGCTGTAATCCAACAAAGTGTAAGGTATTACACCTAGGAAACAGTAATCCCAAAATAACTTATTCACTTGGTGGAATACAACCAAACCCAGTACTGGAGGAAAGGGATTTGGGTGTTACAATACGGTCAGACATGAAATTCTCTGAACATTGTAAACAGGTTGCAAGGAAGGCCCATGGTGTCCTATCGATGATCTATTAAACTTTTACAAGTAGAGATAGGGACGTGATAATCCCATTATATAAGGCTTTTGTTAGACCACACTTGGAATACTGTGTTCAAGTATGGAGACCGCAACTAGAGAAAGACGGGTAACTCGCCTGGTGAGATTGGCAAAAGGGCGTCCTTATGAAGAAAAACTTCGAATATGTGGGTTGCAGAGTTTGGAAACTAGACACCTTAGAGGAGATTTTATTGAGGTGTTTAAGGCTCTGAGAGGCATCAATAAAATGAATGAGGACGAAATCTTCAAGATTATAAATGATGCCAGAACCAGGGGACATAAATTCATGTTACGGGGGGAAATGTTTAGATTGGACTGTAGGAAGTTTTATTTTAGCCAGCGAGTTGTAAATTAGTGGAATAGGTTGCATACATGGGTGGTAGAGGTTGACAGTTTGGGTAAATCCAAAGATCATCTGGATAGTACCTTCGGGTGAGGGAAGCACATAAGATGATAGGTTTAATTTCCTTTTCTTTTATTAATTATTATTATTTATTATTATTTATTTATTTATTATTATTATTTTTTTATCATTGTTTTATTCGGTTTTTTTTTTGGCTGGTGCAGCATAAGCCATAGGCTTACTTACACCATGCGGCCATTACTAATACTAAGAGATCGCGAAGACATGGATGATATTTTTCTCTTTCTAAAATTGATAAATAAATATCACATTATCTAAACCATATCACTTGTAAGACAAAGGAAGAAAATATTAGACAGTAATTAGTGCATTATAGCCTAAGTTGCTGATGCACCAAAAAATCCAACAACAACAACCTATTCAGCTCAGTAATAATTATTATGGTGAGACTATAGGGGGTTTGAAAAGTTCTTGGCCTGGGTATGAAAGGGTAGTGGTATAGTGTTAAAAATTTCTGCACTTAATGTATAACTTTTCCAGTAGTAACTCACCAATTCTCACAATATCAATAATGTCTCTTTTTTTTTAATTAGTCCTGAAATCAATAAATTTGTATGAATGAGCAAAGATGGACAAAATCAGTCACTGTGCAGTCATACAATATTTGGGGGGAAAAAGGTCTAATGCCAAAGGCAATTCCTGAGGATATGATTACAACACTGGGAGGATGCTCCTTCTTATTCCCTGGTTAAGAAGTAGACAGCAGAATTTAAACGAGGGAGGTAGAGCCTGGAAAATGACCTACACTGTGAAGAGCTGTGATGTCAATCACTCCATATGTTGACAGAAGTTTCATGATCTTGTGATGAGTGTTCGATGAGTGACAATTTGGTACATTGCTACCATACTGGGCGTCTCATCTGAATGTGTGTGTGTGTGTGTACCATATAACATAGTGAGCAGTTCTCACTATGAAAAAGGTGGTGGCATGATGGGTCCCCTAGTTGTTGACAGCAGATCACAAAACATGAGTTCTCAAGTCAAGTGAACATTTGCATCATTTTCAAGCAGATCCAGCAATTTTTTTTGCAAGGTATGTCACCATGGATGAGACACTGGTCCATGACTTTCAGCCAGAGACAAAGGAGCAGCACAAACAAAGGGAACAGCTCTTCTCCCATCCAAAGAAAGCCAAGTCAATTCTTTTTTGCTAGCAAGGCAGTGGCAGTGGTTTATTGTGGGATGCTGATGGTGCGTTGCTAGTGGCTTTCTGACCTTCAAGAAGGCCAGACAATCTCAGGGGTATATTATATAGACTGTGAATCATTTCATGAAAACATCAAAGACAAACACCAAGGAAACTCATAAGAAGAGTCCCTTTCCACGAGGACATTGCACATGCTCACAAGTCTGCCATTGCCATGGCTGCACTGCATGATTGTGGCTTTGATTGAACCAGCCACCATATTCATCAGATCTAACACCATCAGCTATTTTCTGATTTGAAAAAAATTCCTGGTTGGTTGATTGTCAGAACAAACTTTTGTCTGGTGTTATGAAAGTGGATCACTTGAATAAATTTAAAGAACAACTATACAAATTTATTAGATGGTCTGGACAGATGACGTAGGAAGTGTTGTATTAGCTTGCTTTCTTCCATCATTTTCCACTGTTAATACTATAATATGTTAGGATTTTATTACAATAAATTTGTTTGTCTGGTCAGTCTTCTAGAATTTTCTTTGGTTGAAGTTTATAAGGCATGAGCTCACTTAATTTTAAATCAGTATAATTCTGATATTCATGTGAAATTCAAGTCAAGTGGACCCAATTTCAGCGAAATCCGGATGGTCTGTGACAACCAAATCCTCTGCTTGCATCTTCACGATGGTGGGACTGTTAGTAATCCTGGGTATAACCTCCATGCACAAGCACTGGGGAGTGACAACCCAGGTGTGACCAACGTAATCAGGGGTCGAGGTGTGCCGCCCACACCACGTGGAGGAATGCTGTGCCTTTGTGTTACCAGGCAATATTAGGTGGTCATCTCAGAGATGACCACCTAATATTGCCTGGTAACACAGGCAATCCTGGTAACACAGGATACCACCGGTTGATGAGATGACTCTCATCAATGCTTATTGGAGGCTTGAAGTGGCGGAACCCATGTTTGGTCTCAAGAGCTAAGTTCCGGTCAACCCTTCTCCATCTTTTCTATCATGCAGTATGACTGATGACTTTTGAGGTTATGATGAACATCATGGTGAGATCCAATCCTCCTTACATTTCGAGGGTACAGCTCTAAAACAGTGTTCGCAGGCCGGCCGCTAGTTAGTACACCAGACCAAGCCTATTGGTCTCTCTTTAGGAGATTTCCGGATCAGGTAGTATATAATCTTGCTACCTCTACTCTGCCAGATAGTGACTGGAGGGAGTCCGAGTAGTATGTATGCGGGGGGGCATTGTCGAGGCCACGTTATGTCAAGGATCTGGGTATATTCTTACTATGTGCATGCCATATCAAAAATTTCATTACTTCATACAGCATTCTCCTCCCCCCCCCATACTTTTTCTTACTATCAAATACACCATGAATTGTCAAACTAATAGATCAAACTTATCTTCGAAAAGATCTAAACCTCCCACACTTCCTAGTTCATTTCACAAATATACATTGTCTCAGTTCTAATCTCAACGATGTCCATTTCCACTTGCAGTCTGCCAAACCCCACGTACTTTTTCTGACAGAATCTCAGTTATTGGTTGATTCAACTACTGCTCATCTCAGTTGCCCATATTATTCACTACACGATTCCTTTTGCCTCAAAGGTGGTTCTTGTGCATATGTCCGTTCTGATATTCCCTGTCAGAGACTTGGTAATTTGGAATCGCCTCCCTTCGATCTTCTCTGGCTTAAAATCTCTATAACTCATTGTGACAGATTCATCTGTTGTCTCTACCATTCTCCAAACTCCACTAATCACTTGGAACTCTTTGACTTCCTCTCTTTGCAACCTGACTTTCTCCAGTCCAACTTTCCTAACAGTGAGATAATTTTCCTTGGTGATTTTAATGTTCACAACTCCAGCTGGCTTCCGTTTTCTAGTCACACTAACCCAGCTGGTCGAGACGCTGAGGCTTTTGCAATTACTAATGACCTTGCACAGATTGTTTATTTACCTACAAGAATACCGGACAATGCTAACCATACAGCCAACACGCTTGATCTTTTTCTCACAAATAACCCTTCTAAATACACAGTTGAAGTGAGTGGTCCTTTAGGTACCTCAGATCACAACTTGGTGATTGTCTCTTCTCCAATGGAACCTTTATCTCATGGCTGTTCTAAACCTCGTGTTGTTTGGCATTACAAGAATGCAAAATGGGATGACCTGAGAGATATCGTTTCGTCTTTTCCTTGGTTGGATTACTGTTTCAAAACTTCTGATGTCAACGTTTGCTCAGATCGTGTCAGTGAAATTATTCAAATAAAGGAATGGAATCCTTTATTCCACACTCCACTTTAAAATCCCGTCCTTTATCTAAACCTTGGTTTTTCAATAAATGTGCTAAGGCTGTTCAAGAGAAGAATGTTGTATATCGTAATTGACTTGTTTCCAATTCTTCAGTTTAATTTTCTACCTACACCAAAGCTCACAACAATTGTAAAGTAGTTATTAATCAGTCCAAACTAGATTTTGAACAGGCTAAGAGTAGAAAACTTGCTTCTTGCCCTAATGGTAGCCGAGCATTCTGGTCTCTTGCCAAACTATTGGCCGCAACTTTCGCCCATCTTTGCTCCCACAGATGGTTCTGTTGTTACTTCAGCCAAGGATAAAGCTGACCTGTTAACATTCCATTCAATGCCTCCTGTGGTCTTCCGTCAAAAGGATGATGTGGAAAGTTCAGGGAATGCCACCACATAGCTCCGGAGCAATATGGCCTTAGTTGCTAATGCTCCTAAAAACCAAATAACAAACAAACGTTAAAAGGATGTCTGAAGGATTTTGACGAATCTTGATGCTAAGAAAGCTCCAGGTCCTGATGGTATTTCTCCACTTATTCTCAAAACCTGTGCTCCTGAACTTACTCCTGTTCTTTGCTGCCTTTTTTTCACTTTCTTATTCCAAAAGTGTTTTTCTTTCTACTTGGAAATTTGCTCATATCCAGCCAGTTCCTAAAAAAGGTGACAAATCCCTCCCATCCAATTATTGTCCCATTGCAATTACTTCTACTCTTCCTAAAGTAATGGAGAAATCAATTAACTGCCAACTCTTAAACTACCTAGAAACCTTCTGTCTGATCAACGATCACCAGTATGGATTCCATCAGTGTCGATCCACTGGTGATATTCTGGCTTATGTTACCCATCTATGGACAAATTCAATGGAAAAGTTGGGTGAAACACATGCAGTTGCTCTTGACCACTCAAAGGCTTTCAATCGTGTTTGGCATAAAGGTCTTCTAAACAAGCTTCCGTCTTATGGTTTGCCAACTGTTTTTTGTAATTGGATATCCAGTTTTCTCTTTGTCTTCTAACTTCTCCACTAAAACTGGTGTCCCCCAAGGTTCAGTTCTTTCCCCCACTCTTTTCCTCTTGTATATTAATGACCTTCTTCCATTGACTGGAAATCCTATCCATAGTTTTGACAATGGTAGCACATTGCATTCCACTTTCCATTTTGAGTAACCTTGCCCTGCTCAATCAGCTTCAACTTCTCGAATATCTGCTACCAGTTCCTTAAATGCCCATCTCCAGGTAATTCTCCAGTGGGGCAAAGACAACTTAGTTGATTTCAATCCTTCTAAAACTCAGTCTTGTCTTATATCTCGTAAAAAGGGTTCATCTGCTCTTATGCTTACCTTTGGTGACATTCCAATATCCAGGGAAGTAGATATATTTCTTTTGGGGATTACCCTGACTTCTTATCTGTCTTGGCACAAGCACATTGCAAATGTTGCTTCCTCTTCATCTAAAAAACTTGCTTTTCTCTTTTTATCTCTGTGTTACTTTTCTTCCAAACAGTTGTTCACTCTGTACAAATCGCAAATTTGACCTACCATGGAATATGGTCCCCAAATCTGGGGCAGTGCCCCCAAAACCTCTCTCAGGCTTCTAGATTCCATTCAGAAGAGGGCAGTTAGGTTAATTAATGACTCCTCTCTAACAGAGTCTCTCAATTCGCTGTCTCATAGATGTACCGTTTCTGCTGCATGCCTTTTCTACAGATACTTCCATGGCCACTGTTCTTCTGAATTGGCTTTTATTATTCCCGCTCTCTCTTTTAAAGCAGTCCGAACATGTGCCGCCACCAGCCAACATCCATTTACTGTCCAACTTCAAACTCACAGAACCAACTTTTCATCCTCCTCGTTTATTCATTCAACTGCCGTTTTCTGGGATAACCTTCCTTTATATGTATTTCCTGAAAATTACAGTCTACAGAAGTTGAAGTCTAATGTCAACAAATATCTTCTTTCGTTTTCTCAACCTACAACCCAAGCATGGTACCAAGTACTAAAGGTTTTAATACCTCTCGTGTTTGGAGTTTTCAAAATAAATAAAAAATAAAAAATTCACAGTATCATACAAGAAATCCAAAGCATTGGAATCCAGTTATATTTGTTCAAATAGAATTCGTAAGAAACAAATTTATCACATGAATAAATCCTGATTTCACTTACACAAAGCAAAGACTCAAGCAAAGAACAGTAACTTTCATCTGTCACTTCAGTTTAAAAAAAAAAAAAAGTTAAAAATTAGCCATTAATGGCTAATTTTTTTAAATAATTTAAATAATAATAAAAATTAGCTAAATAAAAATTTATGTAACAGTTAATTTGAATAATCCCCCCCCTCCCCAGCAGGTTTGTGCATCACATCAGTGTGGTTGGTGATATTTAGAAGTGGCAAGAATAATCTATCAGCTTGCTTGACTTTTTCACAGATACTTCAGACTGCTTTATATATATATATATATATATATATATATATATATATTTGATTTAACTTTCCATAAGCAGTAGCTTTCTTCAAATAGTTCAGCAAACTCTGTGTGTTCAGCAAACTCTGATGTGCAAGAGTAGAAGGAGGAAAGACAGTTTTGGAGTCTGTATCTGTTGTATCTGTACCTTCCTCGCTGTTGCAACCTAGGGTTGGGTCGGGGGAATCAGTCTTCCATCTTCCCAAATCTTATCTTCTATCATTCTCTACCGCTCAATTCCCCTCATTTCCACATCTTCCCTAATCTGATCTCTCCATCTTTTCCGGGATCTTCCTCTCTGTCTCTTCTTGTCCATTTTCACCTCAACCATTCTTCTTGGTATTCTGTTCGAGTTCATTCTCATTGTATCTAAACCATTGCAAACATGATGCATTCATCTTCTTCAGACTTTCTATTCCCAAGTTCATTCTAATGTCAATATTTCTAATTTGTCTCTTCTAGTTTTAGCTAGCATTTTTTTTTTTTTTTTTTTTTTGTGAACCCCAAACACAAGAGGTATTAGAACCTATAGTACCTATTACTATGCTTGGGTTGGAGGTTGAGAAGACAAAAGAAGATATTTGTTGACATTTGACTTGAACTTCTGTAGATTGTAATTTTCAGGAAATACATATGAAGGAAGGTTGTTCCAGAAAATGGCAGTTGAATGAATAAATAAGGAAGATGAAAAGTTGGTTCTGTGGGTTTGAAGTTGGACAGTAAATGGATGTTGGCTGGTGGCAGCACGTGTTCGGACTGTTTTGAAAGAGAGAGCACGAATTATAGAAGTCAATTCAGAAGAACAGTGCCCATGGAAGTATCTGTAGAAGAGGCATGGAGCAGAAACAGTACGTCTATGAGAAAGCGAGTGGAGAGACTCTGTTAGAGATGAATCATTAATTAACCTAACTGCCCTCTTCTGAATGGAATCAAGAAGCCTGAGAGAGGTTTTGGGGGCACCACCCCAGATGTGAGAACAATATTCCATGGCAGGGCGGATTTGCAATTTATACAGAGTGAGCAGCTGTTTGGAAGAAAAGTAAAGACGAGAGCGAAAGAGAAAACCAAGTTTTTTAGATGCAGAGGAAGCAATATTTGTAATGTGCTTGTGCCAAGAGAGATTAGAAGTCAGGGTAATCCACAAAAGAGATATATCATTTTGCCTAGAAATCGGTGTCACTAAATATAATCATAGGAGCAGAAGAATCCTTTTTGCGAGATATAAGACAAGACTGAGTTTTAGAAGGGTTGAAATCAACTAAGTTGTTTTTGCCCCACTGGAGAATTACCTGAAGATCGGCATTTAAGGAATTGGTAGCAGATTTTCGAGAAGTTGAAGCTGATTGAGCAGGACAAGGTTTCTCAAAATGGAAAGTGGAATGCAATGTGCTATCATCGGCAAAACTATGGATAGGATTTCCAGTCAATGGAAGAAGGTCATTAATATACAAGAGGAAAAGAGTGGGGGAAAGAACTGAACCTTGGGGGACACCAGCATTAGTGGAGAAGTTAGAAGACAGAGAGCCATCTACCATCACCCTCAGTGAGCAGTCAGAGAGAAAAAGTGATAACCAATTACTAAAAACAGTTGGCAAACCATAAGATGGAAGCTTGTTTAGAAGACCTTTGTGCCAAACACGATCAAAAGCCTTTGAGATGTCAAACGTAACTACTTGTGTTTCACCAAACCTTTTCATTGAATTAGTCCATAAATGGGTAACATAAGCCAGAATATCAACAGTGGATGGACACTGACGGAATCCATACTGGCGATCGTTGATCAGACGAAGGTTTCTAGGTGGTTTAAGAGTTGGCAGTTAATTGATTTCTCCATTATTTTAGAAAGAGTAGAAGTAATTGCAATGGGACGATAATTGGATGAGAGGGATTTGTCACCCTTTTTAGGAACTGACTGGATATGAGCAAATTTCGAAGCAGAAGGAAAAATACCTTTGGAATAAGAAAGTGAAAAAAGGCAGCAAAGAATAGGAGTAAGTTCGGGAGCACAGGTTTTGAGAACAAGTGGAGAAATATCATCAGGACCTGGAGCTTTCTTAGCATCAAGATTCATCAAAATCCTTCTGATATCCTTTTGACGAAGACCACAGGAGGCATTGAATGGAGCGTGTTGGGAATGGTAGGAGGTGTTTTACCAAGATCATTAATACATGAGCCTGAAGAAAAATGGGATGCTAGCAGGTCAGCTTTATCCTTGGCTGAAGTGACAACAGAACCATCTGGTTTGGACAGAGGTGGGAGCAGAGATGGGCAAAAGTTGCGGCCAATAGCTTTGGCAAGAGACCAGAATGCTCGGCTACAATCGGGCAAGAAGCAAGTTTTCTACTCTTAGCCTGTTCAAACTCTAGTTTGGACTGATTAATAACTGCTTTACAATTGTTGCGAGCTTTGGTGTAGGCAGAAAATGAAACTGAAGAATTAAAAACAAGCCAATTACGATATGCAACATTCTTCTCTTGAACAGCCTTAGCACATTTATTGGAAAACCAAGGTTTAGATAAAGGACGAGATTTTAAAGTGGAGTGTGGGATAAAGGATTCCATTCCTGCAAGAATAATTTCACTGACACGATCTGAGCAAACGTTGACATCAGAAGTTTTGAAACAGTAATCCGACCAAGGAAAAGAAGAAAAGAAGTGTCGCAGGTCATCCCATTTTGCATTCTTGTAATGCCAAACAACACGAGGTTGGGAACAGCCATGAGATAAAGGTTCCATTGGAGAAGAGACAATCACCAAGTTGTGATCTGAAGTGCCTAAAGGACCTCTCTTCGACCGTGTACTTAGAAGGGTTGTTTGTGACAAAAAGATCAAGCGTATTGGCTGTATGATTAGGATTGTCCAGTATTGTTGTAGGTAAATGAACAATCTGTGCTAGGTCATTAATAATTGCAAAAGCCTCAGCATCTCGACCTGCTGGGTCGGTGTGACTAGAAAACGGAAGCCAGCTTGAGTTGTAAACATTAAAATCACCAAGGAAAATTATCTCACTGTTAGGAAAGTTGGACTGTAGAAAGTCAAGTTGCAAAGGGAGGAAGTCAAAGAGCTCCAAGTGATTAGTGGAGTTGGGAGAATGGTAGAGACAACAGATTAATTTGACACAGTGAGGTAGAGAGATTTTAAGCCAGAGAAGATCAAAGAGAGGAGATTCCAAATTACCAAGTCTCTGACAGGGAATATCAGAACGGACATATGCACAAAGTACCACCTTTGAGGTGAAAGGAATCATATAGCGAATAATTTGGGCATCTGAGATGAGCAGTAGTTGAATCAACCGATAACTGAAATTCTGTCAGAAAAAGTACATGTGGTTTGGCAGACTGCAAGTGGAAATGGACATCGTTGAGATTAGAATTGAGACCACGTATATTTGTGAAATGAATTAGGAAGTGCTTGGGAGGTTTAGATCTTTTTGCAGATAAGCTTGCTCTATTAGTTTGACAATTCATGGTGTATTCAATAGTAAGAAAAAGTGGGTGGGCGTCCTACTAGCAGAGGGAAGTGCGTCAGCGACCGGGAGGACTCTGATCCTCGTCCGGCCTGGCATGGTCCATCATTCATAGCATAGTCCTTAACACCTTCCATTTCCATTGCTTGGATTCTGCTATTCTTTTTATTCATCCTCCACGTCTCAGCTGCATAGGTAAAAATAGGGACAAAATATGCCCTATTTATCAGCTTTTTACACTTCAGAACTCCCGTAGCCAATAACAAGCTGTTAACATTACAGAAGAAATTCTGACTAGTGGATATTCTCCTTGTTATTTCCATATCTAGGCTGCCATCCATTGTTAATGCACTCCCTAGGTACTTAATTGTCCATTACTTCTAACATTTCATTCCCTAATTTTATCCCTTACACTCACTTCTCTCTCCTCTGTCCATCACCATCTCTTTGCTTTTTTGCTATTTATCTTTAGACCATACTCACTGACTACTGGAGTTTGGAGTCTACCAGTGGTTTATGAACTATGTTCTTTGATTAAGGCTCCTCTTTAGTCAGACCTTGATATCCCAGTGCTTACTCCTTGCCTGACTGTCCCACTCACACAAGAAGCAAGGTATTTTTGTGTAGCAGGATTGCTATCCAAGTAACAAGCCTATCACTTTAAAGTCAGCACAGACCAGTTAACTATGTTCTTCATACTTGATATTTGTCAACAACTTCTTTGAGTTCTCATATGTTTCTTTCAAATGCACAGAGTGAGCTATTGGAATATTCTGGAAGATATTTCTTGGCTAAATGCCTCAGAGTATGAAGGAGTTTATTGATGCATGGACTGTAGAAAGGAATGACAGACATTTAATTATATCTGCAAATGCAGTGAGTGGCATTTCTTATGTTTTATATCAATCAATTTTAACACAATATCTGAGACACATTTCAGCGAGATTTGTGTCGCATATCCTCAATGAGAACACTGCATTATTTTTAATGTTTGTAAACTAAATAGCTGTTTTTAACTCAGTTTTTTTCACTGATTTCAGAAATGTTACTCGTTTTTTTCTATCAATGTACCATTTTTTTCACAAATTACTCAAGTTGATGAGTTGTATTGTTGAATGTATTAAGTTAGGAGTAAATGCTGGGAATTTGTAAACTAAATCTTCACATGTTGGCAACACCATAAGAAATGCCACTCACTGCAACTTCACAGATATAATTAAATGTTTGTCACTCCTTTCTATAGTCCACTGCTCTATTTGTTTCTTGACCTTGAGAGCTCTATGCAGCAATGTTTATCAGTGTGAGCTCAGTTTATTTTTCAGGTTATAGTGTCAAACTTGTGCTGAAAAGTGAGTGAAACACTTGCGCAAGTCTTCATGCAAGTGTTTGAAAAATCCAAACTTATTTTTTTATATTTGTAGAAGTTGTGTAGTCTTCAAGCAAAGACAAAATATTACAGAATTTGTAAAAAAATGTGCATTGTTCTTATTTTATAATGAAACTTGATGACCAAGATAAACAGTGGGCTCCATATAAAGTTTACCAAACCTACATTGAAGCACCGCGATTGTGGAAAAATGGTAAAAAAGAAGGCTAAGCGATTTGCAAATGTGAGGCCTACAAATCACTGTGACGGCTGTTACTTTAGCTTAGTTAATGCTGAAAGTGAGGATTCTGAAGATGAAGTCTACACATCTGGAGACATTGAGTTCAGCCCTCAACTGTTTTCACAGCATGAACTCAAAATGATCTGGTAAGAGAATTATGTTTACCAAAGGAATCTGCAGAACTCCTTGGTTCTAGACTCAGGTCAAAAAAATCTTCTAGCACATGGGACATTTTTCTCATGGTACAGACACAGAGAACGAGAACTGGTCCCCTACTTTTCTGAGGACAATTCTACGGTTTTTTGGGTAATATAAATAACTTAATGAACTATTTAGAAACTAGTTACAATCATACACAGTGGAGACTTTTTGACTCATCAAAGGTGTGTTGCTCCACAATGGAAATAAACATGGATCAATATTCCAGTATGAAGGAGTTTGCTTATGCATGGATTAATGCACACACATCATTTCTACTAAAAGGTAGTTTTAATGCATCGTTTTAAATATATCTCATATTGTTAATACCTTCGCAGCGAACTGCCATGGTATTATACTACCTCGAGTAAGCTTCACCTATGGAGAAGACTAAATAAATAAACTCCTTCATACTCGGGCATTTAGCCAAGAAATATCTTTTAGATTAAACCATGCACACACACCATCAGGTATCTCTCATATTGTGGAGTTATACTTCATAACTGGGTTGCCACACACTGGGTGGTGGTGGTACCTGCCATGAATAAGCAATAGTCTTCTCCATAGGTGAAGTTTTACTTATTCGAGGTAATGCAATACCATGGCAACTCGTTGCGAAGGTATTCACAATGAGATATATTTAAAACAATGCATTAAAACTACCTTGGTAGTTGAAATGATGTGTGTGCATTAACTCATGCATAAATAAACTCCTTCATACTCTGAGGCATTTAGCCAAGAAATAGCTTTTAGGTTAAACCGTGTACACTATCAGGTATCTCTCATATTGTGGAGTTACACTTCATAACTGGGTTGCCACTATTGCATCAATGGGTACCTACCTACCTACCCATCAAAGAGGGGCCAAAAAGTCTTGAAAAGGTGCCATCTGGGTGGTGGAATCCATTAAGAATAAGTGACAATAGTCTTCTCCATAGGTGAAGCATTATTTATTCGAGGTAGGGCAATACCATGCAACTCATTGTGAAGGTATTCACAATATGAGATATATTTAGCTGAGCTATGATAAGATTACAAACATGAATGATTTAAATCATTTGTTTCTGAAATTAATGGACAGCCAGATTGAGCAACATCTTCAGTAGACAAGGCAGTCCTTTTAAAACTTTGCAAGCCACTGAAACTTCTTTGAACATCATGCAGCATTGTTCCCAAAAGCTGTTTCAACTTATTGTGGGTTTCCCTTTGCTCTTGTTCAGTATGCACTAATTCAGAGTGACTGCAAATAAATGGGTGATTCATGCATTATTATGCCTGGATGAGCCACTGAACATATCGCACCAAATTGCCAGCTTACCATGGCAGCAATTTCGAGATAAATTCAGTCCCAAACCTTTTAATCACATGTCAGTTTTGATGAATCACATGCCTCTTTGACTGCATCTTCATTTTTCATCTAATCATGTACAATTTCATCTAATCTGAATCATCTTTTTGAACTGCATGTAACAGACATGTTATATAGAATTGCCACCTTGGTTTTTAAAATTCTGAAAACACTTGATTGGCTCATGCAGTTCATAACTTCATTCTCAAGATATTACCTCATTGATTTTTCAAGCGGCTGTTCATTGTCATCTCCAACAAGAACATTTTCAGGACTGCCCAGCATCCTTTTTTCCTCTGACATCTGTAGTTATTGATGTAAACATGGTGTAAATATGATGGAAACATACTTTTCAAATTTATCACATAGTGGAGTGGTTGTCTGATTGGCAATTTTGTCCTACTGACATTATCATATACACTAGACTTCTAGTTTAACATCTAGAAATACTAGAGATGTGAAAACAAAGAATTTCCTGAAGTGCTCAAATGTCAGTTGCTATTATCCATGTTGATCATCCACTGGATACTTTAAACATATAATGTTAAGTACATGTTTTGGCTATATTTTAGTAGTAAAATATAAACATATTTATAGGCATTAGTCTTGACATTCAGATGTACTCAGTGTTTAAAGCAATTTAAAGTATTTATACACAGTTTTGAATTGCCCTGTACTGTATTCACATTTTGCAGTTTGTTAACCTCTTTTGTAAATTATAACTTCTTAATTTTTTTTTTTTTTTTTTTTTTAAGGCTTGTAGTTTTATTCTTGGAACACCTGATGTCCTGAAATATTCGGATTTTTATGAATCTTTACTAAGCATTTTAGAAATTGGCGGGCAGTGTGACTCTGTTGATAGAGGGGCCGAACATCTGTCTTATTTGGTAAGTTGCCGCTTTTCTCTTGTTTATTTAATAATTTTACATAAAATAACAAAATATAAATATAGGCCGCCGTAGCCTAGTGGTCAGGCGCGCGGGTGCCTAAGTACACGTGCCTTGAGTGACCGGGGTTCAAGCCCGTGACTACTGAATACGGTGCTGTTTCTTGTATTCAATCTATCATGCGAACTCCTCTGACCGTTTGGTCGTCCCGGAGTATAAACAGAAAATTTATTTATTTATTATTTATTTATAAATATAAATTCTTGATTTTATCATATTTTTCTTCATATAGTTAAAAATGTAACTTATTACTTGGCATAAACAGTGTAACTTCTCAAGCTGAAATAGAAACTTTTAGTGTCTTTAGGTCAATTGCATTTGAAATTATTAGCAGTTAATTCATTGAAAATATTGACAATCGTGTATTTTTTAGTGAATTTTGGAAGGTAATAACTGTTTATATCCAGAGATGTAATGCTTAATTTTAGTTTTTTTTTTTGCTTATTTGGGTTTCGTTACTATACAAGCCATTGTTAAAAGGCGGGTGGGTGTAACACAGACGTTCTGGGGAATAACAACATTAGTTGAGAAGAGGTTGGAAATAGCTGGCTACTCAATATCAAAAACCAGAAGTGGCACCATAAGGTGGAATTTCTTTAGATCTTTATGCCAAAATGATCAAAAGCTGAAAAAATTCTAGGAATTGCTTGAATGGTAAACTTCCTATAGAATTTGGCCAAAGTTGACTAAAATAAGCCAAGACACCTAACAGTTGTTAGCATTACCATTAATAGAAGTAGGTGGTGCAAGAAAGCAAGCTTGTATAGCATCAGTCAAAAAAAAAAAAAAAAACAATATGCACCCTCTGATAGAATCTTGATACTGTCGAATGGAGATAGTGCAATGTAGAGTGAACAATGCTTTGAGTGCCCACTATCATCCCTCTTTCAAAGTCAGTTAACTCACGCTTTCATCCATACTCCATACTGACATCGATTTAACATTTATGTCAATGCAGTGTACCTATATACCTGCCAAGCAGTGGGTTTGTCCACTAGCGAGGGGGGTGACAGCATCTCATTGCTGAGGAACCAGGTATCCCATAAATTCTGTCCTTTCAGTGTACATACCTGCTAAGTACAAGCATATCCTTATTTTCAAATATTATTTGCTGTTTAATACTTATAATCCATGCAGAAAGATGACATTCCTCTATTTTACCGCTGTCATCATTTAGTAAACTGCTGAATTAGCATGCCCTAAACTTGCCAATTGTTACTACGTGAGCTTGTCATACAGTACTTACATAAGCTGGTGACGAGTTTAACAATTTAGAACAATTGTACTATGTGTACCTTTGGCTGCTTTGAGGATTGATTTAGAACTTGAAAGCAACGAAAAAAGTTTATATAGACATTGCCCAAAATGCTTTGTTTCTGAGTTACAGCCTTTGAGTTTCAACAGTTATCCACCTTACCTTTAAAGGAAGTGTCAAAATGGCCACCTTCTGCTTGAATACATGCTCGCGCACACTTCATCATGGACTGCCTGATGTGTTAAGAAATTCCAGGTGTTGTGTGGATTTGCTGGCTACAAATTAGCAAAGATTGCGAGTTCAACATTGTGAGTGGATATTACATAAACAATGGATTTCAGTTGATTTCTGAGGTAAAAATCAAATGGATTCAGGTCTCCAGGGAGCAAGCAGGCCATGTAGTCTGTCCTCCATGGCCTATTCTCATTTATCATAGAAAAGCTCTTCCAAATAGGCTCTAGCTACTCAACTAAAATGAGGTAGAGCATAGATTCAGGGAAATCACACATGACATCAGGCAGCAAGAGGAACTTCATCTAGTAAATCACATGAATCATTCCCTACAAAATTGGAATAGCACTGCCTGTTAATCTTCTAGGTAAAACAAAAGGACCATTTAAACAGTTGGCAATAATTCCTACACATACATTAATATTAAATTGTTGTAGGTGTCTTGAATGAATGATATCATGTGGATTCTCTTCTGCCCAGTTATGAGTATTAGGAAAACTGATCACGTTATATCTTGTGAAGCCAGCTTCATCAGAAAACAATACAAGGAGCAGAAAAAGATCGCAAGCACTCTTGTAGGAGCCAAGTACAAAACATTTCTCATAGTGTAAAATAAGATTTAAGACCTTGTAATCATTGGGCATGATACAGATAAAGCTGTTTCTATAAAATTCTCCGCATCGTTTCTTGTCCTATGCTTCTACTGCTATACTTTGGTGTACTATCGCTAGGATTTTCCTCAACTCAGTTCAAGATCTGCCCTTCCAACATGGTTGAAGGGGCAGATCCTGAACTGAGTTGAGGAAAATCCCTTTGGTGCTGATTGGTTTACTGCTATCTAAAACTGACTAAATGATCTGTACCACTGAGATGCTTGTCTAGTCTGTGGAAGGCTTCTCATATGACAAATGATGATTCGGAAACCTTTCCAAATACTGACATTTTTCTGTAGTTTGGTTCACTTAGCAAGTTCATACATCAGGTGCATGTCTGTCATTATGAACAGAATAGACAATTTGCATTTGCTTCCCTATCACAACTACAGGAACTCCTGACATTAAACATATCACTGGAAATAATACCAGTCTATTTGAAATATTCATGTATCTAATCAGGTCATATGCAACATTGCCTACACCTGCCATTTTTTACTAGATGATTTCTGAAATACAGAGCTATAACTCAACGATTGAAACAAAACAATTTCAGATATATCTTTATATTTTTATTTATTTATTTTTTTTGTTTTAATTTTTCAGGTCTTGAATCAATTCGGAAAGTATGGCTCACATGTTATGAAATACACTATGTACTGTACAGTACATAGTGCATTTTCATTCTTGATTTATTCAATTTTGTTACAGTGATGTATAACTATAGTGAGTTTCAGCAGTCTTTTTTACTTAGGTAAGCTATTTACATATTGTGGGACACAATTCACACTTTGAACTTCATTATAGATGCATTTTGAATAATCTATGCTAAAATGCATATAAAACTCTATCATTACTAGAAGAATGCTAATGACTTCAAAATCATCACATTTCGAACAGCCTATCAAATTAATGAAGATAATTGTATATACATAACCATATGTTATCATCTCTGCTTTGAGATTTTCAATTATGGTAAGAATAAAATGAAGCTTTGAATTTGCCGAATCATCTCTCTTTATAATTTTGGCCATGTTGTCCACATAAGAATTTCTGATATGAGAACTGAAGAGCATAACTGAGTAATACAAGTTCATTAAATAAAATAAGAGGAGCACTTCACTACATGTAATTAAGTTAAATTTATTAAATACATAAAAACTGAACAATTACAAAAAAAAAAAAAAAAAAAAAAAATCGTATATAATATAACCATATGTTACGATCTCTTCTTTGAGATCTTCAACTGTGTTAAGAATATAATGAAGTTTGGGATTGTTTAGTTTTCAAATATTTAATCTATTTAAATTAATTACACACAGTGAAGTGCTCTGCTTATTTTATTTAGTAGACCTGCATGATTCAGTTATGCCCCTTCTCATATCAGAAGTTCCTATGGGCATGCTGTAGCCCAGGCAATGAATAGATTGATTCAGCAAATTCAAACTTCATAAAACATCACTGCCAGTTGTATTTTCTCATCTCCTGCAGAGATCACCACCTGATCAAGAAGGGCCCCTGCCTTAGAGCTTCATTTTATTATTTATCAGACTTGAAGATCTCAAAAAAAAAAAAAAAAATAAAATAAAATAATGTATGGTTACATATATGGCTTTTGATTGCTTATTTTTCAAAAATTTAATAAATTCAAGTTAATTACACCCAGTGAAGTGTTCCCCTTATTTTATTTAGTGAACCCCTGTCCTTCCGTTCTCATATCAGAAAGTCTCTAAGTTTCTATCCTTAACCCATAATAGGAAGTTTGTGAAAATGTTTCTAAAATACCGCTGCAGCACAGGCAGACCATGAGATTTATAACGGTATGTCTGAGCACGCTAAAGGACCCTGTGACACAGTACAAACATTCTTGGGGGATCGTTCAAATATTTTGTTATGTATTGTATTTTGATCCAATGTATATTGCAAAACTGTTGATAGTATAAACCAGAGCTATGATGCTCAATACATTCTACATCGATTTCAATATTTGTAGAAGAATAAGAGAAATTTACCTCAATATGATACGTAAAACACTTCCGTATGATACTCTCCAGAAATTAAAACGAATATAACATTAACACAAAATGATAAAAACGCAAAAAATAAATTGAAAACAATTCAATTGTTTTCAATTTATTTTTTGCATTTTTATCATTTTGCATTAATGTATATTATGCCAACCGGGCTAGCCAGGTGGGTAAAGTGCCTGGCAACCCAAAGGTCGCGGGTTTGAATCCCGCCTCAGGCTTGGATCACAGTAAAATGCAAAAACTTTGGGAGGGGCATTATGGTCACGGAAGCTGATGTGCCAACAACTAACAAAAAAAAAAAAAAAAAAGTGTATTATTTTATCATTTTGCATTAATATGGCTGTGTATTGAAAACAATGCAATTGTTTTCAATTGTTTTCTTCCATTTTTATCATTTTGCGTTAATGTTATATTCGTTTTAATTTCTGGAGAGTATCATACAGAAGTGTTCTACATATCATATTGAGGTAAATTTCTCTTATTCTTCTACAAATATTGCAGAACTGTTTATATCATATCCAGTGTTTAATGTTATTACTAATAATTTATCAATATTTATTCATATTTATTAAAACTGTTAAAACTTGGATCCCTCAAATGATTTTATAATAGCTTAAAATTCCCCCTTTTTCCTTTCTTTCTTACTAGGGAGTTTGTGCTGTTCAGTATTGCTTTTCTATATGTTGGCGAATAATGCTTTGTTTGCCACCATCAGTTCAGTCACTTGAAGCATTAACTGCAGGTGATACAACCAGTGATTTACCTCATGCCCTTCATTCATTAATATGGATTTCCCGTGCCTCCCATAAAATATTTTCCGGATGGATGAAGGTATATTTTTTATTTTCTACAATAGTGTTTTTTAAAACTAATTTTATGCTTCATTTTTTAATTATTTATATTCTCTGCAGGTATATTTTATGGCCTATTGTTTAGAAAAAACATTGATTTTAGTTTGGAAGTTTAAAAGAAAAGATTCTTAATTATATATATTCTTAGATGTTTTGACTTATAGGGTGGTGAGCCACTGCTTTTCAGTTTTTGAAAAAGTATTTTATTTATATGTGTGTATATAAATAAAGTTCGAGGGGTTTCCGAAAAGTAAGGTAACACATTTTTTCCCTTCTTAATAATGGTGAAAGGGAATGAGATGAAACGTGGTGGACAGATAGACCATTAATAACATTCAAAAAGACCGGGAGTGCAGTGTTGCCGTACTGTCGCCTCACAACAGATTCCAATTGCAAAATGACGGCTACCATGCAAGTATGGTCCAAAACAGGTGTTTGTGAACTTATTCACTTTTTGCAAGCAAAAGGGTCTTCACCAAGTGACATTCACTGTGAACTGGTTATGGCAAAAAGGTGATGACAAAGAAGCAGGTGTGTTTTTGGTGCAATGAATTTAAAGCAGGCCATGTTGACATTGAAGATTAACATCGGGCGGGCAAGCCTTCATCGAGCAAGACATAAGACACCATTTCTCATATTAAGGGCACTGTTCTTGAAAACAGGAGAGTGAAACTGCGTGAAATTGCACAAATAGTGAATGTGAGTAAGTCGGCTGTTCACGAAATTGTTCATGATGTCCTTGGCTTTCGAAAGGTGTGCTGCCGCTGGGTGCCCCGACAATTGTCAGAGGAGGACAAAGCAAAACACATGGGGATGTGTCTGAAGAACCTGTTGCGATACAGTGACGAAGGAGAGGATTTTCTTGCTCGCATAGTCACAGCAGACGAAATGTGGGTTCATCACTTCACCGTGGAGAGCAAACAAGACTACATGACCTGGAAACATCCACAATCTCCTGTGTGCAAAAAATTCAAAACTGTTCCCAGTGTCCGAAAAGTCATGGCCACAGTGTTCTGGGATCGGCAGGGTGTTCTGTTGGTGGTTTTCTTGCCAAAAGGAGAAACAATCAATGCACAGCTTTACTGTGCAATGTTGGAAAAACAAAGCCAACATTCAACGCAAACGACCAGGACTCCTGACAAGTGGCGTGATTTTATTGCATGACAACGCAACTCCATGCACTGCCCACACCACTCTTGAGTGGTTGCGCCGTAATCGTTGGGAAACACTGTCACATCCTCCTCTACAGTCTAGACTTAGCGCCCTCAGACTTATATTTGTTCGGCCGTCTGAAAAAACACCTTTCAGGAAAGCATTTCACCACAGATGAGGAAGTTCGTCAGATAGTGCGATGTTGATTACTGCATGTGGGCACAGACTTCTTCAGTACTGGTATTGATAAACTGATCCATCGTTGGGACAAGTGCATCAATAAAACTGGAGACTTTGTGAAGAAGTAGTGCATGTTCACTTATTTCTTGGTGTGTAATTTCGACTTCGTATTATTAAACATCAAGAAAAAAAGTGTTACCTTACTTTTCGGAAGCCCCTCTTATATTTATATGCTTATTATTTTTAACACACACACACACACTACTCTAAATATGTAAAAATTATTTGTAGAATAGTTTATAATCCTTTTTTATTGCTTCATAATAATTTGAACGTAGGAAAAGTATCATGAGCCTTACAATGAAGGTAAGGATTAAAATTGTAAAAGTGGTATGCAAAATATTAAAATGCTACAGAAGTTGCACACCAGTTAAAGAAGTTGTTTGAATATAAAAAACCCAAATAAAGACCATAGAGGAAAATTGTGAAGAAGTTTGAAATGAGAGCAGTGAACAATTTATCAAAATTTGGGAGAACTTGTATTTCAAAGAATATGCCAGTTTGGACTTTTAGGAGAGAGGATGTCAAAAGAAGTATGAGAATATCTCAGAGAAAGTCAAAGGGTGGCTGATCGCTGGAAAAAGCTACAATCTGTTGTTGTAGAAGTGGATTGGTGGAATGGAAAGGTGTGGGATTTTTTTTTTGGGGGGGGGGGGGGGCTTGATGAGCTTGCTTTCTTCCATCATTTGTCACTGTATATACGAATACTAAAGCAAAGGTAACTTAAAATACCTAAAGCAAGCATAAATAAAATAAAAGAAACTTAAAGGTTTATTACCCAATGTTTCTACAAAGTTTGAATGAAGACAATCCAGATAGAAGATCGGAATTTGCTGAACAGATTTTGGCTAATTACACACCCAGATATCATTGATAGTGTTTTGTGGACTGATAAATTAAATAGAACTGTTTATAAATCCAAGTTTATAATTGCCATAAATGTATTTATTACTATCTTAACAACCCCCATTTATTCTTTAACAAAGATTTGAATGTTCCTGGCTGGATAGTGTGGACTGGAATTTGGACAGGAAGTGTTCTTGGACATTTTTTACCTTCGGAGAACTATGACATGAGATAGCTACCAGAAACTGCTAAAAGACAGAATCATTCAACATTGCTTTTTTATGCAGTATGGATCACCAACTCACCATGCAAAAACTGTCTGTGAATTCTTAGACAAAAAGTTCCCAGATTGATTAATCAGATGGGCAAGTTCCATTAAATGGCCACTTTACTCCCCAGGTTTAACATCTGTGTTTACTTTTTTGGGTATTCTTAAAGGATAAAGTATTTAGTAATAAGCACAAGTCTTTGCTGGAGTTTCAGCAGTCAGTAGTTGAGAAAATTTCTGAAGAATTGTGCCTTGCTGTGTATTGCTCTGTGCCAAAAAGACTATACTGTTGTAAAGACCAGAATGCCAGCCATATTAAACAAATTTAAAATTTTTTTAAAGTTTATATGTGCCCTTTCTGTTGTACCAGATTAATTATAATATCGCTTTAATGGTTTTTTTATTTTTTATTATTATTTTTTTTATTCTTTAAGGCACTTATATTTCACAAAGGTACTGAAAATTTCCCACTTCTTATAGACAAAGACCCTTCCTATATAGAAATTGATTTGGATGCATTCTTTGCAGTTTGCACCATCAGTCGCTTTAGGAGTGCAAGTCTTTACAAGTGTTTAAAGAGTTTTTGTTTTCTAATAAAATTTACCCATCATTGAAGGGATAAATTTTTCAGACTTATTCCTCAGGTGGCAGGTTTGACAATGGTTTTACATATTCCACCATTATGAGCACTATAGTCAGTCAAGATGATGGGAAAAGGCAGCCCAAGTTTATATTCAGTCAGTTCTTTACTTGCATTTTAGCAATGCAACTGATATATTAGGGAACAATGCAAGTATAATGCGTGTTTTTCATTGGCTCATGCACGATTTTGTCTGCAAGTAACACCAGGTGAATGCAAACCCTGCACCAAGCTGAACGTTGCGCCCTGTGCAGCAACAAGTTTACAAAGCTTAAAAATTGTCTAACATGAAATGTGTGAGAGCATTTCCCATTTACTGTAGTTGTATTGGTCGGAGACACACACTGTTGTCATTCACTGTATTCACAAGATAACAGGTGATATTGTAGGCCTACACATGTTTTCAAGAGCTCATGTTTTTCTGTTCGAACAGAAATTTCGTTAGGCATGAAAGCAGGAGCAGAAGAGCACATTTCTGGAGGTTGCTACCATAAAACAATAAAAAACAATTTGCAGTTCCCAGTTTATTGGGCTTTTTTGTTAGTGCAATCTATTATAAATGGGTAGTAAACTCAATCTTATTGCATTTGCGATAATACCAATAGCTGGAATTCTATGGGATTTTAAGTTATGGTGAAATGTGTTCCCCCTTCAATGAAGTCTTCAATTGTATAAAAAACATAAATATTCAGAATCTTCTCTTCATTCCTATTTTTTAAGCTTCTAGACTTGTTACTCTGTATCTCACTTGTGCAATTTGTGTGTGTGCCGTGTTCGTTATTGATTGCTTCTCTTTTTTACTGTTTTAAATTTTACAATCCTAAAAAAAGGTCAGTGAACAGAAATATCAGTTAGTATGTATATATTACAGTGCTATATTTACTGTAATATTTTATTTATTAGAAATTTAAGATGTTTAAACCTGCATTAGCAATTTTATGGGGTTTATAACTTTATTTAACGTTTTACTTACTAGACTGAACATTTTTTTGAGTGCTCTGCTCCTATCCCTATTTTTCCCATAAGCCCTGTTATTTTTAATGTATGAAATACCAAACACGGAGATTTTTAGGAACACATGTACCATGTTATAGCAGAACTGACTGTACCCTAATAATGCTTCATACGCTACAACACTTTACCAAATAAGTTTATTGAGCTTGAAGCTTTTTAGAGTATTTCATTATGCTGCTTTATGTAGGTAAGTTGTAAAAAAAAAAAAAAGGTTATAAAACAAAAGTAATTTTCATGTAATATAGGGAGTATTATACTAGAAATGGTAAAATATGTAAAGAAAGTATAGATGTAGAGTAACTAGAATAGTATGTAAAACACTACTTGATGTAGTTATATAGCTAGAGCCACATCAAGTAAATACTGTGTACTTCATTTCTGCTTTTGCTAAGTGAACACTTGAAGTGATGATTGTAATTAAAATGGCATTTTTTTGCCTCAGTTTGCCTTTAGAAATTAATTGTAGTTTATGTGTGGAATGTCTTATGGTAATGAAAAATACAATATTTTGGTTTTATGAACTGGCCAGAGTACATAACTGCCAGCTCTCTGGATTTACAACGGAGAATTAGTCTTTTTGACTCATTTTGACCCCTTCTCCATCTCATTATTATAATATAGGGTGCCTAATCTTTTTAATAAAAAAAAATTTTAAAAAGTTAAATTATCCAGAATGCTATTCTGGAACTTGGAATGTCAGAAATCTTTAACGTAATGTGTGGCCTTAGCATTTCATCTTACTTGTGTGGTGCAAGGGTAATTAAGTGTTCTTTAGTAAGATGCCAAAGAAATATAATAAAATTTTAGAAGACATACATGAAAAATTTTACACTTAGTGTAAAATATGGAAAAGATAATACTTTGCTTTGTGTACTTATGTAGGTGTGATTTTTTTTTACTTTCAGGTGGCAGGGAAACACATTGTAATCAGACATTTGCAAACAAATAAGCACTGCGTATTGTATAGGAAGAAATGCAAAACTAAATGTAGCATTTCATAGTGACAAAGATGCTATCATGCATGCTGATTGTTTATTCATATTGTTTATCATAGATTATTTGAGTTGTGTTAATGATACAGGCACATTATTCAGAAATATGTTTTCTAGTAGTGAAATGGCCAAAAATAAGATTGTGGAAGAACAAAAACAAGCATTATTAGTGAAATTGCATGGATAGGAAAAGAAGAGGTAATGATGTATCTGAAAAATGTCTCATTTTTGATTGCTACAGATGGCAGTAATACAAGTGATTCCAAGCTATATCCCATTGTGCTGGTTGACCTTTTGTAATAATAATAATAATAATAATTGTGAAATCAAAAGCAGCTTGCTTTTATTGCCAGCATAGGAGACAAGGTTCAATGGTGGGCGTCTTCTGAACAACCCTGAAAACATCTGAAATTCCTTCAAAAAAGATTTTTGATAAGGCCGTCATCTCTATAAACAATGGCTATTTCTTCATGGATTGTTTTGAGTGTTTTCCCTTGCAGAAAGAGGAACCAAATCACTGATCTGTTCCACTTTATCCATTGTTGATACTTTGCCTCAATCAGCACTGCAAAGAATACTGAATAATGAATCCCTTCATCGTATAATGCACTTTTTATAGTAGGCCTAAAAACTGAAGTAGAGAAGCATTAAAAGAGGAGATTGACCACATGGTCGTAATAGGCTGCTTTTATCACTTCATCAATTTGTGTAATGAAACGGGGAGGGTTGGTTACATGCTTTCCTGTAAAAGTAGATGAATATTTAGTGGATATTTATTACTATCTACCAGCATTGAGCCTGCTCAAACCATTCAAGGCCTTATACATCTCAATCAGATCACCTTGCAGGTGCCAATCTCCAGATGCTGTAACTTACAGAATTTAAGCCTCTCCTGGTAAGAGAACCAATTTGTTCCTCTCACCAATCTTGTTGCCCTTCTCTGTACTCATTCTAGAAACTCTACATCCTTCCTAAAATGAGGCCTACAGACCTGTGTGCAGTACTCTTATACAAAGGTATAATTGCCTCCTTGTCTCTGCTAGCAAAATTCCTATATATCATTGATAAAGCTTCATGACCTGCTCTGGCAGCCAGTCTGCACTGCTCAGAGAACTTCATATCCGATTGCATAATTACCCCCAGGTCTTTTTCATTCTCTACTTCCCTGAGTGTAGTACCACACAGTTGAAAAGTTTCTCTTGGGTTACTGCTACCCATGTGCAGTATTTTTCATTTTTCAATATTAAACTTCAGTTGCCACTTTTCAGCCCCTCTACCTAACTTGTCTAGTTCCTGTTGCAGTAGCACACTGTCTTTGCTATCATTAACAACCCTGCAAACTTGGACATTAAGCCTGATATACCTTCATCGATATTATTAATAAATACACAAAACAACAATGGGCCTAGCACTGAACCCTGGGGGACTCCACTAATAACATTAGTCCATTAAGAACAGTGTCCATTTATTACCACTCTCTGTCATCTCCCACTCAACCATCCCTTTATCCATTGCAGCAACTTGCTCTTAATGCCATACGGCTCCAATTTGTACAGCAGTCTTCCATGTGCAACAGTATCAAAACCTTTCCTACAATCCAAGTATATATTAAAATTATTTTTTGCATCCAGTTCCTCTGTGACCACATCGTAGTATCCAATCAAATTAGTCAGACAAGACTTCCTCTTAACAAACCCATGCTGTGTCGGGACTATTACTGCAGTCTTGTCTAGGTGATCCTGCATCACTTCTTTAACCAGTGACTCCATTATTTTCCCCGCAACAGAAGTTAAACTATCAGGTCTATAATTATTTGCGTCACCCTTTGAAACCCCTTTGTGAATTGGGGATATATTTGCACATCTCCAGTCCATGGGGACCTCCCCTGAATCTAAGGATGCTCTCATAATTATGGCTAAGGGTTTGAAGGCACCTCCGTAGCCAGGTGGGAAGGAGCAGCAGTGCGTAGCACACGCTTCTTGATTAGACCGGGGTTCGAGCCCGTCACCACCAAATACGGAGGATGCGGAAAGGTCATTCAGGGAATGACCACCGCATATCCCGGAGCAATATGGCCTTAGTTGCTAATGCTCCTAAAAACCAAATAACAAAAATAACAGCTAAGGGTTTGCTTACTTCCCTCGCTGCCTCCTTCAATATAACCGGATGGTTTCCATCTGCCCCAGATTCCTTTTTTATGTTTAACTTCAACAAGTACTCCTCCACTTTGCTCTTCATTATTACAAAATCATTTAGCTCCCTGTTAGAGTTTAGTAAACCTGTTTACTAAACTCTTCCTTACAGAATTTCCTATGTGTGAATGTAGATGCAAAATACTCATTCAGTTTGTCAGCTATCTGAGTTGGATCATCAACAGTCAAACCACCAACATCAAGTGGACCAATCTGATTCATCCCCTTCTAGAGTTTACATAAGTAAAGAAGTCTGTTGTTTTTCTTTGCATCCTATGCCAAGGATTTCTCGTAATCAGCCTTAACTTGCCTAACCTTCTTTGTGACTTGATTACAGACTGGCTTATATCTGCCATAGGCTTCTGTGTCACCTGCTAATTTATATTCTGTAAGCCTTTCATTTACTGTAATAGGGTCGATTTCCATAGAACTGGAGAAATCACTAGATTCTAAGAATTTGGTTAGTGGTATTGTTGGCAGAAGATAAGACAATGATCAACTAGCGGCAGGTGTCCTGGTGAAGGCCAAAAATGTAGAGAAACGTTCAGGTGGATATGAACAGTCTGGAAATCGGGGATTAATTGAAGGGGGAAAAGTAAATGAAAGCCCTGCATGTAACGGGAGGTGTAGTATGGAAGGGTTGTGGTAAGGCATTTGTCTTGGGAGAAGTTTAGTAGTCGCATGGAGTGAAGTTGGAATATGTGTGGTATTTAGTGGCTCAGTAGCACAGTGGGAAGAAAAAGGGTAACAAAGAGTTGCAAAGGCTGCAGAAATTCAGGGAGTCCAGATAAAGTGATAGGATGGAAAAGTGTAGGAGCAGAGAAGGGCCTGATTTAAGGAGGGAAGGCGCATCATCCGAATAATAGGAATGTTGAGAATCTTCGGACCGGGGCAGTTATCCCAAGAAGGGAAAAGAGGAGCCTAGGCCTTCTTGAACCGTGAGTAAAGAACCGTAAACTTATTTCATTACAAAGAAACTGAACTAATGGACATATTACACTATAATTTAGAATACTGGTTGCCCAAGGCTATTCGGTCTTCCTACCGAAGTAAAACCTGTACTAATTGTCTATGGGAGAGATTTAACCCCTTTGAATAGAATTTGTAAATGTTAGAGATATGACTGATGTTAATTAGGTACAGTTTGAAAGTTATAGCTTTTTGTGATGGAGAATTAAGGTAATATGATATAAATGTTGAGTAACGTATTGAGCAATTAGACTTCACACCAGCCGGTATTTAAATAAACAAATTTCGATACTGCAACTAAAAGACTTTATTTACAATAAAATAAAAAGTATATAGAATAAATAAAAACGGAAATCTAAGCTTAAACTGATGTGGTTTAATTTACAATAAAATATGAAACGTAAAATAAAATGTGATGATAAAAGCAATAAAAACAGTGAAATAATATACTAAAATACCGTAACAACTGTAGCTTTGGAGACGTCGGTCTCCTTTCTCAACAGCAAACTTCTGCTGTGCAGCACATCCATGGAGATCCACGGCACTCGTCACATGGTTCCTCAGGAATATGGTTGAAATTTCCCATTTGCACACCGGAACCGCAAATGGCTCGGGAGCGCGCTAGCTGAAACTGTTCATCTCGTCTAAGAAAAGCTGTTTCATAGAGGGGATATAAGCGTACACCCCTGTCTCTATTAATGGTATTACTAACTGCCCCAATATGTAAACTCTCAAGCCATTTACGGTCCCAGAACCCCTGTGCATGATCCGTGATGACAGAATCCTCCGGGGAAATTTGATGTTGCTTCTCCCAGAAGTGTTCTGCCACAGCAGACTTCCCGTAATTTGCGGACTTTATTGCGTTCATATGCTCCCCCAGACGGTCTTTCAGTCATCGCCCTGTCTCGCCCACATAACACACCCCACAGTCCGGCCATTTAATTTTGTATACCACCCCACTGTTGGCTTCTTTTGTTATAGGGTGTTTGACACGGGATATCACTGTGTGCAACCTCCGTCCCGAGAGTTGCACACAGTGTATCTGACACCCCCGAATTATTCGTGCAATGTGGTCTGAAAGGCCCGGATAGTAGGGAAAGTATGCAGTGCTCACAGGGGCGAATGGCTCATTACGGGTACATCCACCCGTAATAAAGTCCGCAAATTACAGGAAGTCTGCCGTGGCAGAACACTGCTGGGTGAAGCAACATCAAATTTCCCCTAAGGATTCTGTCATCACGGATCATGCACAGGGGTTCTGGGACCGTAAATGGCTTGAGAGTTTATATATTGGTGCAGTTAGCAATACCATTAATAGAGACAGGGGTGTACGCTTATATCCCCTCTTTGAAACAGCTGTTCTTAGACGAGATGAACAGTTTCAGCTAGCGCGCTCCCGAGCCATTTGCGGTTCTGGTGCGCAAATGGGAAATTCCAACCATATTCCTGAGGAACCATGTGATGAGTGCCGTGGATCTGCATGGATGTGCTGCACAGCAGAAGTTTGCTGTTGAGAAAGGAGACCGACGTCTCCAAAAGCTACAGTTGTTACGGTATTTTAGTATATTATTTCACTATTTTTATTGCTTTTATCATCACATTTTATTTTACGTTTCATATTTTATTGTAAATTAAACCACATCAGTTTTAGCTTATATTTCCGTTTTTATTTATTCTATATACTTTTATTTTATTGTAAATAAAGTGTTTTAGTTGCAGTATCGAAATTTGTTTATTTAAATACCGGCTGGTTTGAAGTCTAATTGCTCAATATGATTGTTTCAGCCTTGTAGGCCAATTTGGAGATAATGTTGAGTAACGATTGATTTTGTTAAAGGTGATCTAGGCTGATGATTGTTTCATTTAATTATAAGAAGTGGTATTATAAGGAAACCTTCTTATATGTTATTTGAATAACCCATTGTTAAGAAATTGTCACATTAAAGCTTCCTTTTTGTTAAGTTATGTGCGATGCGTAATTTGTTTCATTCTGCTCACATTTTCTCTTAGAACTTAGGAATCTTTTAGTGGTCAGAGACCCTATAAAATATATAAACATGTACCATGACTTTTTATATATATCAATTAAGGATTGAAACTTAATTTAGAATAAAGTAAGAGACAAACCACCTCCCTGAGTCCAGCAGGGTAGCACAATTGGTTTTAACCATTAAAAACAAAAACAACTCCTACAATTCATCCCACGCATTTTTCTTCTCTGCCACAAGCCTCATTAATTCATCTGACATCCATTTAAGCCTAAATCTTGAACAATATTTCTTAGTTGGTATGAAAAGCCTAGTAGCTTCCGAGATTAATTCCTTGAAGGCTTCCCATTTAGAATTCAATGTTTTTAACATCAGTTGACGCCACTGAATAGAATTTAAAAACTGCTGAGACCACTGTAGTCACCTTTACAAAAAGAAAAACCCTTCCCTTTACCCTTGATGGTAGTTACATCTTTAAGTAAATCCCACATCAGTAGACTGTGATTGCTGTCACTTAATGGTTCCTTTATCTGCAAATTTCTAATGCATGAGTCACTTCTGATAAACAGATCAAGAGTATTAAGTATTACCCACTCTGGTTGCCCCTCGAACATGTTTCTGTAGAAAACAATCCTCCAATAAATCCACAAGTCTTGCTAGCGTGCGAGTGACCAACCCACAAGTTCAATATCTGGAAAATTAAAATCCCCCATTACAAGACATTCTGATTAACTGGCCCACTCTTTCTCTACATAATTGTTCGTTGTACTTAGGCCTATACTACTCTCACCCCTACTCTCATTTTCCCTTTCTCAGTGTTTATGTCACACCAAACTGACTCAACATTGCACTGTCTACCCATGTCAACTGGATGCACTTCCTTAGATTTTATGTTTCTTAACTAACAACATAACCCCTTCTCCCTTCCTATCCTGTCTATCCTTTCTATATACATTGTTCTCCCAAAATTCCAATACTTGTTGATGAAGGTATATACATATTGATGAAGGTATATCAGGCTTAATGTTTAAGTTTGCAGATGATTCAAAGGTTAGCAAGGTTGTTAATGACAGTAATGGCAGTGTGCTACTGCAACAGGATCTAGAAAATTTGGACAGATGGTCTGAGAAATGGCAACTGAAATTTAACATTGACAAATGCAAAGTATTGCATATGGGTAGAAGTAACCCCAGAGTAACATACCATCTGTGTGATACTACACTTAGGATGGTAGAAAATGAAAAAGACCTGGGAGTAATTGTGCAGTCATTTTTAAAATTTTCTGAGCAGTGGAGGTAGGCTGCCAGAGCAGGTCATGTGGTATTGTCAATGATATACATGAATTTTGCTAGTAGGGAAAAGGAGGATATCCCTTTGTATAAGGCAATGGTCAGGTCACACCTTCTGTACTGTGCATAGATCTGGAGGCCTCATTTTAGGAAGGATGTAGAGTTGATTGAGTGAGTACAGAGAAGGACACCAAGATTGGTGAGGGCAACGAAAGGGTGATCTTACCAAGAAACGTTTAAATTCTACAAATTTCAGGGTCTGGAGACTAGACACCTGCAAGTGATCTGATTGAGATGTATAAGGCCTTAAATGGGTTAAACAGCCTCATTTCTGATGGGATTCTTCCTCTTGCTCAGATGACAAACCTTGAGGGGCATAAATTCAAATTGAGGAAAGACAGTTATAGAATAGATGTGTGGAAATTTGCCTTTAGCCAGCAGGTAGTTGAGTGTTAGAATAAACTTCCATCTGTCATTGTGGAAGTTAGCTTAAATAAATTCAAGGAGGAACTGGACAAACGTTTAGAGGGATTGGATGTGTGCAATTATTTATTTATTTATTTTATTTTATTTTTTTTTTTGGCTGATGCTACATAAGCTTGCTTTCTTGCATCACAAGCCTCTACTACTACTACTACTATATATACTCTCTATCTTCTGACTGCCAACAATCCCTTTATCCACAACAGTAACTTTCCCTCAATGCCACACTGCTCCAATTTGTACAGTAGCCTTTCATGTGGAATAGTATCAAAATGTTTATTGAAATCTAAGTATATAATGTCAAAATTGTTTTTTTGCATCCAGTTCCATTCTTACTCCATCATAGTAGCTAATCAGATTTGTCAGACAAGATTGCCACTTAACAAATCCATGCTGTGATTGTTATATAATTGCATTACTGTTAAGATGATCCTGCACCACTTCTTTATCCATTGACCTCATTATCTCTGTGTATAAAATAAAATAAATGAAGCCCATCTTGCTACATAAGTTCTGAATTATTCATAAATTCTTCATCTTAAAATAATGAAAAAAAAATAAAGGAGAATGGCCTTCTGGATTTAATTTAATATTACTATTTAAATTATTTCGTAATTTAACTTGCATGAAAACACACAGTTATATGGTTATACAGCAATAGATATAAATAATTATCTCTAAAAAAATATATAAATGTTACTTTACTTGCCATCTGTGCTGTACTACTGTTGCTTACCTACAATGAAACAAATGAACTTACAATTTAACATTTTCTCTCTGTATATGCTAGCAATCCTTAAACTGAAAAGGTAAATTAATGAGCTGTAGTTTATTTACTGCAGAATTCCTCAGGCCATGACTTCCCCATTACAGGTTATGATATGGGGAAGATTATGGAAAAGATTATTATTGCATTATGTTAGGATTAAGTGGAATTACAGGATTAAGTAACAGGGTTGTATTCAAACTGTTCTCTGACATCTTACAAGATGTGTGACTGGACTTAGATTTTATTACCTGCTGTGATTTTAGATGGATTTTTTCTTTTTAATCTGATTGAGTATGCTATTAGATATATGAATGTAGTTTCTGTTTATTTACATTTTTTGTTCCTGTTAATGTTGTCTATTGCACCCTCTTAGGAATTCTTTATTGTATACAGCAGTCAGTTGTGGACTGTTGTTATTTAAAATTGAGATCTTTGAAAAATCTCAATTGTGGTCGAGTGCTTTGTGTTTTTTAAGGTGTTGGTGTAGAATCTAGCAACAATATTGTTCTATTTGTCTATTTTTTCAGTCTGGTGCAAGGGAATGCAATAAATTATGAAATTTGTCTTGTTTTTATAGTATCGTGAATCAGTTTTGTCTGTTACCAATTGTTTATAAAGGTATAATAAATAAAGTTAACTCCATCTTTAAGCATCTGTTCTTGTAAGGAGTGACAAGCTTTCAAAACAAATCCTTTTAAAATATTTTTAATGTTGAAGGGGGTAGTTAGAGGAGAAAATGCAAAACCTTTCTGCATTGGGTTTTCCATTATACCTTTTATGTTTGTATTTTGAATGTTATTTTCAGGTGCAAATTGTTGCTGAACCTATGAAAGTTATGTAATTCTTTATTTCATAGAATAATAAGTAGGTTTGGAGAGGTGCATTTATAAAGATCTTTTGTTTGAAAGTTTACACAAAATAGTTTAGCCAACAATCTTAAGACAATGTTTCCCATTGTAAGTCCTATTGTTTGCCCATATAATTGTCCTAAGAATCTAAAGTATTATTGTCCTACTGTTAATTTAGGTAGATAAGTTGTGGGATGTTGGTAAACACATTATTCATGTCAAAGAAGACCAAAGAGGTCTTTGGTCTTCTTTCCCAGTGCTTATGTCACACAAAACAGAAACAGACTCAACATTTCATTGTCCACTAACATCAATTAGATGCACTTCCTTAGATTTTGTGTTTCTTAACTAACAGCATAACCCCTCCTCCCTTGCTGTCCTGTCTATCCTTTCTGTACACATAGTACTCCCCAAATTCCAATTCTGCACTGTTTATGTCTGTGTGATACCACGTCTCTGATATCCCAACAATATCTGCCTTTGATGTCTTGACTAGCACTTCCAGCTCATCAAATTTATTAACTATACTCCTAGCACTTGTGTACATGCAAGTATACATGCACCCATTTCTACTCTTAGTTACCCTAAAACAGCCCATGTGTTTATTTGTTCCCCTATGACTCCCAGCAGTCCTGGAAATCCCCATTGCCTTGCTTTCCAGCCTCAATTGCATTTCAATAGAAGCAGTGCAAGAATCCCGTTTACCTCTGCCAGAAGCTACTGTTAATCTATTAGTCCGTGTATCCCCCCAAGCTAGCAGTTTTCCAACCCACCTGACTCTGCCTCGATAGCATCAGCAAATATTCTTGCACCCTTTCTATTTAAGTGTATCCCATCCCTGTAGAAGCAGTCTCTCCTGTTAACAAGTACCGACCAGGCTGAGAAAAATTCTACCCCTTGAGCCTTGCACAATCTCTCCAGGGCTGAATTGATCGACAAGGCTCTCATAATATACTCCCTCATATTGTGTCTGGCAGAATTGCAGACACTTTCAAATTCAACCCTAACTCACGGCATTTTTTTTTTTTTTTTTTTTTTTAATTCAAAAGAAACCACGGAGCTTGAATAGATCTATAAGCTACTTAGAGAAAATTTATTCTAACAATTAAGTCAATAAACTGGCTAAATATAATTGAAAATTTAGCATTCGTGGGAGCTGCAAAACTTGTTTACACATGGATTAGATACCCTTACCGTTACTATGTAATAACCTACAAAATCTCTTAATTTCAAATTAAACTAAGGTATTGTTACTAGGAATATAAAACAACTAGAAAATAAATTAATATGGCAATTTAAGTCAATAAAAAAGCAAAAATTTAAGAAAACTTTATTAGCTGGCGCCGTAAAAACTTCGCCTGTTCACGTGTACTCCCGTACCTAATTCTATGATGATTGATAGGGATGGCTGAAGTTAAGTTAACCACCCACTCTGAAATATTTGCTTTGGATATCTGATACAGGCCTTAATAAGCCTTTCAATAACCTTTACAAACGTGACTAGAGGTTCAGAGCTAACTGGTAACAAGTTCTGATATATGGTTTCAATTTTATTCTGGCTTAGAAGTAGTTTTATTGTAATTTTCTTTGTGATTTGAGGAGTCTCTCTCTCTCTCTCTCTCTCTCTCTCTCTCTCTCTCTCTCTCTCTCTCTCTCTCTCTCTCTCTCTCTCTCTCTCTCTCTCTCTCTCTCTCTCTCTCTCTCTCTCACACACACACACACACACACACACACACGCACACATATATCTTGAATAAGTGTTGTCCTAATAGAAATTAGTATTTTGTTATATTTTATGTCAGTAATAATATCTTTTTTTGTTTTATATATATATATCTTTTTCAGATTTAGGTTATTCAATGTTTTTCTGTGTATGTTATGAATATACAGTCAGTCCTCGTATAGCACGATAGTTGCGTTCCTAGAAACCCTTGTGCAATGCAAAATCGTGCAATATAAACAACAGGCCCAATGGGAAAAATAGGGTTAGGTGCCGACCACCCAAGATTGAACACACATTTGTAACCAGAACATTACCAAACACAATAAATAGTCATAATAAAATACTTACGCATTTTATTACGACTATTACGTAATAAAACATTGCTACTGCTTTTACTTCTATTGTAAGCAAACTCGTTTTTTTTTTTGTTTGATTTTCTATTCAAACAGATGACAGCCGTTCCATCTCTAATTCTTTGTGTCTTAATCTAATGGATTTTAATTACACTTTGAGTTGGTCCTACTATGAAAGTTCTTTTTATTTTCTCTGCATTCTTTCTAATTCTCGGCATTGCCTCATTTAGGACTGTAGCACATGGTGTTTCATTTTGCTCAAAGCATTTCACAATTTCATATTTTTTTGCTATCGACAGAGGCGGACTGGCCATAAGCCTTACCGGGGACACCCTGGTGGGCCGGAAGCCGGTGTGATTTTGGCCATAAATCATAATATGAGGCCACCATAAATTTTCCGGGGTAAGAATTTTTGACTCAGTCTGCCTCTGTTTATCGATATTGCTTTTATTTTTCTCTCTGAATCTGCAGTGTCTTCACCAGGAAGCTTCCTTTTCACACCTTTTAAGTATTTTACTCATTTTTAGGGAACAAAGCACAATTACAAAACGAGGAGGCACGCTTGATACACATAAACAAAGCTGTAGCAATTGAATAAACAACACCATAAAGGCAGAGATACACTATTAACACCTCATATTTTACTAAAGCACATTTCTAGGGGTTACTACCATAAAACAATAAAAACAATTTCTAGTTGCGTTTCTGCCAGTGGAATCTGTTATAAACTGGTAATAAACTCTATCTAATTGCATTTGCGATTATACCGATAGCTGGAATTGTGTTGGTTTTTACGTTATTGTAGTGAAATGTGTTTCCCCTTCACTGATAAAAAAAACATAAATACATTTTCAGAATCTTCTCTTCATTCCTATCGTGTTGCGTTCTGTTGGGGTGATTCTCCGTTCCACTGCCGTTTCTTGTAAACACAAAAGCAAATCGTGGATAAGCGAATTCAGTTCGTGTTATATGAGATATCGTTCCCCTATTTATAAATCGTGTATGATCGAATTCGTGTAATGTAAACACGTGTTATACGAGGACTGACTGTATATATAAATTGTATACTTTTTAAACATTTTCATGTTTTGTTTTGTTGTAGGCCTGCTTTACTTCAATGTTAAGTATATATCTTATATTTAGCTCTTTTAATTTCAGATGCTTATATTAATCTGTGCTTAATTAATATATAACAGAGCAGCAATGGCTCAATAAGTTCTACATTATAAGTAAATTTGTTTAAAAATGGAAGAATTACCTCTATGATGTCCTGCAGAACATTTTGGTGCTGATACTCTCCGTAGTTGAATAACTGTATAAATCGATTACATGTATTCCACTCTCTTGTAGAGGTGCCTCTGTAGCCAGGTGGGAAGGAGCAGCAGTACGTAGCACACACTTCTTGATTAGACCGGGATTCAAGCCATCACCACCAAATTCGGAGGATGCAGAAAGGTCAGGGAATGACCACTGCATATCCCGGAGTAATATGGCCTTAGTTGCTAATACTCCTAAAAAAAAAAAAACCAAAACCAAACTCTCTTATAGACAAGAGGTAAGTTCAGGAGCACAGATTTTGAAAACAAGTGGAGAAATACCATCGGGACCTGGAGCTTTCTTAGCATCAAGATTCGTCAAAATTCTTTTGACGGAAGACCACAGGAGGCATTGAATAGAGCATGCTGGGAATCGTGGGAGGTGTTTTACCAAGATGATTAATACATGAGTTGGAAGAAAAATGGGATGCTAGCAGGTCAACTTTATCCTTGGCTGAAGTGACAACAGAACCATCTGGTTTGGACAAACGTGGGAGCAGAGATGAACAAAAGTTACGGCCAATAGCTTTGGAAAGAGACCAGAATGCTCGGCTACCATTAGGGCAAGAAGCAAGTTTTCTACTCTTACCCTGTTCAAACTCTAGTTTGGACTGATTAATAACTACTTTACAATTGTTGTGAACTTTGGTGTAGGCAGAAAATGACACTGAAGAATTAGAAACAAGCCAACTACGATATGCAACGTTCTTCTCTTGAACGACCTTAGCACATTTATTGGAAAACCAAGGTTTAGATAAAGGACAAGTTTAAAGTGGAGTGTGGGATAAAGAATTCCATTCCTTCAAGAATAATTTCACTGACACGATCTGAGCAAACGTTGACATCAGAAGTTTTGAAACAGTAATCCGACCAAGGAAAAGAAGAAAAGAAGTCTCGCAGGTCATCCCATTTTGCATTCTTGTAATGCCATACAACACGAGATTGGGAATAGCCTTGAGATAAAGGCTCCACCGGAGAAGAGACAATCACCAAGTTGTGATCTGAGGTGCCTAAAGGACCTCTCACTTCGACCGTGTACTGAGAAAAAGATCAAGCGTGTTGGCTGTATGGTTAGGATTGTCCGGTATTCTTGTGGGTAAATGAACAATCTGTGCAAGGTCATTAGTAATTGCAAAAGCCTCAACATCTCGACCAGCTGGGTCGGTGTGACTAGAAAAGAGAAGCCAGCTGGAGTTGTGAACATTAAAATCACCAAGGAAAATTACCTCACTGTTAGAAAAGTTGGACTGGAGAAAGTCAAGTTGCAAAGAGAGGAAGTCAAAGAGCTCCAAGTGATTAATGGAGTTGGAAGAACGGTAGAGACAACAGATGAATTTGACGCAATGAGGTAGAGAGATTTTAATCCAGAGAAGATTCCAAATTACCAAGTCTCTGACAGGGGATATCGGAATGGACATATGCACAGGTACCACCTTTGAGGCGAAAAGAATCATACAGCGAATAATTTGGGCAACTGAGATGAGTAGTAGTTGAATCAACTGATAACCGAGATTCTGTCAGAAAAAGTACATGGGGTTTGGCAAACTGCAAGTGGAAATGGACAGAATCTCGGTTATCAGCACTCCTAAACTCCCAAAACACCCAGAGTTATAAACTCCCAAACACTTCCGGTTATCGGAAGTGTTTGGGAGTTTAGATCTTTTCACAGATAAGCTTACTCTATTAGTTTGACAGTTCATGGTGTATTCAATAGTAAGAAAAAGTGGGTGGGACATGCTGTATGAAGTAATGAAATTTTTGGATATGGCGTACACATGGTAAGAATATACCCAGATGTTTTTCATAACGTGGCCTTGACAATGCCCACCGCATGCACACAACTCAGACTCCCTCCAGTCACTATCTGATCGCTTGGAATGTGAGTTCCTAAGTTGAGGAGCGGGATAAGAGGACAGATGTTGGACGTTGTCTCATCCTTATATTGAGTGTACAAGGGGATTCCTGGTATGAGGAGTTGCAATCCTTGCAAGATACAGTATAGACTATGTCATTTAATTTGAATATGGACGCAGATTGACTTCCTGATTTTTTAGGTTAGAATGTAATTTCGTTGTGGGTTTGGCTATGATTTTGAATTGTGTTCTTTGAAAATACTATTTAGTTGTTTGAACCATTGTTCAATATATGGTAAAGCAATAAAATATTTTTTTATGTTATTATTGTTGATAACAGTGGAAGTATTACATAATCTGTTTTTTGCTTGTATCCTTATTTCGTTTATAATGGGTAGGGGAATAACCTCTGTTTAGTAGTGTTTGTATTTCTGTGTTCAGGGCTGGTTCAGATGTTGAATATTTGTAGGCATTAAGAAATTGATTAAGGATGATGGATCTTTTATAGGTGAAGGGGTGGTAGCTGTTGTAATGAAGGAGCATTCCAGTTTTGGTGGCCTCTCTGTATATCTGTATATGCTGAATTGGATTTTATTCATAACCCATGTGAGGGGTGAAATTTAAAAAATGTAATGATTTTGTTTCAGTGTATTTGGATTCTAGAGTGAAGCTTAATCTTGCATGGATATTATTTAAGTTTTGTAGGATGCCATGTGTGGTCTCAGCATCTGTGATGCAAAGTATATCATCCAGATATCTACCACAGTAGATGATCCGTGGAAGAAAGGCAGTTAAATGTATTGTTTCGATATTGGTAAGGTATATTTCTGCAAGTAAACCACTTAGGTTTAACATCATGGGTAAGCCATAAACTTGTTTGAAGACTTTACCTAGGAAGGTGATGTAATTGGTTTCAGTTAAAAGTTTTATCAGGTCGAATTTAGCAGTAATCGGGAGTTTTGAGTTTTGTATGGTTAATTGGTAGGGGGTCTTTGTTTAGCATGTCCCAGACGATGTCCAGGGTGTATGCGGCATTCACTTTGAGAGGTGACATCCAGGGAAAATAGGTTGTCATTATCTTTAAGTGTTTTATCTTTTAGGATGTTAAATAGCAAATCTTAGTTTTTTTTATTCCAAATTTTATGGTTTTTCTGAACGGTTTGACTATATTGTATATGTGGGAATATATATTCCCACATATATCATATATGATATCATATATTATATGATATAATATTGACCTGATAAAACTTTTAACTGAAACCCAATTATATGACCCTCCTAGGTAAAGTCTTCAAACAAGTTTATGGCTTACCCAAGGGGTTAAACTCAAGTGGTTTACTTGCAGAAATATACCTTACCAATATCGAAAAAATACATTTAACTGCCTTTCTTCCTCGGATCACCTATTGTGGTAGATATCTGGATGATATACTTTGCATCACAGATGCTGAGACCACACACGGCATCCTACAAAACTTAAATAATATCCATGTAAGATTAAGCTTCACTCTAGAATCCAAATACACTGAAACAAAATCATTACATTTTTTAAATTTCACCCTCACATGGGTTATGAATAAAATCCAATTCAGCATATACAGAGAGGCCACCAAAACTGGAATGCTCCTTCATTACAACAGCTACCATCCCTTCACCTATAAAAGATCCATCATCCTTAATCAACTTCTTAATGCCTACAAATACTGAACATCTGAATCAGTCCTAAACACAGAAATACAAACACTACAAAACAGATTTCAAAATAGAGGTTATACCCTACCCATTATAAACGAAATAAGGATATAAACAAAAAACAGATTACGTAACACCTCTCCTGTTATCAACAATAATAACATAAAAAAAATATTTTATTGCTTTACCATATATTGAACAATGGTTCAAACAACTAAATAGTATTTTCAAAGACACACAATTCAAAGTCATAGCCAAACCCACAATGAAACTACATGCTGCCCTAAAAAACCATGAAGTCCAATCCACGTCCACATTCCAATTAAATGACAGTCTACACTGTATCTTGCAATCCTTGCAAGTATTACAACTCCTCATACCAGGGATCCACTCGTTGTACATTCAATACGAGAATGAGACAAGATTCAACATCTGTCCTCACATTCCATGCAATCAGGGAAGACCATACCTTTGTATTCAATAAAGCAAAACTTCTCAGCATCCGACATGATTATACCAAACTATTAATTTCGGAGACACTTAAAATTAAATTACATCAAAATTCAGTCAATGTACGTTGCTCCTACCCCATCTCTGATTCTTCATGGTCCTTCACGCGCATCCACCAGGATCGCAACTAATCTCCATGCTAATACCTTCCTTTTCCACACATTTAAAGATTTTTCATCCTTCTTTTTAAGTACCCATGTATCACTAGCATAAGTCACGACAGGTCATACCACTATTTTGTATAACACTAATTTCATTGTTCTAGAGAGCAGTTTTGATCGAAAGTGTTTCTGCAGGGAAAAATAGCATCTATTACCAGCATTAAGACGAGCCTGAATTTCTGGGGTGTTACTACTATCATGTTGAATCATAGCGCTCCTAGATATTCAAAGGATTCTGTTTTATTGAAACTATGCTTCGCTGTATGCCAGATCTGTTGGGTACTTTATCTCACCCTCCCACCTGTAATCATAAACTTTGTTTTATTTTCATTTACCTTCAGCCCAACCCGTTCTGCTTCTTTCTCTAACTCTTCAAAAGCTGTCCTCAGAATATATGGGTTTCTTGCAGTCATCACTACATCTGCTTAGGCTAAGTACTAGTAGAGTCTGTTATATATGATCCCTTTGAAGGTGGTGGTGGCCGATACTTTCCTCATAACCCTCTCCAATACCAAGTTAAAAAGGGCCAGAGACAAGGGGTCCCCTTGTTTCAGCCCTCTCCTCACTTCGAAGGACTCGGAGAGATTCCTTTGCACCTTAACCTTGCACTTGCTTTCTTTCAGCACGATCTTTGTCAGCCTTACAAGCTTTTTTGGTATGCCCAGCAGTGTTCTCCCCTGGACCTATCGAATGGGTACACCGCCCAGTGAATTTAACTGACTGCCCGGCTAAAATTTAAGCCATTCTCGCGGTACCGTATGGTACTGCTCACTGATTTAAATAAATATTAATTTGAACATACTATACAAAGTATTACATTTCCCCACCCGGCTACTTCATAATGACACTCAGCTGGAAACATTTTCTGGGGAGCACACTGCCCAGGCTTCCCATCATTTTCAATAGGTCTACTCTATCTACATTATCATATGCCATGCTGAAATCAATAAAGAGATGGTACAGATCTATATTTTATTCGCAGTACTTCTCCAAGATCTGTCTGATGGTGGATATATGATCAAAGTTGACCTCCCTGCACAGAACCCACTTTGATATTCACCAACTATTCCTTCTGCTAATCTTGATATTTTCTCAGAATGAAGGATAAAATCTTATAAAATCTTGATAGTTAATATAGGGTTTAATACGGAATTATTGTGTACTACTATACTGTTTGTAGACTGCCTTATGCAACCTTTGCTGGAATCATTTAAAGGCTTTCAGTGATTTGTATTTTGCTGTGTTTCTCTCTGGTCCTAATTCTGCAGTTATTGTGTCATATTCAGGTTTAACATTCATTGGAGAACTGCAGTCCACATCTTCCCTTCTAAATTAACTGATGTAATTTTCGCTCATACATTTTTTTGCTTTCAGTTATGCTGATTCTTTTTCATATTTCTGCCATTGATGGTCATCATATTAATTATACATGTACCAATAATTACTGCTATATCATCCCAAATCAAATTATATGAAAAAAAGATATGATCTTCCTCCCCCCCCCCCCACACCCACACCCACACACCCACCAAGGTGCAGGCAGTGTAGTTAGTTATCCAACTAGCAGTAGATGACAGTGAAAAACCTCAGCTAAATATTTCTGTACATTTAATAAAATCAGACTTTGCACCAGTATAAAATAATTAACTTTCTTTTTTTCTTCTTATTCTTTTTTTTTTTTTTTATGTTTATTTATTTTGGTTGTTTTGTTTTCGTTATCATACTTATAAATGAATTATTTCCAGTGGAAAGATATGTAAGGTTACTGTGAATGCACTGTACATACATTCTGACAGTCTCAGACATTTGTCATTTATATATAAACAAATGTATATTATCAATGTATTGAGTAGGGGAGCTGACCTGTCAAGTGTAATTACCAAGGAAAAAAAATTGAGAATGCCAACAATGTAAAAGCAGATTACCTAAAATTAAATGAAATTAAGATTAACATAAAAATAATAATGATAACATTGATGGTACCTAAAGCAGTGAGTCCTAGGACTTTAACTACTTCATCATGGGGCGCCTCCGTAGCCAGGTGGGAAGGAGCAGCAGTGCGCAGCACACGCTTCTTGATTAGACCGGGGTTCGAGCCCGTCACCACCAAATATGGAGGATGCGGAAAGGTCAAGGAATGACCGCCGCATATCCCGGAGCAATATGGCCTTAGTTGCTAATGCTCCTAAAAACCAACCAAACAAACAAACAAACAAACAAACTTCATCATGGGGTCGGTAGCCAAAACCATAGAATCCACTGCAATAAGCAGGATTTCTGTTTCTGCTATGATGTATATGTACGAAACATATACATCATAGCCGACCTGACAGAGACCAAAAGGAAGGAATAAAATTCAAGCATAAATAAAACAAATGAAGTAGGGTTAAAAAGCTAAAATTAAAATAATGTCAGTTAAATCTTGTTAAAGGAAAAATGAATGAAAGTTTGAATTCAAAAAGAAGGCAAAGTTCAGTGTGAAATTTAAACAGAGTAACTTCAGATAAAGGAATAAAGTTAGGTTTATGACAACTTACTGTGTGCTTAGACCAGAATCGGTGAAATTAGCTGAGTATAGTGAATGACTGAGTATCGGAGACCAAAGATGAAAGCCAATAGCCTTTTTTCTGTACAGTATATTTATATCAGAGTGAGCTGTACCCATTTGACAGGGACGTAAGCAATTAAACAAATGTAGCAGAGTGGCAGCAAAGGGAGAATCGATGATTAAGTGTAGAAAAGACACTAAACTTTGTTTAAGAGGAAAAAAGGAGCGATAGCATCTCGACCAGCCTAATCTCACACGAGAAATAAGTTGTAGTCATTAAGGACAGTAGAAAGAAGTTGAAAGAAGGGAAATATAGTTGTGCTTGTGCTGTCCAAGGCTGCAAAACCCGTACCATAGTCGGTCTCTGGACGGATGACTGGACAAATGTCTTATGTGTGTTTCTCAGTATTGTTATTGAGGAAATACAAAAAGAAAGAAAAATTTAAATAATAATAATAATAATAACATTGACAAAACTTAACAAAACAACAAGCAGGACATAACAAAACACAATACCCCCATAGGTAGCCAATCTGTGGGCACAAGCTTTCTACACTGTGAGACATGACAGAGACTAGGGGATATATAACTATACATTATGTACAGGCCTGAAAGTAATATGAAATCAAACAGCAAATATGTTGTTTATATCAAACTTGTAGTTCATAAGTTTTTTGAATTTTATAATATTTATTGTTTGTTTGTAATGATGGTAGAGAAAAGCTGCAGGGAAATTATTGCATAGTAATTTATTATGGAGTAGTTTGATGTCAGAAAAGAGACTGTTGCTATTGCATATTGTTGCAATTCTGATGCATTGGGAGAGTATTATGTTAGCGTGCACTTGTTTAGAAATGTTAGAGTGCCAATGGTAAAACTGACTACATTAAAGCTAAAAGCATCTCTTTTATTGTATATATTGATTGTGGTATGAGGGCTGTTGAAGTAATTGGCTGAAAAGTCATTATTATTTGTTTTCTTCAGAGTAAGTTCTGAAGGGTAAATACCAGCAAAGTCCTGTATAAATGTAGGGTAGTTGAATACTAACAAATCATGGACAGGCATTTGGAACAAATGGAGGGGTGGGTGAAATGGGAGTTTTTTTTTTTTTTTTTTTGGCTGTGCTGCATAAGCTTGCTTTCTTGCATCGTATGCCTCTACTAATGCTAATCATAGATATATCTGTAAAGCTTGATGTCTGAGGGTAGAGAAGTCTCAGACCAGTATAGATATAGGTTAGCTAATTAGCTAAGACACAGCTAGTGGGGCTACCCATGGGGGGGGATAGCTTTGGTTTGCAAGTATACAGATCTGCCATCAAAAATGTAATTATTGGAAACACAGAGATTAATGAGATTGTTCCAATAAACTGAATTACAACCAGTAATATGTTTGTAGTTATTATAAATTTCCTTCAAGACTGATTTTAAGTTGGTTAGGTTTATGCTGGTGAATAGACTATTGAAGTCAAAAGTTTGCACGTGAGAGATGTCAGTACTCAGAGCATTAATAACTGGTATATTTTTATCAATTATTCTACTATCAGGAAGGATGTCCATGATAGGTTTAACTTTTCCAAAGTTTTATCAGGTTTTAGCCATTGATTCTCCCTTTGCTGGCACTTTGCCTCATTTGTTTAATTTCTTTAATTGCTTCTTTCCCCGTCACACGGGTACGGTTCACTTTGATGATTTCACCCCCACCCCACTCAGGGTTACTTCAACTGATATAAATATATTGTACAGAGAACTATCGGCTTTCATCTTTGTCTCCAGTGTAGCTCTGTATTCACCACACTCAGCTAATTTCACTGATTCCAGTCTAAGCACACAGTAAGTTGTCATAAACCTAACTCTATTCCTTTATCTTAAGTTACTTTGTGTAAATTCCATACTGAATTTTGCCTTCTATTTGAATTCAAACTTTCATTCATTTTTCCTTTAACAGGATTTAATTGGCATTATTTTAATTTTAACTTTTTAAACCTACTTTATTTTTATTTATGCTTGAATTTTATTCCTTCCTTTTGGTCTCTGTCGGGTCGGCTATGATATATATGTTTCATGCATATACAACAGAAACATAGACCCCTGCTTATTGCGGTGGCTCCTACGATTTTGGCTGCCTACCCCATAATGAAGTAGTTAAATTCCTGAAATCCACTGCTTTAGGTACCATTGTTATCATTATTATGTTTATGTTAATTAATTTCATTTAATTTCAAGTAATCTGCTTTTACCTTGTCGGCATTCTCAATTTTTTCCATGGTAATTACACTTGACAGGTCAGCACCCCTACCAAATACACTGATAGTATACATTTGTCTATATTTCATTATGGTTGCCGGGTGTTTCTACTATAACTAGTAGTGCCCCGTATCCATAACTCAGTTTAATAATTTAATACTTTTTCTTTTTTCTTGCTTGCTTAGTCTTTCAGTAATGTCATTATATCCTATAATTTTTATCAATATTATATAATATGTATAAATATATATTTATAGAGCTTATATATTTTTCTGTTTCCATTTAAATTTCCATATTTTATTGTTATTCATTTATTATTTATTTATTTTTTTTGGCTGGTGCAGCATAAGCCGTAGGCTTCCTTGCACCATGTGGCCATTACTAATACTAAATGAAAGTGAAATGGTATTAAAATAAGCAAAAATTTTGAACTATTAAGGTTTTTATATGTTTTCCTCTTTTTTTATAGGATTCTTTAGTAAAGCAGGGACTTACTACTCAGAAAGCAGAGTCACTTCTTCGTTCTGTAACCAGACATGCCGGTAATGTGAAGTATGATGTTAGCATTGCAAAACAGTTTATGAGCAGAGAGGTTAGGATTACTAGTATTTTAATTTGTGAAAATATTTTTTTTCTAAAAATGCTATATTTAATTATAGAATTTCTTATTATAGACCATGCAGCTGTGTTCAGAGGAACTTGGAGAAAGGAGAAAAGTGATATACTGAGTGTCTTGCAGTATTCATCATAGAATATAATTTGCCAATCCTGATTTTATTCTGATCCTCAAAATGCTTCCTTAAAGTGGAATTGTAAAACACTATTATAAGAACAAAAAAACAATATCCATAGTTATTGGTTGCAGAATGAAAAAAGCAGTGGTGAGTACATTAAAAAGTGGACAACTTTGATCTGTAAGATGGTATAATCAAATTGACTCCAGTTCAGTTGGATTTATGGCAAAAACCTTATGTACTGGAGCTATATAACTTCATTGTACCTGCAGAGCATACCTCATTCTCTATGTAATGTTGAGAAAACTAAGTTTGCTGCTTAGTTCATCAATTTCATGATGGGGAGGCACTCTGCCATGAGTTGTCTTAATATTGCACCACTCTAAACAAAATGCAGTTCTCCACTGAAGTATATGAATATTTTATTTAAAGTGGGTACCAGTACCCAGACCTGGGTATTTGATCTTTTGTGGGATCTTATTGGTGGGGCAGGTAGGCATGTTGAAACCTGTTTGACTTCATTTTATTTACGGCACCTTTCTGCATTTTACATGTGGGAAGGTGCAGTAATGAAAAGAAATCAAATGTGTTTATGGCAAAAACTTTATGCTGCATGAGCTGTATAATGTCATTGTACATTATGTAGCTCATTATATAGCTCATGTAATGTAGAAAAGTGTACATTTTACAATTATACTCTGATTTCTTTCATAATTTATCATTCAATATTCCTTTCCTGATAGATGATTTAATTAAATGTTGCTTGAATGATATGGGATCTAGATACTAAATAAAAAAAAAAATTAAAAAAAAGAAGGAAAGTAATTGACACTAAGCATTAACAAGGGCATATGATTCAAGAAAGCAAGCTTATACGGTATCAGCCAAAAAAAAAAAAAAAAAACCCATACCATTTCACTCAGGGCCAGTGCTGCTAGATGTGCTACTGCATATGCACTGAGTGAACCTACAAAGTATTAGGTAGGTGGTCCTTTTGCCCTCAGTACAGCAGCTATCTGACGTGGCATTAATTCAACAACATGTTGGAAGCGTTTGGGAGGTATGGAGTTATGACCAACCAAGCTGTGTGTAATACGCCCAGCAATTCAGGTATGGAGGTGATTGGTGTATCCAGACACCTGATATGCCTTTCCATAGTGTCCCACAAGTGCTCTATGGGATTGATATCGGGGGAAGTTCGGAGGCCACTCGATATGCTGGAAGTCAGAACTGTGTTCCTCAAACCATTCCTGCACAAGTGCCCAATGGCCCGGTGCATTGTCATCTTGGAAGACACCATCGCCATTTGGGAAAAAGGGTAACATAGCGGGGTGTACACAGTCAGAAGCAGTTGACGATAGCGGAGACCACTGATACGTTGTTCCACCTGCATCAAGGATCCAAGTTCCTGCCAGTGAAACCTGCACTTTTGATACCACGCATGATGGATCAAGAGCCTCATGTTGTTGATGCCAAATCCATACACGACCATCCATGCTGCAGAGTAAATAACGTGACTCATCCAACCAGCACACCTTCCAGTCTTCTAATATCCAACTTGCATGCTCTTTGTACCAGGCGAGTTTTTTATGCTGATGAACCTTGGTTAGGAGAGGATGCCATTGGGGTCGTCTGCTGGTACAGCCCATATATGCGAGCGTGTGATGCATGGTCATGCCAGATATTGTTCTGGGTTGGCCCATGTTGTATTGGATAGTCAACTCTTCAACAGTGCTGCACCTGTTCGCCTGTTCAAGTTGTCAGACCCGGCGCTCACCTCTAACATCAATCTTTCGCTGACCTTTACAGTTTTGCTGTCGGGTCATTGTTTGACCATTTTTGCGCCAGTCCTGGTACACTTTAACTACGGTGGCTCTCGAACACCCCAACAGTTCAGCCATTTGGGAAATCGAGGCACCAGCTCATCGAGCTCCCACAATCTGTCTTTTATCAAAGTCTGATAAATCCTTCCTTTTACCCACCACACTCGGAATTTTACTACCTACTGAACCACTGACACCTTATCTATGCTACGTAAGTCAACTAACTGCACACTCTCGTACCTCACTTGGTCAATGGGTTGCATTCAATTTTTATAGGGTTGGTCATAATTCAGTGATCACTGAATACAATATATATAAATACAACACAAAAAATAACTGGGATATATGATATATGCTGGTTTGAGGAAACTGATAACTGAAATTTTGTCCAAAAATAACTGGAGTTTAAGACATTCTGAATGAATTGCTCCACACTTTGCTTGTAACCAAATAAAATACCTTATTGAAATCAACTTTGAATGGCAAAAAATAAAATTTATATAACAAGGGGTATTTGAGAAGTTTAAGGGGTATTTAAAAAGTTGTTAAAATTGTTAAACGGATCGCATTCAGTTTTCATAGGAGTGGTCATAATTCAGCGATCACTCAGTGTATATGCATGATACAATATGAATTAGGCTGCTCCATTACAAGGTTTTGCCTCAGGGGGGCCACAAATGCTAGCACCAGCCCTGATTTCATCCATCCATTTGTTCCAAAAGTTTGTCTAGCCCTTCCTTGAATTTATTCAAGCTATCAACCTCCTCAAGGATAGATGGAAGCTTGTTCCAGCAATTAACCACCTGCTAGCTAAAGGCAAATTTCCACACATCTGTTCTGCAATTATCTCTCCTCAATTTGAATTTATGTCCCCTCAGGTGCAGAATCTGAGCAAGAGGAAGAATAACATCATCATTGAGCTTGCTCAAACCATTCAAGGCCTTATACACCTCAATGAGATCACCTTGTGGGTGCCTAGTCTCCACATGCTGCAACTTGCAGAGCTTAAGCCTTTCTTGATTAGAAGCAACCCTTTGTTTCCTCACCAATCCCATTGCACTTCTCTTGTGGTTTTTTTTTTTTTTTTTTTATTATCTCGGTTGTATTACTATACAGACCATTGTTAAAAGGAGGGTGGGTGTAACACAGAAGTTCTGGGGAATAACAACATTAGTTGAGAAGAGGTTGGAAACAGCTGGTTACCCAGTATCAAAAAACAGAAGGGGCACCATAAGATGGAATCTTCTTTAGATCTTTATGCCAAAATGATCAAAAGCAAGGAAATTGCTTGAGTGGTAAATTTCTTATAGAATTTGGCCCAAGCTGACTAAAATAAGCCAATACACTAACAGTTGTTAGGATTACCATGGGCATTAGTTGCAAGAAAGCAAGCTTATAAAGCATCAGCAAGAAAAAGAAAAAGAAACACCCTTCCCATTTCACCATCCATTCAATCCAAATGTTTGTCTAGTTCTGCCTTGAATTTATTTAAGCTGTCAACTTCTGCAATGACAGATGGAAGTTCCACCGCCTGCTGGCTAAAGGCAAATTTCTGCACATCTATTCTATAACTGTCTTTCCTCAATTTGAATTTATGTCACCTAAATTTGAATTTATGTCACTGACTAATATGGGCAAGAGGAAGAATCCCATCAACATTGAGGTTGCTCAAACTATTCAAGGCCTTATCCACTTCAATCAGATCACCTTGCAGGTGCGGCGCCTCCGTAGCCAGGTGGGCAGGAGCAGCAGTGCGTAGCACACGCTTCTTGATTAGACCGGGGTTCGAGCCCGTGACCACCAAATATGGAGGATGCGGAAAGGTCAGGGAATGACTATCGCATATCCCTGGAGCAATATGGCCTTAGTTGCTAATACTCCTAAAATCCAAATAACAAACAAACAACCTTACAGGTGCCTAGTCTCCAGACACTGCAATATGCAGAACTTAAGTCTTTCTTTGTAAGAGCAACCTTTTGTTCCATTTACCAATCTCGTTACCTTTCTTCGTACACATTTCAGCAGCTCTACATCCTTCCTAAAATGAGGCCTCCAGATATGTATGCAAGGTGTGGCCTGACCATTGCCTTATACATGGGGATAATCGCCTCCTTATCCCTGCTAGCAAAATAGTAGTAGTAGTAGTAGTAGTGGCATGTGATGCAAGAAAGCAAGTGTATAAGCTTATGCAGCATCAGCCAAAAAAAAAAAAAAATCACACCATTCCCTCCAAATGCCTGTCCAGTTCCTCCTTAAATTTATTTAACCTGTCAACTTCCACAACGACAGATGGAAGTTTGTTCCAGCAATTAACCACCCGCTAGCTAAAGGCAAATTTCCGCACATCAATTCTACATCTGTCCTTTCTTAATTTGAATTTGTGCCCCCTTAGGTTCGTAATCTGAACAAGTGGAAGGATCCAATCAGAATTCAGTGTGCTCAACCCATTCAAGGCCTTATAAAATACTGATATATCATTGATAAGATCCCGTGAGTTGCTCTGGCTGCCTGTCTGCACTGCTCAGAAAACTTCATATATCTGACTGCACAATTACCCCCAGTTCTTTTTCATTCTCCACTACCCTGAGTGTAGTACTGTTCAGTTGGTATGTTACTCAGATTACTGCTAACTAGGGCTTGCATAAAACCGAGAAATTTCAAAACCGAGTTTAACTGAAGTTTACTCTTAAAACCGGTTTTAAAACCGATTTTCTCAAACTTAGGGAAAACAATTAAAAGCTTATAACACAGGTATGTATTTTACCTCGGGTAGATTGTACAAATCGTAATCAAATCTTTTAAACAAAGTCTATCACCTCTTATAGTAAAAAAATTAAAATGCTCCAAAAAAGTAACCAGCTTGAGATTATACAAAATTACAAATTGTATTCAAATCCTTTGAATAAAAACTATCTTCTCGTATAGTAAACAAAAAAATAATAAGCCCTATAATAATAATAATAATAATAATAAAATAAAAATGATCTGAAAAAAAAAATAGCTTGGGGAAATTACTCTACTATTTATTGCTCAGCTTTTTTCTGAAAATGATCCTTTAAAAAACACAGTATATTATGCATTTTTCCTGATAGATTTGACCTTCTTTTTGTGTTAAAGAGACCAGTGATCGAAAACACTCTCTCAGATTGGACACTTATTGGTTTAATGGTCAGCAGTGCTCTATAGACTTTCTCCAGCTTTTCACTTCTACTGCTAGTTGCCTCCAAAATTTTAAATTCTTTGCTGATTTCCAATTCACTCGGATATTTTGAAGGCTCTTCAGTTAATCTCTTTATTACACTACCATACTCTCGCATGAGTGTATCTCCAACATCGGAACTAGACGAGTCTTTGTTTTCTTCTAAAAGAACAATTCGTTTATTTTCAGTTTCTTCATTCAACGCTAAGACTCCTTCGGAATGTTTTGCAAACAATCTCTGACAAATCTCTTCAGCATGCTTTTTCAAAACTTGCTTACTTGGAAAATCAAAAGTTCTTGAACCTGAATCTTCTTTCCTAAACTTTTTGAGGTTGTGTAGATAGCTCAGCAAAGCCACAGTTTGGCAATTTCATCTTGCATTGTAATGCTGCAAAAGGCTTTGGTGAAACTTTAAAGAAAATGGGTTTTCTGCCGTATCAAGCTTAGCAAGCAGAAATTCTATTGAAGACTCTGCTTTAAGTAAGTCTGTATCTTCTGAGGTTATAGCCTTCAGAATAATTTCAACTGGTCGCAAAGTTTCGCATAGCAATTCAAGTGTTTTCCAGTCATCTGACGATGACTGGAAAACACTTGAAAACACAGTACTGCACATAGAGCATTTGGAATGCAATTTTTCAATTTCAAAAATCTCTCAATCATATAGAATGTGCTATCCCATCTATTCTTGCAATCTAATATAAGTTTATATTCTTTCCCATTAAATTTTGATTTAACAAAATTTTGTAAAATGTCATTTTGGTAGGCGATTTTCGAAAAAGCTTGCAAATTTTTCTGACTTTGTTAATAGTTTGTGCAATATTGGCCATTGGATTGAAGAAATAAATGAGCTCATCAGTAAAGTCGGCTTGTAAAGCATGCCTTGCTGTCTTTCTTCAACTTCTTCATCATTACTACTTTCTTCATTATTTTCATTTTCTTCATTGTCTTTGGGAGACTCAGAGACTGTGGCACCATAATTGATTGCTTTTTCATAAAGTACATCTATAACTGACTGACAGATGTATACAATGGGCTATACATTGTTGATGATTAGGCGTAATTTGCTTGTCAAACTTAATCATCATTGCTACTCTCCATCGGTGGTGCAGGGAACAATATCCTCATCCAAGTTCAAACCAAATTCCTTCAAATGTCCATTCACAATTTGCTCAGTTCTTTTGCTATCAAGTGAACCATTAATCTCAATAAGACCTAACGACCAATGATTGTCTTTTGAATGCACATTTATATTCATATACCTTTTATTTTGTATAGACGTATATTCGTATAGAGTCAGTGAATACCATGCACCCAAAACCAATGAATTTTTGAAATGCTGAATGAGTTCTTCTTTCTTAGTTTTATAATAATTCAGAACCATATTTTTAATTCCATTCACTGAGGCTGGTGGTAATTTATCGTATTTATTTCTCTGAAGGTGAAGGCTTGATTGTATAAACTCACTCTTGGCAATTGAATTAAAAGAAAATCCATCTAAAGCAGGCAGCTAATTTTGAAGTCTCTTTTTCCATAGATTTTTTAACGATAAAGTTTTCTAATGTTCTTACGGGAGGTTCACTGTTATCTTGTTTAATGTCAATCTGATGCATTTTCTTTAAATGTAACATCAAAGATGATGTAGATCCTCCAGACGACTTCATTATCTTCTGACATTTTGAACATTGTGCTTCATCTTCAGCTTTTCGAGCAAAATAATTCCATACATTTGATTTCATCTTAGACATATTAAGAGTAATAGATATTAATTAGTAGGAATTTATATCACCGACAATTTTAAATAAAAATATTGAAGATAACAAAGGCACAATACTATGCGTCACTCCCGCAAGCACTGAATGAAGAGTCTAAACGAGGCAAGTTTCAAAATTTTCACGAAAGAAATTTTTTATTTATTTACCTGCAATTTTTTTTTCCCAATTAAATCTATTGTATTTTCAAAATTACATAAAAGCTAAATTTGGTGAAGCTGCTTTTTGGAGAACATTTGATCGCAAATTTAATAGGAATAAAGAAGCAAAAAACTTTCTACGATTGAAATTTGATGCAATATTCAGCGAATCTGTTTCTAGTGGGTAACCATCAATAAGGCGAGTTCCATAACTTGCCTGGCGAGCAAGATAGATGGAACGGAGAAATGTTGAGCATTTCTTTTACGCTATCGCTCCGACTCACTCAGTCGTAAATGAGTACACCTGAATCGTGCCATGATACAGGTGGGAAGATAAAAGGTACCCCTCCTAGATTTGGGCCACTTGCCCATGAGATTCGTACCAAAACATAAAATAAAATTAAATTAAATTAAAAAACATGCTTAAAACATAAAGCAGTTGTGAACGATCCAGACAAACGAACAAACAAAAGAAAATGTGCGTAACAAAAAACTATATTCGAGGGCTAACTAAGAAAATATTCAAATCCAGTTTTAGAAGCTCGGTTTCGGTTTTAACAACTCAATATGAAAACCGATTTAACCGGTTTGTAAGCCCTACTGCTAACCATATTCAGTACTTTGAATTTGTCAATGTTAAACTTCAGTTTGCACCTCTCAGCCCATCTGCCCAACTTTTCTAGATCCTGTTGCAGTCGCGTACTGTCATTAACAACCCTGCCAACCTTTGTATCCTCTGCAAACTTGGACGTTAAGCTTGATATACCTTCGTCAATGTCATTCATAAATATAAAAAACAACAGTGAGCCCAACACCGAACCCTGGGGGACACCACTAATAACATTAGTCCATGAAGAGCAATGTACGTTGATTAGCACTCTGTCTTCTCCTACTCAACCATAACTTTATCCATAGTAGCAACTTGCCCTTAATGCCATACTGATCCAATTTCTACAGCAGTCTTTCATGTGCAACAGTATCAAAAGCTTTCCTGAAATCCATGAACTTCATAAGATTTGAGTTTCATTGTGAGATTTGTTGATACTAAATAGTTCATATTACACATACTTAATAACTAATGGTTAGAAAACAATTAGACTGCATAGTAAACCATGCTAACAAGTTTGCTGCTCTAATGAGTTTTTGTTATCAAGGCTTGATAACAAACTCAGGAGTTTATCTTGAAAATGTACCTGCTGTTTTTTATGAAAATAGTGGACACTTGTGTGTCCTTTGTTAGACTCATCCAAGTCAGTTTAACAAAGCTGTCTAGCAAAACTGAAGTGAACAGCGAGCCACTCTGTGATTTGCCATATTGGTCTTCTTTTCCTGTCTCTATTTCATTAAAGCAAAAAAACCAAGAATAAATGGCACTCAAATTCACAGCCATATCATTACATCTGAAACTGTATTTGTGAATACAAAGTGGATTCTCACCTTCAGCTGAGGATTACCTTTCAATGCCTGTTGTTTTAATTGTGCACATATCAAGTTTCACTATTTTAAAATCAAGTACTGCTGTGCAGTAGATTAAAAAATTAGTTTTACATGGTTACTGTTTGATCTGTCAGGTCAAAATATGTGAAACTAATTCTGCAATGTCAGTACTGCACCACTGTAACTGTCACTCAAACATAACAATTTTTGGAGAAGGTGTGGGCTATTTGCAGCCATTACTTTATAATTAATTCTTACAGTTTTGGAAAGATCACGTCTCTTGTATTTTACAATCCTTGCCAAATAATAAAATAATACATCTCTTTTAAATTTTCATGCACACAGTTCCCCCGCCCACCCAATCTCTTCATAACACTTGCTGCCCCACTTTTAGGTTTATCATAACAAATACCTTATCAGAGTCAAAAGGTTTTCTAAAGAAATGCGTGAAATTTCTGTAGAAAATATATTTATTTTAGAATACAAATTTCAGATAGTATAAAAAATATGTTTTTTATTATTTGTTTGATTTTTTTTATTATCTTCAAACAATGCAAAATCATAAATACTGTATTATGCTTAAAAAAGACCTTGGCCTTCTCTGTTAGCATTGAATCAGGACATATCAGCTTGAACCATTCATATAAAACATTGTCAAAGTTTTCAAGTTGTCGTTTGTGTAACATATGCCTTTTATCCACTATCTAGCATCAAACCTCATTACATCTTGTTTTCTATGCCTCAATATCATAGATTATTTACAAACTGACATATTTTTCACAACAGTTTTCTTGTTAAAGTATATCCTCGTTAATTTAATATCAGATTATTCAAAATGTGATGTATTCCAAATTCACCATCATTCCCCAACCAGTGATATAGAGTTTTTAGGTTTATCATAACAAATACCTTATCAGAGTCAAAGGTTTTCTAAAGAAATTTGTGAAATTTCTTTCTATTGTCTAAAATATATTTTAGACAATATTTTGCAGTTTTGTACAGATTATTAGATTTTGGCCTACAATGAAATTTGAAGTCTGAATTTAGTCCAGCAACTTGTGAATAGCTGAGATAATTCAAAAAAAAAAAAAAAAAAAGCCAAAACCCTACAAGCAAGCATTTTATGTCATTATAATCAAAATTTGCTACTATCTTGCAAAATTTAGTATCGTTATACAGTAGTTATACCTTCGTCACCTTTAAATTTTATATTTCTATTCACTTCCTACAAACACCTTTAAATTACGCCTCTAAGTTACACCTTTAAATTTTATATTTCTATTCACTTCCTACAAACTACATGCAAAATCACAGAGAATCCATGTAACAGTAAATCACATTATGGGTGCAGATGTGATCCAATTTGCTTACACCAGAGGAAGAAAAAAAATACACCAGTTGCTAAAAACATAAAACACTTAATTTCCCTACACAGGTACTGTACATCTTCAGGTATCTGAATGTTTATACTCAGTTTGAAAAGAATTGATAATAAATGTGTTGGGGGAAATTGCATTGGAGAGTCTAAAAAATTAACAATTCTTAAGGAATTCACAATGAGGCATATGAAATCTTTTTAAATTTCTTACAACTGATAACAAAGGTTGCCATTTCATTTTTTCTGCCATAATAGTCATGCAGCTCGACATATATGACCTGTACATTAAAACAAGTACTGTGTTTATTATATATTATTATTATTAGTAGTAGTAGCATCATATGATGCAAGAAAGCAAGCTTATAAAGCATCAGCCAAAAAAATCATCAATATCATGAGCTGGATGTAGGAAACAATTTCGACATAGTTTATTTGAGTTTTAGCAAAGCATCTGACTCAATCCCTCATGAGAGCTTACTGTATAAGCTGGAACATGTTGAGATTACTGGAAAGATTCCGAGTTGGATTGCTCGGTTCGCTGTAGGGCATAAGGCAGAGGATTGTGATTAATGGATATTCTTCAGATAGATGTAACATTTGAAGTGGGGACCCCCAAGGATCGGGTCTTGGACTACTGTTGTTTCTGATTTTCATGTGAAGATTATGACAAAAGCCTCTACATGCAAATGGAATGGGCAAGTAAGCGTCAATGCCTTATTATGGGTGATTTCAATTTGCCTCTAATTGATTGTAAATGGGAAGGAAACTCGACATGGGGAAAAAAATTTTTAAATCAACTAGATGACTGTTATTTGTATCAACATGTCAGGGAAAGTACTAGAGAAAAGAATATCCTAGACCTCATCATCACACATGAATCAGATGACATAACAGGGCTGACAGTAGAGGAACCAGTAGCAGGAAGTGATCACGGAGTTCTACGGTGGATGATGACGAGAGAGGTAGCAGAAGTAAAAGGCAAAGGAATGGGTTTTAATTTCAGAAAAGGAAATTACGATGCTTTAAGATACTACATGGCCTCTATTAACTGGGTAGATATCGCGCAGAGAATGAATACAATTGAACTGCGATACGCTTTTAAAACATTAATCACAGATGCCTTGAATGCGTATATACCATTAAAAAAATACTCCACGAGGAGGGTTCCAAGTTGGATGAATAGTGAAGTTGCCACATTACTTGAGCAGAAAAAGGTGGCATGAAAAGGTTACAGAGCAATAAAAAGTACTGAAGCCTATAAGAGCTACAAGGTGATGTGTAATAGAGCCACAGAAAAGGTTTGACAGGCAAAGGCAGTTTATGAAAAATCACTAGCAAACAGAGCAAAGAGGGGGGATAAAGAATTCTTCACATATATAAATGCCAAGAAGAGCAGGACAAACCAGATCGGACCTTTACGTAAGGGAAAGGGGATAGTAATAAATACACCAGCTGCCGTTGCAGGTGAACTCAAGAGTTATTTTGCATCGATATTTACAAATGAAAAGCCTTTTGTGGCAATGGGAAATTGTGGGAGCGAAGTTAAAAAATATGTAATTAATGATATTGAAATTTCGCAAGATTATTTAATGAAAAAACTTTCGAGCCTACAGACCAGTAAGGCTCCTGGAGTTGATGGAATATACCCTATAATCTTAAGAGAGGCGGCAAGCGAGTGCATTGAACCATTGAGGCTAATTATGCGAGCATCACTAGACTCTGGGGAGATTCCCTTGGATTGGAAAAGTGCAAATGTATCTCCCATACATAAGAGTGGCTCTAAAAGTGAAGTTGGAAATTATCGACCTGTCAGTCTGACTTCAGTAGTAGGGAAAATCATGGAGGCAATGATCAAGGGTGGAATTCAGGATCATTTGGATCGAATCGAAATTCTCAAGGATACTCAGCATGGTTTTGTAAAGGGAAAATCATGTTTAACAAATCTGGTTCGCTATTTCGAAAGGGTCACTCATGAGCTGGATTTAGGGAATAATTTCGACATTGTTTATTTAAATTTCAGCAAAGCTTTTGACTCAGTCCCACATGAGCGGTTGCTTTATAAGCTGGAACAGGTTGGAATCACTGGGAAAATCCTTAGCTGGATAGAAGGATGGCTTCAGGGCAGGAGGCAGAGGGTTGTGATAAATGGCTATTCCTCAGATTAGGTTGATGTAAGAAGTGGGGTTCCCCAAGGATCAGTATTAGGATCACTGTTGTTTTTAATTTTCATAAACGACATTGATGAAGGGATAGAGGGTGTGATGCTAAAATTGGTAGAGTAGTTAATGATCACTGTCAAGCTGAGCTTCTTCAGAGAGACCTAGATAGACTTCAGGAATGGTCAGAAAAATGGCAGCTGTGCTTTAATCCAACAAAGTGTAAGGTATTACACCTGGGAAACAGTAATCCCAAAATAACGTATTCACTTGGTGGAGTTCAACTAAACCCAGTACTGGAGGAAAGGGACTTGGGTGTTACGATACGGTCAGACATGAAATTCTCTGAGCATTGTAAACAGGTTGCAAGGAAGGCCCATGGTGTCCTATCGATGATCTATCGAACTTTTGCAAGTAGAGATAGGGACGTGATAATCCCATTATATAAGGCTTATGTCAGACCACACTTGGAATACTGTGTTCAAGTATGGAGACCGCACCTAAAGAAAGACATCGAGCTTCTTGAAAGGGTGCAAAGAAGGGTAACTCGCCTGGTGAGATCGGCAAAAGGTCGTCCTTATGAAGAAAGACTTTGAATATGTGGGTTGCAGAGTTTGGAAACTAGACACCTTAGAGGAGATTTGATTGAGGTGTTTAAGGCTCTGAGAGGCATCAGTAAAATGAATGAGGACAAAATTTTCAAGATTATAAATGATGCTAGAACTAGGGGACATAAATTCAAGTTACAGGGGGAAATGTTTAGATTGGACTGCAGGAAGTTTTATTTTAGCCAGCGAGTTATAAATTACTGGAATAAGTTGCCTTCGTGGGTGGTAGAGGCCGACAGTTTGGGGAAATTCAAAGGTCATCTGGATAGTACTTTCGGGTAAGGGAAGCGCATAGGATGATAGGTTTAATTTCCTGTTTTTTTTTTTTTTTTTATTAATTATTATTATTTAGTTATTTATTTTATTTTATTTTATTTTTTTTTTGTTTTTATCATTGTTTTGTTCGGATTTTTTTTTTTTTTTTTTTTTAGTTTTTGGCTGGTGCAGCATAAGCCATAGGCTTTCTTGCACCATGCGGCCGTTACTAATACTAATACTAAACAACATCGATGAAGGAATAGAAGGCATGATGTCAAGATTTGCAGACTACGTAAAGATTGGTAGAATCATTAATGATCAGTGCCAAGCAATGCTCCTTCAGGATGACTTGAACAGACTTTAAAGGTGGTCAGAAAATTATATACTTGGCAGGTGTAGGCAGATATCATTCAAATAGAAAACCATACAAACGAATGTGAAGCAGCAAAATGCAAGGTCTTACATTTGGGAATAGCAATCCCAAAAGAAATTATACACTTGGCAGGGGTTGAATTAAAAACAGTAGAGGAAAAATGGGATCTGGGAGTTACAATATTGGCAGATATGAAGTTTTCTAACCAGTTTCTCCAAGGATGAGCGAGTATTCATGTTAAAATTGTAGAAAACATTGAGTTAATAAGTACATTTTTTATCATATTTTATTATTATATTTTGCATGATTTACAACGAATTTTTGATGCTGTGAAAATCATTTGTAAGCACATTGTATTGAAGTGCAGGCATTTTTTTTGAATATGGCAAGAACAATAATTAATATATTAATCAATAGACTAAGTAATATATTAACAGAGAAAAAATACTTTTTTTCCTTTTTTCCTTTTTTTTTTTTTTTTTTAACAAGGTTTCTCGAGGTCTCTCAGTGTTACCTGTAAAAGAAGAGTTTCCACATCTTCTTGATATTCTCACATTAGAGGTATTGACAGCTAAAATTCAAGTTGCATTGGATGATTTCTTTTCAAAATCAGTAAGTTGAAATTTTTCTATATCTCAAAATATCACACAGATATAAAAATGAATCATTAAATGAAATTGGAAAATATACTTTATTTTGAATTGTTTTATTAAAAAAGTTTTAAAATCAGGATTATCTTGTCCTTCACCAAGTCCTCATCTCTGATACACTTAAACCTTCAAACAAACAAGCACATTTTGTGTGTTCTGTGTGTTTGGCAGTCAGCAGACTTTTTACTGCTTGTAAGGTAAATGAATCCTCCATGGTAGCTTACTTGGCATAGTACAATGCATTTACCATTTGTTTGGAGAGGTCTGGGTTTGATTCCTGTTGGCAACTGGAGAAATTTCTAAGATTCTCTTCAATTGAACCGGTAGTTAGCTAATCTCAGATGAGGGTACCCACCCCCAAGTTATTCCCAGATTTCAGTCCATGCAACATGCAAATTGACTTGCGAATACACGCTTCTACAGACAAAATATGCATATATTGCTGATACAACTGACATATTCCATGATTTGAATTTGTGATTATTTTAGAACAAGTGATGAAATTTATCTATCTAAGAGTACAAATAAATAATTTAGGAATAACTGAGCCTATTACAAGAAGTAAAAAAAAACAAAAGCCCTGAGCCTATTACAGACATTCTTCCAGATATGATAGGCCAGGGCTTGCTATGTGGGAATTTAAGATGCTGATGGAACTTGTATTCAGGTCCAATTTGTGAGTCAAGTAGACCAAATTGTGGTGAATTCTGTGACAGTCAAATCCTCTGCTTGCACTGTTACATTGGTGGGACTGTTAGTAACCCTGGATATTGCAACCATGGTCTTAGTACCCATGGTAATTATGTGCAATGCATACATACTGCACATACTAAAGGTGATATATGGAAGGTGACCACTCAGGTTGTAAGCAGGGATGTGGTGTCCACATCACACAAAGGAATGGTGCCTCTCCATGTCACCATGCAATACAAGGTGGTAGATGGCTCTCGTCATCCAGTGCAACATTGCCACCACTTTGCTTATTGGAGGCATGGAGTGGTGAAACCCATGTTTAGTCTCCAGAGCAAAGTTCTGGCAACCCATATCTCTTCCATCATATAGTATCAGTGATGTTTTATGAGGTTATAATTGCCCTCATAGCAACATCAATATTCCTTGCATTTCAAAGGTACAGCTCTAAAATGCATGGAAGACTGCTGCACAAATTGGAGCAGTGTGGCATTGGAGGCAAATTGCTGCTGTGGATAAAGGGGTGGCTGAGGGGGAGAAGACAGAGAGTGGTAATCAATGGACACTGCTCGTCGTGGACTAATGTTATTAGTGGAGTCCCTCAGGGCTCAGTGTTGGGTCCATTATTGTTTTCTGTATTCATAAATGATATTGATGAGGGTATATCAAGCTTAATGTCGAAGTTTGCAGACGATACAAAGGTAGGCAGGGTTGTCAAGGACACTACTGACACTATGCTGCTGAAACAGGATCTGGAAAGGTTGAGCAGATGGGCTGAGAGGTGGCAAATGAAGTTTAACATTGACAAATGTAAAGTACTACACATGGGAAACAGCAACCCCAGAGCACGTATCAACTCTGTGGTACTACACTGACAGTGGTAGAGAATGAAAGGGACCTGGGGGTGGTTGTGCAGGCAGATATGAAGTTCTCTGAGCAGTGCAGACGGGCTGCAAGAGTAGCTCATGGTGTGTTGTCAATGATATATAGGAATTTTTCTAGCAGGGATAAGGAGGTGATTATTCCCTTGTATAAGGCAATGGTCAGGCCACACCTAGAGTACTGTATACAGGTCTGGAGGCCTCATTTCAAGAAGGATGTAGAGCTGCTGGAGTACAGAGAAGGGCAACAAGATTAGTGAATGGAACAAAGGGGTGCTCTTACGAAGAAAGGCTTAAGTTTTGCAAATTACAGTGTCTGGAGACTAGGCACCAGCGAGGTGATCTGATAGAGGTGTATAAAGCCTTGAATGGTTTGAGCATGCTCAATGCTGATGGGATTCTTCCTCTCGCTCAGAATAATCACCTGAGAGGGCATAAATTCAAATTGAGGAAAGACAGATGTAGGATAGACGTGCGGAAATTTGCCTTTAGCCAGCGGGTGGTTGGTTGGTGGAACAGACTTCCATCCCTTGTCATGGGAGTTGATAGCCTAAATAAGTTTAAGGCTCAGCTGGACAGGTATTTTGAACGAACAGATGGGTGAAGTGGAAGTGGTTTTTTTTTTTTTTTTTTTTGCTGATGCTGCATAAGCTTGCTTTCTTGCATCAAATGCCTCTACTAATGCTAATGCTAATGCTAAAAATGGTATTCACAGTCTGGCTTCTAGACAGTCCACCAGACTGCACTTATTGGTAACTGTGGGAAGCATCCAGGTCAGCTAGTGTATAATCTCTGTCTCCACTCTGCCAGCTGGTGACCGGAGGGAGTCCAAATAGTGCATATGCATGGAACATTGTCAAGACGTTATGTCAAGGAGTTGGATATATTCTTGCTGTGTGTACACCGTATCCAAAAATTGGATATGGTATACACACAGCAAGAATATATCCAATAGCTATGGCTATTGAGAATATATCTCAGTTGCCATAACTATTCACTCTGTGATTCCTTTTGTTTAATGGGTGGATAGAAGGATAATATAATCTGCAATTTACTTAAGCATGCAGAAGAGACCAAAGATCTGTATGATAGAGAGTGGAGAGAGTGTAGCCACCGGGTCTTAATCTGATGGTCCCCTTTTGGATATTTAGAAGTTTTAGGGACACCACCCAAATGTGAGACCATTATTCTCTGGTAGGGTAGATTTGTGATTCATATAGTGAGTAGCTGTTTTGAAGAAGAATGATAGTGAGAGTAAAAGAAAAGACCTAGTTTTTTTGATACAGAGGAAGTAATATTTGTGATATTCTTATACTTATTTTGTGAGAGGATTAAGAGTGGGAGGAGTTTCAGGAAGATTGAAGGTGACTAAGTTTTATTCTTTACACTGGTGGATTACCATGAAATTAAGGAACTGCATATCTTTTCCTTATACAAAATTAATGTGGAAAATAGACCCTGGTGTGTGTGTGTGTGTGTGTGTGTGTGTTGTTATTATTTTTTTTAAATTTTATTTGAAGTTAATTTCTTGGCATTTAATTAGCTGGTCAGCCAATTCATGGTGGTTGCTCCATTGACCAGCTGGCCACTGGATTTGACCATTGCCCTACTAGATATAAACACACTTTCATAAATTTGGTTTCACATATGATTTTTCCCACTTGGAGATTTCCCCAAATTTACATAAAATGTGATATTTCTTCTTTTTTTCTCAACCATTCACTTATTTTTATGAACATAAATTTAAAACACCACTTTCCCCCCCCCCCCCCCTTTTTTTTTTTGTAGCCAGCACTAGATTTACTAATTTTTTCATGGTGATGTTAATGCATGACAAAAATAATAGGAATGTGTCTTCATTGGCGATGCATACAAAAATTTTTTGATTTTTTTTGTATGCATCACCTGAAATTTTCTGCACAATAGAGTGACTTTATTGTGCAGTTATTACCCTTTAATAAGTGCAATAAAATCAGTCTCTACTTGTTGGTTGCATTTAACACAATGTGAGAGAGAGAGAGAGAGAGAGAGAGAGAGAGAGAGAGAGAGAGAGAGAGAGAGAGAGAGAGAGAGAGAGAGAGAGAGAGAGAGGGGGGGGGGGGAGGATGGGGGAGATTAATGAATTTCTCAATATTATATATTTTATTAGCTAAGTAACTAAATGGTTAATAATTATGAAAAATTAGCAGTTAGAAATGGACAGTATGTTAATAATATAATACTCTCACACTTTTGAATTTTGTTTAACTTGCAACTTTTTATATACTTTTCCAGAATGACAATAATAATGAAGCTAAGGAACTTGTTCATGATATATTACCAGTGCTGCTGAAGCTAATAAAAACATACACAGCTTACATAAGGTATATAAGCTGATTAATATATTATTTTTGTGTATATATGTGCTTGTTATTTAATTATTTAGGCATAGTTTCATTAAGTTTGAAAAAAAATAGAACAATTATTTCTGCAAAATTTGTTGATTAGCTCTTACAGCATTACTGATGATGTACTGACCGACATTTTAAAATTTACGAAAAAAAAAAATTGCTGACTTATTTTAAGTAAGTAAATTGTTATCAGCAAGGGTTTTTGTTGTTGTTATTTCCTTTTTAGAAATAAAGCAAGTGGCACAATTTTCCTTGATTTAGTTTCCATCTTGGTTTATTTTCTACTTTCCAACATATGCATACGACTATACAGAACAGAGCTCATATTGTTGGTGGTTGCACAATCTTATCTCTTTTTCAAAACAGCATTAGAGACACGGCATACAAATATGATTAAATACTAGATCTAAATGCAATATATAATATGGTTGTCCATGTTATATATATTGTTATTTGTTTTTTTTTTTTTTTTTTTTTTATAGGAGCATTAACAACTAAGGCCATATTGCTCCGGGGATATGCGGTGGTCATTCCCTGACCTTTCCACATCCTCCATATTTGGTGGTGACGGGCTCAAACCCCGGTTTAATCAAGAAGCGTGTACTACGCACTGCTGCTCCTTCCCACCTGGCTACGGAGGCACCTGTTATATATTGTGACTATAGTAATAGGATGTCTGCAACTATGAGAAAGAATGTTAAAAGCATTTTGCTTTAACATTTAAATATTACAATCATTGTTATTCTGTGCAGTATAGAAATTCCCCATGTTCTGTCTCTTGTTTTGAACCCCATTGAGATGGTAGGAGGGAGTTTTTATGAGCTTTCTGCATACTGCAAGCCAAGTCTCAGAAAAGTGTTTGTATGGTTTTCTGTTTGAATGATATCTGCCTACAGGTGACTCAGTATATACTACTAATTAGGCTAGTAATTGTTAACTACACAAAGGAGCTTACATACATTTCCTTTTGAAGCAAAAAAATTTTTCAAATTATTTTTGTGTGTAAATGTTCCTTTGAGCAGTGGGCAGTTAGTATCGTGCGTGTGTGTCTCCCACAGAGAGTGACTTATATAATATAAAAAGAATGCTCTTGCATGTAGAAGTATGCCTTCAGTGAATATATTAATAGATGTGGCTTTATTTTCCAGAGGCTTGTGTTTTTCATTCCAAACACATGCAAGCTGACCATAGAATATGCATTTACAGACATAGTATATTGATGCTTCATGCTTTAGTGGTCTTGTCACAAATATTAAAAAAATTAACTTAAATGACTGTTAAGTATGTATCGTAACCATGTTTTGGGAGCAAGAAGATTCCATGCTGAAATCCAGTGTTCTTAAACATGTATCTCCAATCAAGAAAAGAGAGTTGGAAAGTTCTTAATCAGTTCTTCTAAGTTCAGTGGCAAGAGATGACCACATGAAGATTATACAAATTATTCATGTTGAAAGTCACTCACAGAACAAGCAAGAGCAATACCAAATGCCCCCAAACTATAACAGATGACAAACTAGATGACAGTTGTCATGGCTTCAGTGCTCAGAAAAATTGGGAAGCAAAGTAAATCTATGAATTTCAAGCTAAACTTATTGAAAAATAAATAGCACCTAAAAATTAAATAAAACATATCAGAATTAAAATATCTTCATCTCTGCATGTTAAAGATTATAATTGAGAAATATTCCTTTAGAATAAGGGCCTGAGTAAAGAAGACTTCTTACTCCATCCCTTTGAGATCTTTATGGGGAATATTAGCAATCATCTTTTATGCTATATTTCGTAAGTTACGTCTATTGAGATTTAAGAAACAAAAAGAAAAAAACTCATTTCGACCAAAAATTATATATAATATAGAATATATAATAGTGATAACAGTTTTAATTTTGTATATCTTGTTTTATTTAGGTGGACAATTCTTCATCAGATGGATGATCCTAAAACAGAATCTGGAAAATCAGAAAACATTTCTCCAGAAAAAACTCTTCAGGCATATAATATTGTTTTGCAAATATCTTCAGGCAGTTGTACTAAAATTTCTAGCTTTTCTGTTGCAGTAGCTGGGTTTTTACCAGCATCACTTCAGAGTGCTCTGGATAAGTGGAATTCTTACAGTGTATCTACAACCTCTTGGGTAAGTGCTAATTAATTTAAGCAGTCTTTAATGAAAGGACAGTGTGGTCCATTGTACATTGAGACGAGATGCTTTTAATAATACTTATTTTTCAAAGTATTGCTAGAATTTCAATACACATAATTTGTTATGAACTTCTTCCCCGAGTTTAAAAAATGATTAAGCGCCCTATTGTTATAAGCTTCAGAATAAAGAATGCAGTGGTAACACCAAACAAAGATGCTAAAAGACAATTTAAAATTTCACCCAGCTCTCCCAGAAGCTATACATGATTTTTTAACTCCCCATTGTTTTCATGGACTGGCTAAAATACAAATGGAAAGGAAACTTGAAATAGATTACGTGCCATCAGGTGAGAGATTATCCTGCATGTTCTTCCGCTGACAAAATCACAGTGTATTCACAGAAATTAATAATTTAATATAGTTGTTTTGGGTGTCCATCACTTTAAATCAACAAAGGCACATTTATGATTTAAAGTAACGGTATTAATGCTCCAATTCAGGCACCAGGACAGTTAGAAGAAATTGATTACATGATTTGATTTAACTGCATAACTTCAATCTCTATTCAAGGTACATTGGCTAGCCTTAATAGGAAAAATTACAGGATGCACAAGAAATGCTTTAAATTAAATTGTCTCTGAAAAGGATCAACTGGAAGGATTGAGATTTGAAGGTTCTGAAGATTATAGAATGTGGCTTTTATTTCTTTTAGTATGGCCATTTAAATATAATAATTTTTATGGTAGATAGCTAACTTATTGTTATATCTGTTTACAAGGTTACAGAAAAGGGGATCAGAATTTTCAGCATAAGTCTGATTATTAGAAATGATATCACAGGGTTTAGCTAAATATCCTTTCTTATCTAAAGCAACAACCATATCTCCCTTATTGACTGTATTGTGATGTTAGCATTCTTAAGCATGGTAGTAAGAGCATGATGCTAATAAGCATGTAAAACAGTTCATATCACAATATTTTTTTTTTGATTACCTCATTTATTTGCTGGATAATCACATCTTTATTGCTCTTATGGAGAATGAGAATTTGGCATTGATCACGGCTTGTTTTTTTTTTCCCTAGAAAACAAGCAGTGCTCAAAAACAAAATGGAAGCACAAAAACACAGTACGGATGCACTCCATTCTAACAAAATAGGCTATTTATTATGTAGGAGGGGAGATTCAGGTTATTACAATGTTGTGGAAAAATCATGCAATGATGGCTTGTGTCAGAGGTTGCATATTGTCAGCCTCATCACTTAAGCTTACCCTGCAACAAGAAAACTTGTTACAGAAAAATTTAAATTATAGTTTGCTTTCAAATTTTCTCTTTAAAAAATAAGCAGTAATGGATGCCAGATTCTCATTCTACTCTAAGATCAGTAAAGGCCTGATTCAACAGCAAGAATACTGTACACAGACTGTTTTACAGGAACATGAGCATTGTGCCCTTACTACCCTGCTTAAGAATGCTAACATCACAATACAACAGGCCATTATTGGCATGTTGTATTGTAATGATTGTTGTTTTAGAGGGAGACATGAATGTTGTTTTAGATAAGCCAGAATATTTAGCTAAACTCTGATTCCCTTTTCTATAACCTCAGTATATATAATGATAAGTTAACTAGCTTCCATAAAAATATTATTAGAAGAAATAAAAACAAGCACCTATAATATCTCTACTCTGTTTGGTCAAATAAACTTCATAAAATTGGTAAACATATCAGACTTATCATATGGAAACTTTACTTTTTTTTCACTCCTTAGCTTCTCATACTGTATATATCAGTTTATTAAACCTTATCGGGATACAGTAATATATGCCATTAAAAACACTGACCACTTGTTAAATAGTTTTTTTTTTTTTTTTGTTAGTTGTTGGCGCATCAGCTTCTGTAGCCATAATTCACCTCCCAAAGTTTTTGCATTTTACTCTGATCCAAGCTCGAGGCGGGATTCGAACCCGCAACTTTTGGGTTGCCAGGCAGGCACTTTACCCACCTGGCTAGCCCGGTCGGCATTAAATAGTATTAAAAGTTTGTAAACTAATAAGATTATCCCCAACTGGATGCCTCCTCTTTCTACATGAATGTCCAGATATCTTACACATTGGACATTCTTTGGTTCTTGTTAAATGAACAGCCTAATATTGTTTGTGAGTCAGTAATACACAGTGTTTTGTCTGTAATATGCAGGATGAAAGGATTTGTAAGTATCTTCTATTTTTGATAGCTATAATTCTGGTAAAAGCCTAATCAAATAAAGAACCATAGGTAAACCGTAAATCTATCTGAAAACTTTATTTTTAAAGACAATATAGTAGGCATCAACACAAAATTTATCCAATTCATAATCTTATCAGGAAATTTAGTTTTAGACCGACCTAAGGTTGGAGTTGTTAAACAATTAACATTTATAGAATTCTGTTATATATTTCATAACAGAATAATAGTAATCTTGCAGAACAATGCATAACCACACACCCTGAACAGCAGGTTAATTGAATATCCTGTTGACAGCAGGATAATGCTAGAAGTATAGTAAATAAATTTGATGAATTTGAAGTGTTGGTCAAGACATCAAAGGCAGTTATTGTTGGGATATCAGAGACGTGGTATCACACAGATATTAGGAATGAAGAATTGGAATTTGGGGAGGACAATGTGTACAGAAAGGATAGACAGGATAGGAAGAGAGGAGGGTTATGCTGTTAATTAAGAAAAACATAAAATCAAAAAAAGTGCATCCAGTTGATATAGATGGACAGTGGTATGACATATGCACTGCGAAAGCAAAAATAAGAGTAGGAGTGTGTTATAGGCCTAATGACTCGAATGAGTACAACGAACAATTGTACAGAGAAATAGAGTGGGCCAGTAAATCAGAATGTCTTATAATGGGGTCTTTTAACTTCCCAGATACTGACTGGAACTTGTGGGTTGGTCACTCACACACTAGTAAGACTTTTGTGGATTTACTAGATGATTGTTTTCTGCAGCAGCATGTTCGAGAGGCAACCAGAGAAGGTAATACTCTTGATCTGGTTATCAGCAGTGATCATTCGTGTATTAAGAATTTGCACATAAAGGAACCACTAGGTGGCAGTGATCACAGTGCACTGATGTGGGATTTTCTTGAAGATATAATTACCATCAGGAGTTAAAGGAAAGGGTTTTTGCTTCCGTAAAGGTGACTACGGTGGTCTCGGACAGTTTTTAAATTCTGTACAGTGGGACCAACTGATGATGTTACCAAAAGCAAATTCTAAGTGGGAAGCATTCAAGGAATTAATTGTGGAAGCTACTAAACATTTCATACCTATTAAGAAATATTGTTCAAGGTTTAGGCCTAAATGGTTATCAAATGAACTAATGAGACTCGTGACAGAGAAGAAAAATGCATGGGATGCATATAAATTATCAGGCAACAGAGAAGCCTATGGCAGATATAAGCTAGTCTGTAATCAAGTCACAAAGGAGGTTAGGCAGGCGAAGGCAGATTACAAGAAATCTTTGGCAAAGGATGCTAAGAAAAACAGCAAGGATTTCTTTACTTATATAAACTCTAAAAGGAAGGGGATGAATTGGATTAGTCCACTTGATATCGATGGTTCAACTGTTGATGATCCTGCTCAGACAGCAGTCAAACTGAATGAGTATTTTGCATCTACATTCACACATGAGGAGTTATTAAAGATTGAAAATGGCAGAAGGTTATCAAATTGTAGCATGGTGCTTAATGATTTTGTAATAACTCAGAGCAAAGTGGAGGAGAAATTGTTGAAGTTAAACATAAGAAAGGCACCTTGGGTGGATGGGATCTATCCAGTTATATTAAAAGAGGCAGCAAAGGAAGTAAGCAAACTCTTAGCCATAATTATGAGAGCATCCTTGGACTCAGGGGAGGTCCCCACGGACTGGAGATGTGCAAATATATTCCCAATTCACAGAGGGGAATTGAAGGGTGACACGAGTAATTACAGACCAGTTAGTTTAACTTCTGTTCCGGGTAAAATAATGGAGTCACTGGTTAAAGATGCATTGCAGGATCATCTAGACAAGACTGCAGCAATAATTCAGACACAGCATCGGTTTGTTAAGGGAAAGTCTTGTCTGACAAATGTGATTGGATATTATGATATGGTTACAAAGGAACTGGATGCAAAAAATAAATTTGATATCATATACTTGGATTTCAAGAAAGCTTTTGACTACTGTACAAATTGGAGCAGAATGGTATTAAGGGTAAGTTGCTACAATGGATAAAAGGATGGTTGAGTGGGAGAAGACAGAGGGTGGTAATCAATGGGCACTGTTCTTTGTGGACTAATGTTAATTGTGGAGTCTCACAGGGTTTGGTGTTGGGTCCACTGTTGTTTTGTATATTTATCAATGATATTGATAAAGGTATATCAGGCTTAGTGTCGAAGTTTGCAGATGATACAAAGATTGGCAGGGTTATTAATGGCAGTGTGCTACTGCAACAGGATCTAGAAAATTTGGGGAGATAGGCTGAGAAGTGGCAACTGAAGTTTAACATTGACAAATGCAAAGTACTGCTTATGGGCAGAAGTAACCCCAGAGGAACGTACCATCTGTGTGGTACTACGCTGAGAGTGGTAGAAAATGAAAAAGACCTGGGAGTAATTGTGCAGTCAGATATAAAGTTTTCTGAACAATGCAGGCAGGCTGCATTGTTCAGAAATGCAAGAGCAGGTCATGGGGTTTTGTCAATGATATACAGGAATTTTGCTAGCAGGGAAAAGGAGGTGATTGTCCCTCAGTATAAGGCAATGGTCAGGCCACGCCTTGAGTACTGCTTGCAGGTCTGGAGGCCTCATTTTAGGAAGGATGTAGATTTGTTGAGCGTGTACAGAGAAGTGAAACAAGATTGGTGAGGGGAACAAAGGGATCCTCTTACCAAGAGAGGCTTAAGTTCTTCAAATTGCAGTGGCTGGAGATTAGGCACCCGCAAGGTGATCTGATTGAGGTGTATAAGGCCTTGAATGGGTTGAGCGTGCTGAATGCTGATGGGATTCTTCCACTTGTTCAGATTACGAACCTTAGGGGGCATAAATTCAAATTGAGGAAAGACAGCTGTAGAATAGATGTGCGGACATTTGCGTTTAGCCAGCAGGTAGTTAATTGCTGGAACAAACTTCCATCTGTCGTTGTGGAAGTTGATACTTTATGCCCAGTTCCTCCTTAAATAAATTTAAGGAGGAACTGGACAAACATGTAGAGGGAATGGTTGTTCGAATTTTTTTTTTTTTTTTTTTTTCCTTTTCGGCTGATGCTGCATAAGCCCATACACTTGCTTTCTTGCATTACATGCCACGATTACTATTACTATACTTGAACTGGGTGGAATACTTTTCAGTATCCTCCCATGTGGTCCTGGATGCATTTCCTTAACAATAATGAGGTTACATCAACAATGTGATAATGCATTACCAGCGTCATCGTAGATTCCAATTGAAGTTCATGTTCATTATGTTCAGTCATGTCTCTTTATATCTAATTCAAATTAAAAGGGATTATGAAGCCCAATAAGTCCTATTATTATAATAATCTTAAATTATAGGAGAAAACCTTTTTAGTAGGACTGTTATTCTCTCAACATTCAATCCTGAATGATTATAATATGAACCTAACCCCCTTGCATAGTCAAAAATAAATCAAATTGAAATAGCCATTAATTAAAATAATCATGCTTTCAACTCTCATATCACGTCAAGCAAATTGGAAAGAATTACGGAAAGACGGTGGCCACCAACCTCCAAAAAACCAACCAACATCACATGCCACCATGAGAATTGAAAAACAATTGTCGCAAAAACCTAGAAACAGCAAAACAGATAAATATCCATTAATTCACACATAATTAAACTTTAAAACCATTTTTTAACTTCTTTTAAGAGACCACCTTATTTGGTTTGTTACCGTGTTCACAAGAAGTACAAAAGTGATTCGCAAATGATATCCCCCCCCTGTTAAATGACAGGGCGGATCACAAATATTTTATTAAAGTTCTGTATGTACAACTTTGGTATAGACAATTTATTAACATATTTAAGAACACTGAATTTAAGATTGTTGCACAATCCATGAGTAAGCTCCAATGCTGTCTTGAAACAAAGGCCGTATTTAGTTTCTACTATGGACGCTCACAATATTGTTTACAATATTTCTTGTGGTGGGTGCAATTCTACTTATATTGGCTCGACCCAAAATTTACTTTTGGTAAGGATACAGCAGCATGTGGCCTCTGAGCTTGCGTTTCATGCAATTGCTGATGGATATGTGTTCCTTTTTAATGAATCGAAAGTTCTTAATAAACAGTGGGAATATTTTAAATTATTAATTGCTGAAATATTAGAAATGAGATTAAATGTTGACTATTAATATATGCAGACCTTATAACATTTCGGACTCATGGATGCTTATGCGTATGCATGAATAGTAATTCATACATTGGTCTATATAAATAATCTCGTGTCAGGTGTCGTTAATTTTATATAAAACGGGGGATATCATTCACAAATCACTTTTGTACTTTTTAACATGGTAACAAACCGAATAAGGTGGTCTCTTAAAAGAAGTTTAAAAACTGTTTTAAAGTTTAATTTATGTATGAATTAATGGATATTTATTTGTTTCGTTGTTTTTAGGTTTTTGCGACAATTGTTTTTCAATTCTCATGGTGGCACGTGATGTTGGTTGGTTTTTTGCAGGTTTGTGGCTGCCGTCTTTCCCTAATTCTTTCCAATTCACTTAACATAATATGAGAGTTGAAGGCATGATTATTTTAATTAATAGCTATTTTAATTTGATTTATTTATGACTATGCATGTGGGGGAGATAGGTTCATATTATAATCATTTGCAATGAGTGTTGAGAGATTACCAGTCCTACTAAAAAGGTATGAGGTTTTCTCCTATAATTTGACTCTTTATATCTACACATAATTACTTTTCTCTATCTCACTAACATTTTAGAATATTGGAGACCTTACTTTGTGGTTTGCTCCTCATTGAAAAAAGATCCTAGAATGCCACAATATAAATGGAGCAAATGACTTCAAAATACAGTTAATTGCATTTAATAGTGATATATGTAATGTAATTTTTGCATTATCATATGATAGGCATCAACCTGTTGCTACCAAAGTTTTATTTACTATTATTAGACAGTTAAATTTAGGACAAAAGCTTCAAGCTATGAAAATTACACAATGTTGCACACATCAGGTATAGCCTCTTTCTGTACATAGCCATGAGAAAATTGGGTTTGCCACTTGGAGCATCCATCGTATATTGTGAAGGTGCATTGCTATGAGTTGCCTTGTTATTGCATTACTCTAAATAAAAGGCACTTCTGTTGAGAAGTGTATTGCTTTTTATTTAAAGTGTAACCATTGCCCAGACCCAGTTTTCAGTCCTTTCTGGGATCTCATTAATGTGTAAGTAAATAGGTAAGTAGTTATTGTGAAGACCTGAACAATCTTGCCACTAGGTTGTTCAGTTCTTCACAATGCCTACCAATGAGAACCCAGAGGATTGAAACCTGAGTAGTGGCATATACTTTAATAAAAAACAATATAATTGTCTATTGGAGCATTGCCTTTTATTTAGAGTAGTGTAATACCAAGGCAACTAATGATAATGTACAGCAGAGGTTATTGCCAACATGGACAGTGACATTACTATTATTATTAATTTATTATTAATTCCATAATGCTGTTCTGGATTCTGATTTTTAAAAGTTGACATGAATAATACAGCACTAATATGTAATTTTTATAATAAAATTATTTCAAGTGATTTTATTTTTATATACATACTTAGAGAAGTGAATATGGAAATGATATAATCCCATCTGAAAATTACATTTGTGGCATTCAGTCATCTCACATAAATTCCTTATCAGGTACGTTTCTAGCATTCATTAGTTTATAGTAAAAATACCATTTAAAATTTGTTATTCTTTAGCATTTATTTGTTCTCTAATATGTTTAATGACCATTTTTATATCCATATTAATTTAGAGATAATAAGCTTCAAGATGCAGACATTATACATGGTGGCTCATAAGTAAGAAAGCTGTTTTGAATAACTGGTGATGTAAATATGTGTAAGTTAGTTGAAAAATGGTTTGTAATTTTTTTTTATATTGTTTCAGAATAATTTGAACATAGGAAAAGTATCATGAGCCTTAGAGAGAAGGAGAAAATTGAAATTATAAAGCAGTATGCAAAATATGAAAATTCTGCAGAAGTCACATGCCATTTCAAGAAGTTTTTTTGGGTGTAAACCACCCACAGTAAAGACCATAAAGCAAATTGTGAAATTTTTTGAAGTGGGAATAGTCCAAAAAGACCTGGTAGATCTTGAATCTCAAAGACATTTACCAATTTGGAACTTGCAAGGGAGAATATTGAAAGAAGTCCAAAGAAAACAAAGTTTGTAATTATAATACCTAAAAGCTTAAATAATATAACAAGCTTTAATAGAATCATAAAGGAATTAAGTAGATTGGAATTTGCCAGTTTTGCCCATGAGTGTTACAAACCCAGTATTGTTGAAAATGTTTTTTGGACTGGTGAAGCCACATTTAAACTAAATAGAACTGTTAATTACCATAAATGTGTTTATTACTCCCTTTTTTCCGTGAGGGAGCTGTGTGTGGCAGGAGAAATCTACCTGCTAAAAGCAGGAGAAAAGAGAATGCTAAAAGACAAAATTATTCCATCAATGCAGTCCAAAATCAATTTGCAGCATTGCTTTTTTTTAAAGCAGGATGCAGTACCAGCTCGCTATGCAAAAATTGTTCATGACTTTTTAGGCAAATAGGTTGATGGCTCAGAATGTATGTTCCTGTTGAATGGCCGCTCCACTCCCCAGATTTAATAGTCTGTGATTACTTTGTTTAGGGATTCTTAAAAGGTAAAGTATTTAGTAATGAGCACAGATCTCTGCTGGAGTTTCAGCATTCAACAGTTAGAGATATTGAAAATGTACAGTTTTTAAAGCCCAAAATGGTGGCCATATTGAACAGATTTAATTTAATTTTATTTATTTATTTTTTTAGTTTATGCAGGCTCTTTTTATTGTGCTAGCATTAATTAAATTATATATTTAAAATACTGTTATTTACATGTTTCCTTATGTATGGACCATACTGTATAGCAATTATTTACAAATATGATTAAAATATCATTTCTCTGATGGCGGGGGGGGTAGAGCACACTAGGTTTGCTTACAAAATCATCTCATTGAGCAGATAACAAATGCATAAAAAATAACAGTTCCCATATAGAGTTATATTGCTATTTATTTGTAATAAGTTTCATTTCTGAGAGAAAGCTATTTCAGTAATTGTCCTTTCATCTTATGAACTTACGACCCTTTTAATAAGTTTCCACACTATAAGAGACCAAAAAGATGCAGATAATCAAATTCTCATATAAATTTAAAGCTAATGAGCTTAAAGCTGTGGAAATAATAGCATTTATGTACAAATAATGAGGCGCCTCCATAGCCAGGTGGGAAGGAGCAGCATTGCGTAGCACACGCTTCTTGATTAGACCGGGGTTCGAGCCCGTCACCACCAAATACAGAGGATGTAGAAAGGTCAGTGAATGACCACCGCATATTCCCGGAGCAATATGGCCTTAGTTGCTAATGCTCCTAAAAACCAAATAACAAACAATAACGTACAAATAATGCTAAAGTATCCTTTCTGTAAATATTTACAATATAATTACCCAAGTAGATGTTTCAGAGACATTTTCTGAAACAGCTTTGGTAATTAAAAATAAATAGCTTTATGGGGAAGTGTAGTTTATTTATATTGCATGGATGGGCTCATTGGGATATGCTTCACATTTTGTATGAGATATGTATGCCCATAAAACTATTTATATTTTTCTTATTTTCACTGTTTTTTTTTTTTTTTTTTTTTGATTAAAGAGGCCTGTGTGCTCTGGATTCATTATTACTATTGTGGATTATTGCAGACACAGAGGGAAATGGACACAGAATAAATAATGACAAGTTTAATATTAATTGGAAAACATATATATATTAAATTAGATACATACAAAAGCTTTCGCTTAGTTTGTTAACCTTCATCAGTCAAACAAACAGTTAAGAGTGTGGAACATGAGGGCGTGCACTGCCAGTCATGTATATGAACTGTGTGATGATGGTGGTGGTTAATTGTTGGATGTTGAAGCCTATGGCTGTGACACATGTGAATGTTTCCAACGTTTGTCATTCATCAAAATGGTTGCTTCAATGATAGGGTGGACATGACATCCACTGCTCCTGTTTACCGAGGTATTGGAGCATGTGATGTTCAATGACTCCAACCAGGCGCGTCGCCAGTAGTGGCGGGACCTATCTACAATCACAACATTGCAGTGTGGGTCAGTGTCATGGTGGGTTGACCAAATGTGTTCGACAATGACCAACTGTTCTATGTCCGCTAAGCGGATGGCTCTTTCGTGTTCTGAAAGACGTTTTTCAAGCTGTCTCCAAGTTTCCCCGATGCAGCAGCTAGTGCAGTCACAGCAAGAGATGTGGTAGACTACACCACTTTGTAGTATGGTGTGAACCGGTGTTTTCACTTTATAGATGAAAGATCGTAACTTTCTGCCTGGGAGTTGTATACATTTTATCACATGTGATTTTAGGACCCTAGAAACCTGTTATGATAGGTTTGGGTAGTATGGGATAAAGGCACTCACTGCTGAGTCATTACCTTTGATGTTCTTGTTGGTCGCTACTTTGTCATGTGTCTGTAGGTCACACCTGTCAAGGGTATTGGTGGGATAGCCACACCTCGCAAGATCCGCCTTGACTTTCAGGTCCAGGCACGAGTTAGCAAGGTTCGTGCGATGGCAAGAAGATGGCTACGATGGCAAGTTCTACCTTGATGGTAGAACTTGCCATCACATGTGCAAAGGAACTCTTGGATAAAGATCAAACCCTTGGCAGCAGGACCGAACTAACACCAGACGATATCTCCACTGCCCTCAGGCTGCTTAACAGGTGGTGTAATTATGCTCAACGACTCCATTTACTAACAGGTGCACGGCACAGCCATGGGTTCCCCAGTTAGTTCAGTCACGACAAATATCGCTATGGAAGAATTAGATGGTCATGCATTTACGAATCTACCATATCCCATTACCTTTTGGTGTCGCTACATGGATGATGTGTTTGTGGTTATCCCCCAGAAATTCGGGTGACCGACTCTTATACCACCTCAATTCTCTGTTGCCTTTCATAAAATTCACCATCGAGCTAGAATTGGACAACACCATACCATACTTAGACACCCTTGTCCGATGCAAGGGCATGCACTTGAAGTCAACTGTCTATCGTAAACCAATGTGTGCTGGCCAATTTACCAACTTCCAGTCAGCACATGCGCGTAGCCATCGTCTTGCCACGTCACGAACCTTGCTAACTCGTGCCTGGACCCACTCTAGTTCTGTAGATGAGAGGTGCACCAAAATTGCTAAAGTCAAGGTGGATCTTGCGAGGTAGAACTTGGGGATCCGGTAGAACTTGTATTGGAAAAAACTAATAGTTCTGATACTATAGCAAATTATCTGGATCTTCATATAGAAATATTGCATAATAATAATATAGACGTAAACGTATATAATAAAAGAGATGCATTCAATTTTAACGTAGTAAGCCTTACAAATTGGAAATCTAATATATCAAAATCAGTGCATGGTAATATAATTTTATCACAATGTCTAAGAATTGCTTATATCTGCAATAGTAATAAAAATTGTTCAGCGGGCTTAACACTGTTGTACGGCAGGTTGATCAATAATCATTTCCCTATCGCTTACCTGAAATATCATTTCAGGAAAGCGATAAACATTATTAATTTCAAAAATTTGTTTTCTGAACCTATTGTTTTAATATAATTTTCAATATAATCGTTATATTTAGTGCCATGTATATATGTAAATAGGATACACTTTGCATTCTTGGTGTCTTACGGCGTAGAAAACTTGTACCCACCGGCTTGCAAATTACAGTGTATCATTTTTTTTTTTTTTTTTTTTTTTTTTTAAATATATAGTTAATATATAGTTAAATTCATTTAAATTTACTTAAATTCACGCTGAGATAACATGCAAATTTAGCTCAGGGTCCTACTATAGGAACGGGTTTGCGATCCCGGGCATACCCGAGCCACAACTTATATCTTGTAATGTCTTTAAACTGTCCTACACTCTTTATTTTTATTTCTCCGAAATTATTAGGGCAATCCGAGGACGTAGGAGAAACTATTTCTTATCTATACCACTATTTTTCGCCTTTGTGGAGTTCAGGTTCTATTATTCCTACTCCTTTAGTTTTTCTTCTTACTATCTGCATGTTTCTATGTGTTAATTTAATTTAATTATTTATTTTTACCGTATCCATCACATAGGGGGCACCACATATTATTTTGACGACTATTACATTATGTCCTAGATACGGTCAATATGTAGTATGTATTATATATTTAATCTTATTTTAATCATTAAATTACGTTCTCTGTCGGGTCAACGATGATTAATATATGCTTACATTTATATTTTACTTATATTTCTTACCCTTGATTCTAATATTTCTAATATTTCTAAATTTTATTATCATCTTTCGATTTATTTAAATTCGATTTATTTTCGGCCTATACCGGTTTATATTTGGTTTAGATTTAAATTACTTAGCATATATTGATCATCACAGAAACAGAGAACCGTGTCGTTTTTTGCCTTCATTCTGGGTGGTTGGCCCCAGTTGACGTCATCTAGATTGTCGGTAAAAAGCGATAATAATTTTTTTTTTTTTTTTTTTTCTTTGCGTTGTCTTAGATCCCTGATGGTATTATTGTTGGATTTATTTTCTTTATATTATCCGTAATATTATAGACATTATGGGTGCATTGCATGATTGCTTGCAACTGCTTTGACTCATAAATATTATTTACATATTAGTTACAGTTACTTTCGTTTTAACTTTCTTTACTTTTTTATCAATAATTATAATTATATATATATATATATAGAAATGATTTCACCACTACTTGTAAATAAATAATGTATATGGTGGGATTAATTAAGAAGTTCCAAGCTGAATTTTTTACAAGTATCTGAACATTAAGAGATTTCTTTCCCCCCTCCCCCTAGATTGTCCTGGATACTTGCACTTGTCATTTTCATTGAATCACTCAAAAGTTTATTTTTATCTGTTGTCGATTGCAATTTCATATTGTAATTTTTTTAGAATGTCTCTTTGAACAAAGATCTATAAAGCTTTTGTTGAAGAAATTGCCCCAGAGACTATTCAAGCATATGGTGAAAAACTTTAAAATATTTATGTAGTACAAGCACTTCAAAGGTGGATGTGTTATCACTCAGAATGATGAAATGTCTTTGACCGTGCACATTAAATGCTGAACTTGTCTCCCCCATTAGAAATGTTATCTGATTTTTAAATAAGAATCGACCTGGCTTCTCAAATTGGAATATCATGTAGTAGTTGCAAAGCTATAATTTCTGATATTATAAACATGAAAAGATTATGCAACTTCTTTGTTCCCATCCTTTTAAAACATCAGATGGAAATAAGAATTGAACTTTCAAAAGGACTGGTTGAAATTTGTAATCATGAGCCAGGATATCTTTACCTCCTGCAAACAAAACATTGCTCCTCTTAGTGGAAGTCTCTCATGTAGGAAAATATTCAGATTGATGGATCTAAAGGTAAAATTATGCTATGATTATTATTATTATTTTTTACAATAAAGGCTTAATTCATTATAAATTTATAATAGGAGTTATGTACTTTGAAATTATTAAACAATTGGCAGATGCAATCAGAAGAAAGAAACCTGATATTTGGGCAAGGAAAAAGTGGAAATATGTCTTTGAAATGCTCCTGCTCCTTGGGCAACAACAATTTCTGAATGTCTTCCCAAACATTGTGTTTTGATAGACATCCAGACACAAAAAATAAAAATCACAATGTGATTTTTATTTTTTTCCCCCAAACTAAAGAACTCATTAAAGAGATGATGATTTTCCAGTGAAACAAAACTTATGGTAACTACAGTAAATGCAATGAAGAGACATTTGTAAAAAGTGCTAGGGAGCAAGCTTTATTACAGTTACATAACTGAGGAAAATGTGGACATTATTTTAAAAATTTTGGTGGACATTATTTTAAAAATTTCTATGTACAATCATCTGTAAATATATTTGTTTAAATAAAAATTCAGCATGGAACTTTTTGAGTCTACCCTGGATAACTTGTGTAGCTTGAATCATTTCACTGCAGTGAGATACTGATGCCATCCTGTAAAAGTTATCAGATATCTAAGCAACTAACAATTATTCATTGTATTGATCCCTTCTATATGGTGTAAGATATGAATGGTCAAGCAGAAACAGATTTGTTCAGGATCTAGTCACAACTGCCCAAGTTTAGTCACCATCCAGGAGCAAGTCTTTTGCCACAGGCATCACAAAATATGAGCCTTCATCATTGGGTTAGTGTACAGTAGATGACTCTCATCAACCTGTGCAATACCACCACTTTGCTTATTGGAGGCTTGAAGTGGTTGTTGTTTGTTATTTGGATTTTAGGAGTATTAGCAACTAAGGCCATATTGCTCCGGGATATGCGATGGTCATTGCCTGACCTTTCCGCATCCTCCGTGTTTGGTGGTGACGGTCTCGAACCACGGTCTAATCAAGAAGCATGTGCTACACACTGTTGCTCCTTCCCACCTGGCTACGGAGGCGCCTTGAAGTGGTGGAACCCATGTTTAGTCTCCAGAGCTATGTTCCGGTCAACCCTTCCCCATCTCTTCCATCATGCAGTATGATTGATTTCTTCTGAGGTTAAGATGAACACCGTGGTGAGATCCAAACTTCCTTACATTTCAAGGGTCCAGCTCTAAAATGGTTTCGCAGGCCGGCCGCTAGTTAGTACCTACCTGACCGGACCTATTGGTAACTCTCCAGGAGGCTTCCGGATCAGCTAGTGTGTAATCTTGCTGCCTCTACTCTGCTAGATAGTGATTGGAAGGAGTCCGAGTAGTGTGTATGTAAGAGGCATTGTCGAGGCCACGTTGTGTCAAGGATCTGGGTATATTCTTACTATGTGTATGCCATATCAAAAATTTCATTACTTCATACAGCATTCTCCCCCCCCCACTACTTTTTCTTATTATCAAATACACCATGAATTGTCAAACTAATAGATCAAACTTATCTTCGAAAAGATCTAAACCTCCCAAACACTTCCTAGTTCATTTCACAGATACACATGGTCTCAGTTCTAATCTCAATGATGTGTCCATTTCCACTTACAGTCTGCCGAACCTCATGTTCTTTTTCTGACAGAATCTCAGTTATCAGTAGATTCAACCACTGTTCATCTCAGTTGCCCAAATTATTCGCTGTATGATTCCTTTCACCTCAAAGTTGGTACTTGTGCATATGTTTGTTCCAATATTTCCTGTCAGAGACTTGGTAACTTGGAATCACCTCTTTTCAAATTTCTCTGGCTTAAAATCTCTCTACTTCATTGTGTCAAATTCATCTGTTGTCTCTACCATTCTCCCAACTCCACTAATCACTTGGAACTCTGACTTCCTCTCTTTGCAACTTGACTTCCTCTCTTTGCAACTTGACTTTCTCTAGTCAAACTTTCCTAACAGTGAGGTAATTTCCTTTGTGATATTAATGTTCAAAACTCCAGCTGGCTTCCGTTTTCTAGTCACACAGAGCCGGCTGGTCAAGATGCTGAGGCTTTTACAATTGCTAATGACCTTGCACAGATTGTTCATTTACCTACCAGAATACCTGACAATCCTAACCATATAGCCAACACCCTTGATCTTTTTTCTCACAAACAACCCTTCTAAGTACACGGTCGAAGTGAGTGGTCCTTTAGGCACCTCAGATCACAACTTGGTGATTGTCTCTTCTCCAATGGAGCCTTTATCTCATGGCTGTTCGCAACCGAGTGTTGTTTGCATTACAAGAATGCAAAATGGGATGATGACCTGCGAGATTTCTTTTCTTTTTTTCCTTGGTCGGATTACTGTTTCAAAACGTCTGATGTCAATGTTTGCTCAGATCGTGTGTCAGTGAAATTATCCTTGTAGGAATGGAAGCCTTGGTTTTCCAATAAATGTGCTAAGGCTGTTCAAGAGAAGAATGTCGTATATCGTAATTGGCTTATTTCCTATTCTTCAGTTTCATTTCCTGCCTACACCAAAGCTTACAACAATTGTCAAGCAGTTATTAATCAGTCCAAACTAGATTTTGAACAGGCTAAGAGTAGAAAACTTGCTTCTTGCCCTAATGGTAGCCGAGCATTCTAGTCTCTTGCCAAAGCTATTGGCCGCAACATTTGCCCATCTCTGCTCCCACCTCTGTCAAAACCAGATGGTTCTGTTTTCACTTCAGGCAAGGATAAAGCTGACCGGCTAGCATCCCATTTTTCTTACAATTCATGTATTAATAATCTTGGTAAAACACCTTCCACCATTCCCAACACACTTCATTCAATGCTTCCTGTGGTCTTCTGTCAGAAGGCTTTTGACGAATCTTGATGCTAAGAAAGCTCCAGGTCCTGATGTTATTTCTCCACTTGTTCTCAAAACCTGTGCTCCTGAATTTACTCCTGTTCTTTGCTGCCTTTTTTTCACTTTCTTATTTCAAAGTTGTTTTTCCTTCTGCTTGGAAATTTGCTCATAACTAGCCAGTTCCTAAATGGGTGACAAATCCCTCACATACAATTATCGTCCCATTGCAATTACTTCTACTCTACCCAAAGTAATGGAGAAATCAATTAATCGCCAACTCTTAAACTACTTAGAAACCTTCCGTCTGATCAACTATTGCCAGTGTGGATTCCGTCAATGTCAATCCACTGGTGATATTCTGGCTTATGTTACCTATTTATGGACAAATTCAATGGAAAAGTTCGGTGAAACACAAGTAGTTGCTCTTGATATCTCAAAGGCTTTCGATCGTGTTTGGCATAAAGGTCTTCTAAACAAGCTTTCATCTTATGGTTTGCCAACTGTTTTTTGTATTGGTTATCCAGTTTTCTCTCTGACCGCTCACCAAGGGTGATGGCTCTCTGTCTTCTAACTTCTCCACTAATGCTGGTTTCCCCCGAGGTTCAGTCTTTCCCCCCACTCTTTTCCTCTTGTATATTAATGACCTTCTTCCATTGACCGGAAATCCTATCCATAATTTTGCTGATGATAGCACATTGAATTCCACTTTGCAATATGAGAAACCTCGCCCTGCTCAATCAGCTTCAACTTCTCAAATATCCATTACCAATTCCTTAAATGCCAATCTCCAGGTAATTCTCCAGTGGGGCAAAGAAAACTTAGTTGATTTCAACCCTTCTAAAACTCAATCTTGTCTTATGTCTCGCAAAAAGGATTCTTCTGCTCCTATGCTTATCTTTGGTGACACTCCGATTTCTTGGCAAGGTGATATATCTCTATTGGGGATTACCCTGACTTCTTATCTCTGGCACAAGCACATTATAAATATTTTTTCCTCTGCAACTAGAAAACTTGACTTTTTCTTTCACTCTCAGCTTTACCGTTCTTCCAAACAATGTTCACTCTGTACAAATCGCAAATCCTCCTTACCGTGGAATATTGTTCCCACATCTGGGGCAGTGCCCCTAAAATCTCTCTCTCTCAGGCTTCTAGATTCCATTCAGAAGAGGGCAGTTAGGTTAATTGATGACTCATCTCTAACAGAGTCTCTCCACTCTCTGAGTCATAGATGTACTGTTTCTGCCGCATGCCTTTTCTGCAGATCCTTCCATGGGCACTGTTCTTCTGAATTGGCTTCTATAATTCCCGCTCTCTCTTTCAAAAAGTCTAAATACGTGTCACCACCAGCCAACATCCATTTACTGACTAACTTCAAACTCACAGAACCAACTTTTCATCCTCCTCGTTTATTCATTCAACTGCCATTTTCTGGAACAACCTCACTTCATATGTATTTACAAAATTACAGTCTACAGAAGTTCAAGTCTAATGTCAACAAATACCTTCTTTCATATTCTTAGCCTCCAACCCATGCACAGTACTAAGTACTATAGGTTCTAATACCTCTCGTGATTGGGGTTTTCATTAAAAAAAAAAAAAAAAAGATCGCGTATTGCCAACTTACAATGCCACAAATATCAGTCAGCTTCACAGTATGATATTTTACGGGCTGTTTATAACTGAACTCTGTAAAAATTAAAAGCTTTAAAATTTTTCGTAACGGTAACTTTTATCTGTGCAATTATTTAATTATAAATGATGTTGTAACTATTATTAGCATACTAAAATGCAAATTGAAAAAGCACAAGGGATGGTAAATTACTGGATTACTCCCTACTTGCAACAATTGATTGTACATGTGAACAAAAACCCCAGCATAATATTTTCACGAATGTACAACGACCTTTGATTTTTTTTTTTTTTCTTTCTTTCTTTTTTTTCCTGAATCGATTAAATAAAGATATATATTGCTCTGTTGATGTTGAACATGAAACTGTATTTTCACACTATCCTTATAATTGGTTCCCATATGAAAGCCAAAAATAATTGGTTGGGCTATTATTCTTTGTCACATTCCTTCAACCAGTAAGACCTGTGCTATAAAATAATGCTTTTCATAGTTTACTGTCTGTACTAAGAGTCCATAATACTGTGCCTTTGCCAAAAGTTGTGCTACTGCTTATCAAGATAACACCATCACAGTTGTAAAAAAAAAAAAAAAAAAAAACACTGGTAGTTCAGCCTCATAGCTGCTAAATTATCCTGTAAAATACCATAACCACCAAGCCAGATTTCTTATTCACCATGGCAACTGTTTTTGTCGAGTTGATCTTATGTACTCCAACTTGAGATCATTGAAGAGTATTTAATTATTTAAGTCTCAAAATGCAGTACTCACTCTGAATATAATCTGCCATAGTTTTATGAAAAGACTGATGGCTAAATATAAGGTGGAATGGTTAAGTTAATGCATTAAGATGGGATGAGATTTAATTTAAAGGAATTTTAAAATAATCGCAAGGAAGCAGAGGTGCACTACTCCGTCCCTGGTTGTCATAAAGTAGAAAATAGTTAATCTGGAACATAAAAGAATTGATAATGCCAATAGTCGTGACAACAGACTTTCGTTAAGTTATAACGTCTTCAGGTGGCGGTGTTAAGTGAGAAGTAACGCATGCTGTATTTTAATGAATTTTCTATACTCTCATGATGCTCTTTGGAACACGTGGGAATCTCAGATGTGAGAGATTCCAAGCCAAGGAAAGGTGAAAGGAAAGTTTTGCGTTTAGGATGTTGAGATTAGTATTGTGTCGAAACCATTCGATAATGAGGGCTTCATATTGAAGAATTTTGTGGCTGGTTTTAAGTCTTATAATGGTGATGGCAGAGTCAATTAAAGGAGTGCGATTGTGAGTTTGAGCTTGAATTGTGAGTTCTGTACTAGCATGGCCCAATCTAAGACTATTATAGTTGTAGTATGCACGAGTGTTGGAGGTTTTGGTAGAACCAAACTTGGTAGTAGTACTACCAATATAACAGGCATCACAGTTTGGTTGACATTTAATGAAGTAAATTATATTGTTCAAATCGTTGGTTGGGTATTTGTGTGTATCTCTGTAAGTGTTGAATAAGGATCCGAGTTTATTATAAGCTGAAAAAATAAGGGAGATATCATTACCTGTAAACACATGGCGGAATTATCTGCCAAGTTCATTATGGTATGGGAGGATGATGCGTATATTTGCGTTGGTGGTGGGTTTTGGTGGATTGTTAATTTTACTTTTGGCGGTGGAAATAGTGTGTTGAATGAGTTGGGTTGGGTAGTTCGTAGCTGTAAATTTTTCTGTGAGGTATTGAAGTTCATTGGTTAAGTCATTTTGTGAGGTGCTATATTTGAGGGCATTATGTATTTGGTTGTATAAAACCGCTTTTTTTGTGCAGATGGGGTGGTGCAAAGCAAAATGTAGATATTTGCCTGTATGTGTATTTTTTCTGAAAATCTTTGTGCCTAGTTTGGTACCTGTTTTGTAAACAGTGAGGTTGAGAAAATTAATGTGGTTGTTGGTTTCAATTTCAAGAGTGAGTTTTAACCTATCATGTATTGAATTCAATTTTAAAAAGAGATTGTCTATAGTGGACCTATTTCCTATTATGAGTATGTCATCAGCGTAACGTGTGTATAATTTTATTTCTGGAGGGAAGGGTTGTAAGATTTGGTTCTCTATTGTGGCTAGGTAAATTTCTGACGGAGGGGTGGAGATACCTAAACCCATGGGTAAACCGAATATTTGTTGGAAAATTTTATTATTGAATCTGAAATATTGGGTGTCTAGTAAAAGTGAAGCAAGTTCAAGGATGTTATTAATGGAAAGAGAGGTACGTTTAGACAAAGTGTTATCTGTTGTTAAGAATTTTCGTAAAGCCTGTAAAGTGTATGGGATATGCACGTTAGTATATAGAGATATTATGTCAAATGATGCTAGGATATCTCCATCAGAAATTTTAGTGTTGCTTATTTTCTGAAAGGCCTGATTGGTGTTGCTGATTTTGAATTCTGAGAATCTGGTAAGAGGGGATATAATTTTAACTAAGTAGGTGGATAGGTTTGCAAAAGCTGACTTACTGAAAGAGATAATTGGTCTTAATGGGTGGCCAGGTTTGTATAGTTTGGTGATGCCAAACATGTGAAGAAGGATGTTGTTGCGGATTCCTATCTGTTGCAGTGTGTATAAATTGATTTCTTTATTTTGTCTGAGTTTTCTTAAGATTAAATCTAGTTTATTTTTAAGTTTGGTGATATGATTCTTATCAATTTTATGTGTGTTTTGGTCGGCTAAAATTTGTTCCATTTTCTGAGTGTAAGTGTTTTTGTCAATGATGACAATCGTGTCTCCTTTATCCACTTTTTTGTAGTAGCAGCAGTAGTAGTAGTAGTAATGGCATGTGATGCAAGAAAGCAAGTATATGAGCTTATGCAGCATCAGCCAAAAAAAAAAAAAAAAAAAATCACACCATTCCCTCCAAATGCCTGTCCAGTTCCTCCTTAAATTTATTCAGATGTTATTGTATAATAACATCTGAAATTTTGCTTAATTTTTGTATATCTAGAAGTTGTTGCTTTTTAACATTAGATTGGGAGGAAAGTTTGGAGTTTATTATGCTATTGGTTTGGTGTATTATTCGCCATTTGTCGGGATGATGTTCTAATTTAGATTGCAGTTCTATTATACAGTCCTTGATGGGATGGTGTTGATCTTTTATGGCAACGTTGAAGCCATATTCTAAACCGGTAAGTTCAGTTGGTGTGAAGGATTTCGAAGGGATGCTGATGGTAGAAATTTTTGGTTGAGATCCTAATGTAAGTGTATGCCATTTCTTGATGTGTCGTTCTACATTATGGATGGCTGCATTAATGTGTATATCGTTAAAATTGGAGTACTCTGTCCAGGTTTTGGTTGACATTTTCCTTTTAAGATGAAATCTCAATTGATGTATACTGTGTAAAGGTTATGTTTCTTGTTGAATCTTTTCCTAAGTTCCTCGCATATGATGGCGATGGAGGTACGATGTATGTTATGTGGTATTTTTTGCAGCTGTTTTTTGGGAAAATGCAGACAAATTTAGGAATAATATTATGCCAAAGACATTTTTGTAGGAAGGTGATATGTAATTTATTAGTGAAATGTTTCATGAGTGTTTTTGTGAGTTGTGTTTTTTTATCAGACATGTCCAAAGGCATCAAGGGTACAATTGAGATGCGGTGCAGATAAGGTGTTATATAAAAATAGCGAAATGCTTAAAGTACGGTACTCACCTTGAATATAATCTGCAATAGTTTTATGAAGCCGACCGGGCTAGCCGAGTGGGTAAAGTACCTGCCCGGCAACCCAAAGGTCGCGGGTTCGATTCCCGCCTCGGGCTTGGATCACTGTACTGCAAAAACCTTTGGAGGTGCAATATGGCCACAGAAGCCGATGCGCCAACAACTACCAAATCAAAAAAAAAAAAAAAAAAAAAGTTTTATGAAAAGACTGATGGCTAAATATAAGGTGGAATGGTTAAGTTAATGCATTAAGGTGGAATGAGATTTAATTTAACGGAATTTTAAAATAAGCGCAAGGAACAAGCAGAAGTGCACTACTCCGTCCCTGGTTGTCATAAAGTAGAAAATAGTTAATCTGGAACATAAAAGAATTGATAATGCCAATAGTCGTGACGACAGACTTTCGTTAAGTTATAACGTCTTCAGTTGGCGGTGTTAAGTGAGAAGTAACGCGTGCTGTATTTTAATGAATTTTCTATACTCTCATGATGCTCTTTGGAACACGTGGGAATCTCAGATGTGAGAGATTCCAAGCCAAGGAAAGGTGAAAGGAAAGTTTTGCGTTTAGGATGTTGAGATTAGTATTGTGTCGAAACCATTCGATAATGAGGGCTTCGTATTGAAGAATTTTGTGGCTGGTTTTAAGTCTTATAATGGTGATAGCGGAGTCAATTAAAGGAGTGTGATTGTGGGTTTGAGCATGAATTGTGAGTTCTGTTCTAGCTTGTTCCGATCTAAGACTATTATAGTGGTAGTATGCGTGAGTGTTGAAGGTTTTGGTAGAACCAAACTTAGTAGTAGTACTACCAATATAACAGGCATCACAATTTGGTTGACATTTAATCAAGTAAATTATATTGTTCAAATCATTGGTTTGGTATTTGTGTGTGTCTTTGTTAGTGTTGAATAAGGATCCGAGTTTATTATAAGCTGAAAAAGTAAGCGAGATATCAGTACCTGTAAATACACAGCGGAATTGTCCGGCAAGTTCATTATGGTATGGGAGGATGATGCACATATTTGCACACAAATACCCAACCAACGATTTGAACAATATAATTTACTTGATTAAATGTCAACCAAACTGTGATGCCTCTTATATTGGTAGTACTACTACCAAGTTTGGTTCTACCAAAACCTCCAACACTCGTGCATACTACCACTATAATAGTCTTAGATCAGGACAAGCTAGTACAGAACTCACAATTCATGCTCAAACACAATCACACTCCTTTAATTGACTCCACTATCACCATTATAAGACTTAAAACCAGCAACAAAATTCTTCAATATGAAGCCCTCATTATTGAATGGTTTTGACACAATACTAATCTCAACATCCTAAACGCAAAACTTCCCTTTCACCTTTCCTCGGCTTGGAATTTCTCACATCTGAGATTCCCACATGTTTCAAAGAGCATCACGAGAGTATAGAATATTCGTTAAAATACAGCGCGCTTTACTTCTCACTTAAAACCGCTCCAACTGGAGACTTTATAACTTAACGAAAGCCTGTTGTCACGACTATCGGCATTATCAATTCTTTTATGTTCCAGATTAACTATTTTCTACTTTATGACAACCAGGGATGGAGTAGTGCACTTCTGCTTCCTTGCACTTATTTTAAAATTCCGTTAAATTAAATCTCATCCCACCTTAATGCATTAACTTAACCATTCCACCTTATATTTAGCCATCAGTCTTTTCATAAAACTATTGCAGATTATATTCAAAGTAAGTACCGCACTTTAAGCATTTTGCTATTTTTATATTTAGTCTATTATCACGGTACTATAAGAATTCTATAACTTTATACTTGTTATTTAAGTCTCTTAATTCATTTCTTTCTGTTTAAACTACTCAATTTATTTATTATCTTATATGCAAACCTGTCTAAGTTAGCTAGGTGTCTGGTAGGGTTTACTATATGAAAAAACCACATCAGTGTGGTTATTTCGTGTATGCTGCAGGAAGCAGCTAATGTGTTAATACATTAACAGTCTTCTAATCTGCATGCCATCAAAGTCACATCTACAAAACTACAAATTTATTCATAAAAAGTAAACAAACATGATTCATTCCTTTGATTTTGTCATCCTAATTCAAACTTGTCTGAGAGAAATGGAACTATTGCATCAGTAGCACTTCATTTTTGGCTGTGATGAAAAAGCTTATCCCATGCATACCTAAAAGTAATTACTTCTGTAGTTAATAGTTTCCGTTGTGACTAGTTACATTCTCAATCTTTTACTGTGACAATTGGTTCTTTATATCTTATACTTCCAGTTTCTCATCTTACTTATCATAGGTTGCTCATTTTGGCTTGCATTGCAAATGTTATTAAAATGGCTTAAGAATTATGGATTACTTCAGCCTTCCAATCCCAGCATTCACTTAGTGGAATGAGATAGTTGACGATCTGATAGCTCTAGTTTTTACCAAACTGCGATCCACTGGCGCATGGCTCAAACAGCAACTAGACAGAATTTTCACAAACTTCCACTGAGTGATAATGGAGAAGCAAGTCCAAACTATAATACTCATATCTCTGACCAAAAGAAATGCAATTTGTTTTGATCTGGGATAATAGTTCAAAGAACCAGAGCAACTGTCCAGGAAGATTCTAAACTGTTAAATCTACCAACATCCCTTAAATTTTTTTATTTGCATTGCATATGTGGAAACTGTCTCATACAAGGGGCGTGTGAAAAGCTTGTGGCCTGAATATGAAGGTTTTATTTGAGAAGTTTGGTAACACGTTAACTTTCAACATAGTCATAGTTCCCTTTAGCAATTTTTGTACACTTTTTGCCACCAATGCTGCAATGTATTGATTTACTTTTGCCACCATTGCTGGCAATGTACCAAAATGTCACTCGTCACCAGATCATACACACTGCCAACACTTTCTGGAGTGATGGATGTTTCAGGTATTCCCCAGTGTGGGTCACCTTCCAGGCTTCCCAATTTTCACAAATTGGAAATCCTCACCAGTATTAGCCAATTTGAATTAAAATCTTCTTCCATCATAAACTTCAAGTATCACCTTACCTTCTTTAACCTAAAATTGAATTTGGCTTCAGATCTGATATGTAGGTGCCTCCATAGCCGGGTGGGCAGGAGCAGCAGTGCATAGCACACGCTTCTTGATTAGACCGAGGTTCGAGCCAGTGAACACCGCATATCCTGGAGCAATATGGCCTTAGTTGCTAATGCTCCTAAAAACTAAATAACAAACAAACATTTGATATATCAACTTTCCACTAATTTTGAGATCTCTCCTCTACTAATTCTTGTTAAAGACCAACCTGTGTTTACAGAAATTCAGTTTCTCAGAGTCTTTTTAGACACAAAAGTTTCCTTCAAAACCTATTTAGAATAACTTAACAAAAGATTATTAAAGAGATTCCTGATTATGAACTTAGTAAAAGTTAAAATAAGATCATTTTAAAATGCATAAATATGTACAAGGTTTTCTGGAATCCTATCTGCTGCTAATCTTAACAGCATCCACTTCCCACTAATCAGGGGCAACAGTGCCCACAACACCATCCACTTCCCACTAATATATTTACTATAGAATCCTGGATTCTTAATTTGGCTTAGAAATATGCCCAATCTCCCTCTGGCCTGTCCAGATCTTTCTTTGGAAATTTAATTTCTCTCCTCTTGCTTGCCATCTCATAGCAACTAAGATGAACTAAGATGATATTTGTGGTGAAGCACTTGACAGGAGAATTAGGCCACATTAGCATTTTGGATTTTGTTTGCTACAATTCCATTAGCCAATCTCTGAAATTCACATAAGTTAATTTCAAGCCCACAAAAATTTGATTATTACTAACCAGTTTGATTATCGCTATCCTTCAGGATACGACTAAATGACATGACCTTGCTCTCGATGTAAAATTATGTGACCACTGCATCATCAGTGGTCACATAACCATGAATATAGGTATATACATTTAAAAAAAATGTGTTCATGTAAAACTCATGAGTCATGCTTTCTGTAAACTATGTTATAGTAATAGACACTATTAATTTCAACTTTGTTTTATTACCTTTTGTCATGTGTAAAGGATCCTTGCTCTGTTCTGGGGTCATAAAGTTAGTTGAATATATTCAACTTGTATTAAGAAATATCATTATTATAATCTTGGGTTATATTCAATGGATGTTAATTAAATTTTATAACACGTTTTTTAGAATAATTTAAATTTACGTAAAAATAATTAAAGCAATCAAATAAAATTTTACCCCAACATAGCATGCTAAAATGTAATGCATTGCATACATTGAACTTGTTTTCCTTTTTGACAAATGTTTATTAGCGTGAGACATTTCTTTATAGCAAAAGGATGCAAGTCCTGCATCATGAAATATTAGATCTAAATTTTGTTAAAAGGCCATATAAAATATATTATGACACTAGTACATGATTCAGTTAATAATGTTTAATTATAATCCTATCAGTATTATGATTCTAATTAAAAACAATGGTTTTTGGTAAATTACACTTTTTTTTTTTTTTTTTTACTTTTTTTCCTTATTAATTGCATCATGTTTTTTTCTTTGTCCTCTCCCTTCTTCCTGTCTTAAGGACAAGCACAGTTTACTAACAACTTCAATATGAAAAGATTGCTGAATACTGTAGTTCGATTTGTTGGAGATTTAATTGTGTAAGTATGTTTAAATCAGAAGTGTTGAATATTCAGAAATCAAAAGTGAAGTCTTCTCTTCACTTCTTTGTAGACTGCAAAGATAAATTATAAAAGGTGTTTAAGAGATTTTTAAACAGATTAATGAAATTATTTTAATGTCTGACTAGGGGGCTTTGCCCCCTGTTCGCTGCACTTGCTTCTTTTGATAAAATAAAATAAAATACAGTAGAACCCGGATAAGAAATTCCCGCATAAGAAGTTTTCCCCTGTACTATGTTTGATTTCTTAAGTACCAATTTCAACTCTGTAATGTAATGTAAATGTTGTAATGTATTATTTTCCCACGTAAGAAGTTTCCCCCGGTAAAAAGTTTTCCCGCATAAAAAGTTCGTGATAAAGAATGCACAGTGTAGTATTATAATGACATTTTCCCACTTAATATGTTTTTTTTTTTTTTTAAATATAGAAATTATTTATTTTTTAATATTAAAACATTTGGTAAGCGAACAAGTTAGTGCGAAGCATCACTTTAGTTCATGGTAAACCACTGAATTAGGTGAAATGGCATCATTTTTGATATTCTTTATCTCATGCTGTGGATGCCTTCACGAGCTGCCCTGATATTGCACTACCTCCAATAAGCAATGCTTCACCAATGGAGAAGACTAATGTTACTTATTCCCGGCGGCAGTGGGGGTGGTCATATCTGCCGAGAATCCATTGGCGAAGTAGTAGTAGTAGTAGTAGTAGAGGAGGCATGTGATGCAAGAAAGCAAGCTTATGTAGTATCAGCCAAAAAAAAAAAAAAAAAAAAAACATTTCACACATCCATTCCCTCTAAAAGTTTGTCCAGTTCCTCCTTGAATTTATTTCAGCTATCAACTTCCACAACGACAGATGGAAGTTTGCTGCAGCAATCAACCACCCGCTGGCTATAAAGGCAAATTTCCACACATCTATTATACTGTATAACTGTCTTTCCTCAATTTGAATTTATTCCCCCTCAGGTTCGTAATCTGAGCAAGAAGAAGAATCCCATTAGAATTGAGCCTGCTCAACCATTCAGTGCCTTATACACCTCAATCAGATCACCTTGCAGGTGTCGTGTCTCCAGACGCTGCAATTTGCAGAACTTAAACCTTTCTTGATAAGAGGATGCCTCATTTCCCTCACCAACCTTGTTGCCCTTCTCTGTACTCGTTCCAGCAACTCTACATTCTTCCTAAAATGAGGCCTCCAGACCTGTACACAGTACTCAAGGTGTGGCCTGACCGTTGCCTTATACAAAGGGATAATCACCTCCTTTTCCCTACTAGCAAAATTCCAGTATTGCCTATTTGAGAATCTATTGTCAAAGCATTGCTTATTCGAGGTAGTTCAATATCAGGGCAACTCGTGAAGGCATTCAAAATATAAGAGAAACGATGCCATTTCACCTACTTCGGTGATTTACTATGAACTGAAATGATGCTTGTCACTAACTTGTTCGATTATTGAATTTTCCATAGTTTGAGGCTTTCACCTCTAAAACCTTTTTACTATCAACATTTTGATATTATGGAAGTGACATATTGCAATTGTTTTCATTGATATCCATAATCAGATACATAAGATCGCGTTAAGTTCTGATGGTTGTGAACAGTTCTGAATTACTTAGTGGATTATCTCTGTCTTATTATAATTGTGACCTTTTAAGGTATGTCGAAACTCTAAAGGAGCACATTCTTCCAACTTGGTAATGAGTAATGAACAGAATGTTAAACAATTAGAAATCCTCAGTTTAAAAATGTTTCCTATAGAATTCTGAAATGGTGCTTAAAAATTATCTTTAACTTATGTGTATGTTTTCATTTTTATTCGTGTAGTTAATATTTCATACCCTTAAATCATTTTCCCTTCTAAGAAGTTTCCCAGCGTAAGAAGTTCTACACCTCCAATCCATTGGAAAACTTCTTATCCGGGTTCTACACTACTTACAGAAACTTTCGACTCTGTGTGTCTCTCTTCCTCAGCTATGAATACGTAAATACATTGCTATATCTATATAATATCGGTGTAGATACACAGACAACTCTTAAATAAAAACTATGATCATAGTACGAAAAGCATAATTTCATCTGTATCTCATATTGTGCTCATCCTTCACAATGAGTTACCGTGTATTGCATACCTCGAATAAGTAATGCTTCACTAATAGAGAAGACTATTGTCACTTATTCTCGGTGGGCACCCCCACCCAGACAGCACCATTTCAAAGCTAGTTGGCTTTTCATTGGTGGATGCCTTTCACACTACTTTAAGAGTTGTCTGTGGTGTATCTACACTGATATTATGTAGATATAGAATCTTAAACTTTTAAAATATTATGCCTTGTTGCATTTAGTTTATTTAAATAAATATGTTACATATGGAAATCAAGAATGGTACCGCATGGTCATGTTAGATAAACATAGCACATAACTACACTTTAACAGAAGCTTGTTTTACCACAATAAAACAAGCTTCTGTTACGTATTTTTGTATTTGTTACGTATTACCATGTAACCCACATCTCACTTCTCCCATTGGCTGAATAAATATCATTAGGAGGGAAATTAGTTTAACGTATAGAAAGATAATTTTAACTTTAATGTTTTGAGTTCTGTTAATAATGCTATAATTTTTGCCTTATACTTTAATATTATAGCAATATTAAATAATATAATATTTTTCATATTTTATTTATTGTTCCTCTAGGGCAATAAGCCCATATGCACATTAAATAATATAATAATAATATCTTACTTGGTACCTTTGCATTTGTGTTGTCATATAGCACCTCTGGACTACTGAGTTAACTAAATTGTTTGTTCAACCTTATTTTGTACCCTGTTTTAAAATTTTGTGGATTACCCTGATGCCCAGTTTAACTTTATATAAATTCTGAAAATTCTTGCTATAAAACTTTCATTTGTGATTTACAGTAACATTATAAAAACTAAACTTTGAACATTGGTGCATTACACAGAATATATGCTGCCCTATCATTAATATCCAGACACCTGCATATCTACGAATAACCTTTATTTACCAGAAAATTAATAACACGTGCTATGAAACTTTTAGCCTTTACAATGCTCTTTATTTTCTATATGAAACACTCTCCATCATTTTTTTTTTGTAAATGTCCTCGAATATTTTCCTCCATTCGGTCTTCAAAGAGGTGACCAGTTCAGCTCTATCTTTTTGGGGTGATCTCTCCTCACATGCATCCAACAATCCAGTTCATTCCAGAGTTTCTCTATAGGGTTGAGGTCAGTGCTATTGACTGCACAGTCCAACTTTTCAACACTCATATCTTAAAATCAGTCTACCACAATATAAGCAGAATAGCACTGAGACAACAACTACCTGTTGTCTTGCTGATACAGGTATTGTCCTTTACCAAAGTGCTGCCCAATGTAAGTAATGCAGTCTTGTCCAGCACATCTAGATAAACCTCATCATCCATGGTTTTGTCCAAAACAATGAATGGGCCAAGGCCAAATCATGAAAAACAACCCCAGACCATCACAGCTTCTGCCACACTTCTTCAGGATGGTACAGTCCAGCAGGTAAAAATGTAAACCCCTGGCTTTTTGGCCATGAAGGGCATTAAAGATTATCTCTCTCTCTCTCTCTTAGTTTTCTTTGGGCATCTGCCACACCCAGGCCTGGCCATCAGACATGATTGACCATGTACATCACTCCAAAACAGCTTTCCACCAGTCTTTCGTTCAAGAACAGTGGGCCTTACACCAAGCTGGACTGTGTCTGGCATTAGTCTGGATGATTAGTGGCTTGTGGACAGCTGCACAACTCTGATAACCCATGTCATGCTCTGTCCTGCACATGATGCTGGTGCTGACATATATTCCAATCAACTCATGGGGACCTGTGTGTGTACTGCCACAATGTTGACCTGCATTCTGAGCAGACAGTTCTTTGAAGGGCTCTCCTGACATTTTCCATCAGCCTCAGAGATTTTCTGGGTCATTTTATGGTGGTTTCAGTACCATTATTTCTTCCATTTATAGATTACCCCACAAACCATCGACCTGGGGATCTTCAATGCTGTTGAAATATCATGTACTGACGGATTGCTTATGTAGTGCTCTATTATCTTTCCATGATGGAAGTCTGCTAACTCCAATCTTGGAATCTTACATTCACAATCATACTACTGTCTCCTTGAAGGCCAATGAGCATATTTATGGTTGTGTCTAATGTTGGGTGCTTGGATGGGATGTAACCAACTATTAATAGAGGAGCATCCGGTTATTATATATGGCAAGGCAGCATATATAACGTGTGCGCACACACATGTCATATTTATATATAATACACTATGTTTTGTGCTTTGTGACAGTATGAGCCTCTTCAGCGGAGGCTGTAGTTAGTTGATCTCAATCGGACGGGTAAAGTCCAACACCACCACCGCTAGAATTATTCCAGGTTTTTCAGGTCAACAACATGCAAATCAGCCCATGAACCCACACTTGTACAGACATAATAAAGATGATGCAATATGGCCTTTGTTGCTAATACAATATTAAATAATGATAACAACATAAATTATGCTCTGTGCGTAATTTATTTAATCTGTAAACTATTCCTGGTGATGAGTTTTTTGTGTAGGTGTTCTCCTTCCCCATCAAGACGTTGATGTCTTTATAGATTCAGAATTGGACATCAAGATCATAGGCAAATGTATATTTCAGAAGCCTTAATGAATGTAAAATATTATTCATTCATTCATTGTATTTATGCATAATTTTTATAGGATTTTTATAAAACAAGTTAATTTTTAGATGGTGTCCAGAAGGTATCAGCTCAAATGAAATTACCCTGGTTATGCTTCCCCTTCTTCTTGATGCATGCACAGAATCTTTGGTTGATTATGTAAGTGTATTCTGAACTTCAGTTTTTTTTTTTTTTTTTTTTGTAAAGAATAGTCAGCTTAAGCAGAGTTTTTCAAATTTAATTCTTGAATATTGATATTATTAAATAAATAATGTCAGAACAAAAAGTATAAGTGTAGAAGTTTGCTTTAATATTAAAATTCTTCGATAAAGATTTTTTTTGTTTTTTTTTTTAAATTATCCAAAATTATAAAAAGTTTAAAAAAAAGTAAATTTTTCCCTTAATTAGTTACTGTGAAATAAATAACATTAGACACAAACCTGCATAAACATCTATAATAATTATATGAACTTTTTAAAATATTTCACTCTCCTACCCAACATACATTTGTTACTATTGTTCTCTATGACTGATGATATTTCTTTATTTGCTCTGAAACCTGTGCTCGGGAATTAATTTCTGTTTCCTTTTTGCACTTTTATTCCTCTGGTGTTTTTCCTTATTTTATGAAAAATTTCCCATATACCACTAATTCATAAAAAGCACAACAAACCGTTGCCTTCTACCTGTTGTCATTTTACTTTTAACTCAAACCTCTGTAAGCGCTGGAGAAATCCACTAACACCTGCTCATGCACTGTCTGAAAACCAACTATCTATTTAATGATTGCTGCTATGAATTCTTGTAAGTGTTGATTTACAGACAGTGTCCTATTACCATTCATCTCTGGACAAATTAAAAATAAAAGTTGTTTCATTATAATGTCTAATGCAACAAGCCATAGTATGACATTTCTAAGGCATATAATAGGGTTTGACAAAAAGTTCTGTTCTCATCCTATGTTCTTTAACCTAAATTTTACAATTGGATAGCCATAAATTCCTCTCTTATCTAATGCTGGAATATTTCACCTTCTGTTCTTTTCCTCAAATTTTTTTTTTTTTTTTTGTTTTTTATCTTGTGTATTATGACTTTCCCCCAGTGACTAGAATTCCTGTCAGTTTTGCCAGTACTCTGCTCATTTTGGCACTCCATTATATGAATATTACAATGAGAGAAATTAATCTGTGCATGATTATGATGTACCTCTCTGACACACCTTTATCTACTCATGGGAAATGATCTACCTCAATGTCCCATTAAACTTACTAACTTCTTATTTACTGACTGACCCTAGGACAGAACTTCAACCCTCAAGAATTGATGACACTGGCATCTCAGTGGCGACGAGACATACATTACTGAATTTGCTTTCTGAGGTGGATTGGAGTATTTCATCAATTCTGATTGATTTTGGTAAATTAAAGTGAAGTACATTTAAGAGGGGTTTTTTTTTTTTTTTTTTTGCTTTTTCTCTGGCATAATTCCTGTGAATAAAGCACATTATAGCTAATGGCCATTAAACCCTAACATAGATAACATTCATGAACACATGCACATGCATGCACCTATAGCACATATACCAATTTTATTTTCACTTTTCCATCACTTATGTCACACCAGACTGACTCAGTGATACTTTGATAGTTCTCATTTTTTGAATATGGTGTTGAATCTATATGCTTTACAATTAAAAGCATAACCATTTTTCCTCCCCTTCTGTCAACAGTACTTAGATTTCTAGAGAGGTTCACATCTTTCTAGTTGGATTAACCCTTCCCCTCCTCTCCCCTCCTTGACATGCACACATTACAAATATATTAGCTTTTTCTTTTGTTCCCATTGTTACTTTTCATTTGTTCAGTCTGCTAACTGTGCAAATCTCAATCTGTCCTATCATGATAGCTTTTCTCAAAATAATCTCTCCTTCCATATTAGTCCAAACATGCAACTAGCCGGCACCCATTCAGAATTCAACTCCAAACTCACTTTACTAACTTTTCTTCTTAATTTATATTTGATCTGATTCTGTTTTGTTGAACAACTTTTTTTATGTATTTGTTTAAAAATTACAAATGAAACAAAAATTTGTGTGAAATAAAAATTGCAAACTCAGTCCACTGATGGCAAATAAAAAAAAAAAAGTAGAATGATATAAAGAATAGAAAGTATCTTGAGTATATTAAATCATAATAAAAGGAAATAAAATAATTTAACCATTTTCCTAATAATAAAAACTAAATACAGTGAAATCCCTGTTTAAGATTTGCCTTGAGGATAAGTTTTCTGTGTCTTAAATTGAGGATTATATAACATTGAACCCTAAAATAACATTCCATTTTTAATTACAAATATTGCTTTAATCTAGTGCAAAAACAACATGCAGCAGTACAGTGCATTGTAATTGAGCTACTCTGTGCAGTGTAATAATTTTTGCCTCTCCAAATGCATAGTTACAGTATTTTGTTATAAACTCAAAATGTAATTTTTTTTTAAATAATCATTGTCTGCTTTGTTGTTCATATCTGTCAAATGAAGAGCCACTCCTTTAGTTGATCATGTTAAATCAGATTGCCATTGTGAAGTTTTAATGAACACACATCATCGTATAACCTGAAAACTGCCTCTCCAAATGTATGAATTAGTATTTCTTCATGAATTGCACTATAAAAATATTTTTATAGTGCAAATTAAATTTTGTACATTATTAAAAAATCAGTTAATTCATTATGGACAGACAGCAACAAATGATTAAAATTGCTGGTGAGGGAATTAGTTATCTCAATGATACAGAACCAATTGTCTGCATGTAACAAAAGTTCTTATGTGAACAAAAAAAGTGATAAAAATTGATGAAAAATAAAGTGCAGATATGGATCCACATAAGGGAACATCAGAATTAATCAACATAACCAAAGTATCATTATCCATAAAATATTAGGTTCTATTTGAAGTTCTTAATAAAGCCTAATAAAGGGTTATAAATTAAATTAGCCTGTAACAATGATAATAAAGATTCATTTCAAATCAAGTCGAATTCATCACTATCTTTATGAGCCCAGGCATTATAAATTTTGGAAATGAGTCAGGTAAGACAGAATACAGGTAATTGTTTTTCAACATGTAATAAGTGGCACCCATATGCCATTTATTACATGTTCATTTTCATAAATCTTCAGATTCTTGATCACCAAGAAGTTGAAAAGTATGCACTTCTAATAATGACTTCTTCAGGACTTAACAAAGTAAAACTATTTCCTTTAGCCTGTAGTCTTTTGCGTCAGCAGGATGGTCGTTCTTTGGAACTGGACCAATTCTGTACCAGGAGCAGTTGAAAGGTACATATTGTTGGTTAACTGCAGCACCTAACAAAACAAGAAGCACATCTGTAATATAACAGCTTACAATCTTTATTACACAATTCAGAATTTGATCCATCCTGAAAACTAAACACCACAGAAGTGATGAAATGTGAAGGGGGAACAAGACAGAGGAAAAGTGAACATGTGGACAACCAACCACTGAGCCTTTTGATACTGACCACCAAGCATCGTGCTCAATGGTAAAAGCAGGTATATAAGCTTACTCCAATAAGCCCAAACTCTGTCATTATTACTGGAGGGATAACAGTGTCCCCAGTACAGTAAAGACAGAAAATGCAACACAGAATAGGTATTTTCTCAACTCTTTCAATACCTGCATTGAAATGGTACCCCACTTCTTTACTAAATTGTGCATTAGGCCAATGCAGCGTAATAGGTATATTTAGAAGTTTTCTTCCACATGCCGTTTAGCTCATTTAGATTCCATACATTTATTCCTCACTTGACACAAGGTTAGTCACTAAATGAGACTACTTGTATCTGTTGATGGAAGCAAATAGTTCTGAAACCATTCACAACAGCATCTTCAAGTTTTCAGTGAGTAATGCATTCACCTTCTTAATGTTATACGATTAAAAATTATATTAATAATTTTAGATTGACTCGTGGATAAACACAGTCATTTCTAAATAATGTTAGCCCACGCTCTGTCACTATCATTGGAGAAATGGTAGTGTATTCAGACAGTAATGACACAAACATAACACAGAGTAGTGTTATTTTCTCAAAATAGTGCAATAACATCATTTGCAACTTAGAATGAACCAATTTCTGATTTAACCTTCTAGCAGGCATACAAAAAAAAAGTCATGTTAACAGACTTTCTGTTGCATTTTGTGCAGCACTCAGTATTTTTGGGGAAAATTACAAGAAATAATGTAAAATTTGACATTGTATTGGATAATAAAAATGAATATCTTTAGTAACAGCAATCTTAAAAAAAAAAGTGCAACTACCTCACTTCCAAAACAGAACTCACAGTGAAAGAAATGAATCAGAAATCAGACTCTTTGGTAAAATTATTTGGAATAATTGCATGATGCATTTTATATGACAGCATGGATTTTTACAATTATACTTTTCAGATAAAAAATAATTAGTGATACAGATCAAAACTGAAGGAAATGCTGAGTATATGTTAAAAATAATTATTAAATCACACATTTAATTCTATTCAATATTTAATCTGGGAGGGGAATAAACATGATGCAGTGCACACCATCTGCTGGGTTAAATTACTGGTATGTTAAAAAATTATACCTTATAGATTTTATATGTGGATTATAGATAACACTCTGAGGTACAGTTCCAAAAAGAACCTAATGAATAATTTTTTATGTATCTGACAAAGGTGAACAATCACGGGGAAATAAATATAGTGTTTGAATGGCACATTTCGTAGGTTATCTTGATCAAAATACTTGAAATAAAAGCACTGCATCTGTGTAAAGTTTAGAATCTGTTTAATACTAATAAAGTATTAGTAATACTAATAGAGTGAAAAAAAAAAAATCATGTTTCATGTATAAATTTAGATGATTTAACATGGTTGTAAATTTAACAATACCAGAAGAATAACACCTTACCATGATATGCAGAAAACACATATCATTTTAGACACAAGAAAGGAGAGTGACTGGAGCTGTGCTACACCTCCAGTCACTGCCCTAGGAATGCTCTAGTTAGGAATTTTAAAAAGATTATTTTGAGAGCCTGTCACCTCTGCTAGGCCCTTCAAAACAAATTAAAATATATTTATCACACCTTCAATGACAGTGGTATTCCACGATCTCATAATACAAAAGAAAAATTCAACAAACACAATACAGAAGAAAAATTAACAACCCAGTTACCACCCACATGACAATTTATGTAAATTGAGTTTTACATAAATTTATTATGTACCCTCAATAAATGAACAAATATCAAAAATTACTGTGAAACACTAATTTATTTTATGTTCTGGAACCGGAACAATAAAAAATCTCTCAAGAAGCGCCCCCCCCCCTCCTAAATCCTGCACAAGTTGGACATAACTAATGGCAGCATAACAAAATCAGATCCTGCTTTCCACTCACAGAGGAACATAATTGGAAGTTTTCCCAGACTTCAGTTTTAACAACACATAGGTTCAATGATGGGAAATTATATAAGGAAGCATTTATAATTGAACAGTAAAAAGCAACATAAACCAAAACAAAGGGATAAAGATAGATAAGAGTAGGAAAGAGATAGATAAATAAGAGTAGGAGTGTGTTATAGGCCTAATGACTTGAATGAGTACAATGAACAATTGTACAGAGAAATAGAGTGGGCCAGTAAATCAGAATGTCTTATAATGGGGGATTTTAACTTCCCAGATATTGACTGGAACTTGTGGGTTGGTCACTCACACACTAGTCAGACTTTTGTGGAGTTATTGGATGATTGTTTTCTGCAGCAGCATGTTCGAGAGGCAACCAGAGAAAGTAACACTCTTGATCTGGTTATCAGCAGTGATCATTCGTGTATTAAGAATTTGCAGATAAAGGAACCACTAGGTGGCAGTGATCACAGTGTGCTGAAGTGGGATTTACTCAAAGAGGTAACTACCGTCAGGGGTAAAGGAAAGGGTTTTTGCTTCCGTAAAGGGGAGTACAGTGGTCTCAGACAGTTTTTAAATTCTGTACAGTGGGATCAACTACGATGTTACAAACAGTAAATTCTAAGTGGGAAGCATTCAAAGAATTAATCGTGGAAGCTACTAGACTTTATATACCGATTAAGAAATATCGTTCAAGGTTTAGGCCTAAATGGTTATCAAATGAACTAATGAGACTCGTGACATAGAAGAAAAATGCATGGGATGCATATAAATTATCAGGTGACGCAGAAGCCTGTGGCAGATATAAGCTAGTCTGTAATCAGGTCACAAAGGAGGTTCGGCAGGCGAAGGCGGATTACGAGAAATCTTTGGCAAAAGATGCTAAGAAAAACAGCAAGGATTTCTTTACTTATATAAACTCTAAAAGGAAGGGGATGAATATGATTGGACCACTTGACATCGATGGTTCGACTGTTGATGATCCTGCTCAGATAGCAAACAAACTGAATGAGTATTTTGCATCTACATTCACACGTGAGGAATTATTACAATTTGAAAATGGAAGAAGGTTATCAAATTGTAGCAGTGTGCTTAATGATTTTGTAATAACTGAGAGCAAAGTGGAGGAGAAATTGTTGAAGTTAAACATAAGAAAGGCACCTGGGGTGGATGGGATCTATCCAGTTATTTTAAAGGAGGCGGCAAAGCAACTAAGCAAACCCTTAGCCATAATTATGAGAGCATCCTTGGACTCAGGGGAGGTTCCCACGGACTGGAGATGTGCAAATGTGTCCCCAATTCACAAAGGTGGATCGAAGGGTGACACGAGTAATTACAGACCAGTTAGTTTAACTTCTGTTCCGGGTAAAATAATGGAGTCGCTGGTTAAAGATGCATTGCAGGATCATCTAGACAAGACTGCAGCGATAACTCAAACACAGCATGGGTTTGTTAAGGGAAAGTCTTGTCTGACAAATTTGATTGGTTATTATGATGTGGTCACAAAGGAACTGGATGCAAAAAATAATTTTGATATCATATACTTGGATTTCAGGAAAGCTTTTGACACTGTTGCGCATGGAAGACTACTGTACAAATTGGAGCAGAATGGTATTAAGGGTAAGTTGCTACAATGGATAAAAGGATGGTTAAGTGGGAGAAGACAGAGGGTGGTAATCAATGGGTGCTGCTCTTCGTGGACTAATGTTATTAGTGGAGTCCCACAGGGTTCGGTGTTGGGTCCACTGTTGTTTTGTGTATTTATCAATGATATTGATGAAGGTATATCAGGCTTAATGTCGAAGTTTGCAGATGACACAAAGGTTGGCAGGGTTGTTAATGACAGTAATGGCAGTGTGCTACTGCAACAGGATCTAGATAATTTGGGCAGATGGGCTAAGAAGTGGCAACTGAAGTTCAACCTTGACAAATGCAAAGTACTGCATATGGGTAGAAATAACCCCAGAGAAACGTACCAACTGTGTGGTACTACACTTAAGGTGGTAGAAAATGAAAAAGACCTGGGAGTAATTGTGCAGTCAGATATGAAGTTTTCTGAGCAGTGCAGACAGGCTGCTAGGGCGGGTCATGGGGTTTTGTCAATGATATATAGGAATTTTGCTAGCAGGGAAAAGGAGGTGATTGTCCCTCTGTATAAGGCAATGGTCAGGCCACGCCTTGAGTACTGTGTACAGGTCTGGAGGCCTCATTTTAGGAAGGATGTAGATTTGCTTGAGCGTGTACAGAGAAGAGCAACACGATTGGTGAGGGGAATGAAGGGATTCTCTTACCAAGAGAGGCTTAAGTTCTGCAAATTGCAGTGGCTGGAGACTAGGCACCTGCGCGGTGATCTGATTGAGGTCTATAAGGCCTTGAATGGGTTGAGCACGCTGAATTCTGACGGGATCCTTCCACTTGTTCAGATTACCAACCTACGGGGACATAAGTTCAAATTAAGAAAGGACAGATGTAGAATAGATGTGCGGAAATTTGCCTTTAGCCGGCGGGTGGTTAATTGCTGGAACTAACTTCCATCTGTCGTAGAAGTTGATAGGTTAAATAAATTTAAGGAGGAACTGGACAGGCATTTGGAGGGAATGGTGTGATTTTTTTTTTTTTTTTTTTTTTTGGCTGATGCTGCATAAGCTCCTACACTTGCTTTCTTGCATCATGTGCCACTACTACTACTATAAGAACAGATCCATATATTCAAAAACAGTCCTGAACCAACTGAGGGGGGGACAGTAGTAATAATACTGAAAACAAATAAACAAATGCAAAATGAGCTCAATAACCTGAGTTTCTCCTAAAAATTAGCCCCCAGGCAATCCAGAGCCTAACCTGGATCCAGAGTATCTAGCCAAGCATATGTACCTGTACCCATTCCTAAGAAATATACAGCCACTTCCCGGCTTATGTAATACTCTACTTACGGAAATTCGACTTTACATAAGTTTTTGCCAGCCAATCCAAATTAAAAAAATCGTGGAAACGTATTTTGCATCCCGTAGGAATAAATGGAGGTATCATGAAAATATCGTAATGTGAACCCAATAACACATTGTTTTTTGTGGTAATTCGTTCCAAGACCTCGGAAGTTGAAATTTTCACTATCTAACTAAGCTGTTTATCTCTCTAAAAGGCCTTTTTATAATGGAAATTACACTACACTTTCATCGTTATCATATGTTCCGTTATAAGAATCGATTTTGAACACCTTTGTGATATTTTTCTAAAGCACATTTCTGGAGGTCACTACCATAAAACAATAAAAATAATTTGTACTTTCTGGTTTATTGGGCTTTTCTGTTAGCGCAGTCTATTATAAATGGGTAATAAATTCAATCTTATTGCATTTGTAATAATACCAATAACTGGAATTGTATGGGTTTTTACGTTACGACATTATGGTGAAATGAGTTCCCTTCTCTTCATTCCCATTACGTAAAATTCTGACTTACATAGAGTTCCGTGGAATGCAACCCTTACATAAGTCAGGGAGCAGCTGTGTATATTTGACAACTTTTGTTTGGATTAAATTAAATTAAAAGAATTGATTACTTAATTTTTATTAAAGAATAAAATAAAATCAGTTTAAATAAAAATTTCCTAAAGATGATTTCCTAAAAATTAATAGGTGAACACAAGATGATTTAATAGGTATTAAATGATCTTTATTTTTAATATTGCAGTCACTGAAGAGGAAGAGGAGAAAACATGATTGTAGACTCTATTAGTAATAAATAGATTCCATACTTTAAATCGGGGAAAATACATTAAAGAAACCTTTTTTTTTTTTCTGGTCTAAAAAAGGTGTTTATAATAATGTTATTTTGAAGAGTTTTTATGCTCATGGATTATTTGCTGTTTTAGTCTTTTTATTCACTTTTCTCAAATACACAAAAAAATTTGTTCATCAGGTATTGATGTATTGATCAGATGCAGAAAAGCTGAATATTGATGCACTATATCAATACGTGTTGATACACTTTTGTTGCACTAAAATTGATATGATAAAATTTGTGTATTAATTGCTTTGATTTATATAAATTTATTTAAAAGTCCTGTACATTAACTGTATGTATGTATATTTCAGGTAAACTAGGTTGGTAAAGTATTTGTTGAGATTGCAGTTTCTTTGCATAAGCAATACTTCTTGAATCTTATTGTACTTAATGTTGCTTTCACTTTTTTTTTCACTAAAGTATTCCATCAGAGATAATCTTCTGATTGCATGATTTGTTTGGCATTTTAGATACTCTTTTTGTTTTTTAGATATTGGATTATTTTGCTTTGTACATAAACACACAAAATGTGGAGCATGTTTCGACCATAGTTATTTTAATGGATATTGCTCTTAGCAAAAATTGGACAATCTTGTCATATATTTCTATATTGAAGAATTAATTACCAACAGATAACTTTGTTTTGTTTGCAGACCACTTTAACTTTAGAGCGATTACTTGGTCCTTCCGATGGAGATGAATTTCTGTCATTTATTTATTTTGAAGTTTTATCCAAAAGTTATGAACTGCTAGTGAATTATTCAACTTTAGATAGGTTGGTATTCCGTTTTTATTGTTTGAATTTAATGAAATGTTATACACTAATTTTTTTTAAATTTTCACTACCAAAACAAGAATAGTACTTTGGGACATAAAAAAAGATTTTAAGACTTGGTGAACAGAAGATTGAAAAAAATTAAATTAGAAGTATGACCAAGAAATTATGGTTTGAATATGATGAGGAAATCTATCAGGGTTGTTCAAATGAAACAAAAAAAAGTATTTATTTTTACATTTTATTGGCATTCTTAAAGGGTCTACAAAATCACGGTATGAGCTTAGATATTTGTCCCAATACAATAAACATATCTTCTTTAGCACAGAATTTAAGTAACTACTATTTAAACCAAAGCTATAATTTTGTATGTAACTGTAGTGTTGTGTACATGTTATTATATAATTTGTCATCCTTAATGACCACACTTATCCTTAGAGCTTCTTTCAAGGGACTTAAGATAGAATAGCCACATAAAGATACCATCTATCTATAGGGAGAATGCTTGACCACCTCCCATGAATTTTGGACAGAGTAGCCTTTGTAACTCTCCATATGGTATAGTACATTTAACGATAATAACATCAACACTTAGCATGTTTGAATTCCTAACCTTTACTGCTTATCACAAAAGTACTGTTACACAGTAGTGTGAGAAGAAAAATGTGAGAAAGATTTTTTATAGCTAATAATGATGATGCCATGATCCCATTGCAATAGTAATCTGTTGGAAGAAGCCAATCACCATCTGCTGGTAACACAAGTGGTATTGCAAGCAGAAATTAATGTGTACATTTTTCTGAATAATTCTAAAATATTTGAGCACTACATTATTATTATATTATTTCTCAATGTTTGGGGGTTCCACCTCGTGACGGGTATTGCTATCAAGTACACAGGGTGGTTGCTGTTGTTATGTCTGGTGTTACTGTTGGTTGAGGAACTCTCTGACTGTCCTACAGGTGTTCAGAATTGTGACTTTCTGGAGTTCCTTGTAGGTGTTCTCTTTGAGACCTATTGCTGCTAAGCTGTTATGTAGGGTCTTTGGCACCATACCTGTGGTTGACACGATGATCGGGGATGGTCGTTACTTGTTGCATATGCCACATCTCTTTGATCTCCTGTTTTAGGTTCATGTACTTCCTTTTTCCCCATGGGTTTTCTGCAGGTTGCCAGTGTTGGGTACAGCTATGTCAATCAGATAGGTAACCTTTTCCTTCTTGTCCACAAGGATTATGTCTGGTCTGTGGAATTGTCCTATCTGTTATTATGGTGCAGTCCCAGTACAGCTTGTGGGTTGGGGTCTCTAGTACTGCCTGGGGTTCGCACTTGTAGTACAGTACACTTTCTTCGATCAACTGGTATTTCCTTACTAGCTTCTGATGTATTATCCTAGCTACCTGGTCGTGTCTGTTAGTGTAATTAGTCTGGGTGATCACCTTGCATCCCCCTTATTATTATTATTATTACTAGTCATATAGTGCAAGGAAGTCTGAGGCTTATGCTGCACCAGCTAAAATAAATTTCTGAGTTACCCTGAGGGGGGAAGGGAGAGAGGGAAATCACAAAGAAAGAGAAGAATGGTGATATCCAGCTCAGGACCCTGGGTTTGCCAAGCCCATACTCCCCAGATGTGAGCTCCTGGGGATGTATATATAGAACTTCTGATAAATAGTTGTGTTTATTGAAATAATAGTGGTTCATTGATGAATGCCAGTTTTGGTTCATGGTGTACAAACACTGGAATTCATTGATTTCACTATTTCATGAAGAATTACAATCAAAAATTGCTGTCACAAGTCATTCCCTTCCATAATTGTTGCATTGTTTGTGATATCTTATTCCTATTCATGTTTTAGGTTTGCTGTTGACTACTATGCCGAATAATATTGGAGGATGTTGGTATTATTTATGACGCTCGGAAACCATTGCATTACCTCAGAGAGTAATGCCTGCAAACTACTTTCTTTATTCCTTCTGCACCGAGAAACCATATTACAGAATTCTGTGTTGATTTGGACAAATCCATGATGCGCTGTTCTATTCATCTCTGTTTTTTCTCCCCGTCTGATGTTTCCATGATTTCATTTGAACAGATGTTATATGTGCAGTGTCCTATTAAAATATTTCCAGTTACTATAAATAATGAGAGTTGAAAGGGAGGAAATCAGGGTATATCCAGTTGGCATATTCTTCAGATTTATATGTTCAAATTTGTTTTGGACTTTTTTTTTGTTATTTCAAACTGATTATTTACTCAGTTCACATTTTTCTCAAATTGATTATATTTTTGTGCACCCTTAATTTGACTGTCTGCATCCTTCCTATCAATTCTCAAGCTGCTGTAGTTGATTATGTTAACCAAAATCCTTATTTTTACTTTCTGTGACCTGATTTTGGCATACTGTTACCTTTGTTGCTGATACACCAGTGCACCCAAATAAATTAGTCAACCAAAATTATTTCTAAAGATTCAAAGTTTTGATCAATTCTTTTATTTCTTATCCAGTTCTTGGCTCTGTAGGTTAAAATAGGCTTAAAAAAATCTTATCTTATTTTATCTTTTAGCAAATTTTTCTTTTGTTTCCAACACTTTCTGCTTTACTTATTCTATCCCTCTACCATCTTTAAAAATGTTCCTAAATGTTCCAGCTTACATAACCTTTTTTTTTTTTTTTTCCCCTGTAACTAGTTATCATGTGAAATTGTCAGCAACCTTTATCTGATTTAATTATAGAGCCTTGAAATTCTTGCAAGCTATTGTTTATATTAGCACAATAGCATCTGCAAATAATGATCCAATTAACTATATAACTACTAGATCATATGTATAGCTTAGCTTAATTTTCAGCACTCACCTCATAGTAATCCGCTTAGCTGGTGGAGAGTTTTACCACATACATAGTGGTTATAGGATTCTAATAACTTACAGGGATTATGGGTTTAAAACTAAGTTATGGGCTTTAAAAAAAATTTTAAGAAAGGAAAGTGCACCTTCCATTCTATGGTTGCCTAATTAAATTAAATTAAATTAAATGAAGAATAATGAAAATAAATTATGAAAGAAAATTAAATGAAAATAAATTATGAAAGAAAATTAAATGAAAATAAATTAAATGAATAACTTAGTTTTAAACCCATAATCCCTGTAAGTTATTAGAATCCTATAACCACTATGTATGTGGTAAAACTCTCCACCAGCTAAGCGGATTACTATGAGGTGAGTGCTGAAAATTAAGCTAAGCTATACATACGATCTAGTTATTACATTACAGCACATAAGGACTCCTTAAAAAATCAAGAGTCAATTTAACACAAATCCTTTAACTATACATTACACCTCTTCCGCACGCCTATCATTTCCACATTTTCCCCAATGCATTCAGATCTGCACGATAGGAAACTCCATTTCACAAAACTATTAGTTAAATACTTTTCCGACAAACTCCACATCACATTCTTAAAGAAATGTCTCACGTATGACATAATCCCCAATTTCGCTTGTATCTGCACCAAAAACACTTAAAAAATACCCTTTTATCATACACCAAGCCTCTATTGCCATAATTAAAGCCAAATTACGGAAAAGATACAGAGAAAAATATCTCCTTTTAGATCAAATACATACCCTTAAATTCAAACTTAAAAGAAAACTAACCCCACACGACTTGGTACGATTACGTACAACAGAACAACACACGAATTCAAGCAACTTTAAATCAGAATTACCCAAAAGCACTCCAAGAAATGGGATACACTCACTAGGAGACACAAAAAACCCCCCACAAACTCAGTTGTTAACATCTCTACACAAACATTTTCCCCTAACGAACTTGCCAGTCTACAATACGGATTCAATTTCGCCATTAACAGCAACAACTGCCATGATAGAAATACAAACCAAACTTGATAACCACCCAGATAAATATCGAATCATACATGAAACTAACGCTGTTTTTAACTCCCAATTAACTAGTAAACCTAACATTCCCCAACAACAATTAACCCACATACGAGACTTTATGAAAACCCCAAACATTATAATACAAAAGGCAGACAAAGGGGATACCATCGCAATCATGGACAAAAACACATATATAAAGAAAATGTTACACATCTTATCAGATTCAACAACATACAGAGCTTGCAACACGTTTAACATTAACAAGCTTAAAAATAAACTTGATGGGATCCTAAGAAGACTTAGAGCCAACAAACAAATTAATTTACATACCCTCCAGCAAATAGGCATACGCAGTAACATTCTCCCACACATTTTTGGAATAGTCAAACTCCATAAACAAGATTATCCTTTAAGGCCCATCGTTTCCTATAAACAGTCCGCCTATGCCAACCTATCCATATTCCTCGTCAAAATTATTTCACCTTTAATGAAATTTTCTCAGTTCAGGGTCTACAATACTAAACAAGCACACGAATATATAACTTCCATAACCATATCTGAAAACGATATTCTCGCGTCTTTCGACGTCGTCTCCCTATACACAAACGTGCACATCGAATCCATGCTACTGGCCCTTAAAGAACTATTAATCAAAGACGACACATTAACAAAACGTACCGGCTTAAACATTAATGACATTTTAGAACTCACATCACTGCTACTTGACGTGGGCGCCTCCGTAGCCAGGTGGGAAGGAGCAGCAGTGCGTAGCACACGCTTCTTGATTAGACCGGGGTTCGAGCCCGTCACCACCAAATACGGAGGATGCGGAAAGGTCAGGGAATGACCACCGAATATCCCGGAGCAATATGGCCTTAGTTGCTAATGCTCCTAAAAACCAAATAACAAACAAACAAACAAACAAGCTACTTGACGCCAAACAATTTAAATTCCAAAATAACATCTACGAACAAATTTTCGGCCTTCCCATGGGCCTCGGTATCTCTGCCTCTTTATCCGAGATCTACCTCGCATCTATCGAAGAAAAAATTCTCCAACCCTTTCCCCCAGGAATTAAACTATACATGAGATATGCAGATGACATCCTCTTAATAGGCAACAGAACCACCATCAATACTTTACTGAACACCTTTAACACAACACATGAAAGACTCAAATTTACCCTCGAAGTAGAAACCGATAAAATTAAACCGATGTGTTTGTTTTGTATATACCAAAATATACAGAAAAAACACACATACAGGTAAATTCTTACATTACCACTCACACCACCCTCTATACATCAAAAAAGTAGTTCTATACAACCAGATATACAACGCTGTAAAATATAGCCACACACAAACAGACCTATCTGTAGAATTGCAATACCTCACCAAAAAATTCATCGACAGAAAATACCCACCACAACTAATAAAAGAAACCATCACCAAAGTTCATGCTAACACTAATAACCCAAACAAAATTATTAACCACGTGAACAAGAATAAGATACATAAACCCCTTATCGCACTCCCATATCATCAACAATACGCTAGAAGACTTCAACAGATTTTTAAAAATACAGATATCAAATTAATATTCACATTTTATAACAAATTAAGTTCCAAATTCAATTCATACAAGACAACACATGAGTACGAGACACAAGATTACAACAACATTATATATTTGATCAGATGCCAATCAGATTGCCAAGCATGTTACATAGGCAGTACAACAGCAAAATTCGGGACATCAAAAATTTCCAACACGCGTGCATACTACCACTTTAATAGCTTCAAAACTAATTCAGCAAGTACAGAACTAACACAACACGTCCAATCTCAAAATCACAACCCACTCATCGATTCAGCCATCACAGTAGTTAAATTAAATTCTAGCTACAAAATCCTTGAAAACGAAGCCCTTGTTATGGTTTAAGCGCCATTCATCACTCAACGTGTTAAACAAAAAGATTCCCGCCACTTTCTCCCCCATTTGGAATTTACCACGTATTAAGTTTCCACGTGCACTGAAATGCATTTCGGGAACCCAACCCATATATAACACAAGCGCGCTCCCTTTCCCTCCCTCCCCCCACTATAGCTAACTGAAGACGAGGAATCTCGAAAGTCGCTCGTGCGTGACTATTAGCTTCTATTTTTTCTTCATTTAATTTAATTTAATTTAATTTAATTTAATTAGGCAACCATAGAATGGAAGGTGCACTTTCCTTTCTTAAAAATTTTTTTATAGCCCATAACTTAGTTTTAAACCCATAATCCCTGTAAGTTATTAGAATCCTATAACCACTATGTATGTGGTAAAACTCTCCACCAGCTAAGCGGATTACTATGAGGTGAGTGCTGAAAATTAAGCTAAGCTATACGTACGATCTAGTTATTACATTACAGCACATAAGGACTCCTTAAAAAATCAAGAGCTATATATCTACTTAAATAAAATACAATATAACTACTTAAATAGTTATAAATTGGCATCATTAATATATCTCATATTGTGAATACCTTCATGAGTTGCCATGATATTGCACTACCTCGAATAAGTAACACTTCACCATATGAGAAGACTATTGTTACTTATTCTCAGTGGATATCATCACCCATACAGCACCGTTTCAAAGCTTATTGGCTCCTCATAAGCCAATTTGCGAAGTATAAATCCACAATATGAGAGATGCCTGATGATGTGGAGTAATTTAGATTACGATATAGTTTAGGGCTAAAACCTCGGGTTATGTAAAGAGTTTAACTAAGGTACAAATTAGTGCAATTGCATCATTTCAGTACATTGTCAACTACTTAAATAGTTATAAATTGGCATCATTAAGTATATCTCATATTGTGTTTACCTTCACAATATGAGATATACTGAGAATAAGTAACTTCTCCTATGGTGGTGTTACTTATTCGAGGTAGGGCAAGAGATATACTTAATGATGCCAATTTATAACTATAAATGTACTGAAATGATGCAATTGCACTAACTTGTACATTAGTTAAACTCTTTACATAACCTGAGGTTTTTTAGCCCTAAACTATATTGTAATCTAAATTACTCCACACAATCGGGCATCTCTCATATTGTGGATTTATACTTTGCAACTGGGTTGTCATCATTGTAACACCAGGGTACCTGCCCACCCACTGATGAGGAGCTAATAAGCTCTGAAATGGTACTGTATGGGTGATGGTATTCGAGGTAGTGCAGTAGCATGGCAACTCATGAAGGTAATCACAATACGAGATATACTTAACATGTTGACTGCCAAGCTAGTTGAAGAAAAAAAATTCCCCGGGGCCAAAAAATATTTTGATTAGTAATTCTAAAATAAATATTGAAATGTCAGTATTATGCAGTTTTTTCGCTTAAAATATCAAAAAAGTTTTTTTGTCGCCTATATGTGGCCGACGTGGCCCAGTAGGATACTTTATTTCTTGAGACGCCATGTCGACCACATACTTGTGATGCTATTGCAGCATACATATGAAGGTCATTTGTGATTAGTTTATTGCACACTGCAATAAAACTAATCGCAATAAAATAAACTCTCAAACATCGCAATAAGTTTGTCAGTATTGTTAGAGATTTTGTGAAAACAAGTTCATTAGCGCACTGTATTATCCCCATTATTATTGTTTTGTGTTTCTCTGCAAGTTTGTACAAGCGTGTTGTAAAAAAATCTAAACAGCAATGAGTAAAAGAAAATTACTAAAAGAAGAGGAACTAAGAGAAATTGCTGAAAATCTTAGTAGTAGTTCTGAAGATGAAAAAGATTTTGACTGATGATTCGGTAAAAGATTTTGACTCTGATGATTCGGTAAAAGATTTTGACTCTGATGATTCGGTAAAAGATCCTGACTGGGATATTTCTTCAAATGAAGACGATACTGAAATACCGGAAAATATTGAAGTGCTTCAAGACTGGATGGAAGAAGAAAACATGGATGAGCAATTTGAAAATACCGAAGAACCTGAGATTGAAGCGACTGAAAGAAATGACTCTATTGAATGGACAGAATACGAAGGATGCCAAAAAAATGCGATTTTACAGAAAATCAGGACTGCAAATAGACATATCAAGAAACATTACTCACCTTGAGGCATTTTCATTATTTTTTTATGACGAAATAATAAATTTTATTGTAAAGGAAATAAACAGATATGCCGAACAGAAAAATTAGATTATCCTAGTTTCGCGGCAGAGTCGTCCAAAAAAGTGAGTTTCAACAACTGCTAATGAAATGAGAAAGTTTTTTGGGCTTCTTATGTTGATGGGACTAGTAAGATTGGGCAGTATTGCATCTTACTGGTCAACCAAACCTGTCTATAAAAATCATTTAGTAACACAAATTATGTCTCGCAACAGATTTGAATTGTTGTTACGCCTCATTCACTTTTCAGACAATGAAACCGCTATTTCAGGGGACAGGCTCAGTAAGATACAACACCTGATAGATGTTTTGCAGCTGAAATATCAGAAAATATTTTTTCCCGGCAAAGATTTCATATTCCTTGGAGGGGCAGGCTGATATTCCGATGGTATATTCCAAATAAAGCATACAGGTATGGAATCAAGCTGTTCAAGTTATGTTCCACAGAAGGATATACCTGGTCGAGCATGATCTATTCAGGTAAATCTGAAAATTATAAAAAATCCGTAAGTTTAGCTGCAAAGATCTGCGAAGAGTTATCGCAAGGACTTCTAAATGAAGGTCGCACCTTGTACGTAGATAACTTTTATACCAGATACCATCTGGGATTATTGTTTTTTCATTAAAAAACTCACGTCGTTGGAACATTACGAGCGAATAAAAAATTTATGCGCAAAGAAGTCATGTACTCAAAAGCTAAATAAAGGGGAGATGATTGCCAAGGAAGAAAAAAATGGAATTATTGTTCTCAAGTGGCGAGATGCTCTAGATGTGAGACTATTAACAACAAAGCATGCCCCAGAAACGGTTGATGGACCCTCCACCAGTAAAAAAAGATGGAAAGAAGCAAAAAAAAAAAAAAAAAAACACTTCCTATTCTAGCTTATAATAAGGCAAAGGCAGGCATTGATCTGTCGGAACAAATGGGTTCATATGCCACAATGCTAAGAAAGAGGGTAAAGTAGTACTAAAAATTAGCAATAGAATATATACTCAGAATATCAATTGTCAATGCGTACATGGTATAGAAAAGTGCTCGTGAAAACAAATAAAAATAAGAAGCTTTCGGGAAGAGGTAGTTACGGATTTGCTAAATATAAAACGGAAAGAGAAACATAAAAAGCCAAAATGTGGTAACACTCATATACTAACGACAAAAATCGATGCAAACAACAAGAAAATTAGAAGGATGTGCATTTTTTGTTACGCAGAATTGAAAGATCAGAAGGAAGATCAGTTGCTAGCAAGAAGGGGAAAAGAGTTTCGGCGTATTGCCCAGACTGTATTCATCAGTCTTTCGTGTGTTTGGAGTGTTTTGGACAACACCATAAATCAAAATAAATATAATTACAATTTTATAGTTTTGTAATTATAAAATTTGTAATAATGAAGAAATTTTAAATAATGACCAGTTACTCGCTTATTTTTTCTCATATTGCCATGCCATGCAAATTTCATCACGTGTAACACTGGAGGTCACGCTTTTCAAAAATAACGTAAATTTCTAACAATCGTCAGTGCTATACAGCCGACGCAGCTCCCACTGAAACAGTGGGTGTCGGCAATATATGTCCGACACAGTGTCTGAAAAACGTAATGGTGTCAGACATAAACGGCAGTCAATGTGTCAATGATGCCAGT